>NC_140589.1:1170782796-1171384796 GCF_964204655.1 Triturus cristatus | reverse complement strand
CCACTTTTCATATTCTCAAAAAAGCACATGTCCAAACAGCTTTTTGAGACCAGCAACATGTGTAACCTGGGTGACTGACTACACTCCAGCAAGGGCAACCAGCCTTACTGATGCTGAATGTATTTGCATTACTGACTGCAACCTCAAACCCCACTCGGTTGTGAATACTGTGCATGATTCGACAGGATAAGCAGCTGGCTGTGTGCTAAGAGTCTGCTTCTGAATAAAAAAAATAGCTCCCCCTTTCCATCTAATGCAACTGTAAAATTACCAGAGCAATACCAAACAGCTTTCTGAGACCAGCAACATGTGTAACCTGGGTGACTGACTACACTCCAGCAAGGGCAACCAGCCTTAGTAATGCTGAATGTATTTGCATTACTGACTGCAACCTCAAACCCCACTCAGTTGTGAATACTGTGCATGATTCCACAGGATAAGCAGCTGGCTGTGTGCTAAGAGTCTGCTTCTGCACATAAAAAATAGCTCCCCCTTTCCATCTAATGCAACTGTAAAATTACCAGAGCAATACGCAATAAATCTCTGCCTGTAATTCCTCTTTGCACACAGAGTCATGTTTTCATATTAGTCAGAAAACGAAATTTCTTTGCCATTTTGAAAGTACACTTACTACTCTTTTTTTTGGCAAGTGATAAGTACTTTTACAGTCTGACACATTTTGAAACCACTTTTCATATTCTCAAAAAAGCCCATGTCCAAACAGCTTTTTGAGACCAGCAACATGTGTAACCTGGGTGACTGACTACACTCCAGCAAGGGCAACCAGCCTTACTGATGCTGAATGTATTTGCATTACTGACTGCAACCTCAAACCCCACTCGGTTGTGAATACTGTGCATGATTCCACAGGATAAGCAGCTGGCTGTGTGCTAAGAGTCTGCTTCTGCATAAAAAAAATAGCTCCCCCTTTCCATCTAATGCAACTGTAAAATTACCAGAGCAATACCAAACAGCTTTCTGAGACCAGCAACATGTGTAACCTGGGTGACTGACTACACTCCAGCAAGGGCAACCAGCCTTACTAATGCTGAATGTATTTGCATTACTGACTGCAACCTCAAACACCACTCGGTTGTGAATACTGTGCATGATTCCACAGGATAAGCAGCTGGCTGTGTGCTAAGAGTCTGCTTCTGCACAAAAAAAATAGTTCCCCCTTTCCTAATAATGCAACTGTAAAATTACCAGAGCAATACGCAATAAATCTCTGCCTGTAATTCCTCTTTGCACACAGAGTCATGTTTTCATATTAGTCAGAAAACGAAATTTCTTTGCCATTTTGAAAGCACACTTACTACTCTTTTTTTTGGCAAGTGATAAGTACTTTTACAGTCTGACACATTTTGAATCCACTTTTCATATTCTCAAAAAAGCACATGTCCAAACAGCTTTTTGAGACCAGCAACATGTGTAACCTGGGTGAATACTGTGCATGATTCCACAGGATAAGCAGCTGTGTGCTAAGAGTCTGCTTCTGCACAAAAAAAATAGCTCCCCCTTTCCATCTAATGCAACTGTAAAATTACCAGATCAATACCAAACAGCTTTCTGAGACCAGCAACATGTGTAACCTGGGTGACTGACTACACTCCAGCAAGGGCAACCAGCCTTAGTGATGCTGAATGTATTTGCATTACTGACTGCAACCTCAAACCCCACTCGGTTGTGAATACTGTGCATGATTCCACAGAATAAGCAGCTGGCTGTGTGCTAAGAGTCTGCTTCTGCATAAAAAAAATAGCTCCCCCTTTCCATCTAATGCAACTGTAAAATTACCAGAGCAATACCAAACAGCTTTCTGAGACCATCAACATGTGTAACCTGGGTGACTGACTACACTCCAGCAAGGGCAACCAGCCTTACTAATGCTGAATGTATTTGCATTACTGACTGCAACCTCAAACCCCACTCGGTTGTGAATACTGTGCATGATTCCACAGGATAAGCAGCTGGCTGTGTGCTAAGAGTCTGCTTCTGCACAAAAAAAATAGCTCCCCCTTTCCTACTAATGCAACTGTAAAATTACCAGAGCAATACGCAATAAATCTCTGCCTGTAATTCCTCTTTGCACACAGAGTCATGTTTTCATATTAGTCAGAAAACGAAATTTCTTTGCCATTTTGAAAGCACCCTTACTACTCTTTTTTTTGGCAAGTGATAAGTACTTTTACAGTCTGACACATTTTGAAACCACTTTTCATATTCTCAAAAAAGCACATGTCCAAACGGCTTTTTGAGACCAGCAACATGTGTAACCTGGGTGACTGACTACACTCCAGCAAGGGCAACCAGCCTTAGTGATGCTGAATGTATTTGCATTACTGACTGCAACCTCAAACCCCACTCGGTTGTGAATACTGTGCATGATTCGACAGGATAAGCAGCTGGCTGTGTGCTAAGAGTCTGCTTCTGCATAAAAAAAATAGCTCCCCCTTTCCATCTAATGCAACTGTAAAATTACCAGAGCAATACCAAACAGCTTTCTGAGACCAGCAACATGTGTAACCTGGGTGACTGACTACACTCCAGCAAGGGCAACCAGCCTTAGTGATGCTGAATGTATTTCCATTACTGACTGGAACCTCAAACCCTAAAAGTATTCCTTATTTATACCAGTACATCTTAATTTATGGTGAAAACATAGTCCATATTATTTTACATGTTCCTCACATTTAAATTTCTCCCAAAACACAAAATGATAAACACAACTTCAACAAAAGGAATTCCAATGCTATTATTCATTTCTTAATTTACCATATACATCCCTTCTCAAACTCTTAACTCACCTTTAAAATTAGTTAGTTGTGAAAGAAATGTGGCACTCAAACAGCAGATTATCAGAGCCAGGATCTCTGTTCTGTACACCTCTCTCCTCTCGGCAGAACCAGATAATGGCAATGTTTCCCTCTCTTTTTCCACACATATACATGTTAGTTTCAAATCTCAGTGCTTCCACCTTTTTTTCAAATGTAATCACACATTTCTATTGGTTGAAAACCAACCCTTTTCAAAAAGTACCCTTCCCCCAACTTGACTTCTGCCTAGTACCCTTCCCCCAACTTGACTTCTGCCTGCTACCATAGCAACAGCTCATGGAACACTGCTGTGTGGTGTCAGGTCAGAAGTTCAGCAGACAATGTTTCATTTTCAAAGTGCAAGAGTGCTTGACTTTTCAAACCTAACAGCAAATCCATAGTACTGTTCTTTGGTAACACATTTTTCTTTACCAATACAAATCATGCTTCTATAAATTGACACACACAGCCTAGTTTTTAGTGTAGAATGGTATGAAACAGCCAATCAGTTCTTTTTATTTAAAAAAATATGTATGCCTCCATTTCCAAACTGTCTTTCATTTCTTTTTACCATTCTACTGAATTACACCTCCTGAGTGCATCCAGATCTCCTTGGAAGATGTTCACAGTGTGGATTGTAGGGCACAGCTATGTCTTCTGGAGTGAAAAGTATGCAGAGAAAACAGGTATGGTGAGAGACCTTGCTTTGCCAAATGTAGACATTAAATGGATTGGTCAGAGAGGGTTAAAGTGGCACCAATTGATGCCATTGGTGAAATCCTTCATGCAAATCCAACACCCTGACCTCATAATAGTGCACTGTGGTGGCAATGACCTAGGCACTTTGACTGGGGTAGGTCTGGAAATGCTTATGAAGGAGACCTTTGCACAACTGTTTTCACTTTTCCCTAAAACTGCCTTTGTGTTTTCTAACATATGCCAAAGGCAAAAATGGAACTGGTCCAATCATTTTTGTCCACAGATTGACAAAGCAAGAAAGCACGTCAACAAATCTGTTTCTGCTTTCCTCCTTGACTATGGTATGGGTTCCATTTACCACAACAACTTGCGTTACGACATGCAAGACATTTATAGAGGAGATGGTGTACACTTCACTGATGAAGGGAACAGAGTCTTCCTCTTGAACCTTAGACTCTGCATCAGTACTTGATTGTAGGTACCACTAAAACATCACTTAATAAACACAACGGCTCTTTTTAGAGCCCCCTAATATCTAAACACTTAAATCTGCATTTCATTTCATTTTTTTTTTTTTTTTACCGTACGCGTACGGTGAGCTTACCGTACGCGTACCCCGCGATTTTTTTTAAAATTAATAAATGTTTTTTTTGTACTTTTCTGTCCTTCTTTGACCCCCTTTCAAATGTTAGGGGGTCTGTAACTCTCTTCCTTGCCCCCTTTTCAAGTTATCACCCTTTATTTTCTCAGTGAAGCACACAAAATGGCGGCCGCAGCTTCCTGGTTTCGACCGATTCGAATGTTTACTAAGATCTAACAGCCAATCAGAATCGCGCTCGCGCACGTCACCGTACGCGTACGGTAAGCGCACGGTAAGCGCACCGTAAGCTGGCTCAGATATATATATTGATTTAAAGGCTATTTTCTCAGAATCTACTGAACAGATTTACAACAAACCTACAAAAGGCACTTCCTTGACCTGTAGACTACCTCTCTGCCAAATTTCAAGGAACTCTGTTCAGCCGTTCGGGCTGTAGCTGTGTCTAAAGGTCCTATGGAAAAATGCATGGGAAAAACGCATTTTGGGACCCCCCTTTTATCTCGGCCCCCGCTTGACAAATCCCCCGAGACTTTCAGGGTAGGAGCGGAGCGTAGCGCCCCATTAGTTTTGAAAATTTCACGAGGATTCGTCGACCGGCGCCAAAGTTATTCAAAATAGAATGTTGCGCTTTTCCTATGGAAACAGGGTCCTAACTATAACTACCTACTGGCGACCGCCAGTAGGTAATATATATATATATATATATATATATTACCTACTGGCGGTCGCCAGTAGGTAGTTATAGTTAGGACCACGTTTCCATAGGAAATCCGCAACATTCTATTTTGAATAACTTTGGCGCCGGTCGACGAATCCTCGCGAATTTTTCAAAATAGGTGGGGCGCTACGCTCCGCTCCTTCCCTGAAAGTCTCGGGGGGATTCGTCAAGCGGGGGCTGAGATAAAAGGGGGGTCCCAAAACGCGTTTTTCCCATGCATTTTTCCATAGGACCTTTAGACAGGGCTACAGCCCGAACGGCTGAACAGAATTACTAGAAATTTGGCAGAGAGGTAGTCCTCAGGTCAAGGAAGTGCCTTTTGTAGGTTTGGTGTAAATCTGTTCAGTAGATTCTGAGAAAATAGCCTTTAAATCAATATATATATCTGAGCCAGCTTACGGTGCGCTTACGGTACGCTTACCGTACGCGTACGGTGGCGTGCGCGAACGCGATTCTGATTGGCTCTTAGATCTTAGTAAACATTCGAATCGGTCGAAACCAGGAAGCGGCGGCCGCCATTTCGTGTGTTTCACTCAGAAAAAAAAGAGTGATAACAAGAAAAGGGGGCAAGGAGGAGAGTTACAGACCCCCTAACATTTGTAAGGGGATCAAAGAAGGACAGAAAAGTACAAAGAAAACATTTATTGATTTTTAAAAAAATCACGGGGTACGCGTACGGTAAGCGTACGGTAAAAAAATAAATAAAAAAAGAAATGAAAATCAGATTTAAGTGTTTAGATATTAGGGGGCTCTAAAAAGAGCCGTTGTGTTTATGAAGTGATTTTTTAGTGGTACCTACAAGTAAGTACCGATGCAGAGTCTAAGGTTCAAGAGGAAGACTCTGTTCCCTTCATCATTGAAGTGTACACCATCTCCTCTATAAATGTCTTGCATGTCATAACGCAAGTTGTTGTGGTAAATGGAACCCATACCATAGTCACGGAGGAAAGCAGAAACAGATTTGTTGACGTGCTTTCTTGCTTTGTCAATCTGCGGACAGAAATGATTGGACCAGTTCCATTTTTGCCTTTGGCATATGTTAGAAAACACAAAGGCAGTTTTAGGGAAAAGTGAAAACAGTTGTGCAAAGGTGTCCTTCATAAGCATTTCCAGACCTACCCCAGTCAAAGTGCCTAGGTCATTGCCACCACAGTGCACTATTATGAGGTCAGGGTGTTGGATGTGCATGAAGGATTTCACCAATGGCATCAATTGGTGCCACTTTAACCCTCTCTGACCAATCCATTTAATGTCTACATTTGGCAAAGCAAGGTCTCTCACCATACCTGTTTTCTCTGCAAACTTTTCACTCCAGAAGACATAGCTGTGCCCTACAATCCACACTGTGAACATCTTCAAAGGAGAACTGGATGCACTCAGGAGGTGTAATTCAGTAGAATGGCAATATGAAAAGAAAGACAGTTTGGAAATGGAGGCATACATATTTTTTTCATAAAAAAAAGAACTGATCGGCTGTTTCATACCATTCTAGAATAAAAACTAGGCTGTATGTGTAAATTAATAGAAGCATGTTTTGTATTGGTACAGAAAAATGTGTTACCAAAGAACAGTACTATGGATTTGCTGTTAGGTTTGAAAAGTCAAGCACTCTTGCTCTGTGGAATTGAAACATTGTTTGGCGAACTTCTGACCTGACTCCACACAGCAGTGTTCCATGAGCTGTTGCTATGGTAGCAGGCAGAAGTCAAGTTGGGGGAAGGGTACTAGGCAGAAGTCAAGTTGGGGGAAGGGTAGTTTTGGAAAAGGGTTGGTTTTCAACCAATAGAAATGTGTGATTACATTTGAAAAAAAGGGGCAAGCACTGAGATTTGACTAACATGTATATGTGTGGAAAAAGAGAGGGAAAGTTTGCCATTATCTGGTTCTGCTGAGAGGAGAGAGGTGTAAAGAACAGAGATCCTGGCTCTGATAATCTGCTGTTTGAGTGCCACATTTCTTTCACAACTAACTAATTTTAAAGGTGAGTTTAGAGTTTGAGAGGGGATGTATATGGTAAATTAAGAAATGAATAATAGAAATGCAATTCTTTTTGTTGAAGTTGTGTTTATTATTTTCTGTTTTGGGAGAAATTTAAATGTGAGGAACAAGTAAAATAATATGGACTATGTTTCCACAATAAATTAAGGTGTACTGGTATAGTAAAAGAATAGTTTAAGGGTTTGAGGTTGGACTCAGTAATGCAAATACATTCAGCATCACTAAGGCTGGTTGCCCTTGCTGGAGTGTAGGCAGACACCCAGGTTACAAATGATGCTGGTCTAAAAAAGCAGTTTGGACATGTGCTTTTTACAAAATCTGAAATGTGTCAGTCTGTAAAAGTGTTTATCACTTGCCAAAAAAAAGAGCAGTAAGTGTGCTTTCAAATTGGCAAAGAAATTTCGTTTTGTGACTAATGTGAAAACATGACTCTGTGTGCAAATAGGAATTACAGGCAGAGATTTATTGCGTATTGCTCTGGTGATTTCACAGTTGCATTAGATGGAAAGGGGGAGCCATTTTTTGGTGCAGAAGCAGACTCTTAGCACACAGGTAGCTGCTTACCATGTGGAATCATGCACAGTATTCACAAGCGAGTGGGGTTTGAGGTTTCAGTCAGTAATGCAAATACATTCAGCATCACTTAGGCTGGTTGCCCTTGCTGGAGTGTCGGCAGACACCCAGGTTACAAATGATGCTGGTCTGAAAAAGCAGTTTGGACATGTGCTTTTTAAAAAATCTGAAAAGTGGATTCATAATGTGTCAGTCTGTAAAAGTGTTTATTACTTGCCAAAAAAAAGAGCAGTAAGTGTGCTTTCAAATTGGCAAAGAAATTTCGTTTTGTGACTAATGTGAAAACATGACTCTGTGTGCAAATAGGAATTACAGGCAGAGATTTATTGCGTATTGCTCTGGTGATTTCACAGTTGCATTAGAAGGAAAGGGGGAGCCTTTTTTTGGTGCAGAAGCTGACTCTTAGCACACAGCCAGCTACTTACCATGTGGAATCATGCACAGTATTCACAAGCGAGTGGGGTTTGAGGTTTCAGTCAGTAATGCAAATACATTCAGCATCACTAAGGCTGGTTGCCCTTGCTGGAGTGTAGGCAGACACCCAGGTTACAAATGGTGCTGGTCTGTAAAAGCAGTTTGGACATGTGCTTTTTAAAAAATCTGAAAAGTGGATTCATAATGTGTCAGTCTGTAAAAGTGTTTATCACTTGCCAAAAAAAAGAGCAGTAAGTGTGCTTTCAAATTGGCAAAGAAATTTCGTTTTGTGACTAATGTGAAAACATGACTCTGTGTGCAAATAGGAATTACAGGCAGAGATTTATTGCGTATTGCTCTGGTGATTTCACAGTTGCATTAGATGGAAAGGGGGAGCCATTTTTTGGTGCAGAAGCAGACTCTTAGCACACAGCCAGCTACTTACCATGTGGAATCATGCACAGTATTCACAAGCGAGTGGGGTTTGAGGTTTCAGTCAGTAATGCAAATACATTCAGCATCACTAAGGCTGGTTGCCCTTGCTGGAGTGTAGGCAGACACCCAGGTTACAAATGATGCTGGTCTGAAAAAGCAGTTTGGACATGTGCTTTTTAAAAAATCTGAAAAGTGGATTCATAATGTGTCAGTCTGTAAAAGTGTTTATTACTTGCCAAAAAAAAGAGCAGTAAGTGTGCTTTCAAATTGGCAAAGAAATTTCGTTTTGTGACTAATGTGAAAACATGACTCTGTGTGCAAATAGGAATTACAGGCAGAGATTTATTGCGTATTGCTCTGGTGATTTCACAGTTGCATTAGATGGAAAGGGGGAGCCATTTTTTGGTGCAGAAGCAGACTCTTAGCACACAGGTAGCTGCTTACCATGTGGAATCATGCACAGTATTCACAAGCGAGTGGGGTTTGAGGTTTCAGTCAGTAATGCAAATACATTCAGCATCACTAAGGCTGGTTGCCCTTGCTGGAGTGTAGGCAGACACCCAGGTTACAAATGATGCTGGTCTGAAAAAGCAGTTTGGACATGTGCTTTTTAAAAAATCTGAAAAGTGGATTCATAATGTGTCAGTCTGTAAAAGTGTTTATTACTTGCCAAAAAAAAGAGCAGTAAGTGTGCTTTCAAATTGGCAAAGAAATTTCGTTTTGTGACTAATGTGAAAACATGACTCTGTGTGCAAATAGGAATTACAGGCAGAGATTTATTGCGTATTGCTCTGGTGATTTCACAGTTGCAATAGAAGGAAAGGGGGAGCCTTTTTTTGGTGCAGAAGCTGACTCTTAGCACACAGCCAGCTACTTACCATGTGGAATCATGCACAGTATTCACAAGCGAGTGGGGTTTGAGGTTTCAGTCAGTAATGCAAATATATTCAGCATCACTAAGGCTGGTTGCCCTTGCTGGAGTGTAGGCAGACACCCAGGTTACAAATGGTGCTGGTCTGTAAAAGCAGTTTGGACATGTGCTTTTTAAAAAATCTGAAAAGTGGATTCATAATGTGTCAGTCTGTAAAAGTGTTTATCACTTGCCAAAAAAAAGAGCAGTAAGTGTGCTTTCAAATTGGCAAAGAAATTTCGTTTTGTGACTAATGTGAAAACATGACTCTGTGTGCAAATAGGAATTACAGGCAGAGATTTATTGCGTATTGCTCTGGTGATTTCACAGTTGCATTAGATGGAAAGGGGGAGCCATTTTTTGGTGCAGAAGCAGACTCTTAGCACACAGCCAGCTACTTACCATGTGGAATCATGCACAGTATTCACAAGCGAGTGGGGTTTGAGGTTTCAGTCAGTAATGCAAATACATTCAGCATCACTAAGGCTGGTTGCCCTTGCTGGAGTGTAGGCAGACACCCAGGTTACAAATGGTGCTGGTCTGAAAAAGCAGTTTGGACATGTGCTTTTTAAAAAATCTGAAAAGTGGATTCATAATGTGTCAGTCTGTAAAAGTGTTTATCACTTGCCAAAAAAAAAAGAGCAGTAAGTGTGCTTTCAAATTGGCAAAGAAATTTCGTTTTGTGACTAATGTGAAAACATGACTCTGTGTGCAAATAGGAATTACAGGCAGAGATTTATTGCGTATTGCTCTGGTGATTTCACAGTTGCATTAGATGGAAAGGGGGAGCCATTTTTTGGTGCAGAAGCTGACTCTTAGCACACAGGTAGCTGCTTACCATGTGGAATCATGCACAGTATTCACAAGCGAGTGGGGTTTGAGGTTTCAGTCAGTAATGCAAATACATTCAGCATCACTAAGGCTGGTTGCCCTTGCTGGAGTGTAGGCAGACACCCAGGTTACAAATGGTGCTGGTCTGAAAAAGCAGTTTGAACATGTGCTTTTTAAAAAATCTGAAAAGTGGATTCATAATGTGTCAGTCTGTAAAAGTGTTTATCACTTGCTAAAAAAAAGAACAGTAAGTGTGCTTTCAAATTGGCAAAGAAATTTCGTTTTGTGACTAATGTGAAAACATGACTCTGTGTGCAAATAGGAATTACAGGCAGAGATTTATTGCGTATTGCTCTGGTGATTTCACAGTTGCATTAGATGGAAAGGGGGAGCCATTTTTTGGTGCAGAAGCTGACTCTTAGCACACAGCCAGCTACTTCCCATGTGGAATCATGCACAGTATTCACAAGCGGGTGAGGTTTCAGTCAGTAATGCAAATACATTCAGCATCACTAAGGCTGGTTGCCCTTGCTGGAGTGTAGGCAGACACCCAGGTTACAAATGGTGCTGGTCTGAAAAAGCAGTTTGGACATGTGCTTTTTAAAAAATCTGAAAAGTGGATTCATAATGTGTCAGTCTGTAAAAGTGTTTATCACTTGCTAAAAAAAAGAGCAGTAAGTGTGCTTTCAAATTGGCAAAGAAATTTCGTTTTGTGACTAATGTGAAAACATGACTCTGTGTGCAAATAGGAATTACAGGCAGAGATTTATTGCGTATTGCTCTGGTGATTTCACAGTTGCATTAGATGGAAAGGGGGACCCATTTTTTGGTGCAGAAGCTGACTCTTAGCACACAGCCAGCTACTTCCCATGTGGAATCATGCACAGTATTCACAAGCGAGTGGGGTTTGAGGTTTCAGTCAGTAATGCAAATACATTCAGCATCACTAAGGCTGGTTGCCCTTGCTGGAGTGTAGGCAGACACCCAGGTTACAAATGGTGCTGGTCTGAAAAAGCAGTTTGGACATGTGCTTTTTAAAAAATCTGAAAAGTGGATTCATAATGTGTCAGTCTGTAAAAGTGTTTATCACTTGCCAAAAAAAAGAGCAGTAAGTGTGCTTTCAAATTGGCAAAGAAATTTCGTTTTGTGACTAATGTGAAAACATGACTCTGTGTGCAAATAGGAATTACAGGCAGAGATTTATTGCGTATTGCTCTGGTGATTTCACAGTTGCATTAGATGGAAAGGGGGAGCCATTTTTTGGTGCAGAAGCAGACTCTTAGCACACAGCCAGCTACTTACCATGTGGAATCATGCACAGTATTCACAAGCAAGTGGGGTTTGAGGTTTCAGTCAGTAATGCAAATACATTCAGCATCACTAAGGCTGGTTGCCCTTGCTGGAGTGTAGGCAGACACCCAGGTTACAAATGGTGCTGGTCTGTAAAAGCAGTTTGGACATGTGCTTTTTAAAAAATCTGAAAAGTGGATTCATAATGTGTCAGTCTGTAAAAGTGTTTATCACTTGCCAAAAAAAAGAGCAGTAAGTGTGCTTTCAAATTGGCAAAGACATTTCGTTTTGTGACTAATGTGAAAACATGACTCTGTGTGCAAATAGGAATTACAGGTAGAGATTTATTGCGTATTGCTCTGGTGATTTCACAGTTGCATTAGATGGAAAGGGGGAGCCATTTTTTGGTGCAGAAGCAGACTCGTAGCACACAGCCAGCTACTTACCATGTGGAATCATGCACAGTATTCACAAGCGAGTGGGGTTTGAGGTTTCAGTCAGTAATGCAAATACATTCAGCATCACTAAGGCTGGGTGCCCTTGCTGGAGTGTAGGCAGACACCCAGGTTACAAATGGTGCTGGTCTGTAAAAGCAGTTTGGAAATGTGCTTTTTAAAAAATCTGAAAAGTGGATTCATAATGTGTCAGTCTGTAAAAGTGTTTATCACTTGCCAAAAAAAAGAGCAGTAAGTGTGCTTTCAAATTGGCAAAGAAATTTCGTTTTGTGACTAATGTGAAAACATGACTCTGTGTGCAAATAGGAATTACAGGCAGAGATTTATTGCGTATTGCTCTGGTGATTTCACAGTTGCATTAGATGGAAAGGGGGAGCCATTTTTTGGTGCAGAAGCTGACTCTTAGCACACACCCAGCTGCTTACCCTGTGGAATCATGCACAGTATTCACAAGCGAGTGGGGTTTGAGGTTTCAGTCAGTAATGCAAATACATTCAGCATCACTAAGGCTGGTTGCCCTTGCTGGAGTGTAGGCAGACACCCAGGTTACAAATGGTGCTGGTCTGTAAAAGCAGTTTGGACATGTGCTTTTTAAAAAATCTGAAAAGTGGATTCATAATGTGTCAGTCTGTAAAAGTGTTTATCACTTGCCAAAAAAAAGAGCAGCAAGTGTGCTTTCAAATTGGTAAAGAAATTTCGTTTTGTGACTAATGTGAAAACATGACTCTGTGTGCAAATAGGAATTACAGGCAGAGATTTATTGCATATTGCTCTGGTGATTTCACAGTTGCATTAGATGGAAAGGGGGAGCCATTTTTTGGTGCAGAAGCAGACTCTTAGGACACAGCCAGCTACTTACCATGTGGAATCATGCACAGTATTCACAAGCGAGTGGGGTTTGAGGTTTCAGTCAGTAATGCAAACACATTCAGCATCACTAAGGCTGGTTGCCCTTGCTGTAGTGTAGGCAGACACCCAGGTTACAAATGGTGCTGGTCTGAAAAAGCAGTTTGGACATGTGCTTTTTAAAAAATCTGAAAAGTGGATTCATAATGTGTCAGTCTGTAAAAGTGTTTATCACTTGCCAAAAAAAAGAGCATAAAGTGTGCTTTCAAATTGGCAAGAAATTTCGTTTTGTGACTAATGTGAAAACATGACTCTGTGTGCAAATAGGAATTACAGGCAGAGATTTATTGCGTATTGCTCTGGTGATTTCACAGTTGCATTAGAAGGAAAGGGGGAGCCTTTTTTGGTGCAGAAGCAGACTCTTAGCACACAGCCAGCTACTTACCATGTGGAATCATGCACAGTATTCACAAGCGAGTGGGGTTTGAGGTTTCAGTCAGTAATGCAAATACATTCAGCATCACTAAGGCTGGTTGCCCTTGCTGGAGTGTAGGCAGTCACCCAGGTTACAAATGGTGATGGTCTGAAAAAGCAGTTTGGACATGTGCTTTTTAAAAAATCTGAAAAGTGGATTCATAATGTGTCAGTCTGTAAAAGTGTTTATCACTTGCCAAAAAAAAGAGCAGTAAGTGTGCTTTCAAATTGGCAAAGAAATTTCGTTTTGTGACTAATGTGAAAACAAATGTAGTAATATATTTAAATAAAATAAAGGAATTTTTTTTTAGTTTTTTTCAGGTATTGCTGAAGAGCAGTGAACAAAATTGAAGATGCCTACAAAATCCAGAGTAAAAAAAGAGCACAAAAAAAACCTATATTTGAAGACAACTGGAGGACCTAAGTTAGTTGAAGATGCTCATGTTGGGAAGAAGAAAAAATCTTCTGGTAAGCAAACAAAAGATTTTCTAAGGAACATATTCAAAAAAAGGAAAAATGTACAAAATGTCTGTACTGGAAAGAATGATTTCAATCGAAAAGGACAGGAAAAAATTGAGAATTTAGTTAATGCAAATATACCTTCTGCAACTAAAAAGATAAACTTAAACAGAAAAACAGCGTTTAAAGAGATACGTAGAAAAATGTTTCAGAGGAGAGTTATGTCCAATTTGATAAAGGATGTGAAGAAATATAAGCAAAAGGCAAAGTTTTATAAGAGAAAAAAAGAAATTGAAGCCATTGCAGCAAAGGCATTAGAATTAAAAAGGAAACTATTCTTTTTAATTTTGAATAGGATGCGTACATTAGACAAAATGGTTAATGTACTGAAATCACATAGCAAAAGGAAAAGAGTAGTGAACAGAACAAACTTTTGTAAAGTGTTTTTAGGAAAATGGATGCATAGTTCAAGTAGTGAACCTTTTTTTAATGAAGAGAGTTATTTTCAAAGTAATAGTTTGCTGCATGCAGTTGACACCAGAGGTCGTGCTTATGAAGTGAAAAATGGTTGCATAATGGAGAAGGAGATAATGGTTCCAAGAGATGAGGTACAAGTGATGGCGGATGAGGCTATGGGGAGACGTCCTAAAGCCCCAGTGTACACTTGGAATTGTAGTAGTATTTGCACTGTGCGTCAGGAATCTATTGATACATTTCGTGAGTTTCTAAGAGAATATAGCAAAAAAAGTGTGAAACAGAAGATTAAGGTGCTTCAAAGTCTAGATCCATGCAGAGTGAGAGAGAATACTGGTTTGCAGGGTCATTCTCTGGCTTGTCTATCTAGAAAAGTGTGTAATAGTGTTTTCCATCATTTTAGGATGCTGGCTGTTCATCATACTGAAATGAGAAAGTTTGTGAGACGGTTGTATTTTGCTAAAAGTCCAGCAATAAAGTTAGATGAAATGAATAGGGCTCTGTTCCGTGGAACGGTATCAGATGTAGAGAAGGTTGTTGATGAAATTCAGTTTTGTTACTTTGGTCCTGAACAAAACAGTGCAGAGAAGGACACAGTAAATGAGGAAGAAGTGGAAGAAAATGTAGAACCCTCTGTAAGTAAGACATTTAATGATCACATAACAAAATTTGCAATAATCTCTAATGAAAGACCAAATATTACTTGTATTTGTTGCCGCAGAACTCATTATAGAAAACAAACCAGGTATGTTGATCTCTACAGAAAGAGTGAAAATGAAGATAATTATAAGTGAAAGGATTTTGCCACCTATATATTTCTTGAAAATTGTTTTGAATTGGGTGAAGTTCAGCGTATTTGTAAATACTGTTACAACAAGTTAGAGGAAAATAGAATGCCGACCAGAGCTGTACATAATAATTTAGAATTGGATGCTATTCCTGCTGAACTTTCTGAATTAAATACATATGAGTCTATACTCATTCAATGTGTTCATCCGTTCCAGACCATAGTACGTATGGAGCCCAAAACTGGTAAATTACCTCCTTCAGATTTACTGAGAGGTTTAAAAGGTAGAGTGGTGTATTTGCCCTTGGATTTGAAAAAAAATATGGAAACTATTGATGCGGATACTTTGGAAAATGAACCATTAATTATTCTGGTTAATGGTGTACCTACAAAGAATAAGAAGATTTGGCAGGAGCTGGTAGATGTACGGAAAGTACAAAGAGCAAATTTGTATTTGAAAAGGAATAACAAATGGTATGAATCAATTTATATAGAAGAAGAAGAAGAAGAAGATTTACAAGAAGACACAGAAACACCAACTGGACAAATTGAAAAAGTGGACAAGTCAAAGGAAGAAGAAATTTATGAACATTTTAGCATACATCCTCTTCATTCAAAAGAAGTTATGGGAGACAATATTGATCTATTTCAGATGAAGAAAGCAAAAGGAACTCCCGTGAGTGTATGGGAGGAGAGCTTGGAAGCTCGATGTTTTCCCCAGCTGTTTCCTAAAGGAAAAGGAGGACGATACGATGAACGTCCGGAACAGATTCCAGCTTCTGAGTATCGGACTACAAGACTATATGCTGAAGATCCCAGATTTCGACAAAGTATTCCTTATTTGTTCCATCTTTTATTTGAAAGCGACTTGTCTGCACTGTCTTATGCAGTAAATCACATTTTAAAAAGTGGAGTACATTTACAAAATGTGTCTGCTAAGGATTTTATGGAGAAAGTGCAGCACCGAGATGATCATTTGGAAACACAACTGATCAATCTGATGGCTTGTCAGCGTGGGACAAATGAATATTGGTACCGACGCCATGGTGAATTAAAATGCATGTTACGGAATTTAGGAACTCCAACATGGTTCCTTACCCTAAGCTGTGCCGAGTACGCTTGGGATGATTTACTGGATTTTCTACGAGAGGCAAATTCAAACATTAAAAACATCGAATACAAGACAGCAGGAGAACTGTGCTCATTGGATCCGGTTAATGTTTGCAGATATTTCAATCATAGATTTGAGGCTATGATGTCCTTCATCTGCAATAAAAAAAATCCACCTCTAGGAGAAGTAGTGGATTTATTTTGGAGAAAAGAGTACCAGGCAAGAGGTGCTCCTCATATTCATATGCTGTTGTGGATCAAGGATGCCCCAAAGTTTGGAACAGATACTGATGAAGCAGTGTTATCTTACATTGAAGAATATGCAACATGTGCTATACCAAAAAGCACAGAAGAGAAAAAGTTAAAGGAGCAAGTCTTACGTTTCCAAAGTCATCGGTGTGGAAAATACTGTCGACGGAAATACAAGAGCAAAGATAAATACTACACTAAATGTCGATTTGGATTTCCTAGACCTGTTCTTTCAAATGGAAGAGTTAACAGTTTTATGTCATCTGTGAGACATACTATCACAAGAAAATCACCTAAGAATACCTACAACCTTAAAAGAAAAGAAGAATCAAAAAATATAAATGACTACAACCCAGTGATTTTATCCATGTGGAACGCTAACATGGATATACAGTATGTAGCTGACAATTCCATTGCTGTTGCTCGATATGTAACGTCTTACATTACGAAATCAGAAAAAACAGAATTGAAGGAAATCTGGGAAGAGATTTCTCATGAGAAAACTGTCAGTAAGAAGCTGTACAGTTTCAGTTTGAAGATGTTATCGCATCGAGAAATTGGATCCTACGAATGTTCAGATAGGTTATCTTCTGCAAGTCTCTACTCGAAATCAAGAAGAATAATTTGGGCAAGTTTAGGCCTTGCAGCAATGAGAAATCGGGTACTGAAATCTGTTGGAGAAATTGAATATTTGGCCGAGAATGACCCAGAAAGTACAGATATTTTTAAATCAAACATGTTGGACACATATTACCCAAAGAGAAGTCATCATCTGGAGAACATGTGTCTCTATGAAGTGCTGCAGAACTACATTTATTCACGGAAAGCCGCAGAAGACATCAACAATGGAAAATATAAAGTCATTGGTGAGGAAGGATGTTTGGTGAAGCAAACAAAAGGAAGTTTGATAAATCACCGGAAGCTGAGTTGCGACACTACTGACAAAAAGGAATTTTACTACTTGGCTCTTTTACAGCTATTTAAACCATGGCGTACAGAGGATGAACTACTGGGAGAATTTCAAAGCTATGAAGATTCTTTTAATGCTTGCAAAGACAGCATACAATGCAATACATTCACAACTTATCTGCAAATGTTAAATGAAGAAATTGAACAGGAAACTACAATTGCAGCAGAAATAGCTAGAGACAGTTCTCAGGACAGCCAAAGTTCAGGAACACTCAGTCAAGATCCCCTAGGACAACCAATCGTTGAAAATGAAGCATCAATAGCCATGAATGAAGTGGAAACGGCTATGAATCAAGCTCAAGGAGAATTTATAGACTTACAAAATTTGGAAAGACAACTGAACGAAGAGCAGCAACAAATTTATGAAGAGATCAGAAACAAAATTGATCACGGATTTCTACATGAAAAAAAAGAGTGCTCATGCACATCATTTCATCCAATCAGGATGTATGTAAGCGGACAAGCTGGAACTGGAAAAAGTTTCCTAATAAAAGTCATCAGAAGCTACCTACAGCAAAAAACGGATTCTACTTTGTCTTGTGTGGTTACTGCTCCAACTGGGTTAGCAGCATATAACATAAAAGGAATCACTTTACATCGTTTGCTAATGTTACCAGTGGAGCATGAGAACAAAATACAATACAACAAGCTAACTGGAGAAGCATGCTTGGAAGTTTCAAGAGTATTGAAGAAGATGCAAGTTCTCATTATTGATGAGGTGAGCATGGTATCGAACTTAATGCTTGCCTTTGTGCATTTAAGAATGCAGCAAATTCTGAAGTCAGACTATGACGTGTTATTTGGAGGAAAACACGTCATAGTTTTTGGAGATCTTTTGCAACTTACTCCAGTTAAAGGACAACCAGTGTTTAATACTGTGACACATGAAGACACGAAGAAGTCATTGGGAAGCATCGGTAATACAAATATTTGGTCCTTCTTTGAGTACAATGAACTTACAACTAATATGAGGCAAGCAAACGATGAAGAATATGGAAGTATTCTGAAAGATATCAGGATTGGACTACTCACAGAAGCTGGCAAAAAAGCATTACAGACTTGGCTGCTACATAATTTATTTCCAAAGGAAGAAATAGTTGCAGAGAAGATATACAAGAACATTGCAGAAAACAAAAGTGTCATCTGCTTAATGCCAACTCTACGTGAATGCTCAATATTCAATGAGGAGCTTTTGAAATTGGAAAAGGAAGATATCAGGAAATTGGAAGCAGTGGACAAAATTGAGGATGGAAGAATTACTGTCACATTAACAGGCACACTGAAAAATAAATTGGATTCACTAGAGAAGAAGATTTCCAAAACAGCTGGATTAGAAAAAAATCTATATGTTTGCATGAACTGTAGAGTATTTTTAAGGAGAAATTTGGATGTTGAAAAAGGTTTAGTTAATGGAGCTATGGGAAGAGTTGTGGGTTTTATTAATTATCAGAAAAAAGATGGAATTGAATGTTTAAAAATAAAATTTGATCAGATAGAAGAAGTTAAAGACATTTGTCGTTGTACAGTTCGTTTCATGCTTGTGAAAGACTTATATGTACGTGGGAAGCAGTTTCCGTTTTCGCTAGCATATGCTGTAACTATTCACAAGTCTCAAGGATTGACTGTAGATTGTGCATTTATGAACATTGGTTCAACTGTGTTCAAAGAAGGTATGGCATATGTTGCTTTGTCACGAGTGAAAACATTATCAGGTTTATTCATGATAGACTTTGATGATTCAAAAGTTAGTGCTGATACAAATTGTGTAAAGGAGTATAATAGATTAAAAAGAAGCTATGCTCCTCATTTAGGTCAGTATCCTGTGTTGGAGAAACGTGTAGTTTCTCGTAAAAGGAGAAATGAGAATATCTGTAATGAAGATGTAGAGAGGAGGAAAAAAAAGAGGAGTGATGTAATTGCAAGCAAAAAGAATAAGGAAAATGAAGAACAGGTTGTAGGATGTTATTTTGAAAATAGCTCTGGTGTCAACTGCTACGCTAATGTAGTGCTGAATGTTGCATTTTATCTGGAAAGTTTGCAAGAGCAGATAATAGTAAATCAGGGAAAAAGATTCTGTACTGTGCTGAGTCTCCTTTTTTGAAAAGCTGAGTAATGATAAAACTCAAATAGAAAGTGCTACTGAAATTAGAAAAGTTTTAGATGTATGTTCAGGACGAACACAGTTTTCTCAAAATGTACAGCAAGACGCACAGGAATTCTTGATTTATTTTCGTCAGGTACTGGAAGAAGAAGGGGTTAACATTGAAAATGTATTTGGTCTCTCTTATAAATGGGAACATAGTTGTGAAAACTGTTATAATATATGTGGCTCTAATGTTGATTCTGAAAGGTTTATTTATTTAACATTGCCAGAGAGTAAAACAGTCACTTTTGCTAAATTAGTTAAAGATGCTAATCATAGCATGCAATGCGGTGAGTGTAAATCTGACATGTTTTCAACATTAATTTTAAAGGAATACAGACAGTATGTAATTTTAATGATGCAACGATGTAGAGCTGATGGTTCAAAATTGGATACTTTAATAAAGAAGTTTACAGGACAGCAATTATCAATTTCAGGAAAAACGTTTGTAACAGTTGCAATAATTTTCCATGATGGACCTACTGTAACTTCTGGTCATTACACAGTTTATCTTAAATGTGAAAAAGGCTGGACACTGTGTAATGATTCCCAATTGATTTTTAAGCAACGTTTGCCTTTTGATTTAGCAAATTCCTATCTAATCTTCCTGAAACCTAAATTTTAGAGAGATTTGACAACATCTGGACAAAACAATTTTACCATTTTATTGGATTACCATTTGGAATTTACAAATAAAAAGATTTAACAAATTATCATTTGGCCTAATGGAAAGGTAACCAATTGTAATGTGGAATTTTTCCATTTTTTAAGGAAACTTTGGAAAACCAAAAATTTAGAAAAAATCGGTAACATCTGCACAATTTAAATTTTGGAATGTTATTGGATTGCCATTGGAAATTTTTTCAAAAAAGATTTTTAAAATTACTATTTGGCCATGCGGAAAAGTAAACAATTCTATTGTGGACTTATTTAATTATTAATTAATCTTTTGGAAACCAAAATGTTACAGAGAATCGGTGACATCTGTACAATTTAAACTTTTGTTTTTTATTGGATTACCATTGGAAATTAAACAAAAAAAGAATTTTAAAATTACTATTTGGCCTAAAGGAAATGGAACCAGATGCATTGTGGAGTTATTTGACATATATTATTGTGATTATACTTCTGAAACAAAAATATCAGACGGTATTTTAAAGAAATAAGTATTGATATTAGATGATATTTTTTAAGAATATTATGCATTTCTATAAAGTTATGTTTATGCAAAAAGAGATTGTGGGCTTTTTTAAAAACAATCTTTGAGATTGTTAATTTTTTTTTGCCTGCTGTTAAATGATGAATGCAATTGCTTTCACAATTTATAGTGAAATGCAATATTTTCTGAAAACAGCAAAAAAAAGGCAAAAATATTTTTTGAAAAATATGTAAATATGTGTACTGTATTATTAAATGTTTTATTAAATATTAATACTTTTTTCTTTTTTTTCAGATTGAGATAGAAAATTTTCGAAAACTAGAACCATTTTAAAAGCAATTAAAAATAAATTAAATAATTAAATCTTTTTTTGAGTGGGTATGGTAAGTCAATAATGTCATGGTCCCTTTTTTCCACTTCTATACAATCACATTTGCAGTTTTTAATTGTAGTCTCTCAAGGACCTTGTAATGTGATAATTGATTTTTAGTGTTTTTAAAAAAAAAAAAAAAAAAATTACGCGTACCGTACGGTAAAAAAAGTTTTTAAAAAAATATATAAAAAATAGATGAAAGGTAAGGTTGGCTCTTAAAAGAGCCGTTGTGTTCATGCAGGGACAGAGGAAAGAAAGAATGGGAATATTAGACGGTACGACAAGTGTGCTGATCTATTTTATTGTTCACTAGGGACATACTGGTCTGCCTATAAGTAATTAGATCGTGACAATTGGCGCACCGTACTTCAACCCTCGCAAACCGAGGGTTATTTTCCAGAGGACCAGAAAAAGGAGATGCTCCCCCCACAGATGAAGGGCTCACCTGACCTGCAGAAGAAGGACTCGGCTCTGCAGATGATGGTCCAGGCTGAGCTGCTGTGGATGTGCTTGGTTGACTTACTGAAGGGTTACGTTCAGTAAGTCGAGCATGTGTCCTTCTGTGTACATCCTTAAGGTGTCTCATCATGGTGTGATTCCCAAAGGAATACTTCCTGTCAGGATTACCTCTTGAAAGTACACGCTTACACAGCTTGCAAGTCACTAAGGGTGCATTTACCTTTTGCTGGCCTTGTGGAAAAGTAAAATACTCCCATACGTAAGAGGTCTTTTGTTTCCTCGCTCTCTGCCTCAAGGTAGTGCTGCTAGCCTCACTCTCAGAAGAGCTCTGCTGTTCTGCCATCGTATCACAAAGACAACCCAGCTCCTTCTCCTAAGGGATCACAAGCAGAAATGAGAGGAATGGGTGTGGTGTAGGAGAGTTCTAGAACTGAAAGTAGTTTCAACCAATCAAAAGTTGTGTTTCATGATCACATGACCTACCGTACACTTACGGTACGCTTACGGCAAAAGTACGCATGCGCGTAAAAAAGACACGCGCTTGCACGCATGCGCATAACAGTCACTCCCCGACACTTCCGCGTAACGTGCACGTGTAGCGTACACGCGTACGCGCCCCACGCGGAGTACGCGCGGCTATGCAAATTGCGTAACTATACGCAAACAGCGTAGATAAATTACGGACATTGCGTAAACCGTACGCTTACCGTAAGCTTACGGTACGCGTACTAAAAAAAAATAAAAAAAAAAGGAAAAAATGTATTGCTAATAAATTTTACCTGTTTATTTTATAAAATATGTTAAAAAAACATATTGTAGAATTTTAAAAATTTAACCATAGTCTTTAAAAAAGGATAGAAAATTAAAATAAAAATATGTAAAAAAAAAAAGAAGAAAAAAAAAAAATTAGCATTTAAAAAACCTTGCAAATTCAGTGAAAAATCCATGGGTTTCACACACGTTATAGTTAGGAATTAGCATTTAAAAAACCTTTGAAATTCACTGAAAAAACCATGGGTTTCACACACGTTATAGTTAGGAATTAGCATTTAAAAAACCTTAGAAATTCAATGAAAAAACCAAAGGTTTCACACATGTTATAGTTAGCTGGACATTTCACTCGTAAAAAACCAATGAAATTCCCCCGTTATAGTTAGTTCAGCTAACTATAACTCGCGCGCCCGCAATGCACTACTGATGACGTCACATATTACATCACTCATGACATGGTCAGTGACATCACTCATGACATCACTGATGACATCTCAAATGACATCACTGATGACATTATCCTTGTGACAGAGTGGTAGACCTCCTCTCACCCTAATATAACCTTTGATACAAACATTCAAAAATAGAGACTAAAATGTTCAAAACAATGGACATACCAATAACAGTTACAACAACCTATTCAGTAATTCTAAGATCCACATACACATCCACTCATCCACCAACAATCCTATACAGTCACTCATACATGTACTCACACATCATATGTACTCATACACCTAAACATCCTGTAACACAATCCCACTCATCCATAGAGTTACTCACACACATAGTCACTCATGCTAATAAAGAATCAAGCATCCATTTACTTGCATATACAGTTATACACACACCAGCACACTTACTTTTACAGAAACTTACACATACTTAGTCTTTTTAACAATCACTTATAGAAACACATACTTATTCATACAGGAACTCTTCCAATCTCTCACTCTCACATATACTCACTTATAAACACCAATAGTCACATATACTAGATTAAAACATATGTAGTTACTTATGAAGACACTATTCAGACAGTCATTCACTCACTAACACACCCATGCACACACTCATCCGACCATACAGTCCTGCACACATGCTGTCTTCAACACATACAAACAGTGAGTCACTCATTCATGCATCTATGCACTACGTAATACCCCCACCGCACCATGAAGACACTCAGACACTCATACTGATACTCAAAAAACCAACTATTAACCTATATAGACACTCATGTAGCTACTCACCAACCCATGCAGCCACTTATATACAAAGTGAGAGACTGATACAGGTATTTACACATTTAAACATTACTCACTAAGCCATGTATTCAAAAAGATACACTTAATCAGTCAGTTATACAATCAATTTTTCAGAAACAAATCATCAATTTAGACACTTATATACTCATTTATTCTTCCATCGACCTTGAGATATACATATATAAAACATATTTAATTTTCAGAAAAACACACATTCACTGGATGATGTCATCAGTGATGTAATTTGAGATGTCATCAGTGATGTCATGAGTGATGTCACTGACCATGTCATGAGTGATGTAATATGTGACGTCATCAGTAGTGCATTGCGGGCGCGCGAGTTATAGTTAGCTGAACTAACTATAACGGGGGAATTTCATTGGTTTTTTACGAGTGAAATGTCCAGCTAACTATAACATGTGTGAAACCTTTGGTTTTTTCATTGAATATATATATATATATATATATATATATATATATATATATATATATATGTATGTATATATTACCTACTGGCGATTGCCAGTAGGTAGTTATAGTTAGAACCTAGCTTCCATAGGAAAAGCGTTTTTTGTTTTCCCAATAACTCAGTTGACGAATCTTTGCAAAATTTTCAAAACTAGTGGCCCGCTCCGGTCAGCTCCTGTCTTAAAAGTTTAGGGGTGATTTGACAAGCGGGGGCTGAGAATATAGGGGGGTCCCCAAATGTGTTTTCCCCATAGGAAACTTTAGACACAGCTGCAGCCCGAACTGCTGAACGGAATTACACCAATTTTGGTTCAGAAAGAGACCTTTTTTTAAAAATGGTGTAAATCCGTTAATTAGTTCCTGAGAAATTTGAAAAATAAAAAGTTTCGATATATAGGGACGCGGTGGAGTTGCGACCCCTCCCGAGCACGAGCTTCACTGTGATTGGCTGCCAATACTGCAAACCAGGTAGAACCAAGTCACAAGAAGACAGTGAAAAACCAAGAAAAGGGGGCAGGGTAGAAACACCCTGACCCCCTAGGCCTGCTCAAGGGGTCCCAAAAGGACCCCCAGGGCCAAAAAAAGCATCTTAAGAAAATCGGCCGAATTCGCGCTGGGGTCGCGAATACGGCAGAGAAAATAAAAAAAAAAAAAGTGTGGGCTCCCGCACTTCATTTTAATGAGCCCCCGGGTGGACCAGGCCCCGGGGGCAATGTGCAGGGCTGAGGCAATCCTGGAGGACTCGGGAAAATGCAATACTCTTCTGCAGGATCAAGCTATTAAGGTTTCGGTTATTTGTATTGATTTTGTGTGCTGCCTTGCTATGTCAGTCATGCTCATATTTGTGGTTCATAAATTCCTCTTTAAAATGTATGTCATCGCCGTTTCATCCCTGCAGCCGCTGAGACGGCGGGCTGCGGGGGTCTACTTATTAACCACGTACGCCTCCAGTGATGCTCGGCTTGTGGTTTGCACGGACGCGCACCTATGCATATGTTGAACGCATTCTTCCACCTTTCCAGCATGAGCCAAATTCAGGCCTTCTCCTCGGGAACTATATTCTCGAATGCAGATTGAGTGCAATGCAGAAATATATATGAAAGATTTACACGCGGACACATTTAACGCATTAGCTTTGTCATCTGTTGGGATGTCAGTGATCATTTACCCTGTTTTTCATTTATTTTCTTCCACTGAGGCTCTGAAATAAAGCGGCGGCCATTTTACGGTGTCAGAAACTGTCTTTGGTCTCAGGCCGCTACCTTTGTACATCTGTGCTATGTACTTATTTAATGAAAAGTGGAACTGTCTGTCACCCCCCTTGTCACTGTGCTATTGATTTCCCCAGGCATTCGGTGGGCCCTCTAGTGGTCACTGGTTTAGGAAGCTGCCTAATCCTCCCCTTATTTTTTGCAGCACACAAATTATGTTTCAATGTTAAAACGTAAAAGGTAAACTCGTTTTATGGATGTCAAACCCTCTTAAATTTGAAATGTGGTGGCGGTTCATATTCTACAGTATCAGCACGGAAGTAAGTCATGTGCTGGGCATATCTGTTTCTAGTTTACATAATAAGTCCTCCAAGCACTCGCAGTGGAAGGCAAACAGGACCTCAAATTCATCAGCCATCCGACCCGCTTTACCTCATTAGATAGTTTTGAACATATAATGGCAGATTTGAAAGTGCAGTGTTTATGAACCGTCCCCTTTCTGTTTCTCCCTGATCCTTTCACAAACACGGTGGCAGAAAGAAAAAAACAGCACTTCTTTCCCTCTCTCCCTTTCTCTGCGAGGGCTTATTTTGAGCATTTATTATATTTGGCAATGAGACACTTAGCAAACGTGCTGAAGATATCAGAGAACGATTTTGCAAACAGAGGGGGTAAAAGTAACACTATTGACACCTCCAAATTCTGGAGTATTTACTCTGTGTTAGGTGTACACTTGCTCCGGCGGAATTAACGAAAACTACTAGAAAAAGGCTGTGTGGCCAAATCCAGCCTGGTTGTTTGTAAAACCTTTACAACTCATCAGCTTCCCTAACATACTAGCACTGTTCAATTACCATCACTTTTAGAGAGCCTTAGAAAAACACCCAGTGCCCATGTAAATAGACAAGTCTCAAAACTAGTGGCTCTGTTGGCTTACATACTCTAGGTAATGATTTCTTTTTCTCAAATTTGTTCTGGAAACTAATCATGCTCTGTTACAGCCATCTGCAAATATGAAAAACATCGCCGTCTACATCTCAAAGATTACACAGCCTGACCAAGTGTACATATAGTGATGATGAGAGGGCACTGCTGTTCTTGGTCGATGCAGGCTGTGCCGGAGAGGGCAGAGTGGAGTCGAAAAATTTGAGCTCGCCATCCGTGAGAGAAATCTTAAGTGAAGGTTTACTGCCAGCTCGGGTTCAGGACTGTTATTTGATCGCTCCCCCAGCAGTGCCATGATTTGCATTACTGATGGACCTGGGCGCAGGCGCTATTTAAATACATCTGCAAATTCACAGAGGGTGCTTAATAACGCCTCGACCTTGACTGAAAAAAGAGCGGCCGTGCCCGGGGAACTGCAGGTGGGAGACGCTCTCTGCTCTGAAATCGGAATATGAAAGAAAAAAGTTTTGGTGCATATGGTCTGGTACTTACCTATGTCCCCTACTCCAACTACAGACTCTAGGGTTATGGATGGCACCTCCCTCCCCCCAGCGTAACAGTATTGGAAGCCACACCAAAATGATAATATTTTGGATTAGGGGGTGTAACGCCCGGCCGTATTTATTAAAATTATCAAACAATTTGTAAAACATTATATACAGAACTTTACGCAGAAAGTACAGATACATTTGATAGACAGATATTCCACGGCTAACCTTAACACAGTCTAATACACAAGACACAACTACCGTAAATCTATCAATGCATGTATTTACCTTCTGTGTGTCCCATCTAGAGCCTACGGCAAAGTCAATGACTGGCAGCCCCCCCGGTCCCAGTGTACTAATAAGGTTGCGCAGGGGGTACAGCTTATCGGATGGATACTTTCCCCCGGGCCCTCCTACACCCTGTGCCTTGCACTCCATTACGGGGGGCTGTAGACTTCTGCCTAATGGCGCCTTAATGCGCATGTGTCTGCGGGGTTGGCCCCAGGACCACTGGGAAGGATGACTCGCCTGGCACCCGGTCCCCGCACCCCAACAGCCTACTTACCGGCTGTCACTACCCCTGGAGTTACATGGTGCTGACCGCTAAGGACCGAAGACTATGCTTACCAATCATGACCTTACCGCCTGACCAGAGACACCCTAAATACGACAATATCTAACTGAAAGAGAAATTCAATCTCATGCTTTTATTTATACGTTAATACAGAATCAATTACATACAATCACTTTGTTACCTGCAAATAAATTGGAAAAAAAGGAAACAAAAAATAGTTATCCATAACACACAACCGAAAAAAAAACCTTCCATCAATACTTGCCTTAAGGGATGGTGGGTGGGAAAGAAAAAAGAGATTACGGGCCCGCAGCCGGCCCGGTGGACATTCCTGTGGGGAGCAAGAACAAGAGACTGTTCTGCTCCCCACAGCCCAATTTTAAAGAGGGCGCCCAGGTTGACCGGATCAGACCGGTCTACCTGGGCGCAGGCTGGAAGTTTTTCAAGCTGGAAGCACCGAAGTGCTTCCGGCTCAAAGAGGCCGCCTCGCCCATTGGTCGATGCGGGGGAGGGAGCGCCGCGTCATTTGCTGACGCGGCCTACCCCCCAACTCCTGGCCGGGGACTAGTGTGACCACCATAATGGAGGCACGGTCTATTCAGCCCTCGCCTTCTCCATATGGTCTGGTACTTACCTATGTCCCCTACTCCAACTACAGACTCTGGGGTTTTGGATGGCACCTCCCTCCCCCCAGCGTAACAGTATTGGAAACCACACAAAAATTATATAATTTTGGATTAGGGGGTGTAACCCCCCAGCCGTATTTATTAAAATTAACAAACAATTTGTAAAACATTATATACAGAACGTTACGCAGAAAGTACAGATACATTTGATAGACAGATATTCCACAGCTAACCTTAACACAGTCTAATACACAAGACACTCCTACCGTAAATCTATCAATGCATGTATTTACTTTCTGCAGGTCCCATCTAGAGCCTACGGCAAAGTCAATGACTGGCAGCTCCCCTGACATCCGGCAGCCCTCCCTGCAAGCGTTGCCATCCTTTCAGCGCCTGGCATACCACGAAGTTCCTTGTGGGATCCCCTCTTCCATTTATCTTTGCAAAAAATGATATGGCTGAGATATGTCTTCTTGCCCCTGCTACCGTGCGCCCTTGTTCCCTCATGAAAGCAAGATATTCAACTACTGACTCATGATCAAGCCACTTGTGCTCCCACTGTTCCCCCAAGAACAAACAAAATGACCCAAACGCCCATTCATAAGCACTCCTGGTTCTGGGCGCTAGGCTCGCTGCCACGAGGTTCGATACTCGGGGACACCAAGCTGCCAAAGCTGTTCTGGGAAAGGTGTTGGGTACACTGCGGCCTCTGGGATGTGTGACCTGAATGCCTGCATTTTAAAACAAGACAGTGCATCAGCCGCGTGGTTCAGAATACCTGCCACATGTTTAGCTTTAAAAAGGAGATTCAATTTCATGCACTGCAATACAATCTCCTTCAACAAATGCAGCATCATGCCGCATTTAGCCTTTTGGCTATTTATGCATTCTACTATTGCCATGTTGTCGGACCAGAATATTACAGACTGGTTCTTTAGACCCTCCACCCACACAGTCAGCGCCACTAGAATTGGAAAAAGCTCTAAGAAGCTTATGTTAGTGGTGAGCCCAGATTCCCTCCACCACTCTGGCCTTTGCTGAGCTACTCACTCGCACCCCAGGATGGCCCCGAATCCCTCGCTACCTGCAGCATCAGTCATTAGGCCCAGCTCTGTGCTGGACCTAGGTGCGCTGGGCCACACCACTCTCTCATTGAAGTCACGCAAGAATGCTTTCCAAATCAACATGTCCTGCCTGACTTCGCCGGACAGCCTGGTGTGATGATGCTTCTCCCTGAGGCCTGACATGGCATGTGCAATGGTGCGTGAGAAAGGGCGCCCCATTGGGATTATGCGTAGTGTGAAATTCAATTGCCCTACCACCTGCTGTAACTGGTGCAGCGTAACCTTATCTTTGTTGAGGCAGTGTTGCAATGCCACCCCGAAATCTTTGACTTTGTCAGCTGGTAATCTCGAGACCCCTTGGACAGAATCTAGTTCAATCCCCAGGAATTCAATTGCCGTGCTTGGTCCCACTGTCTTACTGGGTGCCAGGGGCAGACTGAACTCTTGCATCAATGTACAAAACTTTGACAATGCTGCCCCGCATTCCCCCGAGTCTGGTGCCCCCAGAAAAAGAAAATCTTCCAGGTAATATAGCACCCATTGATGCCCCGACTCCCTCCTGAATGCCCATTCTAAAAAAGAGCTAAACTTCTCAAAGTAGGCGCCGGACACCGAGCAACCCAATGGCATACATTTGTCTACGTAGTACTTTCCCTGAAATTGGAAACCAAGTAAGTGAAAATCTGCTGGGTGGACCGGTAGCAATCTAAACGTGGACTCAATGTTGGCCTTTGCTAGAAAAGCTCCCTGACCTAGCGACCTGAGCATGTCAACCGCTTGGTCAAACGATGCATATTTCACACTACAAAGTGTGTCAGAGATGGCATCATTCACTGAACTGCCCCTTGGCGCAGAAAGATTGTGTATCAGTCTGAATTCCCCTGACGCTTTCTTAGGTACTACCTGTAACGGTGAACAGACACGTTCCTGTGGGGAGCAAGAACAAGAGACTGTTCTGCTCCCCACAGCCCCCTTTTAAAGAGGGCGCCCAGGCTGACCAGATCAGACCGGTCTACCTGGGCGCAGGTTGGACGTTTTTCGAGTCAGAAGCACCGAAGTGCTTCCGGCTCAAAGAGGCCGCCTCGCGCATTGGTCGATGCGGGGGAGGGAGCGCCGCGTCATTTGCGGACACGGCCTCCCCCCCAACTCCTGGCTGGGGACTAGTGTGACTGCCGTAATGGCAGCACGGACTATTCAGCCCTCCCCTTCTCCATTCTGTTCTCGACATGCGGATTGGCGGTCTTGAGAGCTTGGTATGATTTGGAAAAACATTTTCATAGACTAGTGTTTTGGCCTGTCCTTCTTTCTCACTTGGTTGGCGATTGCCTTTTGAAATCATGAATTGTATTTTTTTCCTCACCCTTTTAAACGCACTCCTTTTATTGCTGTTGCATGCAGTTCATGCAGGAGGACCAGTGTAGGGATATAAAAATTAATGGGACCTCAAGCACTGTGGTGTTGTGCTGTGCTGTATTTGGCAACCAGGAAGGTTGGGAGGAGACATTTTTGATTACCTTTGCAGTGGTGCTGTAATGAATTAGTGAGCATAGCAGAGTGCTGCAGTGAAAGTGAATGCACGATTTACACACTTGTAGGCGCTATGGCTCTGTACTATGTGATTGACATGATATACTGGCAGCACCAGTTCAGTCTGCAACTAGTGGTATGCAAAGTGACTTGCAAGTAACAAGGTACCGGGCGCTGCATGTGGTACTTGTACTGGGTGTGCCTGTAAACACTCACTGGGCTTCAGTCTCCCCCTTGCTGCCTTTGAAGAGCAAGAGCAAGATAGTACCTGTACAAAAGCTGATTTATTCCAGAAATGTCTGAATTTGCAATCTCTAAATTAGTGTAAAAAAAAGGTGAATGTTTACATGAAGTCGACCCCCTTACATTTACAGCCCGTCACCTTTGACCTGAAGCCCTTCACCCTCCGAATAGGCCTAGCACTCTGTGGTGTGGGGCGTGCACCAGCCGCTGAGGCGCTTTGCCTGTTATTCTCGGTTCGCACTCTTTCTTGGTTCAGGCACTACGCATATGGGCTCTGCAGCGGCGGAGGTCACTGGCAGCCAGGCTGCTGTTGGCTAGGCTGGCCTGCACACTGCACTGATCACTTCTTTTAGATATCTCCCTCACTGACCTGGCGAGAACCTCTCCCATGATCTGCGAACTGAAATCCAACTTTCACTTTGTTCAAGGTTTCCGGGCCAGATGCGCACTTCATCATCAGACACGGACACCCTTCTGAACCCCTGGCCTCAACCCTGGGCTAGGCAAAGCAACGCTTATCAATGAGGCTAAATCTTATTCAAAAAACAAGTGCAGCTGAATAATGAGAGATCTGGGGGGCAGGAGCCCCAGAAGACCAGAGGCAGCACGCGATTCTGAGGTTTAGGGGCTCCCGTGCAACCCTATGCTGTGACTAAAGCATCTCAATACGATCCCTGACTGATGCAGCAGCATAGATGACCTTTATAGGGTTGTTCCACAGGACCTCACAGTCTTAGCTCATAAGCAACGACCAGGAACTGACCAACCATTGGTGCCACGTGTCGGTCCACATTGCTCAGCATAACATGTATTGCGCCCGCTGAGTATCTTAGCATTCCTTGTCTTAGGACCCCATCTAGAGATTGCTAATGTGTAAACAGTGATGTCAAACTGGTGCAAAGTGGATTACTAGTTGTGTAACTTGTCCAGGAGAACACAGGGTGGTCAGGGGTTACTGGGCTCCAGTTGAGTCTGTTGGAGCCTTTCACCATTGGTGCCCTGGGGCCAATTTCCCATTCGTCCCAGTATTGAGCAGCAAGCACTTAACCTCAAGGCAGCGAATGTGGGGAAGGAGGAAGGGCCCCTGCATGACTATAGAGAGTCTGTCACTCTGCCTTGGTTCATCATGGCCAGCAGATTCTCTGATCCCCACCTTAGGACCCCAATGTAAGATCGGTGTGCTGAAAGCATTTGTGGGCTTACCATGTGAGTCCTTCTTGAGAATTACTACTGTCAACTCACTGAGCTGTCAGGATTGACAGTGGTGGCTATGATGATGGTTTTAGTGGCAGGGCAGGTCATTTTAACTTTCTCTTCCTGGGAGCGTCCCCTACTGGCCTCTCATATATGATTTAAATAGGCCTCGCTCTCCCCTGTGACCAGCTTCTTCCTCCACCCTTGTGAGACATCGGTGTAGCTAATGTAAACTCATCTGCATTAGTAGAGTGTGTGTGTGTAGCGTAGGTGACACATATGGCCATAGTCCCACTTAGATCCATTTTGATAATTGCTACGGCCAAGTGGCACCTAAAATGTTAGGTTGGAGAGAGCGCAGATGGCAAATTTAAACTGCAGGGCTCCAGCAGGAGATTCCGTTGGAAGAACTGCCTCTCTCCGGTTAACAGGTAGTTAAGTGAGACATCCTTCCTCTCTTTTGTACCTTTCTTGGGGGTTCTCATAATAGGAAATTCCAAGTTCCACCCCACCTTCCTGCTAATGTGTTGTAAGAAAGATCTTAGCTGAATAAGTCTGATTGGAGTAAGTAGGTTTCACTCATGACTGCTGGAATACACAACCACTGTCTGCAACTTTGGTAGAAGGATGGGACGGAAGCTTCCAGCAAGGGACCAAGATTTCTCTAGCAGAAAACGGGATCTCCATGCCATAACCAAGAACATCTCTATGCTCTCTTGCCAGGTTTGAGACCAGAAATATGAGAGCTTAGACAAAAACTGCCAGAGTAGACAGCCTGGATCCTGCTTTTAGGGAAAGAGTTTTCATATGAGATGGGCAATGGGGTATGAGGGAGATGCTGTTCAGAAGGAGACAGATTATAAAGAAGCCAAGGCAGGACGAGCTAAAGATGTACACTGAAGCACCAGGGATGGACCTGCGCCGCTCTGCAAGGGTGATGCCTAGGAATTCCTAAGTACCCACACGGAGCAGAAAAACTGTCTTCCTATGTGACAGGTCGGTACGAAGAAACTGAACTCTATCCAGGTTTCTATGTGAACCTGACCACCTCAAGTCACAAGGCAGTAGAAGCCAGACTGCGATCCATCGAAGGAAAAACGAGAGCGCCTCAACTGAGAGGCCTGCACCATGCAATCTCTGTTATGACCACTACAACACAAAACGTCTCTGGGTGTTGTGTTTTGTGATTGGACCCAGGAAGTTGCCAAACTCTAAGATACGTTAACAAATAAACAATATTATTTGAATGCTAAATAACCACTTAAAATTATTTAAAACAAATATTATTAACCTAGGACTACTAAAAGAAAAGTATACAACACACTACCACTTCAAATTAACACAGGGGGCCATTTGTTCTGTATGAATAGTAGTTGAATAGTGATTAACTGAATTTATTTCACACTGTTTTCTATGAGGTGTTATTGTTATACGTACTACACGGAAGGGGTCAATAGGGAGTATCCATGTACTTGTACAATGACTCAGGCATTAACACATGCAGTGCTACAATCAAATGTGCAGTATCCATGCAGTCCCCTAACCACCTTCACACTACTGATTCACTCCTCCAATTAACCAGGTAGTACCCATGCACTCTAACAATCCCCCTGTCACTCCCCACCTACTCTTGCAATCCCTCATCCAGCACCATGTACTTATTCAATCACTCCACCGATACCCAAGCACTTATAAATTCAACATGCACTCTCTTTGCAGTACTCTAATCATCCAGTCACTACCCATGTACTCATGCAATGACCCAGGCACTAACATATGCACTGCTACAATGCTCTGTGTACTATCCATGCAGCCTTCCAACCACCTACACACTACTGATTCACTCCTCCAATTACCCAGTTAGTACCCATGCATTCCAGCAATCCCCCGGCGCTCCCCACGTACTCCTCCAATCACCCATCCAGCACCATGCACTTATCCAATCACTCTGCCAATACACAAGTACTTATACATTCACCATGCACTCTGTTTGCAGTACTCTAATCATCCAGTCACTACCCATGTACTCATGCAATGACTCAGACACTAACACATGCACTGCTACAATCTTCCATGCACTACATATGCAGACCTCTAACCACCTACACACTACTGATTTACTCTTCCAATTACCCAGGTAATACCCAGGTAATACCGATGCACTCCGCCAATCCCCCAGTCACTCACGACGCACTCCTCCAATCACCCATCCAGCACCATGTATTTATCCAATCACTCTGCCAATACTCAAAGACCTATACATTCACCAGTCACTCTCTTTGCAGTACTCCAATCATCCAGTCACTACCCATGTACTCATGCAATGACTCAGGCACTAACATATGCACTGCTACAATCCTTCATGCACTACAGATGCAGACCTCTAACCACCTATACTCTACTGATTTACTCCTCCAATTACCCAGGTAATACCCATTCCCTCCAGCAATCCCCCTGTCACTCCCGATGCACTCCTCCAATCACCCATCCAGCACCATGTACTTATCCAATCACTCTGCCAATACCCAAGCACTTACACATTCACCATGCTCTCTCTTTGCAGTACTCTAATCATCCAGCCAGTACCCATGTACTCATGCAATGACTCAGGCACTAACTCGTGCACTGCTACAATCCTCCATGCACTACCCATGCAGACCTCTAACCACCTACACACTAGTGATTCACTCCTCCAATTACCCAGGTAGTACCCATGCACGACAGCAATCACTCTGTCACTCCTCGTGCACACCTCCAATGACCCAGCTATTACCCATGAACTCATTCAATTACACTCCACTACCGAAACATTCATGCAGCAGCATTACAGTTCAGTGACCACCCACAGTTTCCATACTCTCGTATAATCGCTCAGGTAAATTTTCTTTTTTTAACCAATAGAGGTGGTTCCATGAGAACCCTTGGTTTTTTTTCAGAACAATTGTAATTTTTTTTCTCAAACTTTTTAAACTTTTTGATTGTTTTTTATTTTTAGAACAACAAAAATGATGACCAGGACGTGATCTCACCAGCAAAAACAAAAGCACATAAAAAGAAAAATTAACATTTATGTGCTTTTAGAGCAGCGGATATAATGTCCAGACACTGCTCCCCCATACAGACTGTGGTGTTGCACTTTACACAACTAACAGCAGCATTTAAAAATTCTGGCATAATGTGGGGCCTTGGAGGAGATGCAACCTGTGCTGATGTTGATGAAGCATGTCTTTCTCTATCGGCCGGGCATTCAATTGTCTTCTGCTTTCCTCTCTTGCGAGGTGCACTGGATGTAGGGTCTCCAAATGCTTCTTCATGCTGCTGGTACCGCATGAATTCTTTTCTCAGATCCTCTCGACAATATTTTCTTACAGATTCTGCAAGTAACTTTTCGGGTGTTCACTTTTTTTTCGCCCTTGGGAACGCTGAAAAAATCCCGCACAATGCTTTCTTTTTTCTTCTTGTTCTGCTCTTGCATCTGTTCTTCCTCCTCCATGGCCAGAGGATCAATCTCAGCAAAACTAGAAGCCATTTTTGTTTAATAAAATAAACAAATACACAAAAATAAAACAAGTTTTAAAGAGAACTGGGAAACAGGTCTTGTCTCTATCAAAGACAAAAAATAAGGGGAACATCAAGAGGATGGATCCTCCCTCTTCCACAATGAAATTGATTTAAACCAGTCAGATTTCTTCTCCTTTTAATGACAGAAAGCCGCGTAGGGTGCACGCACCTGTCACGCACCCATCGCGCACCTGTGAAATATCGTATGCATTACGATAGACTATAAATAGACATTTTTATAAACTTTTAATAAGTATATTTGCAAAACTGTTCACTGTAATATCAAATTCAAACATTCAATAGTCATTTTTTCAACTTCAAAAATACGCTGAAGTCGTGACCCCAGCACGATCACAGCGCCATCACGGCGCGACCCCAAAAATACGAGCGGGAAGGGGTCGAGCACAGCAAGCGGATATGCCGCGCATATACCAAATTTACTTTCATACAGATTATATTGAAAATAATAGTTTAGAAATACTTTTATAAATAAATTTAGATAGACACTTAAAGCAAAACTTTTATGCATAATTAATTCAAAGAAATGTCATTCTTTACAAATTACGCCGAAGTTGCGACTCCCGCGCAACTTTTCAAAAGGCTACAAGAATGCGCGAAGCCATCGTGTAGGGTGCGTGGCGGGTACGCGACTTCTGTATAATAATAAAAAAAAAGAAAGAATGAATATAATTTTCCTAACTTTAAATTATTATCAACTTTTTTAAAATGTATATATAAATATATATGTAGTTAATAAAAAAACATAGGATTAAGGGACATTATAGATAGAAATTCTCATTTGAAAAACCTTCAAAATTCACAGAAAAAACATAGGTTTCAGCCACGTTATAGTTAGAAATTAGCATTTAAAAAACCTTCAAAATTCACTGAAAAAAAACATAGGTTTCAGGAATGTTATAGTTAGTTGGACATTTCACCGTACAAAACCTTAGAAATTCTGGTGTTATAGTTAGTTCAGCTAACTCTAACTCGCGCCCCCGCAATGCACTGCTGATGACATCACATATTACAACATTCATGACATGGTCAGTGACATCACTTATGACATCACTGATGACATCTCAAATGACATCCCTGATGACATCACTGGTGACATCATCCATGTGATAATCTGATGCACCTCTTCACACCCTAATATAGCCTTTGATACACCCACTCTAAAATACAGACTACCATTTTCAAAACCATAGACACACCAATACCAGTTACTACGTACCCACTCACTGATTCCTTGGTCTACACACATGTCCACTCATTCATCTATACAGTTACTCATATATGCAGTCACTCATCAATACAGCACTATCATATGCACTCATACACCTATACAGACACTCACACACCACCACTCACCCATACAGTTACTCACACACCTAGTCAGTCATTCAAAGAATCAATCACACTCCTATTTACTTACCTATACTATTATACACACACCAGTTCAGTTATTCATACAGATACAAACACATACTTACTTTCTTCTACAATCACTGACACAAGCACCCATTCATTCATACAGCCACTCTCACAATCACTCACTCACACATATAGTCATTTAGATACTGCAACACTCACATATACTGCCTTTCACATATGTAGTTACTCACACATATACTACTGAGATATCCATTCACTCACCAGTACACCCATACACACACTCACCCACCCATACAGGCCTTTACAGAAGCACTCTTGAACCCATACACCCAGTAAATCACCTACTCACACATCTATGCACAGAGTCACACCCACCCACAGAAACACTCAGACACCCATACAGATACTCAAACAACCAATCAATAATCAATATAGACACTCATGTAGCTACTCACCAACCCATGTATCTGCTTACACATCAACTGACAGACTAATACAGACATTCACACAGTTTAGTCACATGCATTCAATGTAACAGATTAATCACTCACTTATACAGTCAGTCACGTACCTACTAAATCATCCATTCAGACACTTCTGCAATCTTCAATACACCTTGGCATATATATAAAACATATTTAAACTTTACAGAAACACACAGTCACTGGATGATGTCATCAGTGATGTCATCAGTGATGTCATTTGAGATGTCATCAGTGATGTCATCAGTGATGTCAATGACCATGTCATGAATTATGTAATATGTGATGTCATCAGCAGTGCATTGCGGGGGCACGAGTTATAGTTCGCTGAACTAACTATAACACCAGAATTTCTAAGGTTTTGTACGAGTGAAATGTCCAACTAACAATAACGCTCCTGAAACCTATGGTTTTTTAAGTGAATTTCTAAGGTTTTTTAAATCCTAATTTCTAACTATAATGTGCCCGAAACCTATGTTTTTTCACTGAATATATATATATATATATATATATATATATACAACATCAAGAATGCCTCGGTGAAAAAGCCACACATGGGAAGAACGACAACGGGAGGAAGATCCTTCTCCTACCTGGCCGCCAAGACCTGGAACTCCCTACCGACCGACTTGCGCCTGACCCAAGACCACCTCTCCTTCAGGAAGAAGCTCAAGACCTGGCTATTCGAGCAGTAGCAGCACTCCCCCCCCCCCCCGAGCGCCTTGAGACCCTCCGGGTAAGTAGTGCGCTATATAAATGCCTATGATTGATGATTGATAGAGAGCTTTACTCCATATTTATTGCAGGCTACAAGCAGAACCAGCTTCCTCCTTCAGTACATTCAAACTGGCCAAACGTGTTTCGGGCAACACTCTGCCCTTGATCACTGGCTGATGCAAAGTCTCAGCTGCCATGATAAACACCTATTTATAATTATCTAGTCCCGCCCCATTGGGCGTGTGCATGATGCCTCATGGTCTTTGTAGTTCCTCATTGTTATCCTCAGTGGGTGCTACCAGCTTATTGCAAAATAAACATTTCTTACCCATGTGGGTTTACTTAAAAGTGGGAAAACACAGTGTCTGCTGCCATAGTTCCATTCCAAAATTAATGACTCTCTGTCCTCTTGGCGTCACGGTTGTCCGATGCCGCAGGTCTACTCATGGAGCAGCGGGGCTTTTTCACGGCTGGACAAGCCGCTACGAATCCAACATCAAGAATGCCCCGGTGAAAAAGCCACACACTAGCGAGCTTTACTCCATATTTATTGTAGGCTGCAAGCATAACCAGCTTCCTCTTTCAGTATGAGACCTGCATCAGAAGGCAGATGGTATACTTGTCTGAGTGCTTTGTCATGTTCATTTCGTGTAGCCCCAAACACCAATATATCATCACTGTAGTTGAAAGCATGTGTGACAGGCTGAATTACTCGATGAATGACATTTTAAGAGATTTCTATAGCTGACAATACACGAAAACAAAGTCTTCTATATCTTAACAAACCAATATGCATTTAAAAATTAGTAATGTACCTGCAGTTTTCTTCCAGATCAAGTTGATGGTAACTTTTGTCCAGATCAAGGCGGGAAAAGTCTTTGGCTCAATTAAGCTGTGTGATCATGTCCACAATGTGGGGACCTGGATGTCTTTCTCTTTCGATTGCTTTAATAGCCTGTCGCATTTCAACACAAATGTGCACTGAACCTCCACTGTCCTTGTTTGGCACTACTACAATGAGTGAAGCTCATGGTGTTGGACCAGTAGACTACTTGATGATGTCTTGCTTTAACAGTGTTTCTAGTTTCTTCTTTTGGAAAGTGGTTTATTAGTAGTGATAAGTAGTGACTTCCCACTAATAATAAGGTCACAAACACAATGAAAAGATCAGTCAATGTCTCAATATATTTTTCCCTCTCTCAACCCTTGGTAGCTGGCAACGAGAAGGCAGCTGTAACAGTGGCAAGTTGTTGGATTTATCTCAACTATTAATTTTATATCTCAAGCTATTTTTATTATGGCTCCAAACAATAATTATACTTCAACAAAATACTACAATGTTAGCCTATGGAGTAATTCACTACAATAGAGGCAGTTTTTCCCTCATCAGGGCTTATAAAACATATTTTAAAATGTCCTTGCTTATAGTTGCAAGGCACCGTACCACTGGGACACCTAGGGGAGACCTTAAGGGTGACTTATATGTAAAAATATGGTAGCTTAATACTTTGGAAGTACCTTTTAAATACAAAGTCAAATTTGCATATAATTTCAATATAAATGCAGCCTGCAGGTAAGTCTGGGCGGTGAACTCTGCTCCGCTTGCAGAGTTTGCGGAGTTTTCCGCACTCCACGTTACGCAGAGTTTGCGGAGTTCCGAAAAACTCCAGTTTGAATAGCAGAGCTGTTTTTGTTCCTCACTCCAATTTGTCAACATCAAGTTGGTGAACATGAGCAAGGAAAATCCAACTCCCGGTGAGATTTTTTCTTGTTCGCGATCATCAACATCAAGTTGGGGAGCGTAGAAAATCAACCTACCTGTGAGATTTCTCAACACAGGTGGTCAGATTTCTCATTGCGAGTGAACACGTATGCTCACGTTGAGAAACCATCTGTTTGTGCTGAGAAATCTGCCGCTCGAGTAAAAATCTACTCGAGCGGGAGAAAGGAAGCCGCGCCCACTTGCACTGTGCATGGTGCCGTTCCTGATGATTGCACAGTGAGGACAAGCACCTGGCACTGGAAATCACAGCAAACCGCATTTAGCTAATGCTCTCCGCTGCTCGCGGAGCTTTGCGTAGTGTGGCAGAATTGTTTTTGCACTTTGCAGAGTTACTCCGCGAACTCTGCCCAGGCAAGGCTGTCTTTTAAAATGATAGCAGCTCCACAGTGCAGGAAATCTACTGGGCCTCTAAACCTCCCTTCTCTCTTAAATACTAGGGACTTATTGGTAGTTTTAATCCCGTTTTCTTACTATTTACTAGGGACTTACAGAGGTCTGTCATTCCCAATTGTAATTATATCAAATGACCATGTACTTTTAGCACAAAGCATAAGCTCTGGGTCTGGTTAGCAGAGCCCAGGGCATAGTCAGAGTAAAAAAAAACAGCATATGGTGATAAAAAGGGGGGCAAGAAGTAGGGGGGACAGTGCAAACAGGTCCTGATTGTTCACACTTCTAATCAGATTCCTGTAAGTGAAAAGCAATTTGACTGTGTTGCTGTGCAGCGGGACAGATATCTTCATTATTGTGAAGGTATACCTGCAATGTCTTAAGTTTCCCAAGTCCATGAAACAATGTCATGAATTGACTCACTACTTCAGAATGGGCATTTAAGTTGTAGTTAATAGAAATTTGTTCCATGTCAGCAGCAGTGTACTTAATAAGCATGCATGTAACAAAATACCTGGAAGGTTTGCTCTGACGTTTTCTTGTGCTGCATGGTCACCACAAAGGACCCCTCAATCTGCCAGGGTGTAGAAGCTGCTCAGGTATGCACTTCGGTTCTGGAAGTTGTGAGGCATGGTATTGGTGACAGTTCTTTGTCTGTATCTGCCGGTATGATGTTTATCGACACGCCAATCTCTATAATGAATGTTGTAGGCCAACAATTCACCTTGAGTGTGATTTTAGGACACTGTCCAATGAAACTTTATTGCTTCTTGTGGTGATTCTTTTCAGACTTATATATTTCCATGCAAGCAACCAATCCTCAATCTCTGACTGACATCACCATCCATTTTCCTCATTGTCACTCGATGAGGATGTCAATGAACAGTTGGATGATGAATTTGATACCAACCAACTTTGTTTCCTTTACACTTGCCTGAGTCGATGTTGATGTTTGGCATTGTGGGAGTGGCTAGAGTACTTCTTGAACTTTCTGGCATCCATCTTCTTGTCGCTTCATGACACACTTAGCTTCTCTTTTGCTTTACAAACTGTTATGAAATGGTTTTCCTTCCCACGCCTTTGCATACGTTTCTGATACCAGGACATTTACCTTCATGTGGAAAGGAGAATCCACAGCATAATCACAATTTATTTTTCTTCTGAGACATCACTTGGTGTGCGTCTGCCTTGTCTCTGCTTATTTTAATGCTCAGTGCTTACTCATTTTGGATTGTTCCAGCTTCCATATCAGCAGCTTGTCAATCGGCATGGTCCTCCGCTCTTGACATGAGTACTTTCTCCAAAATTAGTGCCACGTCGGAATGAGACGGAAAGGCAACCATCAATATTTTTTAAGACAAATGGCTTCTTCATCATTGAATTCATTGAACTTGGGTGAAAGAAAAGCAAAGAGAAGCGCAACAGGATAAAAAATGGATGGACATTCAGATTGCGGCTAAACAAAAAAACATACACGAATATTGGACTCTTATTGCGAAAGAAACAGGCACAAAAAACCTTTACAAGCCTCACCAGTCCCCCAAAGGGAATGGGAAGTGTATTTAACCAATGTATACAAGATAAAAGTGAGGAAAGAAATTACGATATGACCATCAGGCAAGACACGGGTCATTACTCTTGACGATGCCGCCCCTTCACCCTTTCAAATTGAACTTCATATAAGAAATGCAAGACCATCTGCAGCAATGGGCCCAGATCAAATTCCAATAAAGGTGCTCCAAAAGAATCCAAAGGAGTGGAGTTTGTTTTTAGCCCCCCTCTTTTCCCATAGCTTCGCTACTGGTGAAATTCCCAAATCTTGGAAAGGAAGTGTAATTATCCCAATCCATAAGAAGGGGTCCCGATTGTCCCCTGGCAACTACCGACAGACCGCCCTGCTCAACGCGACAGGAAAGATTTTCGCGGCTAGTGTATTAGAGTGGGCCTTTTCAAATGGATCGATCCCATTTAACCAAGCCGGGTTTCGGAAAAAACATTCTGTAACTGATAATATCGCGATGTTGCAAACAATAATTGATAAATATGTGGTCTCGAAATCACAGGTTGTCTACTCTGTCTTCGTCGATTTTTCAACAGCATTTGACAGAGTGGACAGACCAACACTCTGGTGTAAGCTAAAAAAACTGGGAATCCCGGACAACCTGTTACATATAATTGTGTCACTCCACTCCGAAACATTGTGCCAAGTATTATTGGGGACGGAGAGGGGCCTCACTCCCCCAATTAAAACATCGAATGGCCTAAGGCAAGGGTGTCTTTTAGGTCCCCTACTTTTTTCCCTCTACGTTAGTGGTCTCCCAGATTGTTTTATGAAGATAATTAATTTCCCTCCGAAAATATAATTACATAAAATTTATACCTTGATGTATGCAGATGATGTGATTATCCTTGATCTTACTCCGGTCGGCCTCCAAAGGAACTTGCATGCACTCACGCTATATGCAGAACAACATTTTTTAGTCCCCAACATAACAAAAACAAAAATAGTCCCTTTTCGTGGAAGACAAAGATACGTAAACTATAACTGGACCTTAGGAGGACAACCGTTAGAAATAGTGAAGGAATACATCTATTTAGGTCGTATTTTTTCTCAAAATTTTAAAAAATATTCCCATCTGCAGCACCTGGCCTACAAAGCTGATGTTCATACTGGGGCGCTTCAAAGACTATACTCTTAAACCGGGCATAGGCACTTTTCATCCCTTTTACAGGTTTTTAGTACCAAGATTCTACCTGTTCTTTCATACGCCTTTGAGCATATTCCTATAAGTCAATGGCAACTAATGCAACTCAAAGAAAGCCAGATTCTTTGGAAATTAACCAAAATGTCTCAAGCTGTACCCGTGCATGCCCTGCGCCTCGAGTTTTCTCTAACTAGTACATACGCTAGAGGAATCACTAGCATCATTCGATGGGCGTGGAATCACTAGCATCATTCGATGGGCATATAACATCTTACATGCTGATCAAGGTTCTCTAAGAGCACTACTAAAATTGGAAATCGTTGACGAAGGATCCTCAAAATACGTCTTTTATCGAAACTTAGTGTTTGCTCTGAAGTTGTCAGAATGTACAGTTGACTTGCTGAAAACCTACATTTGAAACTCTTTTTAAAACACTTGACTCCAAGGATAAGCTATTATCTTGATTTCCATCACTGTACAAAATTGCAATGTTATAAGGTATATGCTGAGTCAATTGAATTCAAACAAAGGCAACAATATCTTACTTTTACTTTAAGACACGGCTCCCGGCGTTGCATGATTTTACTGCGGTTTGGGATCCTCCCTCTCAAATCTTTTACCTGTAAATGGACAAATAACAATAATGCCAGTAGCTTATGTGACCTCTGTAAAGGAGGAGTTCAAGATCTGATGCATATTTTGTTTGTTTGTCCTAACTCCACAGTAATTGTTGCTAGAAAGCGGTTTTTAAAACCAATTCAAACAAAGTGTAATTCTACAACTGTACAGAGTTTGATTTCTATTCTTAAATCACCTCCCAATGAATATGTATGTTATAATCTGTTTAAATGTTACATTTTTTTTATAAACTTGTATTAGGATGAGCGTTCACAATTCTTCTAATTATAAATTTTATTTTATCGTTTTTAACCATCTTATTTGTTGTTCTCAGAAGAGAATTAAATCAAATAAATAAATGTGAAAAAGATTTGAACTTTCAGTGCTTTATAAGTGTATCATGTCTCGCAACAAACCCATCCATCGTCTCACCAGGTTGCTGTCTTTCTTGGTTGAAAGTGTACTGTTCATACTTGGCATTTGGCGTTTTATTGATCTTACTGTTCAACGTCTTCTTGATTTCCTGGTATGATATGTCACCAGCTTGTGATATCTTCTTTATCATCTCTTTACTCTGTCACCTGCAAGATTCTTTAAGTATTTGATTTGGCTTTTTGTCATCTGCTTCTACTATAGCATTTATGAAGTAATTGTACGTTTCAATCCAGGCAGGCCTTCTGGTGCCACTATTCTGCTTTTTGGTGGTATAAAATGGGGGTGGGGTTTCAGGAACACAGTGGCATTATATTTTGTGCTGTTTCCTACGGAAGTCGAGAGTATGTGCTGTTCAGGCAGTGTTTGATCTTCAGCGTCACTTGGCCCGGTGGTACCTCTGCTAGAATCAGCCTTCTCACTGGTGCTTCATGGTGAGGAATGATGTCGCTTCTTGCATGTGTACTTCACCGCTCTTGACTTTATGCATTATACCTGGCTCTCACTGCCTCTAGTGCATCTTCGTATCTGGTTGTCAATGTCTTTAGCATTTCTGCTTTGTATTAATGCTGGCTCTGTGTCAGGCTCTGGCACAGTATCTCTTCTTTCTGCCTTACCTGTAGATTTTTGGCAAGTTCTCTGACGGTGCACCTCTGTAGGGACTTTACCTTCTTTGAGGGCCTCTCAAAAGCTGTAGTGGCACTTTGACTCCACATACGCCAACCGTAGACCACTTCTTGAGGGGAACATAGCATGCATGAGCAGCTTACTGGACAATGGCAAACTCTCAGGGAGAGCAGCCTTATATAGTTATGCAAGTTTTATCAAAACTGGACGAACCCAATGGTGTTGGTACGATCACTGACAAGCAGTGCTTAGGAACCCACCAGGTGAGTAAAAGGCCCCTCACACACCAACCTAGTTGGTGTCATGCTTCATCATAGGGGCCCCAACCGGGTGGCCGAGTGCCTCCCGGTTGTGCTGCGACGCCTGACTACAGCGGAGCTGGTGTGGTGTAATAGTGTGATGTGGTGGAAGTTTAAAAATACCTCTGAGAATCCTTGCCGAGGGAAATTTATTAATGGCGGCTCAGGATATATTAAAATTAAGATTATGTGATGCAACTACGAAAGAGTTTAATTTCTAATAGTTGACTATGTGGTTGGTCTACATGTTTCAGCCCACGTCAGGGTGTAAGGGGCTTTCTTCAGGACCAGGAAGTGCAGTGAGTGGCAAAGTGGAGCCACGTGAATAGTGAAAAAATTAAAAAGGTAATTTACCTACACACTCTCTAAGGTGTGTGGAAACGGTATCGGCTCAGTGGCAGACACCGCAGCGAAAAAAGACCTGTGGGAAAAAGAACACAACACACAGACACATATAGCAAATGATGCTAAGAATCGCAACAATTATAAAATGCAATCTTTTACTGGCTGTGAGAAAATCAATACTCACAAACGGTCGTACCTGTGGCAACACACACAATGTGACATGCTGCTAATGTCTGATGCTGATCGATGTCAAGTGATAGAACGGGCGTGATACGCCCTGTGTAAACTATCGGTGAGGCCAGCAGAGAGCGTGTGGGCTGTCCTCGTGGGGTGCCTGGTTGGTGCAGCAGGCAACTTATAGCGGTGATTCCGTGTAGCCACTGACTGGAATGGTCGGGCTCGATCGCAAGAATTACCCAGTGAACGTTAGTGCGATTAGCATGCCGGATGGCTGTGCGTGTACCTAACTGAGTGCTGGGTACAATGGCGGGGAGGTATCCCCTGGGTGGCGCGCTATAAAAGAAAATAAGGAATAAGAGGAATTACACTATGGCTGATTTTGATCGCTGATCAGGAAAGGGAGGAGTGCGCTCCTCGGAACACAGATTCTGTGAAAAGACGAGACAATGTCAGGTATGAGCACTAGGAAGTAAATGGCCCGGCAAATCCAGCAATAAGAAGCGCGCGTCACCTTACTTGGTCAGGAAGCAGCACCCGCTTGGCACCTACTGTGGTCTCCCGGATCCTGGATGGTATGGAGTCCAAGTATGTGGAGGAATATAAGGAGACTGAGGCCATTGGGTACGTGCTGAAGGACCAGTGATCGCGGGTGGGGCAGAGCAGTCTGCGCATGTGCCGGGAAGAAATGCTGGTTACACGCAAATGCGTGATGGAGGTGACTGAGGCACGCATGCGTGCATAATGCTGCTCGGGCGCGCGTGCGCAGAAGGACCGGGAATGCTGAGTTAGAAGTGACGGAGCTCATAGGGAGCTGGTTAGGGTGCTGAGACGAAGGTGTTGACAGCGGGCTGGCATTAGGCAATGTCTGTGATATCTATGAGCGAAAAAGCAGCCACTTTGGAGAATGTAATGTTATAAATGGTGTCAGGTAGGGATACATGTGCTTTTGACACTGTGGGTCTGGCCAGAGAAAGAGGGCACGCAATTAGGGTCTCCTCAGACTGTTCCAGGGGATATTGTCGTTTAAGCCAATGGTATGGCTAGAAAGGCGATATATCCATCTCTGTTCCTGTTCCAAAAGGCGGCTCTGAATGTTGGGTAGGTTGTTATCTAGGGCCTCCAGAACGACCCATCTCATGTCGTTGGTAGTATGGCTTTTCTCTAAAAAATGGTTCATCATTTTCGTGATGTTTTTCTTGCAGCGTATTGTGCTGCGATGTTCGCAAATCCTGGTTTTCACCTTGCGGGTGGTCATGCCAATATAGATGAGGTTGCATGGGCACGTTATTCGGTACATGACATTTTCAGTATTACAGTTCGTGTGTTTGCGAAGTTCCCATGTTTTACCGGGTTCAAGATTCAGGCATTTGGTCGTCTCAGTGATGTGGCAGACACTGCAGTTGCCACATGGAAAATGTCCTTTGATGTTAGGAAGACCCCAGGCGTTGAGGACCGTGTTGGTGGGTCTGGGAAGGTATGGCGGTCTTGTGGATACAACAGTGTCTTTAATGGTGCGGGCTCTTTTGTTAGATAAGAGGGGAGGTTCCCAGTTGAGTTTGCCCGTGTTGAGTATTCTCCAGTTCCTTTTGATGATTTGGGCAACCTTATGCGTCACTGTGTTATAGGTAGTCACGCATGTCAGTGTACCCAGCACTCAGTTAGGTACACGCACAGCCATCCGGCATGCTAATCGCACTAACGTTCACTGGGTAATTCTTGCGATCGAGCCCGACCATTCCAGTCAGTGGCTACACGGAATCACCGCTATAAGTTGCCTGCTGCACCAACCAGGCACCCCACGAGGACAGCCCACACGCTCTCTGCTGGCCTCACCGATAGTTTACACAGGGCGTATCACGCCCGTTCTATCACTTGACATCGATCAGCATCAGACATTAGCAGCATGTCACATTGTGTGTGTTGCCACAGGTACGACCGTTTGCGAGTATTGATTTTCTCACAGCCAGTAAAAGATTGCATTTTATAATTGTTGCGATTCTTAGCATCATTTGCTATATGTGTCTGTGTGTTGTGCTCTTTTTCCCACAGGTCTTTTTTGGCTGCGGTGTCTGCCACTGAGCCGATACCGTTTCCACACACCTTAGAGAGTGTGTAGGTAAATTACCTTTTTAATTTTTTCACTATTCACGTGGCTCCACTTTGCCACTCACTGCACTTCCTGGTCCTGAAGAAAGCCCCTTACACCCTGACGTGGGCTGAAACATGTAGACCAACCACATAGTCAACTATTAGAAATTAAACTCTTTCGTAGTTGCATCACATAATCTTAATTTTAATATATCCTGAGCCGCCATTAATAAATTTCCCTCGGCAAGGATTCTCAGAGGTATTTATAAACTTCCACCACATCACACTATTACACCACACCAGCTCCGCTGTAGTCAGGCGTCGCAGCACAACCGGGAGGCGCTCGGCCACCCGGTTGGGGCCCCTATGATGAAGCATGACACCAACTAGGTTGGTGTGTGAGGGGCCTTTTACTCACCTGGTGGGTTCCTAAGCACTGCTTGTCAGTGATCGTACCAACACCATTGGGTTCGTCCAGTTTTGATAAAACTTATATATACTACAGGGGATATGGACGCACCCCTGCCTCCCTAGCTCTCCCATTGTTCTCCTCTTATATAGTTATGCTACATTTTTTTTTGCTATTACGGTTTTAATTGAAACTTTTGTACTGCAATGGTACAAGCTTGTACTCACTCCGCCCATGGCAAACTCTCAGGGAGAGCAGCCTTATATTGTTGGGGGCACATATCATGGCAGATGGAAGCAGAGAACCCACCAACCAGCTTGAATGCACTCAAGTAAACTACCTGTAACAAACATATTTGGCACCAGTAAGGGTGGCGACGGTATTTCGGAGGCTGTTGAGAAATGCCCAAGATGCTTTTCCCGGGAGCTGGTTTTTATCATATGGAGTGGGAGTGTGGAGTGATTGTACAGTACTTGGGCCAGATACTCACAGAAAAAAAGCAGAGCAGGGTGTGCAACTCAAGATATTTCCAAATTGCTTTTGCTGGAGAAGATCTATAGGAATAACAAATAAACTAAATATAAACTAAATGTGTAGGTTAATAGATGTGGCTTTAATGCTGGCAAAATGTCAGATTGAGAAAATTATTAACTGGTTGCAGGATGTATAGAAATGGTCACAGGAAGCAATAGCTGCAATACTTGTGCAACAATGAATGCTGGGTAGGCCTACACCACACAAGTAGTGGAACGTTGCATTGAGCAAACCAGAAGCTAAGTTTGATGAGAGAGCCTTAAGAAGGCCCATGGTAAGGAGAAGTATAATGAAACATGACTTTCTGAGGAGGGTAACAAAATATTTGCAATATTCAACCAGGAACGTAATGGCTTAATAGTGCTCATAAATGTGACATAGGTGATACCTTATACCAAGAGTGTATGATAGGCGATGAACCCACAAACACCAGCTCATTTTGAATACCCTACAACTGAAATAGGAACTTTCTCCCTCTACACATTGAGTTGTTTTGAGCTTAAATCTAAGTTCTAAAATTCAGTATAGAAGGAATGCTTGGTACTGTATATGCATTAGATATTAGATATTGATATGTGAGAGGAACAGCTGTTATGAGAGTATATAAGGGGCTCAGGCAATGCAGTGCATATTGCTAAAATATATATTGTTTTACTATTCCCACTGATCATAGCGATCAATTCGCAAATGAGTGCTTTTATAATATTGATTTACAAAGTTGAATTAAGTTTAATAATAAAAAAAAACACTTTCCATTTCCATTGCGCCACGTTTCGTTGTTTTCAAGAAACAGAGGGGCAGATTTATGTTTCCTGGCGCATCCCTGCAAATCTGCAAGGATGCGCCAGGAATGATGCGTCACGCAAGTTTACCCTTGCGCCACACATGATGCGCTGCATTTACAATGCGGCGCATCATGGCGCAGGAATAAACAGATGCGTGACGCATCCCATGGCGTAAGGTTGGCACAGTGCTTCAGTTGCGTCGCTAGCGCAACGCAACTCCAGCACTGTGCCAACCTACCCTATCCCTAACATGGTGCGTCAAGCCTTACGCCTGCTTCAAGCAGGCGCAGGGTTTTGGCGCATCAGCGTTGGGAAAGTGACTCAATCAAATCTTATAGATTTGACTGAGTCACTTTTCAGGGGCGTTCCTGCGACGGAACGCCCCCCCCTCTGTCGACACGCCCACGTGAAACCTGACGCAGGTTTTACGTGGCGCAGGGCTTTACATCGTGACGCATCTCCATAGATGCGTCACGATGTAAATATGGCGCAACGTGGCGCAGGGTTTACACCGCCGCTGCGTCACAACGGCGGCGTAAAAGTGGCGCATCTCCAATATAGATATGCCCCAGTATTTTTATACAAACAAAGTCAGAGAAAGCACTAGCACAGCGCAGGTTTTCTAGTAATAAAAAATCCTCCCAGTAAAGTTTATTCCAGGTTTCCAATTTCTCATTTAAACATCTGGGTCCTCATGTATGGATGATTTGGCAATCGTAAAACCTGCAATTCTCAAAACCACTGGGCTTGTGAGCACAAAATCCCTCTTTGCTATTTACAAAGCCGATTCATGAGTCAGAAAGTTTTTTTCCTTGGGGTTGCAAATGGCTTTTCTTCCAAATTGCATTTCAGTAATCTAAGTATCAATGGTTTGCCAACGCAGGTCCTGCTGCAAACTATTGACAAACCACTGATCCGTTAGTGACTCCTCAATGGAGGGTGTAACAACTGATTAGTACACTAGTCAGGGAGAGTAGGTAATGCTCCAGCACAACACTGCCTGCTCCTTCGGAAGTCTTCACAAACATTAATGACTTATTGTAAATGGAATCTTACTACTTAAAGCCCATAGTAAAAAAATTCATGGCCCAAAGCACTGCACTGTAAACCCAACACAACTACATCCAGGCTCTCATTTGTTCGCTACAGAAGCTAATATTAATCTCACAGGTTTGATGGTTCCATCTTTTCTTCACTCATATTTTTCACCAACCTTTTTTCAAAAATTTATCGTAACATTATTTCATTTGCATGTATTTTCACAGCTTGCCATAACCCTGGTCAAAAAGGAAGATCATCCTGGAGTCATTCTGAAGTCATCCAGATGGGCTATTCCTGTAATTATCCCGGGAAGTCATCCCAAACCATCCTGAAGTATGTGTAAAATCAAAAATATTTAAATGCGATGAATCTACAGTCATCACTAAAACTACCCCAGGATGATGTTCTGATGACTTCACTTGAAAAGTGTGTGATGCTCTCCTACTACTCTAGGAATAGTGACAACATCAAAATTGGGAGTAGATTATTCCTCGACAACTTTTATGATGAGCACGGATTACTCTAGGATGATTTCATGATAAGTTTAGAATGAGTACAGGTTAGTCCTGGTTGATTTCAATACAACTTCAAGATGAGTGTGGATTACTTTAGGGTGATTTCATGATAACTTTAGGACAAGCTTGAATGTCTTAGATGATTTCATGTCAACTGTACAATAAGATAACTACAGGGATTGCTGGGGATTACTCCTGAAAGATTAAATATTCGAATAGGTTTGATTTACGTGTGTGATGTTTGTGTTATACAAGAACACACTTTGTGAATGCCACTTCCAATTCACGGTTGCTGAAAATAGGCAGAAAATTTAGAAACTCACATTTGTTGGTAAGTAAATATTAGGAAGATTACTTCCTCCATACAAAAAAGACATTGTGGTAGGATGCAATATTTCGTATTTACTGTATACTATGAATTACAAATAATTAGCCGTTAGACCAATCGCTATTCATTCTTTAGCAGACTATTTCATGAAGCACAATTGCAAACGTTAAAGAGAGGTTTAATATGCATCTACAATAAAAAATAGGTGCAGGCAAGTCAGTCAAAGATTCTGCATTCAAAAGACGCCTTGCAGCTTGTGTCACAATACCGTACTCCTGGATCTTTTCTTCACTGGAGGTGCAAGCCATTAATTTAATGTTTTTCTTTTCAAATATTGAGAATCTCTGTGGCACTGATTAAAACAAAACAGATCTGAAATGTGTGAACATCAGATTTACTTAAGTAAAGTAAATACTTGGCCTTGTAAGGACCCATGATACTGCACATTATAACATTAACAAGTATACAAAGAGTGTAATCATTAAAAATAAAAACTGCAACATGTAGTTCCACAATCTAAGATTTCTTTAGGCCTCCTTTAGCATTGCAGAGCTTTAAAGCACGCTTCTGTAGAGGGTCAGCGGTTTAGTTGTTGGTCTGGGAGGAGCTAGGTGGGCCAGAGGAAGAGGAGGAGCAAGGACAGGACGAGGGCAGATAGTGCAGGGACAGGGAAGGTGATGGTAGCAGTATAATAAAGCTGGTATAACCTTGATGAACAGTGTCTATGATTACTGCGTGACGACATCACAGCTGGCGACGAGGGTGGGATGGTACAGCCCAGTACCCCCACGATCCAAAGAAAACATGCCCCTGTCCCTTGGTGTGGCCAGTAACGTAAAATAAAAGAAAAACGTACCCTGAGTCGAGCGCTGAGCCGCGCTGTATCAAGTGCCACCAGAGTACGTGAGAGCAGGAGCGGGAGCCCACCCCGACTGATGCTGGCGGCTCCTGTGGCGACCGGCGGTTATACCGGAGCGGGAAACCACGTGGCTGAACGAGCACTGCTACGCGCTAAATGACGATCTCCCGCCCGATGCGTGAGCAACGGCACGTGTGCGGAAAAAGAACGTCGGGTGCTCACCCCGAGCTCGTTGTGCCAGGTAATAAAGCCTGAAGTGCATGTGAAGCACTAGAAGAGTGTTGTGGCTGCGGGAGCACTGACAAATAGTGCAGCAAGCTGGCTGAGAGTGGCAGGCAAGACCTCGTGGGAGTGAGCAACCCTGTGCGGCGGCCATCTTGGAGTCAGGCAGTCCTTAGTGGGACATCCCCATAGAAGTATAGGGGCGGCCATCTTTAAGTCAGGCCAGAACTTAAACAAGCACCTGACAAGCCAAGAGAAAGAAGGAAAGTGACCGAGCACCGGCCAAAGGCAAGCTAAGAACAAGTGTGCACGTGGGAGGACTGGACGAGTTAGGCATGTGCTGTCAGGATGTCGAATCATAACTCGCCGCAACGGGCTGAAACCATGCCGATCGTGACGAGCGTGTCGCACATGTGCCCACCAGAGCCGCTACCGTTGACGGTTGGGGAGAGTATGGGCCCCAGATGGCAAGAATGGCTCGAAGACTTTGAGGATTACATTAAAGGGTCGAAGGTGACCGAGGATGAGGACAAAGTGATTGCACTGCGCAATCTGGTCGGCAAAGAGATTAGCAAGATCATCAAAGAACTACCTCGTGCGGACACCGGAACTTATGATAAAGTGTGCGAGGCGCTCAACAGGAAGTTTCTGCCTAAACGAAATGTGGATTATGAGAGGTACACCTTTCATCAAGCCCGTCAAGGGAAAGAAGAGGCAATGAGTTCGTTCATAACATGACTGCGTCGGTTGTCCCGATATTGCGAGTTTGATGCGTTTTCAACGGATGATGCCATCCGGTCGCAGATAATTGATGGGTGTCAGTCTGAGACACTGAGGAGGAGGCTGCTGAGGAAAAGTAACAACCTAGAAGAAATAGAAGAGATGACTCGAGTGTATGACCAGGCGGAGGAGCAAGCCAAGAGCACGGAAGCCCGGCGCCCTGAAAGACGTGAGCAAGCATGCCGGGTGCAAGACAGTCTCCGACGCAGACACTCGAAGGAGCGCCGGTACCATGCTAGGTCTTCATCGCGCCAGAGGCACACCGAGCACAGGCGACACGGATCAAGGAGAAAAGATAAGAGACAAGAAGGGGAAAAGAAGTGCTACAGATGTGGGTATGACTTCCCGCACCGAGAAGCGTGTCCAGCCATGGGGCAGCAATGCCGGAAGTGTGGACGAACTAACCATTTTGAGGCGACTTGTGGCGAATATCGCCGAGAGAGGAAGGATGACGTGATGAGGCCGACTCGCTCGGACACCAGGCGACACCACGTGAAAGCGGTGCAAGATCAGCCAAAATCGTCCTCCAGCTCATCTCATTCCAGCCGGGAATCGAGGAGATCTCGCTGGGCAAGAAGGTCACCATACGCGGACTCTCGATCAGGGTCGTGCGAATCCGAGTACACAGTCGAGTATGCCAGCATGGTTGCCGATCCAGATCAATTGAAGACCTACCCGAGACTGGACATCAGTGTGGGCAATCATGACACGCAGTTTGTCCTGGACAGTGGGGCATCACTGAATTACATCCCGGTGACGGAGTACAAAAAGATGAAGCCACCACCTCCGTTGTGCCCGGCCTACGTCTGAGTCTTCACCTGCATGTCCAAGAAACCACTCCCCTGTCTAGGGAAATTTCAAACCACTCTTCGACATCAGAACAAATCGATAGCCGCTGTAGTACACGTAATTGATGGCCCGGAAGCTGACTGCCTTCTCAGCTTACCGACGGCCGAGAGACTTCGGCTGGTTGAGATCTTATACCATGTCAGTGGGGATCAGGACATACTGCACAAATTCCCCAAGCTATTCACTGGGTTGGGAAGGCTGAATAAATGTCAAGTCCGGCTCCACATCAATGAGCAGATCCGACCTGTCACTCAACATCCCCGACGGGTACCATACCATCTTCAGCAGGCTGTGGAGGATGAGCTGCAAGAACTGCTCGCTTCAAACATCATTGAAAGGACTGATGGCCCCATCCCATGGGTGTCACCTGTAGTCATCGTGCCCAAGAAGGGCACTTCTGGAAAAGTGCGACTGTGCGTGGACATGCGGCTTCCCAACAACGCGATTGAACGTGAACGACATCCTGGGCCTCACTTGAGTGATATGATTGCTGCGTTGAATGGGGCCAGAGTGTTCTCGAAACTGAATTTAAACAAAGGCTACCACCAGCTGGAACTACATGAACGGTCAAGGTATATAACAACGTTCATGACACACCTGGGTCTCTATCGTTATAAACGATTAAGCTTTGGCATCTCTTCTGCTGTGGAGATCTTTCAGGAAGCAATACGCCAAACCATATGCCACATACCTAACACGCTAACCTACAGCGATGATATCCTTGTGTATGGGTCCAACGTCCAAGAGCATGACAAAGCCCTCGATAGAGTATGCCACGCTCTCTTGGACGCCAACTTGACATTGAACAAAGAGAAGTGTGAGTTTCATCGATCCACACTCAAGTTCTTTGGGCATGTGTTTTCTGGAGCAGGGATGAAGCCCGACCCTGAGAAAGTGCTGGCTTTAAATGACACCAAGAGCCCTCAGGACGTTAGTGATGTCCGTTCCTTTCTGGGCATGGCCAGTTATTGTGCGAGGTACATCAAGGACTATGCCACCATCAGTCATCCACTTCGCACTCTCACCAAGCAGGGACAATCGTTCGACTGGACCCGTCAGTGTGAGCAGGCTTTTCAGGACATCAAACGGGCAGTCGAGGCAGCTGACAATTTGGCATACTTTGACCCCAAACGGAAGACAGAAATAACCGTGGATGCCAGCCCGGTGGGCCTAGGGGCGATACTGGCTCAGTATGACCGAGAGGAGGACCAGCGCCACATTGTAGCGTATGCGAGTCGCAGTTTGTCTGACACTGAAAAGGCCTATTCGCAGCCGGAGAAAGAGAGTCTGGCGGTTGTCTGGGCCTGCGAACACTTCCATGTGTTCATCTATGGCAAGCACTTCACGATGGTGACAGATCACCAGGCGCTCGTCACCATATTTGGAAATCCACGATCGAAGATGCCACCTCGGATAGAGCGGTGGGGCCTGCGCTTGCAAGAGTACACCTACACCATACTGCACAAGCCGGGCAAGTCAGCCAACCCGGCCGATTACATGTCTCGCCACCCGAGACCTGCACCGGCGCCAGAGGCATCAATTGCGGAGGAATATGTCCACTTTGTCGTGGGCCAGGCTCAACCGCCGGCGGTTCCCCTGGAGGCCATTCTGGAAGCGACGGCGCAAGACGTCATTCTTCAGAAAGTACTCAGGCGCCTGCAGACCAACAGGTGGAGATCTGATGATGATGAGGACCCGGAGGATCCAGCTAGCAACCAAGAACTGCAGGCATTCAGACACGTGAGTGAGGAGTTGTCTGCCCCCTCGGAAGGGCTTCTGCTAAGGGATCACAGGATTGTTTTCCCGACGCGACTACGACAAGGGATTGTCAATCTAGCTCACGAAGGTCATCGTGGTGTAGTTGCGACGAAGCGAGCCCTGAGAGAGCGAGTGTGGTTCCCGCTATTAGATCAGATGGTGGAACGTACTCTCAAAGACTGTCTGCAGTGTCAGCTTGTCAGCCAAGGAAGTCCCCCGGCTCCCTTGCGAATGACTGAATTACCCAGTGGCGTGTGGCAGGAACTTGTTATGGACTTCTATGGGCCCCTTCAGTCAGGGAAATATGTCCTGGCAATTATGGACGAGTATTCGCGGTTCCCGATAGCCCAGTTTGTATCATCTACTAATGCGGCCAGCACCATCGCGGTACTGGATGAAGTGTTTGCGGCGTGGGGTATTCCAAAGGTGCTCAAAACAGACAATGGCCCTCCGTTCAACGGACATGAGTTTAGTGACTTTGCACGGCACATGAACTTCACGCATCGGAAAATAACGCCACTATGGCCACAGGCAAATGGCACCATTGAAAGATTCATGGCCACTCTGAAGAAAATGTTTCAACAAGCGACCAGTGAGAGAAGGGACCTCCAGGTGGCTCTCAATGAGATCCTCCGGGACTATAGGACAACTCCCCATGCCACCACGGGTAAATGTCCTGCTACCCTAATGCTGGGAAGACCGATCCGGAACAGGATACCCACCTGGGAAGGCGCCCTACGAGCAGTCTCACCTGTTCGCATGCATCAAGAGGTTGTGTCCGCCGATCGTCGTGGGAAAGAGAGAATGAAATCGTATGCAGACGCCAGAAGGAGAGCACGATCACCTTTCTTCCATGAAGGAGACTGCGTCCTCGTCAAGCAGGAGCAACACCGGAAAACAGACTGCAGGTTCCGAGCTGAACCCTTGACAATCACTCAGACGAAGGGTACCATGGTGACGGCAGAATCGGACAGTCGAAGAGTTACCCGAAATGCGTCTTGTTTTCAGAAATGCACGCCTGGTATGACGGAGTCGTTTCAAAGACTGAGGGGGCAACCAGAGAGTGAAGTTCGAGAGCAACATGTTGGAGCTGCCGAGAGTCCATGTCCTGGGCCTGAAGGAGACTCAGAGGTTGTGACAGGAACGATGTCACTGAGACCGAGACAGGGCATTCGCAGGCCGCGACGACTTATTGAAGAACTATAAACAAGTCAGTCATTTCTTTTCGTTTTGTTAAAAAGGGGGAAGATGTAGAGGGTCAGCGGTATAGTTGTTGGTCTGGGAGGAGCTAGGTGGGCCAGAGGAAGAGGAGGAGCAAGGACAGGACGAGGGCAGATAGTCCAGGGACAGGGAAGGTGATGGTAGCAGTATAATAAAGCTGGTATAACCTTGATGAACAGTGTCTATGATTACTGTGTGACGACATCACAGCTTCCTTCTCATGTTGTCCATGGATGATGAGAGCTGTTGGCCTTGCTCAAAAATTTCACATATCTGAAAAAATTATAGCATACATCAGTAACTTGTTTCAAACACATCCTTTTACTTTTTAAGATAACCAGCCCACCTTCAGAAACTCTGGGTGTATTTTCGTTTGAGTGGAGGGTTCAGGGGAGATGGGGTGAAATTAGAACATTAGTCTGGGTGGAGACAAAAAACGAAAACGTGCAAGTTGCTTTCCGATGTTTAGGTGTGAGGGTGCAAGTTAAAGTTACAGGAGAACAGTCCCAGTGTCTAAGGAAGAAGCCATCTGTCTCCAAAATGTCTCCTTTTTATATTTCAAACTGTTTTTCTTGATTTAGAAAAAGGCAACTGAGTTTCTCCGAGTTACAAGCAATATGAATCACCATGGCCATATTATGTAAAGTTCCCCAGAGGCGCAAAGGGTGTGTACACCTACTTCACACTTTCCTGCAGGCAATTTAATACGACAAAAGGGACAAAAGACGCTTGTGCAACCCTCTATAAAATAGGCACTGCCAGCGCTATCTCAAGGTGCCTTTCCCCAATTTGCATCGGGGTGTAGCCTCATGCAATGATGAAAAAACTTTGCCTGTGCACCCAAATCGTATTATGGCCACTGATGCAGATGCAAAAAGGCCGCCAGGAGGTGCACTGACAGTCCCCCTTCGTGAAGGGCATTCCAATGGATACCTCTGACATGCTGTGCTTGTTAAAAAAACATGCCCAAACAGAATTCTTTATAGGGGTCTACATTCATGTTCTAGGAAGAGGGTTATTGGTTTGGAGAATACAAGGACCTGGTAAAGTTAGAGGTGAAGGTGTGTGCTATCAATGAGGTTTTCTGTGGCCCAGATATCTGGTTTGAGTTTTTACTGTGAGACCATGGAAGCTCTACTCATTTGTGTATGCATTGTGTTTCACCAACAATATACATGTTTGGCCTGAAGCTTTGTGACTACAAGGATTCGGCAAGTTTTAGCAATTAAAGCACCAATCCAGTGTACATCAAGGGCAGCCTTTCCGAGGCTGAATCATAGCTACTCTTTGCACAGATGAAAGCTCTCTGGGTGAAAAGGGATTTATCCTGAAACGCCTGCATCCTGTTGGGCAGCATTAACATCTTCAAACATGCAATTGTGTTACTTTACACATTCTGGAAAAATAAAATTGGTGGTTTGTGACTGACAGCTATACACAACATAAGTAAAGAGGATCAAGAACTGGTGAGTTTTTAACAAAATTATGCTGCCCATGGCTACAGTCAGATTATAACAAAAAAAGTAAAAAAAATGAACACTAAAACCTGCCACCTTTTATGATCCATTGTATAGTTGAGGATGTTTCACTCATTAGCCTTCTTGAATTTGTTAAGGTAGACAACGCTGCTTGAAAATGCTATATGCCCAAATAATTGACATTTCCTTGAGTGCCACAAACATGCTATAATGAAAAGCAAAATAAGAGGTTTTTTTTTAAAGGTGGCCTCTTTGGTGTACATACAACAAGACAAATAATAGTAAAAAAGTGTCATGGGATTAAGTTCTGTGTGGTATATGGCCAAGAAAAAAAACAGCCTTAACCTGGCTTTAATATATTATCAATCACTTACCTTTCGAAGAATCACTCTCAACTTATAAAGCTCTCACTTCTGCCTGCAGCAATGGAGTTTCATTAAGGGAACCATCAGTGCAATCAATTCAATAGCTGTAATTTCTACTAATAAAGAATAGTGATTTCCTTGAGGGTCAAAGAAAAGAATTATTAGGCATATACATGAGGAAATTCTTAAGCAAAAATACAGGAATATGTGTAACTGTTACCAAAGTGGTGTCCGTACTGCGTTTTACCCTCCTACATGTAACCCTTTAATGGAAGGTGAATTAGAAGTTCTCTTTTTGATGACTGATATTGGTGGCACCAAAAGTAAGAAGATATCCATCAATGCTGTTGAAGCAAAATGAAGTTAATTGCTGACATTTTGTAGGGTTGACTATTTGAACATGGCACTCTGAACATTAAACCTCTTTGTGTAGATACATTAAGCGCAGAGCATATCATGCCCGTGTGAACAGGTTCAGCGTTAATAGTCAGTTCTTGAGAATTATCAAAAAATGTGGCCATTAATCGAAATCAGAGATACAATCTACATTCTCAACTGGAAGCTGTTTGGATATTGTAATTTGACAAGTAGGAGAGTGTTCCATTGCAGGAGTTCAAGATTGCAAAGGAGCAGAATCCCTACAGTGCTGAGAACAATTTCAGTTTGGTTAGGAAATTCTAAAAAACAGAACTTAAGTTGTGTGTGCGGGTTTATCTGGATAATTATCTGGGATGTCCTATGCGCAGCATTGAAGGCATGGATTAGAAATGTGTAAAGAATCTTATTTTTAGCGGAAATCTAATAGCGATAGTAAAACGTGGGGGTTTTGTTAGGCAGATTGTATAGTGCTATAGTAGGAAAGTTCAAGTATTTATCAAGGGGGTAGAAGGCACGATGAGAAAGGTCTAGGTTTGTAAAGTGATGGCAATATATAGGACCATATTACACAGTTATGTGTTTTTACATTGCATGTTAATTCTGGGGTAATTACTTGAAAAACCAGTTTGCTTCAAAGTACACCTAAAAATAAGAACTGGTTGGAATTAGAATATTTAGGTTTAATCTTTAATAAATAACTTGTTGATTAGAAAAATGGAAATGATGAGGATCAGTGGATTTATGCTAGTTTGTGCCTGCAGCACTTATGGCATAGTTATAGATTTACTGCATTTGCAATTTAATTTACAGATTTCACAAGAAAATGTTGGTTCTAGCTCTATCGGATATAAATACTGGTAGATAATTAATTAGCCATAAAATATGCATTTTTTGCTGCAGAATTTAGATAAATGTGCTGCATAATTTGCTCCTACATGCCACATAATCCTAGTAACCCTGACAATGTTAAAGCTCAGCAGAGTGGCTTGGGGGCTGTCATTACGATGATGAAATCCGAATTTCATGGGCAACTGTAAAATATTTTTCATGTCTTATGGTACCATATGATATATTGGCTGTTATACCACAGCTTTTTGGGCAATGGAATAAAAAAACACCAAAACCTGATTGATTTTATATCTTCATTAAAAAAACAAAAAGGTTAAAGTAACCTTCTAGTTAGGTGAAATGTTAGGTAACATTACCTTTAAACTCTAAAAACCATAGAAATTCCCCAGTTGTAGTTTTCCAGTAACTATAACTCGCACCCCCGCCATGCACAGCTTTCTGATCAATAATTTTATTGCAAATGTTGCAGTGATATTGTCAATGATGGCGTAGAAAATGTCATGAGTGATGTAATATGTGAGGTAGTTAGCAATTCATGACTAGGGCACAAGTTATAGGAACTTGAGATAACAGTACATTGCCTTGATTGCCCTTATAAACTGAGATCCAAAACCGTTCAGCTCCAATATCCCCCATAAAAACTCTCAGGACACCCGATCGAAAGCCTTTTCGGCATCGAGGAGAATCATAGCCATCTGGCCCCCATCCCAGGTATTATGTCAAAAAAGAGAGATAACCCTGCGGATATGGTCTGTTGTTCCTTTACCAGGGATAAAACCGTGTTGCCAGGGGGAGACCAGGTGTTCTATAACCCTCCCTAACCGATTGGCCAGAATCTTAGATTAGATTTTTGTATCTGAATTAATCAAGGAAATTGGCCAATAAGCAGATGGATTATCTATTGGTTTTCCTTTTTTGGGAAAAACTATGATATCCTTCTCGTTCCAAGACTCAGGGGGGCTTCCATTATACTGTACACCCCTAAACAGGTCCTGTAAAAGAGGTGTTATAACTATTCCTAGAATCTTGTAAACCTTCAACAGTATCTTATTGGGACCCACAGCCTTCCCTGATGCCATTTCATGCAATGCTATATGAACTTCCTCTAGAGTAATTTCTTCTTCTAGCTCTACTTTGATTGACCCATCCAGGCCCACTCCGAGTTTGAGGCTAGTCACCAACCGTGATATATCCTGTGCGACTTCAGCTCCACCTTTGTTATTGTCATCTTGATACAGTATTTGATAATAGTTTGGAAAACCTTTAATAATATCTTCTGGATCAGTATATACTTGTCTATATTGAATTTAATAGAAGGTATTAAATTCAAACATATCTTCTGCCTTGTACAAGGAGCTAACCTCTTACCAACTTCCTCTCCGTTTTCATAGGTGTTCCTCTGTAGATCTTTGTGTTAACCAGCTATTTAATTCAGCTTTTAAAGCGATTATACGGTACTGAGTTTGAGCCCCCTCTTGTCCCTGTGCTATTATCGAGATATGTGTGAGGAAAATCTATCGTAATACTTTATAGGGAAAAAAGAATTTGTTCTAGACAATATTATAAAAAATAAATGATTTATTTTCTCATTATTCTTTTTATGAAGAAAAGAATCATATAACACATTACATGCCATATTCAATTAAAAAGTGATGATTCGACAATAATAAAAATCAATATAACATAAACATAAAAGTGGCAGCTTTTGAATGGTCGACGCGCGTTTCGGCGTAAACAACGCCTTCATCAGGAGTAGCCACAAAAGTATTTCAAGTTTAATTGATTGATCTATAAAAGGAAAACTGCAATTCAGATATTTTCTTCCCACTTAGGATAGTTGTTCGGCAGAGGTTTAGTTCACGTCTTTCTTCTGGATGTGACCTTATTATATTGCGCATTTGTTAAAAACCTGTTGTATTGAAGAGGAATTGCTAATCGGAGCTCCAAGATATTCAATATATAGAAAATATCCTCTTTCGCTAATGATTCGAATTGATAAAGGCAGAGGTTCTCAAAAAGCGCAGTTGTAGGGATATACGTTGTTGTGACGATCTTGTATAACTTCAGGTGTGCATAATTAAAAACAGTTTATCAGGTTCTGTAGTTGTCGGGCTACAAAATGGCCTCTGGCGTTTAGCGCACACAACGGGAAGCGGGATATCCCGCTTCCCGTTGTGTGCGCTAGACGCCAGAGGCCATTTTTTAGCCCGACAACTACAGAACCTGATAAACTGTTTTTAATTATGCACACCTGAAGTTATACAAGATCGTCACAACAACGTATATCCCTACAACTGCGCTTTTTGAGAACCTCTGCCTTTATCAATTCTAATCATTAGCGAAAGAGGATATTTTCTATATATTGAATATCTTGGAGCTCCGATTAGCGATTCCTCTTCAATACAACAGGTTTGTAACCCCTTCGATGCGGCGCCGATTCCCTCTGAGCGCTGACCGTTTCTTGCGCGGGCGTGGTCATGACGGAACGGTTCCGTCATGAGCACAGCTCAACCGACGCTCATGACGGAACCGTTCCGTCATGAGCACCGAAGGGGTTAACAAATGCGCAATATAATAAGGTCACATCCAGAAGAAAGACGTGAACTAAACCTCTGCCGAACAACTATCCTAAGTGGGAAGAAAATATCTGAATTGCAGTTTTCCTTTTATAGATCAATCAATTAAACTTGAAATACTTTTGTGGCTACTCCTGATGAAGGCGTTGTTTACGCCGAAACGCGCGTCGACCATTCAAAAGCTGCCACTTTTATAATTATGTTATATTGATTTTTATTATTGTCGAATCATCACTTTTTAATTGAATATTGCATGTAATGTGTTATATGATTCTTTTCTTCATAAAATGAATAATGAGAAAATAAATCATTTATTTTTTATAATATTGTCTAGAACAAATTCTTTTTTCCCTATAAAGTATTACGATAGATTTTCCTCACATATTATACAATGATTGCCTAGGAATTTATCTCACTACACTAAAATTACCCTGTCCTAGGAATTGAACTATTTGCTGTTCAGGGGGTCCTTGTTTTTACCTTTTATTATCAAGATATGTTCCTCTTCTGCCTTGGCTAAATCCCACATTAATTGTTGATTCTTGATCTCCAACTGAGTCTTAGCCCTGGCAACAAAGCTAATAGTTTCACCTCTAAGAGCGGCCTTAAGAGAATCCCACACAGTCCCCTGCTAGCACTATATCTATTTATATCAAAGAATTCTTGTGTCCATTTTTTAATATGTTCAATATATTCATTATTCATTAATAATTTCCTATCCAACAGCCATTTACTCCGTGGTCTCTTAAACCTTGCTATTTCAATTTCTAAAATCAAAGGGTTATGATCGGATATTATCTTAGGAAGGTTCTTAATACCAGCTCGATCTAATAGATCCCTTGTACCGTAAAAATAAGCAATCCTGACATATTTTTTGTGCGGACAGGAGTAATATGTATACCGGGGATATTCGGATTTTTCATTGCCCAGATATTTGCCAAGCCATGGCTGTTCTTAAGAGAGTTTAATGCCCTGTAAACCCTAGGCTTTCGACCAGAATAGTCCCCTTGTTTCTGCTGATCAGATCTAATATCCAGAGAGATATTAAAATCTCCACATAAGATTAAAGGGCTCTGCCATGTAGCAAGTTCAACTTCCAAATCTTTGAATATCTGAGGATCGTCTTGGTTTGATCCATAGATCGAGCACACCATACCTCCCACTGCTAGTTCTACTATAGCCCACCTCCCCAATACATCCACGGCTTTGCGTTTGGCCACCCCTCAAATATTTGAAGTCTCAGTTGTACATGCCAAAATATTATACCCACCAACCCTCTGTAGTTTTCTTTTCCCACAAGGAATGTGGGTCTCTTGTAGACATACTACATCCATGGCATTCAACCTCATGAATTCGGCAAGTCTTACCCTCTTTGCTCTGTCATTCAAGCCCACTACATTCCATGAACAGATTGTCATTCTCCCCATCTCGGTTTGATTTCAGGTTCCCATGTTACTCCTCTTGGTAATCTTTTGCTCCTTTTCCCTTCCATCTTTCGTCCCATGATCTGCTTTCTATTCTTCTCCTTTAGCTGTACACATGTTTTATTATCAATTCTGGATATGCTTTTTTTACCCCAGATTTTCGCCCACCACCCTTCCCTTACCCTCTCCACCCCTCCTCCCCCCAACCTCTACCCCGTGTCCCCTCCTCCCCACACGAGGCGCTCAGACTCAATCTTGAGTCTGTACATGATGAGCGTGCTGCACAGGTCGAGAGCCCTGATACTCATACAATCCTATGCTTTTTAACTACATGCTGCTTTCAAAATCCCAAATTTCCCCCCAAAATAGAGGATAAATGAACCTGCTGCCCCATTTGCCCCGTTTTCCCACCCCACATATGTTCCTTAAACACACATTTTATTCATTTACTTATAGAGCCCTTTTTTTTTGCATGATCACGTTCTCTTCATTAAATTGAATACTGATCTGTATCTAGCCTGACAAACCATTCTTTAGCTTTAATTTCTAACAAAAGTAATCTTGTTTGTCCCCAAAATCACTTTTATACGAGATGGATTATTCAAAAACGCTTGAGCATTTTTGTCCTGAAATGGCTTAGTAAGCTGCCGCAGCCTCCACCCCCTTTCGACGGTGGAGTGACAAAAATCAAGTCTGACAAAGTAAGAAATCTCATTCTTGGTTCTCTTTGCTGCTGGCCTAGCTTTTTCAAAAAGAGCTTGGCGCAGCCAAAAATTGCCAAAATACACCAGGATGGCACGTGGAAGGGCCCCTCCCCTTGCTGGCTGTTTCTGCACAAAAGGAACACTGTGGGCTTGTTACACCTCTTGAGCCCAGTTCCAATCCAATCTGTAAGTTCTGGGAGCTTGTCTCATTGCAAATCTACCACATATGAACGGACATCAGCCCCCTCAACCCTTTCAGGGACCCCAAGCACCCACAGGTTGTTTCTCCGCTGGCGGTTTTCAAACTCCTCCAGGTTCCATTTCATGTCAACTTGCTGTTCCTCATGTGAATTTGCTAAAGTTTGATTTGTTGCAAGGTCTAATTCAGTAGAGACTATCCTAGACGCGAGGTCCGTCAGCCGTTCCCCAAATACGCTGCAGGTCTTGGTCAGTTTTCGTACCACCCCTTGTACCTTTCTCATCGCTGCCTGGGCTTTACGTCCATCTTGGTGCTTCTCTTCACGGTGCATTGATATGGCCTGAAAGATAGCTTCTAGCTTTGGGGGGGGGGGGGGTTAGGCCCCAATGGATCGGAAACAGGTTGGCCGTTAGACATAGGATTGGTGAGTTGATTTATGGGGGTATAATCCCAAGTCAGATCCTTGCCTCCCTGTCTCTTTTTTTTTCTTCAAAACAGTTTTAGTCTTGCCACCATCATCCTCGTCCAGATCACTATTGCTCAGATCTGTAGTATCAACTGACGAGTCCTCCGACCATTCGCCGCCATCAGATACAGAAAAGAAAAAATCACTAGGCTCCTTATCTGGATCTCTGTCCATATTGCCGTTATTGACCATGTTAGCCTTAGAAGTGCCTTGAGGCTGATTTATATACGCAGAGGTTGATAGTTGCTCCTGGGGAGGTATGATTGAGGTGTCCTGCAGGTAAGCCAGTTCACCCCCACCCATATCAACCTCGCCTGGTTTGTCTGTATTAAGAACCATTCCAAGAATCAGCATATTATCCTCCTCACCCCCAGTAACAGTCACAGGGAGAGGGGGATGTCCCCTGGCCTACCTTCACTTTCGGCTGGGCTCCACTCTTGACAGTCAGCCTCCAATGCGAGGGGATTCTCTTCCTCTCCCAAATCCTCTCGTGGTAGGTTCTCAGCACTCACTGCAATCTCAGGGAAGGCCCTGCCCTGAATCGACTCCTCGTGACCCGGAGCTAGCTTCCTGGCCAGCCCTCTCAGCAGATCAACCAATGTAGGGCCAGCCGGCCGGCCCTTCAGTGCGGCCCTGCCTCTTCCTCTTTTTTCCGGGTTTGGGTCGGCTGCTGCTCCCTGACGCCCCTGTCTCAGTATCTGCGCTGGTGACCCCCCGCTGCCACAGCCACGGTCTCCACGCTCAAGTCACCAGCCTCCGTTTGCCCCCTCCAAGCCAGATGGGCTGTTCTCACCTTAGCAGCTCCCGCCACCGTCTTGGGTCCGATCTCAGCGGTCCCAACTTCAGCTTCAGCTTTTCCCGACACCGTCACTGCCATGTGAGATCCCTCGAAGTGCTTTGCGGAAGCCTCTGATTTTATTTTGCTGAAGTGTCGCAGAACCGCCTGTCCGTTACCGGTTCCTAGTAAATGTAGATAGCTCCCGCAGGTCTTTGGGGAGTGCTGTAGTTCCACATTACAGATTGCTGGGTTCATCACTCCATATTGTTCAGTGCAGCATTTTGAGATTCCGACTCTCTGCTGGTCTGTGTGCAGCTACGGTCTCAAGCAACCGCCATCTTCGCCTCAGGACATGTAGGTCAGTTCCTTGTTTAACACAGTGTCTGCTGGTCAGAGCTCGATTACAACTCATGGGGAAGGAATCTAGTAATATTATTATATCTAGGGGGACCAGGCAAGGATGCCCTTGTTCCCCTATTTTATTTGCTTTATATATTAATCCTTTAGTGGTTAAGCTCTTACAGACTGGGAAGATCAAACCAATAATAACTAGGGGGTATGAGACCAAAGTCTTGGCATATGCTGATGATGTTGCGGTGCTAACCACAAATCCAGCTGAGGCAATCGAGGACATAGTTAAGATTGCCAAGAGTTATGGGCTCCACTCTGGATATGCATTGAACAAAGGGAAAACAATTGTTATATGTACAGACACTATTGATTTTAATGACCCTAGACGAGCAGATTCAGCTGTTTATCTTGGGGTCCGAGTTAGCTCTAAAGTAGACAAAATTGTTAAATGCAACTTTGAACTCCTGATCAAATCAATAGCTGTGAATTTAAGGAGAGTTAATGGACTACATTTGTCTATTATAGGGGGAGGGATTTTTTTTAAATGACCATGCTACCTAATTTATTTTACTTGTTTCGTGCAATACCTCTTGCAGTGGAAGATAGTATATTGAGGGCCGTGGAGGCAACTTTTTCTAATTTTATATGGCAGTACGGGAAGGTCAGGAGGGCTTTAAAATATCTGGCACTACCACAAGATTGGGGTGGTCTTGCAATTCCCAATATTACCCTATATTACTGGGCGGCCCTTCTCCATCAGATGGTCTCCCTGTTTGTAGCTGATAGTAATATTGAATCAGAGCAAGGTCTGAGAATACCTACAATCTACGAACTCTCTATAGGTAATGAAGCTCCGGGGCTTCTAATAAGACAATTGGAGCCGAGCTATTACAAGAAGGTACTCTTCAAAGTAATCTGCAGTTCATGGAAAATATGGAACCAGGTCTCTAAATTTATGGTAATTCTGAAAATGTGTAGATATACCCCCCGTGGCGCTCATCGTAATTCCCACCCCAGGTTAATGATGCCATGGGGAGGAAATGGGAAAGACACAAGTTTCTAGGCTTCAGCAAGCTTTTGGTATACCTGATAATCAATACTTTAAATATGTTCAGATTAGGTGCAATCTTACCTTATTAGACAAGATACCATTGATGGGAGCTATTATTAGGAAATCTAGCTGAATCAGGAACATTTATGGCTTGCTACTTGAAAAAATAGCAGATGATTTAGAAAGAACTGAAACAACTTGGGCAGGCAAAACTAGAAAACCCTGATGTAGATATTTATATGAGCCTATCCCTAACCGCCAAAATACTTTTATCTACAAGCTTAAAAGCTCAATTGTATAAAACTATATTTAATCTATATTTTACACAATCTAAATTGTATATGTGGGGGAAAAGGACAGATGATAAATGCCCTAGATGTGGTATAGGACCAGCCTCACTGATTCATATGCTGTATGATTGTGACAAAATGTCGCTATTGAAAGAAGGATTGCTAGGTTTCTGGGAAGAACTATTTGGCCACAGACTAGAATTGACCCCATCTCTGCTGATTCTGGGGTATGATAAGTCCCTGTGCCTTAATACCAAACAGGAATACTGCCTTTTTTTGGGGACCGTGATATTCAGGATAATGCTAGTTGCAAGATGGAAAGATGCAGAACCACCGAAATTTCATATGTGGCTTGCCAGGCTTCTTGGAGTTTCTAATCAAGAGATGGCTATCTATGCCTGTAGGGCCAGGCAGGCCAGAATCCGGGGAAAAAGATATGGGCACATATCGCTGAATGGAGCAGAGATGCCAGGGCGGTATAAGAGAGAAATAATTCGGGTTTTTAGAAGATCTTCGTCGCCCAAGGTTTTAAGTTTGAATACTAGCTGGTCAGGGGGTTTACATAGGAATATTATACTGGGGATGGTTATGCTGAACTGCTTTGCTTATAGATTCTGGTTCTCCCTTACGTATAGCTCTGGATTAACTATCTTACGATTGGCCAAGCTGATTTTTATACTAATGTACTGTATAAATTACCCAAAAGACAATTTTAGCTATATTTTAGGTTAACAATTGCTCCTGCTTTTCAGATTCGTTTTGTACTGTATTAATGGTTTTATGATCTATTTAACTGATAGCTATCCCTTTGTACTGTATTAACTGTTTTATGATCTGATTGTTGATTGGTATGTGTTGTTTCTGTGAACGGTACTTTCTGGATATGAATAAAAAAATTAAAAAAGTAACTTGAGAAAACTAAAACTGGTTTATTTCTGTTTTTTAGCATTTAAAATCTTACGTTGTTATTGAACATTTCACCAAACTATAAAGCTTTTGGTTTGTTTTTGATGAATTTCTAGTTTATTTTTGTTAACAGTAAGTAATGCTGGTTGTGTCAACATATGGTAGCATACTTGTGGTTCTGCACACATGACATTTGGTCTGCAGTTATAAGCTGGGTGGGAAGTAATAAGAAAGAAGGTGAGTTTGTTGACGATGATGTTACCGAATAAAGCAGTGTAACATGAGGTGAAAGAGGCACCTTAACTCAAGATTGTTATAGCTTTTCAATTTTGAAGCAGCAATTAACACATTAGAGAATTTTAACTCCCATTAAACTTTAGCTTTCCCATGGAATTACAGTTTTTCCTCTCTCTATGTTAGCTTATGATGGAGGTTTTGTGGACGTACTATAGCGAACATGCTAACATGAGGTTGTGTGGACATCTGGTGTTGCTTATATGATGATGGTTGTTGTGTAATGGTGATTGTGTGGACATATGAATGTTGATAAATGGGTACATAGTGTATTTTTGTTGATTTATGATGGTGGATGTGCTGGTGTATGATGGTAATAATGTTGATGTATGCCGGTGGGAGTGTGGAGTATCTTGTTGGTTTTCTTGGTGGATGACTGGGGTTGGCTGGACAAAATTGTAGTTTGGTTGAAGTATGACAGTAGTAGTTCTGATTCGTTATTGCAGTTGTGTGCACTTTTGATGTTGTTGTGTTTTGGCATACACCAGTGGTTGGGTGTGCATAGGACTGGGTGTTTTTTATGAAATTGGTTGTGTGGATGTATGCCGGTGGACATATTAATGTATAATGCTGCTCGTACTGACAAGGGTTTGGTGGATGTATTGGTGTATGATGTTATCATGATATGAGTTGTGTCGCCATAGGATGGTGGGTGTGTTCAGCATATGGTGGTGTGTGGACATGTGGTAGGTTTGTTGGCGTAGGACGGTGGTTGCATGAGAGCGAGTATGTGGCCTTGAGAAGTTGCTTGTTTTGACATAGGCTGCTGCTTGTGTGGTGGTATGATGGTGGATAAGTGGTCATATGATGCTGGTTGTGCATACCTATAATGGTGGATGTGTTGGAGAAGGACAGGCACAGGGAGTATGGACATGACAGGGGTGAACCTGACAAAAGTAGGTTTGTTTGACGTATGATGATGGTGGCGTGCAAATCCAGTGGTGGCTGTGTTGGCATATGCCAGTGGTTGTATGGATAATTTAATCATAGTGAAAATGTAGAAAGGGGGAGAATTATGGTGGCTGCCGACAGTTGTAAGCAGCAGAAAAATAGGCAGAATAGGAGGGCCAATATACACACGCTTTACTACATTAAATATATTTGTAGTCAGGGCAAAGGCCCACTTTTGTAAATAATTTAGCTGAAATCATTAAAATATAGTCATTATGACAGCCTCCTTGTGTTTGCTTTGTTTGCCCTAAGTTGGCAGGGTATGCCCAGATGTAGGTCCCTTGCTCATTTTGCCACTGGATTCAAGCTAGCCTGGCTGATGAGGGGGGTTACCCCAAAGCCGGTCCCAGGATTCTTGTTTATTGGTCCAGGGAAGAACTGGCTTGGCAGTTTGGGCTGGGCTATTCCCATGAAGCATAGTGTCAAGACTAATTTGCATGTAGCTGGGTCTGAACTGGGGTGGGGAAGTGAGCAAAAGAACTATGATGGATTCCGCCCAGATCTGTGACTGGGGGTGAGTGTCTGAAAAGGTTCAGCACTCCATCCATCATCTCCTTGTGTTTGTAGTGGTCCAGAATAAGCATAACCTAAAAGGTTACATAAGGTATGGAAATAGATATTTCTGGCAGGCTTAGGTCTAATGAATGGGCAGAAGGATGACAGGCACAATGAGATTCAGATGCATCGCCTGCTCCTGACACATACAATTCAATTCAATTAAGCTTTATTCGGTACAAATTAATGACCATAAAAGCATATACACAGTCATGACATGAAAATACGGCTAGTTATAGCAAACATGAGAATCCATTAAAATCACTATAACTGATTAATACAAATAACATTTACACAATTAAAAACACATATTTTTCCTGGAATTGATGCATTTGTTTAAAAAAGTTGCAGTGTAAAAACATACATCCGCAGATTGCAGATTAAAAATCAATTTCATTGCGTGCTCAACTGTACTTGTTCCATATTTAACAAACATTGGTTTAAGCAGGACAATACGAAAATTAGAGTACAGCTTGCAGAACAGCATAAAGTGCATTGTGCTTTGCTTGGAAATCCCATCGCATCTACAAGGCCCTGATGGATGTTTCTTCATTATTGGGTGGGCCACCAAATGGTGCACTATTCCAAATCTAAGTCTTGTTAGCACAAATGTATGCATTGGTCTAGTGACCATGGTTAAGTAGACAGGGAATCCATCCTTAAATAGATATCTGTTATAAAACATAACAGTGGACAGAGTTCCAGCGGCAACAGCCCTCTTACTCTCTGCATAGGCCAGAAAAACCCCTTTTAACTCTACTTTGGGGATCAAAAAAACAGCATTGGGATCAATTACAATGTTCAAGTTAAAAATATCTGAGAAACACACACTAATATATTTAATCCAGGGTATTGCTGCAACTTTATCTAATCGCAAACAGTCCTGGATAATAGACCTAGTGAAGGACTTCTCCTCATTCAGCCCAATAGACCTCCAGGTCATCAAAGGCCTAAGGGACAAAAGGTCAAGTAGGTAATTCACAGATAGTTCCTGATGGCTCAGAGCGTTAGAGGCCGATGTGGGTAAACATAAAAGTTTTTTGAGGAAGGAATTCTCTTCCAGCTGCAAGTTATGGGCGCAGCAGTAACCCCAGATTCCTGCCCCATACAATGCAATTGTTACGCATCTGGCCTGATAAATTTTTATCATGTCCCTAGTCCTGCGGTCCCCAATTTTCTCGGCGAATCTAAAAATTCCATGGGCGTTTCTAGCCATTTTATTACGTATGTTGTGAAATTCATGAGTCCACTTTTTGTCACTAGAAAAGGTTATACCTAGATAGCAAAATTTGTCCACTTGCTGTACTCTTATGTTCTCAATAAAAAAAAACTTTCGTTGCCTGTTTTAATTGCTTGGGGCCACAGATCATGGTGAATGTTTTTCCTTTGTTGATAACTAATTTTCTGTTATCAATAAAGGAGGCAAAACTGTCCATCAATCGTTGTAATCCTACAGGGGTTCTGGACAATAACATAGCGTCATCGGCGTATAATAACACCGGCACTGATACACCATTGATCATAGGAGCATCTGCATTGACTTCCTTTAAAATAGCATCAATTCCATTAATAAATAAAATAAATAAAAGAGGAGCTAAAACACAACCCTGCCTTATTCCACGTTTAACGCTAAAGTTCGGGGTACATTCTCCCTTCCTGCCATAACGTACACATGTTTTTAATCTCTCATACATCCTAGCAAGAAAAAATATTATGCCCTCTGGTGCTCCCAAATTCAACAAGGTTGGCCACAGAATTGAGTGGTCAACCATGTCGAAAGCACTGCTTAAGTCAGCGAAACACAGATAAATAAGGCCAGGTTTTGCATCACTGTACTTCCCGATCAATAGTTCTAAATTGACACATTGATCGAGCGTACCCCTGCCTTTCCTAAAACCATATTGGCTAACTGCCAAGATACCTTCCTGTTCTGCCCATTCTTCCAATCTTATCAGCATAATCCTGCTCATAACTTTTACGGAGGAGTCCAATAAGGAGACAGGGCGATAGTTTTTTGCATCAGACCTGGATCCTTTTTTATATTTAGGAACAATAATAGACTCCCCCCAGGTCGGAGGGGGTTCAGTACAAACCGCGGCATTAAAAACAACAGTCAACAGGGGACCCCAGACTTTAGGCGCTTCCTTATAAATATCAATTGGGACCCCATCCGGGCCTTGGGCCTTTCCGCCCTTACTCGCCCTGATCCCCCTTTCAGCTTCTTCTACAGAGATTTCAAGTGGTAAAATAGGCCAACTAGATGAGCCGTCAATGATAGATTTACCCGAGTCAAAGATAGTTGAAAAATGGGCGATCCACCCTTCACAAGAGACATTTGCTGTTAACTCAGGTATGTTTGTCTCCTTGAGGAATGGAGAGTTAACTGTTGCCCAGAATAACGCACAATTAGAAAGTTCTGCCGCTTGGTTAAGTGAGTCCCATGCTTGCTGTTGAAGAACCCCCTTCCTAGATTTAATGGTATTTTTATAATCTAACCTTAATATTGTGACTACATTTTTATCCCTAGGCTTCATTGCAAAAGCCTGCTTAAGGTTAGTCAGCGCTGCAGAACAGGTTTGATCAAACCAGACAGGTCCAGATCTTGGACGGCCCCTATTACGGCCAGTAAACTTCGCATTAATGACAGTGTTGATCCCTATAAAACAAGATAAGACCTGCTCATGGTCTAATCTGTTTTCTAAAATAAAGACAATGTCTGCTAAATTCACCGTTATTATGGATGAGGTCAGTTCGGAGGCTTTCGCCCCTGCCCACCTAAGTCTTACCCCATTAGCCCGGTGAGCTTCTATATTGTTGATTGTGGTCCCCACCTCTCCTGCAATCTCCTCCCACAAAGTCGTGGCCACAATAATACAATTGTGGTCACTTATATCCGATATTTCGATTTCCAGTGGGGCAAAACAATCGACAATACTAGAAGATACTAGCACATGGTCAATCACAGAGTTAGAGCGCCAATTTTTGAATGTGGGGATTGGCAGTCCATTTTCATCCATACAACAATCCAAAATTTCCAGGTCATGGCACCCCATTAATGTATTCAAAATTTCCCCATAAGTGTCATGACCAAAGTGCGAAACCTCCCAACCAGCATTATTAGTGACCCCGCAGGCTTTTAGAGGTAATAAATCACACAATGAGGTATTAAAGTGCCCACACCAAATAATATCAAATACAACATTGGAGTCCAAACTCAGGTTATCAATAGCATTGGCCAAGTCCGTTATTATTCTTCCCCTAGTGCTATCAAAGATATTGTTGTAATAATTGATCAGTAGGATATTACGTTCTTTGCCTTCACGGATCCAGAGCAACTGAACAAGATCACCCACCGGTATATATTTTATCACCAATATTTGACGGTGAACCGATACAAGTGTGAGTAAACCCCCCTTAGCTCTTCCCGGACCACTCCTCGTGCTGGTAAATTATATGACACGAATCCCTCAAAATCAACATCGCTTTTGTACCAGGTTTCTTGGAAACATAAGATATCATACTTATTAATAAAAGTTTCCTAACCAGGATCTCTTCCCTTAGATTTCAGACCGGCCACGTTCCAGCAAACCAGTCTGGAACAAGTGCCTATTCTGGTAGTAGTCCTATTAGCAGAATCCGAAACATCTTCAACAACAGTGGCTACCCCAATTGTTTGTCCCAAATTACATAAGTTCACAAAACCCTCCTGAGCATTCTCTACCTCAGTCCGATTTGGCGTGGGTGCTATGACCGTGAATATTGTTTCATCAACACAGTCATCCCCGCCAGATCCCTCCTTCCTTGCTGGACACAACTCCCTCTCTTGTGTACGTCAATCATTAGAGTCCAGGGAGCTAAGGGCATGGAATCTATTTTGTGTGGGAATACCAAAATATCATACTTCAAATGGAGAACAGGGACACATACTCCTTCCAGACGCCTGTGCTGATCTAACACTCCCAAGGAATTGTCAACTCTATAAACGCAAATCTAGGCTTCCACGAGGGACAGGAGATCAGATTTGGCCCTGGTTTTGGTCACAAAATAAGGCCTCAACATTTTCATGGGGGGCTGGCTCCACAGCACTAAGTCAGCCCTTTCATATAAAAATGACTGTGGAAAACAAGAGCATAGTTGACTTCACACTAGCACAAGCATGCCACCAGCTGCTAATAGTGCTCAGAAAATGACAGGTGTTACTTGAAAGTATTTAACAAAAGCCACATCATGTAAAACAGTGTTTCTTAAAGGAAGGAGCTAGCAAGTATTGAAGACAGCTGGAGTATGCTGTGACCGCTTTTACTTTGCTCTGTCCCTTACACTTCATGCATATGTTAATATACCCAAAATATCAGCAGAACCGTGTATCTCTTCTTGTAGTCACTGCTCGAACCGAAGCTTTCTGTCACCTGTAGAGATATCACGCTTGCGGCATTTGACCCCAATGAAGATCATCCCCACCTCTGAATCCAATCAAATGGAAAAGCAGTATGGGGATTTGGTGGAGAGCTGCACACAGGGAAGTCTGCCTCCTGTTTTTTTTTGGGGAAGTGGAGCAGCTCTGGGGTTTGGGCTACTTTTGTTGCCCATTGGGTATATAACCACACAATTTGTTGGGCCAGCCACCATTTTGTGGTAACACAGTAGCTGGCACTTAGGTAGCATACTTTTTGTGGTGTTTAGTAGAGGAGGCAGATAGTTAGTTGATTTAGACTCTTAACAGGCAGTTTAGGTTTGTTGGGAGTACATGCAGCGATGACGTTGTCCCAAGTTGCAATTGTGACGCATGCAATGCACTTATTGTGGGCAGCGGGTCCTCTGGATCTGCTGGCTGATGGGGCTTCGCAGCATGGGGGCCGCCTCTTGAGAAAAGCTTTAGGAGGAGTTTCGGTGACGGTGTTGGTGTGTTCACCACCACGCCAGGTCCCCGGTCATGTACGGAGTCCGGTGGTTAAACAGGGCCATTCCTTTGTGCATAGAGTGGCCCCTGTAGTGAGGGGCGGGGCTGGGAGGGCAACGGGAGGTACGAGCCAGCCCAAGGCCACTTTGGAATATACTGGGGCAGAGTGCGAGGCCTCCGTGGTGCAACAAGAGGCCTCGCCTGTACTTGCGGAGGGAGGAGCAGCTGCTATTGTATGCACTGACTCACGAGAAGGGAGGGAGAGAGCGACAATGCTGGTGAGACCTGGGAATGGGACCAGTTCACTGACAAGACGGGTGGGGCTACCGTTCACATGATCACAGCCTCTGAAAGAAGGACTGGGAGGAGTGCAGCTGAGGAGGGGGATTAGGGAAGGCAGTCAGTATCACACAGTCACGAGTGCTCTGCTGAGGGCATCTGTGACAGGTGGAAGGATGCGTCAGGGACTGGGGCAGTTGGAAGCACAGAATTTGAAGAACAGGCAGTAAACTTCAGGAAAGTCTAACAAGAGAGGCTGGCTTAGCAGAAGGAAGATGTGAACCAGTGCAGTGTACTGGGTACAGAGTCTGGAGGGGTTGGGGCAGGTAGCACCCCATGCAACACTATAGATTGAGACAGGGATGCCTGGTTAGCGAGAGCTCTGGAAGGAGTTAGGCATATTGGCTTGGTATGCAGCAGGGGGTGGAGGGGGGCCGGACTCCACAGTTAAGTGGGGTGGTAGCAGCGAGAAGGGGAGGGGGAGGGGTTGGGCAACCCAGAGGAGGATTTGGGGGCCCCCCAGACAGAGGTACTTACTGCATTGACAGCAGCAGATTTAAGTAGGAGTAAAGACCAGTGGGGAACAAGGGTGGTGGCAGGTGAAGATTTCAAGCCTTACACCATTGGGGGACTGGAGGTGAAGGGTCTCAGCCCCTGCCGAGGGTTTATGGCAGAGGAGGTCACAAGGGAGCTGGCTGGGGCAGCACTGCAAGGGAGGCAGCCTCAGGTAGGGAAGTAGGCGAGGAGGGAGAGGAGCATGCTTGGGGGAGGAGCTTGATGGCAGGTCAAGAGGGTTATTTATGGGAGCATGCAGGTACACTGAGCCTCAATTATTGCTCGCAGGTTCCTTTGGAGTTGCGTGGAGTAGACTCGGGTGAGCTTTGTAAGGCCAAGCGGCCCCCGAGCTGAAGAGGAGGCTCGGCCCCTCGTGGCTAGCTGGAGTGTGTTGTGGGAGCGTAAGATCATCAGTGGATTATCGAGAGTGATACCAGAGATGGTTAACCTAAAGAGATGTAGGTCTGTGTCAGCAGAGGGGCTGGGAGGGCAGTACTCGGCCCCTCTGCGTCGGTGGTCCGAGGCTGCTGGACACTAGTGTGTTAGATTTTGATAAGGAGAGCCTTTAAGAGGGTGACTTGCATGATGAGGAGGAGGTGCCAATCATAGAGGGGAGGGAAGGTCACAACAGGAGGGGTGGGGGGAGCTGCTAATCACTCTAGTGTCCGTTTTTTGCAGGATACCCAGCACACGCAAGTCAGAAGTGGTGGAACGCAACAGAGTCCAGACAGGACAATGCAGCTGGCCCCCCCACATGCAACAACGTTGGTGCTAGATAAGATACCCTGTGCACAGTTTAACCCCATAAGGGTGTCAGTGAGGGTAGAGGCTACAGCCAGCTGGGTAGCGGGAGGCCCATTTGTGCAAAGGCCATTACGTACAGGTTGCAGGTGTGGGCACACATAACCCCTTGTGGGGCTCGGGGACTGGAGGAGCAAGCAAATATTGCCCAGGGACCGTTACAAGGGCACAGTCAGTGGAGATGGGCAAAGTTAAGTCAGGGCCTTCTGAGCAGGGGCTCGCTACAGAGGTAGCGGCAGGGGACGGAGATATGCAGGGCGGCACGACTGATGGGATGACGAAATCTGACAAATTGGAGAGCAAGGAAGTGAAGTTTAAGAAAGTCCATTATATGGGAAAATCCAAACCTTTAGGGGCGCATCTTATGGTCTCCACTACTGAGAAAATATGTAAGGGAGAGTACGTTGAGATGATTAAGGTTACTGCACAGGGAGTTAAGGTCCAAAGATGGGTCCAAAGAGGAGGAAGTAGAATTATCCAAGCGGGCCAGGGTCCCTGTCACTATTGAGAACTGGACAGCAGCCTTCTTTATATATGCTAGCGTATCCTTTCTGGATAGTCGCAAGCAAACAGTATTGTCCCGTCCTTTCTCGGCCCTCATCACCCCAATAAAAGTAGGAGTTCCACAGAGATCAATTCTGAGCCCCACCCTGTTAAATGTATAAATGGCCCCCCTTGCGCTCTTAGTTGAAGATTATGGCACAAAAATAATATCCTACGCCGATGACACGCAACTGTTGTTCACTTGCGAAAAGGGCAACACGCTTAGAGGAAGTGAGATTTATGCCTTCCTGACTAAGGTATTTGCCTGGTTCAGACAGAACCAACTGATGTGTAATCCTGAAAAGTCAGAGATTATTTTCTTCGGCGAAAAATCAATCAATCAATCAAGCATTTGTATAGCGCGCTACTCACCCGGAGGGTCTCAAGGTGCCTGGGGGAGGGGGGTCCGCTACTGCTCGAACAGCCAGGTCTTGAGTTGCTTCCTGAAGGAGAGGTGGTCTTGGGTCAGGCGGAGGTGGATGGGGAGGGAGTTCCATGTCTTGAGAGCCAGGTAGGAGAAGGATCTTCCTCCTGTTGTTGCTCTTCGGATGCGGGGGACGGCGGCGAAGGCGTGGCTGGTTGATCGAAGCTGGCGGGTGGGAGTGTAGAAGGTCACGCGGTCGTTGAGGTATCTTGGGCCTTGGTTGTGGAGAGCTTTGTGTGCGTGGGTGAGGAGTCGGAACGTGATTCTCTTGCTGACGGGGAGCCAGTGCAGGTTTCTCAGGTGTACGGAGATGTGGCTGTGTCGGGGAATGTCCAGGATGAGGCGTGCTGAGGCGTTCTGGATGCGCTGGAGTCGTTTCTGGAGTTTGGCTGTGGTTCCGGCGTAGAGGGAGTTGCCGTAGTCCAGTCGGCTGGTGACGAGGGCCTGGGTGACCGTCTTCCTGGTTTCGGTGGGGATCCACTGGAAGATCTTACGTAGCATGCGTAGGATGTTGAAGCATGATGCGGAGACGGCGTTGACTTGTCTGGTCATGGAGAGGGAGGAGTTCAGTACGAAGCCCAGGTTGCGTGCGTGGTCAGTTGGTTTGGGTGCGCTGCCAAGGGCAGGGGGCCACCAGGAGTCATCTCAGGCGGAGGGTGATGATCCCAGGATGAGGACTTCCGTCTTATCTGAGTTCAGTTTCAGGCAGCTGTTCATCATCCACTCGGCTACGTCTGTCATCCCTTCGTGTAGGTTGGTTCTGGCGGTGGCAGGGTCGTTGGTGAGGGAGAGGATCACCTGGGTGTAGTCGGCGTAGGAGATGATGTTGAGGTTGTGTTGGCGTGCGATGGCTGCGAGGGGGCTCATGTAGACGTTGAAGAGGGTGGGGCTGAGTGATGATCCTTGTGGTACGCCGCAGATGACTTCGGTGGCCTCGGATCTGAATGGGGGTAGGCGGACTCTCTGTGTTCTTCCGGCGAGGAAGGAGATGATCCATTCCAGTGCCTTCTCCTGGATACCGATGTTGTTGAGGCGCTGCACTAGGGTTGAATGCCGCAGAGGGGTCCAGGAGGATGAGGGCCGTTGTTTCCCCGTTGTCGAGCAAAGCTCGGATATCGTCGGTGGCGGCGATGAGGGCGGTCTCTGTGCTGTGGTTGGCCCGGAAGCCGGACTGCGAGTGGTCGAGGGATCCGTTCGTCTCAAGGAAGGCGGCCAGTTGTCTGTTGACGGTTTTCTCGATGACTTTGGCCGGAAAAGGAAGGAGCGAGATGGGGCGGTAGTTTTTGAGGTCGGTGGGGTCCGCTGATGGTTTCTTCAGTTGGGCGCTGAATTCGGCGTGCTTCCAGCTCTCTGGGAAGGTGGCGGTGTCGAAGGAGGCGTTGATGATGTCCCGCAGGTGGGGTGCGATGACGGAGTCGGCTTTGTTGAAGATGTGGTGAGGGCAGGGGTCGGTTGGAGATCCTGAGTGGATGGAGTTCATTGTGCGGATGGTGTCTTCGGTGTTGACTGGGGTCCAGGCGCGGAGGGTGGTGGTGGGGGGCGTTGTTCCGGTCGTAGGGTGCATTGGCTGTGTGCTGAAACTGTTGTGTATGTCTGCGATCTTGCTGTGGAAGAACGAGGCGAGCGAGTTGCAGAGGTCTTGCGAGGGCGTGATGTCGTTGTTTCCGGCGCTCGGGTTCGAGAGCTCTTTGACGATGTTGAAGAGTTCCTTGCTGTTGCGGGCGTTGTTGTCCAGTCGTTCCTTGAATGCGGATTTCTTGGTGGCGTGGATCAGCTGGTGATGTCTTCGAGTGGCGAGCTTGAGGGTGGTCATGTTGTCTGTAGTTGGGTCTCTGCGCCAGGCTTTCTCGAGGGCCTGGCAGTTCTTCTTGGAGCTCTTGAGTTCGTCGGTAAACCAAGATGCTTTCTTGGTGCCGGGTCTGGCGGGGGGGGTCTTCAGTGGAGCGAGGTCGTCTGCGCAGTTGCTGATCCATTTCGTGAGGTTGTTGGCGGCTTGTTTGGGGTTTGCTGATCTGGTGGGGGGGTTCTGGCTCAGGGATGTGGTGAGCTGGTCGGCAGTGATCTTGTTCCAGCTTCTGCGGGGGACCAGTTGCGGGTGGTGGTGAGTCGTGGTCCTTCTGAAGCTGAAGTGGACGCAGCTGTGGTCTGTCCAGTGGAGTCCGGTGGCGTGGCTGAAGGTGATGTCCTTGCTGGAGGAGAAGACGGGGTCGAGCGTGTGGCCGGCGTAGTGGGTGGGGGTGGTCACCAGTTGCTTGAGTCCGAGGTTGGCGAGGTTGTCCAGCAGGGTGGTGGTGTTGCGGTTGTTGTTGTTCTCCAGGTGGAAGTTGAGGTCCCCGAGGAGGATGTAGTCAGCGGAGGGGAGGGCGTGCGGGCTAATGAAGTTGGCGATGTCTTCGCTGAATTGTGTGCGAGGTCCCGGGGGTCTGTAGATGAGGGTGCCTCTGAGGGTGGTCTTGGGGTCGGTGTGGATCTGGAAGTGCAGGTGTACGGTGGCTGTGAGGGTGTCTTCGGAGTTGGTCGTGATGCGGATGGTGTTCTTGTGGACGATGGCGATGCCTCCTCCATTCTGGTTGGCACGGTCCCTCCGGGTGATCTTGTATCCATCCGGGATGGCGATGGCGATGTAGGGTGCTGAGGAGGCGTTCATCCAGGTTTCTGTGAGGAAGGCGACGTCTGGGCATGTGGCGTCGAGCAGGTTCCAGAGTTCCACTGCGTGCCTGTGGACGGAGCAGGTGTTGAGCAGGATGCACTTCAGGTGCTTCAGGTGGTTGCTGTTGGGGCTTGGCTTGGCGGGTGCGGTACAGGTCCGGATGCAGGAGAACTTGCAGGATTGGCAGGTGAAGAGTCCGTGGGTGCGTCTTGGGGTGGCTCTGCAGCAGCCGGGGCTCCGGCCGGTGTTGAGTGCGATGAGAGTGGAGGCGTTGTAGGTCTTGCGGGTGGGCTGGCATCTGCGGGGGCCAGGGGGTCTGGCGCTGGGCGTGGGCCAGGCGCGGACGGGCGCAGACGGGCTTGCCTTAGGCGTGCCTTCGGCACGCCAGCGGCGTGCCCGCGGCGCGTCCGCTGCGCATGGCCGCTGCGCGGCCTCCATATGAGTGGGAGAGGGAGGGAGGAGCAGCTGGGAGGTGGGAACGGGGCGGCCAGTAGGCTGCGAGGGGGGTGGAGCTATGGGACGCGGCGGCCAATAGGGTGCTAGGGGGGCCGAGCTACGGGACGTGGCAGCGGGAAACGGGTGGCAAGGGGGAGACGCGGGGAAAGACAGAAGAAAAAAGGGACACAATCTGGGCACCAAAGGAGAGGGGGATAATCAAGGCACAAAATACACAGGTACAGTGGGGGAGAATCACTCACTCATGGGTACAGAAGAGAAGGAGGGCACAGTCACTCTAACGCAGGCAGACACAATGCAGCAGCGGTCAGTGGTCACACAGGGGGCTGCGTGGCGGTGAGGGGAGCGACCTGCCTGGTAAACCGGGTCAGAGGTCGCTCTGGCACCAATGGCGGCCTCAGAATATGTCTTCCCTGGCAAGCTCAGTAACCACCGTGAAAAATCTTGGGGTCAAACTGGACGTTGACATGTTCATGAAGTCCCAGTTCCAAACAGTGGCTGGTACTTGCTTTGGGGTACTGAAAAGGTTGAGGAATTTCCTCCCTTTGCTCCCTGTCCAACACAGGAAGACGTTGGTCCAGGCCTTGATCACATCTAGGCTGGACTACGTCAATGTCCTGGACCTTGGCCTTCCGGACTATCTACTTGGCCGCCTGCAGGTAGTACAGAATGCGTTGGCCAGAGCCATACTTATGGTTGGCCCCAGGACACACATGTCCCCCCGCCTAAGATCTTTGCACTGGCTGACGATTCGGAAGAGGATCCATTTTAAAGCTTTAGGTCTGGCCTTCAAGGCCCTTCACAACTTAGGGGCTCTCTACATCAGGGACAGGATTCAGCACTATGCCCCACTAAGGACCTTGAGGTCCTCTGCCCATCAGCTGTCGTCCATTCCAAAGTTTTCCCACGCTCATATGGGTGGTCGCTCCTTCCAAGTGGAGGCTTCTCAGCTTTGGAACAGCCTGCCGCTTTCTTTAAGACAGGCGCAGGATCTCCTTGTCTTCAGGAGAAAACTAAAAACCTAGCTATTCCAACAGTAGAATGAGGTCTACCTGTATTTGTGCACACTACCTGTCTCAGGATCCTTTCAGTGCCAGGACACTCTATGGAGTAGCTGTGTGCTTTATAAGTACCCAGTAACATAGCATAACATAATATAACATATCTACAAAAAGTACCCAGAGAGGTCCGTTGCAATGTTCAAATATATGGATGTCATTAGAAAGGCAACTATGGTGGGTACTCCTGGGTTCAGTAGGATGAGGAGTTCAGGGCCTGCATGGCGTGTGATGCAGAGGCACAGTGGGGCTAATTAGACATGGATTTGTGGCAACACAAAATGGGCCCAGCCAAATGTGGCAAAACCATTTTCACGGCAAGCGGGTTGCCAATTGTTTATCGGCCCTTTCAGGGTCACCCTCATGGTGAGGGGTGGGGGGAGCAGGGAGAGGCCAGGCCAACACCTTCGGCACATGCAGGGACTTTAATAAGGGGAGCTGCACCAGGGAATACTGCAAATTCCGGTATGAATGCTCCAAATGCGGAGGCAAGCACACATTGGTCAATTGCTTTAGGGCAGCGGAGGGTGGAAATCAGCATGGCAAGGGCAACAGCAGGGTTATTACGGGGGTCAACAAGGTCAGGCAGGGTGCTACAGGGCAGGAAAAGGAGACAGGGACCTGCAGGGAAAGGTTCACACGCCCATTAAGCTTGCCATGCTGGAGTTTTGGCTTTCAACGTATGACACACAGGACAATGCACGGGTCTTGCAATGGGGGTTCACTTGAAGTTTCAGACTTGGGTACTAGGGTCCAAGGGTGACATGGTGGGCGGACAATTTGAAATCTGTACATGAGCGCAGGCAGGTGGTGAGAGACAAGCTGGAGAAAGAGATTCAGGAGGGTAGGATGGCAGGCCCCTTTGATGACTGGCCAATGGAAGATTTGATAGTGTCACCCCTTGGGGTGGTTCCAAAAAAGAAGCCAGGGCAGTTTTGTCTCATTCTGCACCTTTCCTGGCTGGAGGGCCAGGCAGTTAATGACTTTATTTATGAGGAGCAAGCTTCAGTCACGTATTCATGTGTGGACGTGGCCTTGGTGCTAGTGGAAAGAGTGGGACGGGGACACTGACAGCGAAGAGTGACATTAAGTCAGCCTTCCATTTGCTGCCAGTACACCTGGCTGACTTTCAGTTGTTGGGCATACAGTTTGAAGGAATATGATTCGTGGTTAAAGCACTACCCATGATCTGTTCTATATCGTGCGCCCTGTTTGAATGCTTCTTACAATGGCTCTTCACCAAAGCTACTGGCAATGCCAATGTGACTCATTACCTAGATGACTTATTTTTCATTGGAAGTCTCATGAGTGTGACCTGTCAGAATGCGCTGAAAAGTTCCAGGAGCTGATGGGTGAACTGGGGGTGCCACTGGTACTCGAGAAAACGGTGGGTCCCACAACTGTGAAATTATTCCTGGGGATCGAAATGTACTTTTGCTGGCAGGGTGGACTTTTTGCAGGAGGTTGGGCCTGGCACTTTCATGGCTGCCACTGTCACATCATCATGTGCGCCTAGCGGCAGGGGTGAAAGAGGATCTGAGGATGTGGGAATGTTTTCTGCACTCTTTAAATGGGAATCCCATGGCTTCTTCGACAGATTTTGAATGGGACCCCCAAATTTTCTCTGACATGTCAGGAGTCATTGGGTTTGGCCTGTATTGGCAGGGACACTGGTGCGCGGATGAAGGGTCACAGGCCTGAAAATAGGGAGACACAGTATTGCCTTCCTGGAAATATTTCCACTGCTGGTGGCATTGGCGCTCTGGCGCGACCAGTTCCAGCACAAGAAAGTGCTACTCTGGGTGGATAACTTGGCAGTGCTGCAGGTCATGAAAAGGTAGTCTGCAAAGGACATGCAAGTGTTAAAGTTGCAGCGGGTCTTTGTGTTGAAGTGCTTACAGCTTGATGTAATATTTAGAGTAAGACACGTGCATGGTATTAACAATGACATTTTGGATAACTTGTCTCATTCACAGTGGGGGAGATTCCATGGACTGGCCACGGATGCAGACAGTGTCAGGACCAGAATGCCACAGCACTTATGGTCGGTAGGAGAAATAGGATGCTTCAGTTGGTAGTGGGGTCGTTAGCTGTGTCTACAAGAGCAAGGATTCACAGGCATAGACTAAGTTCTTAGCAGGAGGGGCGCAGTGAAGATCTGAGAAATGGGCGAGGGTAGAGGACGTAGTATAATTCATATTGAGATTGATCGGAAAAGGCTAGTCCAGGGTAAACATTTTGGGTAAATGAGTGGCCATTGTATTCATGGGCAAGCTATATTCGGGGTATGTGCTGTCTGCAGGTTAGCTTGGAAGCAGAATTCTTGAGGGTTGGGCTAGGGAGCAGGATCGCTTGGGGGCCAAGAGGAAACCTCTGACATTGGATATTTTGGTCGAAGTCCTAGCGGAATTGCCGGGCATCTGTAGCTCAATCGGGGAAACGGTACTCTTTTCCACTCCAATGTTGTGGATGTTTTTCATCGCATTTCGAGTTTCAGAGCTTTGGGGGGGAGAGGGAGCCAAGGGCTACTTTGGGGGAGGAGTCTGGAGGTGGTTGTACAAGTCCAAGACATATCAGCATGGTGTAGGCAAGAGCTTTCTTTTACCAGCTTATCCTGGGGCAGAATTCTGGCCGTGCACTGGGGAATGACACTGAAGCATCAGTACGCCCCTAGGGGTGGGTTTGTGTTTTTACATCAAGGGGGAAACCAGTGTCTGCTTTTCAGCTTTTGACACTCTTGCGTAAAGTGTTGGTGTTTGTGGGTCTGGATGCATGGGGCTTTGGAACCCACTCCTTTAGAATAGGGTCAGCGATGGAGGTGAACAGACAAGGGTGGAGCTGTGACAGAATCATGGGTTTGAGGCGCTGGTCTTCCAGCTGCTTTCAGCTCTATGTGCATGCGGTGGAAGAGTCTTGATAAGTGAAATACAGGTTGTTATGTTGTGTTCTTGTTTTTCAGGTTTGCTTCCTGGACCGTTAGAGATTGGTTTGCGTATTTGGAATGTGGGACATTCGTTCATAACATTGGTGGAGTGGCAGGCCAAGCCCTGCGTGCATGGGGCAAATTTGGGGTTCAATGCTGGTCTGTATTCAATTTCTTGGCACGGAAAAGCGGAAATGCGTTGGGGTGCGGTGTTGCCTTGTTTGAACAAATTATTAGTGGGTAGTAAGTGCCCGGTATAGTGCTCATTAATATAGGTGAAAATGACCTGGTGGTGAGGAAATGTTTGGCCTCAGTGCTTTGGTTGGGGTTCATTCAGAGGAGAATTTGGATAGGGGCCCACTGCCCAGCGGCTATAGATCAATCAAGGAAGAAGATCAATAAAGAGATGCGAGCATTTTGCAGGGAAGCAGGCATCGGCATGGTGGTGCATTCAGATTTACAATTTTAGGATAAGGAGTTTTTAGGGAAGACTGGGTGCATCTGTCCTATATGGGCATGGAACATTATCTGGTACAGTTGAAATTTGTGTCAGCTGAGGTTTTGAACTTATGCTAAGCAGACAGCTTCTGTGGGGTGGAGGGCAAAAAATGGTGGGCGGGCAATCCCCCCCCCCTTTTTTCTGGGTGGCGGTTGGCAGAGAAGTTGCCATCATTTAACAAAGCCAATTCAGGCTCAAAGGGAACGGCTAGATTAGTTCATGTCTGGTTGTCACCGGAAGTTCAAGGTTAGGGAGGAAGTGTACTTGAGTAGGGGTTTATAGTTGTAGTTAAGAGTGGGGAGTTTAAAGGGCAGTTACAGTTAAACAGATCTGGACCGGGTACAATATTACTGTACTAAGTTGGTGGGGAGGAAGAATTTTAGGGGGGGGTAGCTTAAGCTAGGTTAGAAAATTATATAGTGAGATTTTAGTTTTGTGAGGCAAAGGCCTAGGTTGTGTTGTAAAGCAGCCTTTTTCACACAATCTAGGTGTCAGTGGTCCGCGTTGCTCCCCTCTTCCCCAAACGGCTCTTTCCTGCACAAACATGTGGATAACTTACGCCAGCTCCTACAAAAGGCACGACTGGGCTAGTAAGACCTCAATGAAGGCATGCCTTTTCAAATAACAAAACACATTCCGCACTATAAAAAGCATTTCTTCTCTTTGACACATAGTATTACAACCCATCCTGGAGAGGATGTGGTCTAACGGCCAGAGCTGCCGACTTTGGTCCTGCGAACTGGGTTTGAATCTTGTCGGCCTACAACATCCTGTGATTCAGGGCACATCATTTAGTTTTCATGTGCCTACCAAAAAGGTAAATATGTCTGTCTGTGACACAACTGGTGCTCATGTAAAGTTCTCTCATACCTACGTGTCGAGTTTGAGCTATATTTAAAAAAAAGAAGCCAATCCCAGAACCGTGCCCCGCAATCATTACCTGATACCTCCTGCTGGTTTAAAGAATCTCCAATTATTTTGTTTGCAAAATCTTCCCGCAGCAGTCCGGATAACCAGGTTGCAGAAACCACAAAGCAATCACCATCTCGCAAACCCCAAGGATCTCAAAGGCTCTCACTTGTCCTCACCATCACAACGATCGCCAAACATGGCTTTACTACTGCAGAACTTATGGCATGACCAGAGATGCGTGAGTAAGAAATCTGACCAGTCCCTGTTCTAGTCCAATTGCTACCGGAGAGACGAGTGCATGGGAAAGAATGAGGAAATCCATATCTGAAACATTGCAAAATAGGGATTTGGCTGTGATTCCATACCCGAGCACACATAAAATATCAAACAATAATTGTCATATAACAATATGATACAGGACAGATTTGTTGGTAGTTGCACTTTAATTTTCTTTCTTGCGTTGGTCCAGCCAACACGTGTTTCGTCGCCCGGGAGTGCCCGCGACTTCCTCAGGGCTTGTGAATGTAGTACGGTGAAGATTCTACCTACTTGAGACCGGTTATAATTCCGTCCCGGCCAATAGGCAGGGAATAAAAGTTGATTCCGTCAGGACAGGGTGTTTCTTGTGCATATGATATCGCTGTGTAGTTGCTGCGGTGGTCTAATTCTTTGAATCCTATGGTCAGTAAGTAAACACTTTCGTGCTTTGGCGTGTGTTCACGTCAATCCCCGGGCTCCAATGTGGCCAGAGAGTCAGATTTGGCTGTGTTTGAGGTGCTTGTTTGAGCTGCATTTCGGGCACCAAACAAGCTTTACACGTCCCCTTTCTTCTTCTCCGTATTGCATTATGGGAAATGCAGGCCCGGCCGGTAAGTTTTGGAGGGAGGGGGGCGGACGGGACACACACACATGCACACATACACATAACACTCACAACCATGCATTCAAACACGTGTGCACACACACACAAACATTCATCCAAAACACTCTTTCCCAAACATTCATACATGCATGCATACACGCAACAATTGTTTAAAAAGAAAACAAAACACACACTTACCTGCAGCCAGCTATGCGCTGCCTCTGCTGTTCTAGAAGGCTTGGGACTGCTGCCTTACAACATTGGCCGACCTAAGGTCAGCCAATGAGGAAAGGCAGCAGTCCCAATGTCATCACAGAGTGGGATGGGGTCAGTGAGACTACTGACCCCACCCCACTCTGTGATGAAGCGTCACTGATTGACACTCGACCCTAGGCGCTTCAGTGCTTGTAACTTAAGTGCCCAGGTGCGAGGCAATCAGTGACGCTACCCCTTGTCACTGAGGGGAGGGCCTCAGGAACCTTTGCTGAACTAAAAACGTCACGCCCACCGGAGCTGTGACTTTATGGGCCCAGCAAAGTTCAGTTCAGGCAGCCAGGAACCTGCGCTAAATTCACAAGTCTGGCTCCTGGCTGCTTGAACTGAACGTGAACAGTGTCTGTCAGGCTGACCTTTCTTTTTAGACACTGTTCATGAGGTATGAAAGGTGGAGAGGCGTGGCCCCTCAGCCCCAATGGACCGGCCGCGCCTGGTGAAATGTGGTTTCAATTGTAGCAAGACGTAACCAATACAAAATCCATGAAAAACAACATCGGAAAATCTCAAATGGAAATAACACAATTGCTGAGTTGCTAAATATTTTGAATCTTTCTTATGCCAAAAAATTATGTTGATAGTTTTTCAAGTATGTGCAAGATTTGTTTTCTACACATTTTATGTAGCAGAAACTTGCTTTACATGAGCACCAAAATTAATTACTCAAGGTCAGATCTTTTTTCTAGGCACTGGGATGTTAAATTATTTGCTCATAATGACAACATATTGAACTGACCCCAGGATTCAAACATGTTCAGGTTCGGCCTTTGTGTTGGTGGTGCGACACTCTTTGTTGGTGCCCTTCACAGATAAGATTCTCTACAGTACGAAGTCTGTTTGTAGGTCTCGTGCCTGCGTTGCACTGCGTAGAGAACGGCGGGGCCGGCATCGGCCACGCCAAAAGTATGGCGGTCGAGCCGGCCCCCTCTGGAACAGGAGGCGGGCCTGTCGCGCACATTAGTGACGCGACAGGCGCGTCTCCTTCACCATTGGTCCCGGCCCGGATGCGTGACCAGGAAGTGATTAGAATCACTTCCGGGTCGCACGAATGAACAACGTCAGGCCAGTAGAACTGGTCTGGCCACCTAAGGGTATAAAGGGCTGGGGAGCACAGGAGTCTGTCTCTTGGCTCCTTGCTCCCCAGCTTGCCCCCAGCCTCGCTAGGAAGCTGTAACTTTTTTTTTTTTTCTTTCAGGTGTCTGCAGACCGGGATTGTGAAGTTTCCCTACGTCGATTCTGGCCACTGCCGACTTTGGTGCCCTATCGGTGGACAGGAGCAGGACGTCACCTGCTGCGGAGTGTCGCGTACAGGGCCGTCTACGGAGTTATCATTTGCCGGCTGGTCCAGGAGTCACCAACGGGAGTCGCGGTCGCTGCGGGGCTTATACGATTCCCGGTCTGAGCAGAGGAGCAGGAGCTCTGTACAGGTACCCGGTTGGGGTGGCGCAGGTACTGTTAGTAGCGCGCACCCCTCTGGTTTGTGAAGCGCCTAAAAAGTATTTTGTATTGGGTGTGTTTAGTTTGTGCGTGTGTCCCGTAATTAATTCAAGCAAGAGAATCCTTGATTATCAATTGAATTTGCACACCACGCGTCGGCAGTAAACAGTAGCGCGCGTGCGGTGAAAAGACAGTGCCAGGCCTTTTTTCCCCACATGTATCGTCGAGTGGGAATTTAGGCTTTGCGGGTCGGCGCCATCACGCACAGGGGGAGCGCAGAAAAGTAAAGAGTGTTAATTTCTTTGGGATTGACTGATATAGCTCAGTTGGGAGGGCATTAGGCAGAAGTGCTAAAGGTTCCTGGTTCAATCCTCTCTTTCAGCACAGTGCGAGAGAATCCTTGATAATCGAAAAATAGTCCTAATAGGAATTTTTAATCAACGGGCAGGCATATGATAAGGCCTTACTTCCCCCATTGATCCCGCATGTAATCTAGTCACCGCGAATCGGTGATCGCGGAGTCAGGTCAATTTTTGTCCATTTTTGGGGGTGTTTTTTAACTGCATTTGGTGTCTATTTTATAGCACTACTATTTAGCACTACGGTGCTGTGACTCCGTGGTTTCTTTCTTTATAGGGTGTCTCATTACAACTAAAGAGACACAGTATTTTGTGGCATAGGCAATACATTTAAATGTTTAGCGTAACAATTGGAGCTCTGTGACCCATACTATCACGGTGTGTGCTAGTGACTGTTGATCTGTTTGTGCTCTGATACCCTTTCACTCATGTTTGTGTCCTTAAACTCACCTCGCTTCCATAGTCCTCATTCAGAGTACACCAAGTGTGTGGGGTCAGTGTTAGAGTTAGAGTACCTTCGTGAGTGTTGTGAGTAATGGCAGGAAGGGAGACCAGCGCTCTCGTATGGAGAGGCTGATGGAGGAAATGATGAAAAAGGTGGACGAGCTAGGACATGGCCTTGCTAACCTTAGAGATAAAGTGGAGGGTAAGAAGGAGCAGAGAAGAGGGCTAGGTGCACCAATGTGCCCCACAAGGCAACTTTTCCCCAATCCCAAAAAGGGTTAGAGCTAAGAAGCGGGTGGGGAGGGAACCTGCTGCACTCATCCCCCAGGTTCCCAGGGGAGCCGAACCTGCTGAACCCACCCCCCACGTTCCTCAAGTGCCACTTGTGCCTTGTGCACCTGCTCCGGTCTCAATAACAGAGAGTCCTATGCCACCTTCACCAGTAACACCACCCGTCCTGGTGCTAATACTATCGCCTCCAGTGGCGCCGCCTACCCCAACACCACTGCCAGATCTCCCTGTGACTCCAGTGCCCCAACCCACCCCCACAGGAGGGCCTCCAACGGGCACAGGGGTGCCGGCCCCAATGGCCCAGCCCACGCCCGCAGGGGAGGCACCACCGGGGATGCAGGATCCCACAAGACATAGTTTCACATTTGGCGGCAATCTTGCCATGGTTGGAGAAGGCAGGTATCCTCACTTCAACTGTGGTGGCTAAGGATTTGGGTACCCATGCACTGGCAGAGGCGAAACTAATAGTGTCTCAGTTTAATACGGAGCCTGTGGTAAACATTGTTGAAGGGCCAGCTGCACCATTACCTATCATTACAGAGGGTAGTACCAGCACACTGGAGAACAAGGGATTGTCTGTTTCCAGTGCGGCAACAGGGAAACAGCATGAGGCGACTGGGACCACCGCATCAGGTAAGCTGCCAACATTGCCAATGTTGGACGTGGGTGAGTCCCGCTCAGAGCGGGAACTTTTAGGCAGACATGTTTCTCTAGAGTTAACGAACAGAATTTGGGCTGGCGAATATGTCAACATGTTCTCACTACTGATTTGCGAAAGAGAAAGGGAGGAAGCAAGGAAAAACAAAGATTATATGCTTCCCAGGGAATGGGCCAGTCAGATGTTGAAATACAGGGTGGAAGAGAACTTACTCAACTGGATCAGAGCTTTTTCCATATTTATGGTAGTAACGGCAGAGCGTTTTCCAAATTTGCAGGCGCAGATGGCTTGCTACCAAAACAGGATAGTTCTGGCCCAAGATAAATTCGCGGGGGGGTGGTTGGAATATGACAAGAATTTCAGGGTGGCTAAGGCATCCGATCCGTCGCTATCATGGGACCGCATTGACACAATAGCATGGTTGGATCTATTTGGTGGTGGAGGACATAGTAATACAAAGAGCCAGCCCCCCCAGTCCTCCCAGCCTTTTCATTCCTTTCGGTCACAGGGTAACACAAGTTACACCAATAATTCAAACGGCACTGGGGGGAGGAAGGTACATGTTGGGATTTTAACAGACAGACTTGCACCAGACCGCAAGGAATGCGCAGGTTCAAACATGCATGTTCCATTTGTGCCAACCCATCACACCCCGAATCCAAGTGCCTCAAAAAATCAAAAGACAAGGGTAGGAAAAAACAGGAGTGAATCGGTGACCCCGCTCAAAGCTCGGTCTCCCATTGATGTAACGGCATTGACACCATGGCTCAACAAGTATCCCTGCCATCTTACTGCGAGAACTCTTTTGAGGGTTTCAGGGACGGTTTTAGGATACCAGCACTAGGTTACGTGGGATCACCAGAATGCAAGAACCAACTCTCGGCGCAGTCCAATCCAGGTATGGATTCCACAAAGATCGCCAAGGACCTGCGCCTGGGTAGAGTAGCGGGCCAATTTCATTCTGTCCCGATTGAGAATTTCGTCTGCTCCCCATTGGGGGTAGTGCCCAAAAAGATTGAGGGGGAGTTCAGACTCATACACAACCTATCAGCCCCCAGGGGAAATTCACTGAATGATGCAATTGATGATGAATTTTGCAGTGTAAAATACCCTTCTTTTGACCAAGCAGTGGAGATGCTCAGGGGTTTGGGCCCTGGAGCATTGATGGTGAAATCAGACATAGAATCAGGTTTTTGTTTACTCCCAGTACATCTGGATGATTACCATCTGCTTGGTTTTAAGTTTCAAGGAAGTTTTTATATGGATATGTGTGTGCCAATGGGCTGATCTGTGTCATGCGCATATTTTGAAAGATTCAGTTCATTTTTGGAATGGGTGTTCAGACAGAAGACAGGGCATCAGTGGGTCATGCATTACCTGGATGACTTTCTTTTCTTGGGGGCACAGGGCTCCCCGGAGTGTGGGTGGGCGCTACAGGAGTTTTGCGCGCTCATGCATGCCTTTGGGTTTCCTTTGGCCCCGGGGAAGACAGTTTGGCCAGCATCAACGATAGAGTTCCTGGGGATCGAGTTAGATTCCATTCAGAGGTACTTTAGGTTGTCCATGGACAAAGTCATCAAGTTCAGGACCGCTTTACAGCTATGTTTGAGCAAGGAGAAGATCACACTCCACCAGCTGCAACAGACAGTATGACAACTACATTTTGCTTTAAGGGTTATTCCAATGGCAAGACCGTTTTCCCGATCCATCTCACAGGCCATGGCTGGGCTCAGGGAAAAACACCACCACACAAGGCTGTTAGCTGAGGTTCGGCAGGACATGCGAATTTGGAAGGCATTCCTGCAGGACTTCAATGGCAGAGTAGTGTGGCCTGGTCCAACCACTGCCTCCGCGGAGTTGGGTTTAATGACTGACGCCGCGGGCAGTGAGGGATTTGGTGCCATACTCGGTACCGAGTGGGTGGCACAACGGTGGCCTGCATGGTGGGTGGAGATTGGCTTGACAGGTAACATCGGTTTCCTGGAGCTCTTCCCCATCTGGGTAGCATTGACGGTATGGCCAGAGCAACTGCGTAATCAGTCAGTGGTTTTCTGGTTAGACAACATGACCGTCATCAAATGCATCACCAGCAAGCAGCCCGGTGTAAGATGATTCTCCGCCTTTTGAAGGAGATTGTTCTCATATGCATGAAGCTAAATATACAATTTAGAGCTAAACACGTGCCTGGTGTCCTTAATCATGCTGCTGATGCACTTTCTCGCTTTAAGATGCAGGTTTTCATGGCACACCTCCCAGCAGCGGCGGTCCACGCCAACCCATTCCCAGAACGACTCTGGCAGATTGGTGCCCCCATCTACCAGACCTCATGGCAGCTTGCCTAGCACCCAGGACCAGGAAAGCATACAAAGGGGCGTTCTGGCAATATTGGGATTGGGGTGGGCTGAGAGATGGCACGACACGGGGGCGCTCCTTCAGTACCTGGGTTTTTTACAAGGCAAAGGGCGTTCTGCTGCAGCAGCTAAGCGGCATGTGGCGGCGATCTCTTTCTTTGCCCAGATCAGTGACAAAGAGGATCCCACTAACAGTTTTACGGTTAGGAAGGCTCTGAAAAGGTGGTAACGCCTCCAAGGGTCGTCCCCAGACACAAGGCAGCCAATTGGGGTGGAGCTCCTGACATCATTACTAGGGACCCACCCCACAATTTGCAACACCTCAGGGGAAGTACGGTTGTTCACAGCAGCATTTTCATTGGCCTTTTAGGGAGCATTCAGGATTGGGGAATTAGTGGCCCAAAACAAACTGGATGTACACGGCAGCCTACAGTTTGACCGCATTAGGGTGACACATTACTAATATCAATTAGGAAGTCCAAGATGGATCAGGAGGCACGAGGTGATGGGGTAGTACTACACCGGGCACATGGTAACCCATGCTGTCCTCTTTCACATGTTGAGAGTTACCTGCAGTTTAGATCCTGTGACAAAGGGGGCCCTTTGTTAATACACGCGGATGGGGTCCCACTGATTGAACCCAGGCAGTTTTGGAACTCACTCTTTTAGGATAGGGGCTGCCACTGAAGCGACAGCCAGGGGTCTGCCTAGCAACAATGTACAAAGGAGATTGGGAGATGGTCCTCCAATTGTTATAAACGATATGTGCGACTACATATGCTGTGAGTGGGATAGTTCACCAGATGCTGATGCATGTGTCTTTCTCTGCTTTCATTACAGTTTCTCAAACCTGCCACGCAGGGGGGAAACTGAGGACACCACAACAGCAGCATGGGATGATGCAAGGACCATCAGCACCAAAGGAAGGACCACAGATTGTTTGGATTGTTGGCCACTCGTATGTAAGGAAATTATAAGGACAGGGCACGACAGGCCGGTTTTGAAATAATGTTTCATGGGAAAGGTGAGCTCTGCTTCAGTGAGTTCAGGGGTATCATACTAGACCTATTAAAGAAGGGGGGGGCTCCTCCCAATATTATCATGTTGCACTTGGCGGGGAACGACCTAGCAAACCTGGGAAGAAGAGGGTTGGTAGAAACTATAATCACTGAAATAGGTTGGTTAGCCAAGACATGCCAGGGTTGCACTATCGGGTGGTCTCAGATGATACCCCGATTCCAATGGAGGGGAGGGGAATCTGTAAAAGCGTTAAATCACTCCGCGAGGAGAATACATTTAAAATAGAGAGACTTTTCAGGGCTCCCCACCTGCAGACCATCGCCCATGGGTGCATTAGGGGTGAACCGTGCTTCCTAAAAGACAGTGTGCACCTGTGCAAAGTAGGCAATGAAGTGTTCCTAGAGAATATATTGGCGTCGTTGGGTGGCCAAGTGGGAGGGACAAGTGGTCTCTCCTAGAACTCCAGGGGCAGTTGGGTGCGGGGGAGGAGGGAGTCACACTTTCTCTAGGCTGGTTGGCCATCCCGCACGTTCACAACGGCGCCAGTAAATGGCACACAGCTGCAAGGGCCCCTTTATGGAGATCAGGTACAGAGCGTCCAGGGGTAACCGGGGGGGGGAAGTAACCTCACGGTGAACGGGCCCTCTTCGCATGCGCACTCCGGCTGGAGGGTGTGGTTAGAAATAAATAAGGATCTGACACCAGTTAGTGACCTTGTCGTAGGCTCAATTAGGTACGCAGAAAATAAATACTGTAATGATTATTAAAGATATGTTAGATATGGATAGGAAATCTTCATATTAGAGTTATGTTAAGGTTAGTCATCTGACATCTGTACTTATCGAATGTAATCAATGTAATGTATATTTTCTGTTTCATTATGTAAATATTGTAAATTTTGATAAATGTTTATTAATCTTTGTTTAATAAATACAGCCGGGGGGTGTTACGCTCCCCACATCCAAACTTCTCTCCTGTCACTTTCTGTGCCTTAAGTGGGGAGGAGGGGGTGTAGGTAGTACCTGGCTATAGCAGTGCTCGCACAGCGCGAGGCATTTAGTAGATGAAAAACGGGGATTTGGAGCTGACCGAGGAATGGCACACGCACAAGCGTGTGCCTTTCCTTCTGTTGCACGTTATTGGCCTTTGCGTGCGTGCTTCTTTTAAAACCAGCACGCAATAGGCCAAAGGCGGGTGCATTGCTCCGCCCATGGCCTATTGGTGTCTATTACGCGCTTGGTGCGCGTAATAGACACCAATATGCCATGTGGTTTCAATTATCGTGCCAAGACATGGGCGCGATAATTGAAAGCACATGGGTTGCAGCGGTGCGCGCGCGTGCACCACTCGTGTGTGCGAGAGCAGCTAGTTTTCCTTCTACTTAGGTATGTTTTTGATACCATGCCCATTTTTGTATCTCATTCTCTGTGCACTTACTATCACTTTTAACTCATTTTTCTTTTCTCATGCCCCTTTATTCAATGTCCCTCATGTTTCTTCAATATATCCACTAACTCTCGTCGCTTTTTTAATCTTTGTATCTGTTAGACGGCGACCTCAGAGGAGCCCGGAAGGGGGGTCCTGACTACCCTGAGTCCCACCCGTGTAGTATCGTAGCCGGGCACTGGCGGGAGATTCCCCAGGGGGAGGAATCTCGCAACTAGGATCGTACTTCTGGCACCACACGACACAGAGAGACCACACTGGGTATTCTCAGAAAACAAGCTTTATCAAATAGGTATCACTGCAAATATGTACAAGGTGAGCACGGGCTCAAGAGTCTCGGAAAGGTAGGGGGTAGCGGGACTGTCTCTGGTAACGGTTCAAAGCAGGGACGTATCCGGCGCACAGCTCACAATCCTCGAGCTGGGGGATACGTGGTCGGAGTCGGGGTCCGGCGGGACCGTGAGAGTCTGGGGGAGCCGCGAGTCACTCAGCGGGCTCAGGTACAGGTTCGGAGGTCTTACGATCTTCAAGGAGCCGCGAGTCACTCAGCAGGGCTCAGGTACAAGTTCGGAGGTCTTACGGTCTTCAGGGAGCCGCGAGTCACTCAGCAGGGCTCAGGTACAAGTTCGGAGGTCTTACGATCTTCAGGGAGCCGCGAGTCACTCAGCAGGGCTCAGGTACAAGTTCGGAGGTCTTACGATCTTCAGGGAGCCGCGAGTCACTCAGCAGGGCTCAGGTAGGTTCAAGTTCCAGGAGCCGCGACCGCGTCGGCAGGCTCTCGTTGTTCCAGCGTCGAATCTACCGGACAGTCTCAGAGCACCCCTTGTTATAGGTCGACCCCTCTTTGATGTCCGGAGTCTGTGCAGGCAGGGGTCTTGTCACCTGGGGGCCGCTTGTCGGGGTTTCCTTCTATTGTCTTTTGATCCTTTCAGGGCCGGGTCGGGAGGAGTCCCAGACACCCAGCAGGCACGGAGCCAGCCCGCAGGGAGGCCGGAGGGCCGATCGAAACCCATCGTCCCAGGGGAGTTAGAGGTGCGATAGAAACTGCTCCTCCCTCTCTCATCCCCTGGAAGCGTGATGTCCTCCAGCCGGAGTGGCGCCTCGAGGCCCGGGTCGCGCTGGGGCCGGGCGGCCATCTTGTTGCATGGAGTGGGCACGCGGGCCCGGGGTGGCCGAAAGGAGAGAGGCCATGGACGGGGATGTCCGGTGTTGGTGCGGGTGTCCTGGTGGGAAGGGTCGGCTGGGCCGTGTGCTTGGGCTGCAGGTACCAGGTTTCGGTGGTGCGGGGGCACGGAGGGCCATTCTACGAGGCCGGGTCCAACACGCGTCCCCCCCAGCTGAAAGTCGGAGAGAACTGCCCATCACCTTGGGGGGTTCTCTTCGCTGAGGCGGAAGAACCGGGAGAGGCCGTCAGCGTTGGCGTGGTCCGTACCAGGGCGGTGTTCTACGGTGAAGTCCATTCCCTGGAGGGAGATTGACCACCGCAGTAGCTTGGGGTTTTCTCCTCGCATCTGCATGAGCCATCGCAAGGGCCGATGGTCAGTTTGGACTCTGAAATGAGTGCCGAACAGGTAAGGTCGTAGTTTTTTGAGTGCCCAGACCACGGCAAAGGCTTCGCGCTCTATGGTGCTCCACCTCTGTTCTCGGGGCATCAGCCGCCGACTGAGGAAGGCGACGGGCTGGTCTAGGCCTTGATCATTCACTTGGGACAGGACGGCCCCAATGCCATGCTCGGAGGCATCGGTCTGGACGATGAACTCCTTGGTGTAGTCGGGAGCCTGGAGGACGGGGGCAGTGCACATGGCCTTTTTTAGAGCATCGAAAGCTTCCTGGCAGGCAGCCGTCCACTGCACCTTCTTTGGCTGTTTTTTAGACGTGAGTTCAGTGAGAGGGCCGACCAGGCTGCCATACCCCCGAATGAATCGGCGGTAGTAGCCCGTGAGTCCCAGAAAGGCTCGGACCTCCGTTTGGGTGATGGGTGGTTCCCATGCCAGGATGGCGTCGATCTTTGGCTGTAGAGGGGCGACCTGGCCACTCCCGACTTGGTGCCCCAGGTAGACTACGGATCCTTGCCCGATCTGGCACTTGCTGGCTTTTACGGTGAGGCCTGCCTGGCGCAGGGCGGTTAGCACTCTCCGGAGGTGCTGGAGGTGCTCACTCCACTCTGAACTGAAGACAGCGATGTCGTCCAGATAGGCCGCGCTGAACTGTTCTAGCCCGGCCAGGACCCTATTCACCAGTCTCTGGAAAGTGGCCGGGGCATTTTTCATCCCGAAGGGCATCACGCGGAATCGGTAGTGCCCATCGGGGGTGGAGAAAGCAGACCGCTCCTTGGCCCCTTCGGTGAGCGCAATCTGCCAGTATCCGCAGGTGAGGTCGAAAGTGCTGAGGAACCGGGCGGCCCCTAGTCGGTCAATGAGCTCGTCGGCTCGTGGAATGGGGTGGGCATCGGCTCGGGTAATGTCATTGAGCCCCCGGTAATCCACTCAGAACCGGAGCTCGGGGGCGACACCGGGGGCTGCTGCCTTCGGAACCAGGACCACGGGGCTGGCCCAGGGACTGTCAGAGGGCTCGATCACCCCCAGGGTCAACATCTTCGAGACTTCAGCTTGAATGCAGGACCGGACCCGGTCAGGAACCCGGTAGGCTCGGTGTCTCACCGGCGGGCTGTCCCCGGTGTCCACATCGTGAACACACCAGTTGGTGACCCGGGGGGTCAGGGAGAAGAGGTCGGAAAATTGTCTGAGGAGCTGGCGGCAGTCCGCTTGTTGCTGGGCAGTGAGGGCTGGGGAGAGGTTCACTCCCTCCACGGAGCCATCCTGCTCCTTGACACACAGGAGGTCCGGGAGGGGATCCGACTCATCTTCGGCCCCGTCATCGGTGGCCAGCAGGAGGCTCAGTTCTGTCCGCACGAAGTGAGGCTTGAGGCGGTTCACGTGCAGGACCCGGAGGGGATCCCGAGGCGACTGGACGTCCACCAAGTAGGTGACTTGACTCTTCCTCTCAACCACTTTGTAGGGCCCAGTCCATCGGTCCTGGAGGGCGCCAGGCTTCACGGGGGCCATGACCCACACCTGCTGGCCCGGCTGGAACTCGACCAGAGTAGCATTCTGGTCGTACCAGCGCTTCATTTCTTCTTGACTCGCCTCCAGGTTGGCCTCGGCCAGTTCTCGGAACCTCCTGGTCTGGTTCCGGAGGGCCAGGACATATTGGAACACATCTCGGGGGGTGGTCTGGGGTGCTGCCTCCCACCCTTCCTTAACCAAACTGAGGGGACCTCGGACGGGGTGCCCATAGAGTAATTCAAACGGGCTGAACCCTAAGGACTTCTGGGGGACCTCCCGGTAAGCGAACAAGAGGCAGGGGAGCAGGACGTCCCACTTACGCCGGAGGGGCTCTTCGAGGCCAGCGATCATCCCTTTCAAAGTCCTATTAAACCTCTCTACTAGGCCGTTCCCTTGGGGATGGTACGGGGTGGTGAACTTATAGGACACCCCACATTGTTGCCACAGGGACGTCATATACCTTGATATAAAATTAGTGCCGCGATCGCTCACGACCTCGCGGGGGAAACCCACCCTGGAAAAGATCCCCATCAGGGCCCGGCCCACCACGGGGGCCGTAATGGTGCGTAGGGGAATAGCCTCCGGATAGCGGGTGGCGTGGTCTACTAGGACCAAGATGAAACGGTGACCTTGGGAGGTGGGGGGGTCCAGTGGCCCCACGATGTCGATTCCGACTCGTTCGAAGGGGGTACTGACGACCGGGAAGGGTTGGAGGGGAGCCTTGCGCTTCCCCCCACTCTTCCCACTGGCTTGGCATGTGGGGCAGGACTTGCAGTGTGCCTCTACCGCTGCTTTCATCTTAGGCCAATAAAAATGGGTCACGAGACGGCTGTAGGTCTTGTCCTGACCCAGGTGGCCGGTGAGGGGGACGTCGTGGGCTAAGCCTAGGAGGAAATCTCGGAAGCGGAGGGGTACCACCAGTACCCGTCCGGATCCCAGCTCCACCGACTTCTGCTCACTATACAGGATGTTATTCTCCCAATAGATTCGGTGCGTTCCGGTCTGGTCACCTGCGGCTTGGCCCTCGGCCTGGCGCCGCAGCCCGATCAGGGAAGGACAGGTGGCTTGCTCCCGGCAAAATTCTTCCCGGGTGGGCCCGCCCTCGTGGCGCCAATGGGCCAACTCGGGTAGATCCCCCAACTCGGGGACCGGGGCGGGGTCGGATGGTGCGGGTTCGTCGCTGGCGACGGACCCTTCCGATGGGGGAACGGGAGGACCCTCGGCGGGGACGGTACGGGTTTCTTCGACCGGGGTGCTCTCGACTTCTCTCCGGGGAGTGAGTCGGGCTGTCATAGATCGGGTGGCGGCACACACCCACTCGGGGAGTCCCATCATTCCTAGGTGGGCCTTGCGCTCTACGTGCTTCCAGGGGGAACTCTCCAGGTCGTTCCCTAGGAGGCAGTCGACCGGCTGGGAGGTTCTTACGGCCACCTTGAGTTTACCTATCACCCCTCCCCACTCAAATGGCACCAGGGCTACCTGACACATACTTTCCCTATTGTCTGCGGATATTACGGGGCAAAAGACATTGGGGAGGATCTGTTCCTCGGGGACTAGGTGCCTGAGGACACCGGTGATACTGGCCCCGGTGTCCCGCAGGGCCTCTACCTGGTGGCCATTGATCTTGACGAGCTGCCCATATTTCTGTGTGTTGGACGGTAGGAGGCTACCAGGGATCATTTCCCTATCTCCCAGGGATACTAGGGCCATAGCGGCGGGTTCCCACTCCTCGGCTTCCTCAACCTCCTCCCCCAGGGCTACGTTGGCTATCTGTCTCGCAGGGGTGACTTGGGTGGCCATGGGGCACTCTGGGTCATTGGCGTCGTGCCCGGGTTTCTGGCAACGGAAACATGTGACGGTCACCCGGTGTCCTCGTCTCCCAGGGGGCCCTGTCACTGGTGGGGGGGGCGCCGGGAAAGGTGGAGGTGGTGTCTTCGGGGGGCTAGGCTGGGACTCTCTCGGCCCTCCCTGGTTCCCTCCCCCTCTCTGGCGGGGTGGTCCCTGACTGGTTCGGGGGTACTCTCCTACCATGCCCCGGGAGACCCGGGTGTTGGTCCAGCGGTCGGCCTCCACAGCCAGCTTCCGGGGATCTGTGAGCTTGCTATCCAGCAGATGTTGACGTAGCTCTATGAAGCAGTTCGCAGCCAGATGTTCCCATAACATGAGATCAGTGAGTTCGGCAAGGGTGGTGACTTTGCTGCCCTTGACCCACCCATCGAAGGCCCGACTAAAAAAGTTTACATACTCCACCCAGGTGGTGCCCGGGATCTTCCTGCAGTCCCGGAACCGTTGGCGGTACATTTCTGGGGTGAGGCCGTATCTTGTGAGGAGAGCCTCTTTCATGTGGCTGTAGGAGGTCTGCAGGGAGAGGGGTAGGTCGAGCAGGGTGTCCCTTCCTTCGCTCAGAAACCGCCCCCACAACCCCGCCCCCCAGTCCTTCTGTGGGATCCGATGGGAGGTCATGGCGACCTCGTAGGCCCGAAACCATTGCTGAATGTCATCGTTTTTATAATATTCCTTGACCACATCCTTGGGGATGTGGACCTTCTGTTCCGATGGGGGGGCCGTCTCTCGGTTTCCCGAGGGCCTCCCGTCCTCATTTCGGGCCTTGAGCTCGAGTTCCTTTAAGCTGCGTTCGTGCTCCAGTTGGAGCTTCCTTCCTTCGTGCTCCCGTTGGAGCTTCTTTTCTTCCAGTTCGCCTTGTACGCGCATTTGCTCTACCGCTAGCTTTTTCTCCGCTAACTTCAATTGGCTCTCGATTTTGAGTTTGGCTAACTCGAGTTCATGACTTCTCTCTCTGTCCGCGAGTTCTTCCGGGGATAGGCCCCCGTCTGGTACAATGCCTCGCACCTGATTGTCGCTGCTTTCACTTGGAGAGGGTTCGGCTTCGTCGGGGCGCTCCCCCGTGCCTTCCGGGCGGGAGGCCCCGGTCTCCACCCAAGTTTTCAGTGCTTTCTGCAAGTCTTCCTTAGTGTTGAGGCCAGTGGTAGCGATTTTAAGTTCTTTGCAAAATTGCTTTAGCTCTTTGTGTGTGTATTCTTCTAGATGCTCCACCTGGAACACTCTGTTGGCGTTGGTTTCTGCGGAGCTCATGGCGCTTCCTTCTGCCATCTTTGTTGGTCGTGCGTCCGTTGTTCACTGTACGATCTCTAGGTGATGGGCCCGAATTCCGTCGCTTGCCACCAATGTTAGACGGCGACCTCAGAGGAGCCCGGAAGGGGGGTCCTGACTACCCTGAGTCCCACCCGTGTAGTATCGTAGCCGGGCACTGGCGGGAGATTCCCCAGGGGGAGGAATCTCGCAACTAGGATCGTACTTCTGGCACCACACGACACAGAGAGACCACACTGGGTATTCTCAGAAAACAAGCTTTATCAAATAGGTATCACTGCAAATATGTACAAGGTGAGCACGGGCTCAAGAGTCTCGGAAAGGTAGGGGGTAGCGGGACTGTCTCTGGTAACGGTTCAAAGCAGGGACGTATCCGGCGCACAGCTCACAATCCTCGAGCTGGGGGATACGTGGTCGGAGTCGGGGTCCGGCGGGACCGTGAGAGTCTGGGGGAGCCGCGAGTCACTCAGCGGGCTCAGGTACAGGTTCGGAGGTCTTACGATCTTCAAGGAGCCGCGAGTCACTCAGCAGGGCTCAGGTACAAGTTCGGAGGTCTTACGATCTTCAGGGAGCCGCGAGTCACTCAGCAGGGCTCAGGTACAAGTTCGGAGGTCTTACGATCTTCAGGGAGCCGCGAGTCACTCAGCAGGGCTCAGGTACAAGTTCGGAGGTCTTACGATCTTCAGGGAGCCGCGAGTCACTCAGCAGGGCTCAGGTAGGTTCAAGTTCCAGGAGCCGCGACCGCGTCGGCAGGCTCTCATTGTTCCAGCGTCGAATCTACCGGACAGTCTCAGAGCACCCCTTGTGATAGGTCGACCCCTCTTTGATGTCCGGAGTCTGTGCAGGCAGGGGTCTTGTCACCTGGGGGCCGCTTGTCGGGGTTTCCTGCTATTGTCTTTTGATCCTTTCAGGGCCGGGTCGGGAGGAGTCCCAGACACCCAGCAGGCACGGAGCCAGCCTGCAGGGAGGCCGGAGGGCCGATCGAAACCCATCGTCCCAGGGGAGTTAGAGGTGCGATAGAAACTGCTCCTCCCTCTCTCATCCCCTGGAAGCGTGATGTCCTCCAGCCGGAGTGGCGCCTCGAGGCCCGGGTCGCGCTGGGGCCGGGCGGCCATCTTGTTGCATGGTGTGGGCACGCGGGCCCGGGGTGGCCGAAAGGAGAGAGGCCATGGACGGGGATGTCCGGGGTTGGTGCGGGTGTCCTGGTGGGAAGGGTCGGCTGGGCCGTGTGCTTGGGCTGCAGGTACCAGGTTTCGGTGGTGCGGGGGCACGGAGGGCCATTCTACGAGGCCGGGTCCAACAGTATCTTCCCTCTTTCTTTCCTGTAGTCTGCATTTTGCGACTCCTTTCTCTCGCCTTTCTTTCCTTGTTTGAATTACGGCTCCCATCACGTTTTCTCTCCACTTTACTCTCCCATCCCTCTTACTGCTTCTGTGACCTCTGTAAGGACCAAGAATGAAGTAGGTGTTGCGGGCGCCCTCCTTCTTCTGCCCTCTGAGGGCACCAGCAGCCACACGCCCGATGGTGCCCTTTCTGCTGGAAAGGGAAAAGACGAAAGAAAAATAACAGATTTTATTTCATTATAAGCACATCTTTCTGTTGTAGCTATGGCAACGGTGCTAACTATACAGATTTCAGATCAAGGTTGTGGCATTAAGAGGTTGAGGGTCTGCAGGTGGTGCTGGGTCGGCATCCAAGGGACATGCAGGGATGGAGGGGTGAGGGTTGCTGTCGCCAGGCAGGCATTTAAGGTGGAGGGGAGAGTGCTTGATTGGTATGTAACTGGCATGTACAGTGTGAGAAAATAAACCAGTTCAGAAGGTGACGTTCACATGGTGGGACAGGGAGCGACCACTACTGGTTCAGTTCATACACTGAGGCAGAGGAATGGAGAAGGATTGGTGCAGAGGGTCCAGTTCTACCAGGAAGTCAGGGACTTGGATTATTGAATTCATCTCTGGGAAATGCTTGTTTTATTTTGAACTCATGTAGGTTTGCATGTACACTGATCTGTATTCTGCTTGTTGATCCCATGACTCCCTCGTTCCCTTGTTGTTGATCTCTCCCACCACATCTCTCTTTCCCCTGGTGCCATGCTGAACCAAACCCTGGGTAAGTCTTTAAATCATGTGGCAATGCTGGAAAATAACCACTGAATATGTATGTCGAAGAACAATGGAATCTGTAAATTTCTTTCGGACACACGCCACTATCAGTATTAGGGCTATTCTATTGTCATATTATTATGCATGTGCATCTAATGGCAAAGATGTCCATGCATCTGTTCATTCTTTGGATGATGTTAAAATAGTAGCATTGAATAATTTGTTGTATTAAATTGCTAATAATTTAGCAAAAGCTCCTGGGATGGAAATACTGATCACCTGGACTAAAGCTCTGTTTAGTGGGAAATCATTTAGGAGTTAAATCGAGCACACATGCTGTTCCACATTCAAACACACTTTATGGATGTAGCTGGCTCCCAGTATTGTATTCCAGGGAAGAGAGGCAATGTAGCATTCGTGGCAACCAATTAGAAACTGTAAAACAATATTATCTCGTGAGGCCCCCCCCAGAAAGAAAGAATAGAATATCTAGTCTATCTATTTATCTCAGTGTTTTCGAATCACTGAAATCAGAAACAAATTCTGTAAAATAGCCACATATATATGGAACGTTCTCTTACATTTCAGCCAGCCAAAACGGCATATCTTATTCTTTTTGTTCGTTTAAGAAGTAAAAAGCTGTTATAAGGACTTCCTAAACAGTATTGTTTGTATTTAATTATTCTAGCAATGTACCTAATGACTCCAAGTTTAAAAGAATCAATTCCATTGCCGCAGAAACAACAAAGTGGTTTACTTCAGGACATTCCGTCCCGACCTCCGATCATCTTGCACAAAGACATATGCTTAAATCTAATTTGCAATCATTTGTAAGTCTCAGGGGGACGTTTTAAAACTTCATATTGTTTTACGTTGAAATTTCCCATGTAATACCCAATATATCTACATTGTACTCTTGCCTTATTGACTTGACCAATGACTTGGCAATACCGATAGCCTATTTGTAGCTTGTCAACCTCCTTTTAAACAATTCCTAAGTAGTGTCTAAGGTCCTCATACAAAGCATTTTTAGGTCTTGTGCCTAGCGGTGCACTGCGTAGCAGTGATCGCGCAGCGCGAAGCATCTTGTAGGTGAAAAATGGGGAATCTAAGCTGACCTAGGAATCGCACACGCTCGTGCATGTGCGTTTCCTTTTCAGCTACCCCATTGGCCTTAGCGTGCGTCTTTTAATGAAAGATTGCACGCTATTGGCCAACGGCGGGCCCATTGCTCCTCCCACGGCCTATTGCGCGCACCAAGTGTGTAATAGACACCAATAGGCCGTGGGAGGAGCTATGATCGTGCCCAGACACGGGTGTGGCACTTGAAAACACATGCTTGACTGTGGTGCGCGTGAGCGTGCACCATTCGCGGCCTTGTTTTGTACATTTCCCCTGCGGCTTTGAAACTAGATGTGTCTTAGTGCCTCCTCATCATGTCTTTCAGGCTCTTGCATCACCCTGGTGGCTGTAGGTAGTAATTCATTTGTATTCTTTGTTTTCTCGTTTCTTCTTCCCCAGTCATTGGTTCCATCTTGTCGTCATCGGTTTCATATTATATCCTCCGTTGTCACTTCCTCCTTGTTATAAATGTGAACCACGGAAGCTGCAGATTGTCTTGTATAAATTGCTGCGGGAATGTTCGCCTATGGGTTTGAAGATCAGTACATTATTGCGCTGTCCTTGGGTAATTATGTGCAAAATACCCAAATGATCAAACAATGATTATGTTAATAACAAAAACAATACAAATGTTTTAAAAATAATCTGCTTGGTATTTATTTATTTTTTTAGAGTAGAGTAGGCTTGACTCTTTTTGCCCGCAGTATTTCACGCTCTGTGTCAGTTTGTGAGTTGTCTACTGATATCCGTAATCGCCACTCCTTGTCCTTTCATGGGATCTTTTTTGTGTGATTTACCCTAGCTATGTGTTTGTACTTTCTTTGTCAATAATGCTTGCCCTCAGTTTGTGCTTTCTGAGCCATTAATCCCTGTTCTGTGTCTGTTTGGGTGAATCTCTCTTGGTGCCAACAACCTCTGCTCGGTGTGTTTGAGGTCTCATTTGGTGTCAGTTAACGCCAGCTCAGTGTCTATAGTCTTCAGTATTCCCACCTCTGTAACAGTTTATACATTGTTACCGTCAGTAAACGCTAATCTCCGCCTTTCGTGGTTGGCAAGAATTATTTAATATGTGTGTGCATGTCACCAACTCCTCTGTTTGTTGATGTCAGCATCCCCTGAGGTGTCTAGATGCATCAGCGATATATTCTCGGTTTCTGTTAGTAAAATCAATGTTGGTGCTAGACAGATTCAAGTGCAAGCAGACATATGAGGGGGGGGAGACAGTCAGAGAGAAACCAAGACAGATACACACAACATATAAATAACCTTTCAGACATACACACACTCAAAAAAAGGGCAATATGAACTGGCACACTTGTAAAGAAGAAAAATATCAAGAGAAACACTTGGGCCCATTAAGACACACAGCCACTTTTAACAGCACAATCGAAATTCTTCACTGGCAGCTGAAAACTTTTAGCATGCATGTGTTTTTCAATTGTCAGCCTAATGCGGTTTTCTACCTCCTAACCGATCTCCGTGTTGCACTCTCATTCTTGGGTGTGTGCTTATCCCCTACGCTACTTTCTCTCCCCAGTAGATGGCTTCCCTCCACATGACCTCCATGTTGCTTCCCTCCCAACACCCTCCATGTTGCTTTTCCCCCAGCCCTACTGCTGTGTTGCTCCTGCATCGCCCCGTGTTGCTCCTCCACCCTATCCTCTGTGATTATGTCCCACTCCATCCGTATAGTCTGCATACCCCTCATTTTCCACTTTGCAGCCTCTCACCTGCTCTTCTCCCTTTGTGCTTGACTCACAGAGAAGCTGAAGACATTTGGATCAGCTTCTCCAGGGAGCAAAGGAGCTGCAAGACTTTTGGATCCACTTTGCTGGGGAAAGAATACTGTATCTCCACTCCTAAAGAGACGCGGTGACAGCAAGAGCCCCAGGACCTTCAATAACAGCCTGGGGTGTCACAGTAGAGGAGGTCAAGCCCTCAGGTTCTACGTTCACCAAGTGCTCTACTCCTCCCTCTGACATGTAACACCCGCTGTGCTCCTGCCCTCTCAGAGACACCGTTGAGTGAGTGCCACAGAGGAGTCCTCGCTTCTTTCTGCTCAAAATGTTTTATATTTGACTCCAAGAACTCTGCAGTTATACATCACAATGTTCAGTATTGTCTACGGGACAACTTTTAGCTCTCTGTAGGCAAAAGCGTATTGTGGACCACAGTGTTTTAAGTGAGAAGAAAAGGGTGGGTGGGGTTCTAAAACGGACATGGCCTACGTAATTAAGGGTGTGGCTTAAACATGTGGACTATAACCTTGTTCTTTACACAGCATGCTGCCTGATTAGCATTTAGGCGCTACTCTGAGCTTTCTTCAATTGCATACAGACCTCTCAAACAACAACAAATATAGAGCTAAAACACGCCAGACCTATTGGCTTTGTGAGTGCTTGTTAACAGTTTTATATAAGTGAGTAACAACAATGATTATTTTGTAAAGAATTAGAAATGGTAATTACAAATCAAACGCCTGTGACCAAAACCATGTGTGCACTGGAGAGAGGCCAAGGATTGGATGAGCATACAATCTGAGCACTGTTATGGCCCACTGATTCTCACTGGCGTTCAGTCTCAGCTCCAGAGCTCTCAATCATGCCCCTTTTTGTACATTCTTGAACAATTAGAACTCACCCGCACACCTAAATGCAACTCAATTCACTTGTACCATACACGCATTAGAAACCTTAATAGCTATGAATTTAAGAGTAGAGACCCCTTGACTTTGCCAATACTTAATAAAGTCAATTATAATACAAAATTGCACTAAAGCAAAGAATTTACAAATCTTAACAAAATCAAAGGCTTTACATTCATAACATAGGCAATGTGTATACAGTACCATATTGCTAAAACTATTGGCACAGCCAAATGGTCCTAAAAGCAAGCCCTAATTGCTTTTCCAATGCCGTTTTTTAGGTCAAGCTTAGAGCCAGCATGCATGCGCTGCTCTGCAAGACTTATTGTAGAGGAGTGGGGAATAGAAGCTCCGTCCACTCTCCGCCCATATTTGCCATTGGCTTGTGTCATAGTCCATCCTAGATGCTGGCTATGATTTGTCAATAGGCTTGTTAGTCCCTCTTTAGTACCGCCTCCTCTTCATTTGTCACCTCCCATGGCGACTGGCCCCTTTACTTTGATTATTACACGGTGCATGTTATTTAGACTGTGAGCACTATTTACTTTAATGAGGTTCTCTTACTGCAGGCATGACATGATTTGGTGCCTTCTTTACCCCCCTCCCTCCCATTGTCATGCCTTCTTTCCTCCCCACCCTCCCTCCCATTGTCTGTGCCTTCACCCCCCACTCGCCCTCCCGTTGTCCGTGCCTTCTCGTCCCCACGTCTGCCCTCCCGGTGACCGCGTCTTCTCAAACCCCCGATCCTTTTCCTCCCTTCCGTTGCCCGTGCCTTCTCACACCCCGCCCGCCCTTCCTACTGTAATCCATGATGGCTACCATTTGCAATGCAATATGTCTCACATAAATGCGAGAACTATTGCATTGCAAATGCCATTACCATTTGTAAACTTTATTTCGATCAGAAGATCATAAAAGTCACATAAAATACATTTAAACAGCTGATAAAAGACATTAAAAACAATTAATTTAAAATGGACCAGGACAGGATGTAAATAGCAGCAAGACATTATTTGAAACTGAGACACTTGATCCACATTGCATGTAAAAAACGTGAGACACCGAAGACTACAACAGTTCTTGTATCACTAACTAAAATGCGATGGGTTTCAATACATCTTGTGAATCCTAGACTTTTACATAAAGGGATAAGCCAGTATTTCCTAGGGGCTCTATATGCAACACAAAGAAATAATACATGAATTAATGACTCAATCGACCTTCCGCAAGCTGGGCAAGTTGTTTCTGTGTATTTTGACCAGTTCTTAGTGAAGTCCCTGAGTGGTAAGGTGCCCAACCTGAATTGAATGTATAATTTCCTCGCCAAAGGTGGGCACAATTCATTCAGGAAAGGCTCAAAGGTATACTGGTCTTTAATTGATAAAAATTGTCTTGAAAGACTGCCGAGTGTTTTACTTCCTTGTAGTACACTTAGCCTGTACTGTCTATATGCCTGAACCAGTTTTACACGAGGAAGGATCAAAGGAAATGCCTCAGGATTAGTCCAAAGTTCAGGCAAACCAATCTTGAAGCACATTTCCTCGATATAGACAAGCCAAGGAAACTTCTTAAAAGTGCATAGTGCTAGTATTGAGCTAAGGTCACGACAATAAGATCTTAGCTCCTCTGTGAGCCACACTCTTCGCCAATACGTTAAAGGACGTAGGCCAGCTTCTTCGTCTATTGGTCGAATTGCCAAATCAAGACGTAATGGGATTAGAGGGGTACTTTGCGGTAGTCCCAATAAAAGTCTAATAAACTTGTTCTCGAGTAGAGAAAGACTTTTCATCTGGGAGTGGCCCCACAGTTCTGCCCCGTATAGAGCTGCATTTCTCACTTGTATTTTATAAATTTCTGCAGCAGGGCCAGGAGCCTTGTATGTAGCGTATTTGGAAGTTCTTAGAATCGCTCCAGATAATTGGGCAAGCCGCATAGCTGCCTTATCTAATTGAGGAGCCCAGGAAAAAGACTCGGAAAGTGTAATTCCCAAGTATTCAAACAGTGAAACCTTTTCTAGGGTTGTTCCGTTGAGTGTGGGATTAGGTCGTGTTGAGTTAGCTGGATTAAAAACCATGTATTTGGTTTTCGAAATGTTTATTTCGAGCCCATAGTCTACACAGAATGCTGAAAAACTGTCTAAAACACGTTGAACACCCATCGGGGATTTAGATAACAATAAAGTGTCATCTGCAAAGAGCATAACTGGAACCTTTCTACCACTGAGTCTAGGGGAGTCACCGTTATCCGTCTTGTTGATATGAGATACCAGTGCATTAACATATAGGCAGAACAGGGTAGGGGCTAATACGCATCCCTGCCTGACACCTCTGTCGACTGGAAAGCGCGCAGTTAGTTGGCCTGCCTTCCCATATCTGACCTGTGCATAGTTACCAGTATGCAGTCTAATAATCGTAACTAATAGGTCCAGGGGGACTCCCATCTCATGTAGTACAGCCCAAAGTTTAGCTCTCGGAACCATATCGAAGGCTGATTTCAGGTCGACAAATATCAGATAGAGACTGCCACCCTCCACTGATACTGTCTTCCAAAATAGTAATTGCAGCCTTAAACCAAATTTTAAACTAATTCTTATCAATGTTTATTCACGTCCAATGAGCCTCTCTCAGGAATCCCCGATTTTTGATTTATTATCTACCTTTATTGTAGATCTACCCAAACATGATAGATTAATAATCGCGGGCGATTTTAACTGCCAATATGAACCGCTTGTTGATCTCCAACATACATTATCTAATGAGGAGGACATCTGTAGTTTAATACCAGATCCCCAAATCCAGAAGGTAAGGGCCTGGACTCCATTGGCTATGCAAATTAATGCATTTGTTCTTATGCATTCTATGAGGGCCTGTAATGGCCGTTTAAAATCAGATCAGCCAGGGAAATCTACCTTTAACAGGGTCAATCACTCTTCCCTAATAGATTATATTTTGGTGGAAGTATCTTTTTGGAACTGCATCGTTGACTTTTCTGTCATCTCTCGATTTGACAGTGATCATGATGCATTGCTGCTCGAGGTATTAATTCCTGTTCCTCAAGTATTTTCCACTATAGGCCCAATGGTTGATCAGAACCTCCTTCTGGACAACAATAAAAGAAAAATTAGATGGGACTCAGTAAAACGCACCCCGGACAAAATGTTAAAACTTTACGGGTTGATTCTTCCGGCGCTTCTTGAAACAGAAAGGTTATTCACCCCAATTCCGAGTGTCTGGGATCTAGAAGCGGTAGAACCTACTTACTTTCATCTCACTTCGGTTCTTAAAACCTTTTTTAATTCTTCCTCAAGCAAATCTAGGCCAAAATATTCTTCCAACTCGTGGTATACTAAAACATGTAGACAGGCTAAAACTGTTCTCATTAATGCAATTAAATCAAAAAACAAGGTTACATTGAACTCCTCTAGGAGGGTCTACAATGAGACTATTAAAAAGGCAAAATAAGCATGGGAACTTGAAAAATGGGAGGCCCTGAAAACAGCTCTTTCCAACAAGGATATGAGGGGCTTTTGGAAAATTGTCTCTAATGCAGGTAATAAGGACGAACGATCCCCAATTCTCCCGAACATTGCAGCATCTGTTTGGGAAGCTCATTTTAAGTCTCTGTACTCTACTGGAGATGATTTAATAGTTGTGGAGGGTACCCTCCCATTAATTCAATCTGAACCCATCGAGGAAATAACAGCTTTAGAAGTAGAGGGTGCTATTAAAACTCTTTCTATGTCTAAAGCACCTGGGCTCGACAAGATCCCTGGGGATCTATATAAAGAAGAACCTTCCATATGGGTACCATATTTATGGACCATATTTAACGCCATCATGAAAGGCATGAGTATCCCAGACACGTGGCTAGGAGCTGAAATATTCCCCATATTTAAAAAAGGATCTCCATTGCTCCCTGTAAATTACAGGCCAATTAGCCTAATAGACGTTGCCCAAAAGTTGTTTGCAAGAATATTACTTAATCGTCTGCATTTATGGATGGAAGAGATGAACATTCTGAGTGACCTACAGGCGGGATTTAGGAAAAGGGTGTCAACTGTGGACAAACTTTTAAGGCTGCAATTACTATTTTGGAAGACAGTATCAGTGGAGGGTGGCAGTCTCTATCTGATATTTGTCGACCTGAAATCAGCCTTCGATATGGTTCCGAGAGCTAAACTTTGGGCTGTACTACATGAGATGGGAGTCCCCCTGGACCTATTAGTTACGATTATTAGACTGCATACTGGTAAAGAGTGCAAATGCTTGTTATTATCTGTTAGGGGTTCATGCTTTGGAAGTGGTAAATCGAGCTTCTGGGTGGGGCCAGCATCTGAATGTTGCCACAAAGAGAATTCCTGACACTGCAACATCTCTCTCAGTGCTGCACGGGTGCCGCTGTAATTTTATTTAGTGATTTTCCCTAATAAATTGATATAAATATGATACAAAATAATGTACATTGTTAGGGCACAGAAATGGAGATACACATATGCTTGGTCACCTGATTCTACCTACTTTACTAAGTTTTGCTATTTAGCCAAATTGTGTGAACCTATTCAAATCACTTTACTCCACTGTGCCTTATTTTAATTGAAAACAAAATGGAAGACCACCTCTGAATAAATTCACTTCAGTTATACAAAAAGAAATCTCACAATTATGATTTAATAGGCAACAGCATTGCTCCATATACAAAAACATTACTGGAAGTGTACTGTGCTCATGAGCAAATATTATATCTTGATTCACTCATATCAGTGCTGTCAGGGTTTCATAAGTGGTAAACAGCACATGTTTGAAAACAAAACTCATTTAACAATTGTCACTGCAATGATATAATTTAATATTCTAAAGTGAAATATAAGCATTCAAGAAATAATCTTTTTTTATCACAGAGACTCTGCCTTGTATTTTTGACGCTTGCTGTATTATTTACATGTTAGATCGTTTGGTAGCTTGGCTAGGGCTTTGGTTCTTAGAGCCAAGCCAGACCCCCTGACTGGGCTCTGGCTCAGCTCTATGCATTTCCTGGCTTACCCATCTTAATTTAATTGGTGCACTACCATGCACATTTACATAACTTTTTTTGCCACTTGTGTGCATCTGGAAGAGTCTGCAACCATATCTGAAATTTGCATAATTAGCGCTTAATATGTCTAGTAATGAAATCTTCACATTGCGCCCTTGCTGTAACTCACCTAGTGTATGTTTTCTACATTTCTTTGTCTACTTCATCAGAGCGCAGAAAAATATTGCACAGTTGCGATTCATCAAAATGTGTAACTTTCCATGCACCAAATTGAAGTGTCAAGTAGATTCGATAACACAAACATGTTGTCTAGTTGGCATTTTTTCTTTTAAAATATGCACACACCCTCACACCTAATTTAGTAATCCCACCCCCTAATTGCATAGTTCTTTGCCATGTAATTTCAGTAGCTCTGCACACAATGTCCGATTTGTCTCATTATCAGTTCACGCGTTGATCTTTTTAACACTCAATGCTTGCTTTTACACCCAGTAACATCAGTCCAAATAGTTTAAAAGTAAAGAAAGACCAAAAATTAGTATCGAGCAGTGTGCGAAATATCCGTAAATTGCTTTCACGTAATTACATGAAACAAGTTTCAGCAAAATTACATGGAATTGCACGTAATTGCACGAAGTGGACATCTGTTGTTTCATGCTATATTTTAGCGTGAAATGCGCCCCTGCATCAGTTTTTTGGGGCAGATTTATAAGCCCTGTGCGTCACTTTTGCGCCGCCGTTGCGTCACTTTTGTGACGCAACGGCGGCGAAAAGCCAGCGCCATGCTGCGGCAGATTTACAACGTGACGCATCTAGGGAGATGCGTCACATTGTAAAGCTTGCGCCACATGTGGGCGTACCTTCACAGGGGGGGCGTTCCGGCGCAGGAATGCCTCCGAAAAGTGGCTGAGTGAAATCTACAAGATTTCGCTCAGTCACTTTTCTGGCCATGCTGCGTCAAATCCCTGCGCCTCCTTGAAGCAGGCGTAAGGATTGACGCAGCATTGTACCGACAGGGCACCCCCGAGCCTTGCTGGAGCTGCGTCGCGCTTGTGACGCAACTCCAGCAATGCGCTGCCCTTCCGATATCAGATGCGTCACGCATCTGATTATCCTTGCGCCACGATGCGCTGCATTGTAAATGCAGCGCATCTATTGTGGCGCAAGGGTAAACTTGCGTGACGCATCTTCCCTGCCGCATCCCTGCTGATTTGCAGGGATGCGCCAGGGAACATAAATCTGCCCCTTGGTATTTTGGCTCAAGGTCACATTTAAACAAAAGCACTGTGAACAACAGGGGCTCACATTATTGTTAGTCCTATGCATTAGCGGTAAATGTTAACCGCAAATGGCATGGGTTGCTGTAGGTTTTATCATGAATGACGCATAATTACACGTACTGGCAAAATAGCATAATTTGGGGAATATTCCCAGCATTACAAGATTCTTGTTGGCACAATGTAAATTACCCTCAGTCCTATATAACTAGTGACTGACTCCACAAAGTTTTCTTAAGCAGACTCAATGCATATTTGCAGATAATTGAAAAAATCATGTAATATCTAAATAGAGTTCATTGTGCAGTAATCAGCAAATATTTGCAAAATCATCCAACTAGTCAACCTGTTAAACAAAAAAAGGAGCGAAAATGGTGAATAGGCTCTTGAAGTGTTCATGCTTGAATCACAAGAAATTATTATATATGGTTAATGCTCGTAAAATAATCAGACATCCAATTTCTAGTCATCCTCACATCATCAGGAACAATGTTCTCTTGTCAAGTAATCAAATACTTATCTTGAGATAATCAGGATCAATCATATCTTTTGACGTCACCAGGTACTCTTTTTCAAGTCATTCTCAGATCATCAGAAACAATTACATCTTGTGAAGTCATCAGATAATCATTTTGAAGTCATCCTCCAATCATCAGGCTCAAGTTTCTAAACTCTGCTGATTACATTCAGAACTTGATGATGTCTGATGATGTGAAAATGACTTCTAAAGTACTTGGATGATTATCCAATGGCTCTAGGATGACTTCTAAAGTAATGCTGTTTGACCTGGGTACTGTCAGTTTACCATTTTGGTGCTCCCCATCCCCTCAGTCTGAAAGGCCAATTTATGAAATCTGGTCCCCTCTTGTCATTTGCTACTGCGATCAGGGCATGACTGGCCATATAGCGGGCATTGGACTTTTGCCCAGGAGGGTGGGGGCCAGTTTTGGAGCGGTGGGGGACAGTTTTGCTACTGGGGGGGCGGTTTTGCAGCGATTCTGCAATATCGTGCCCCAGAAACAAAAGCAGCAGTGCTGGCGGCCGGTTTTGTTTAGCAGTAGTGCTTTATGCTGCCCCCCCAATCCTTCCCTCCTCCCCGGGGAGTGTGGGCTGGTCCAACAAGATTGCCAGGGTTCCCAGTCCGGCCTTGACTGTGATGATGCTGGGCAGCTGCCTACAGATGTCTCAATGTAGCACGAGTCCTGCTTGACAAAATGATGATGCACAGTAAGGCAGTAAAAAAGATCAGTGCAAGGGTGTCTGCATTAAGGAAAGGATTGTTTATGTGCAGGAAGGGGGCAGCATAAAAATCAATGGGTGTTGTGGCGGAGTGCCCAGAGCAACACCCATTGCCCGCCCCATGACGCGAATATGTAATGTTACATCGCACACGCTACAACGCATGCGATGACAATGCAGTTGTTACAACAACTGCGTTGTCACAACTCAAGTCATTACATCGCAAGTTGTTTCTATGACTTGTTGTAGGGGGCGTGCTGGACTTAGGAATAGTATAATTTATTATTCCAACTCCAGCGTGTGCAATAGTAGGGAAGGTGTTGCAATAGTAAATTATACTATTCCTTAGTTTAGCGCGCCCCTAACAGCAAGTCGTAGAAATGACTTGCAATTAAATGGCTTGCGTTGTAACAATGTGATCGTTGTAATGACCGCATTGTAATTGCATGCATTGCAGCGCATGTGATGCAAACGCTGTTTTTCCTTTCACGCTGAGTGGAGCATGAACGGAGGCCTCATTTACATAGCTTCTTTAAGCCACATTAAGTAGCTTAATGCCACCTTGTAAATAAGGCAAAGAGATTATCACCACAAGAATGTAATAAATATTGAAGTAGTTTATTTCTGTAGTTTGGAGATATGAGCCCCACCTGCAAACAGCAATACTTCCATTGCATGCCTTTGAAGGACCAAGTCTGTCTCCCATGACCATCTTGCTTGTTCTGCTCCATCCGTCCCACATTGTAACACTTATGCATATAACTTGGACACCCGTTGTTTCATGTTGGGGAAGCTAATCAGTTTTATAAGTGGTGTACATTTAATGGGCTCTGGTGGGTATCCTGGTAATTTATCCTTATCTGTTTATTTTAGCCTGGCATATATGAAAATATCTGAAATGTAGGGATTCACCCCTGACCAAAATTGTTCCAGCATTAGAAATTGCCCATCTACATATAAATACCCTAATTCTGACAATGCCATTTTCATCAGTGTCTTCTTTACCATGCGCTCTATTGTCAGGGGCCGTATATGGTTATGTTGTAGTCAGAGGGGCGGTGAATATAAAAAATGTCAAATCTGTCATTATTGAAAATGAGTAGCATTGTGGTACTGCTGATCCTAGCTGTACTGTTTGCCCAAATAAGCTTAATCAGTAGGAATTTGTGAGTGATGAAAAAGTGTCTGTTTAGGGGTATGGGAATATTCATGAAAGGATAAAGGACCTTTGGAAGTACCTCCCTTTTAGTAAGTGCCACTCTTACCTAGCGACAATGGGAGTTTAATCTAGGTGACAACTTGCCTCCATAGCGTGTTATTTTAGCTGGATGATGGATTCCACATTCCTGCATAGAAACTCCCCTAGAGATCTAACCTAATGTAATACTGTATTTGGTATCTAGTTGTGAATTTGATAAGACTAAATATATCTGTCTTATGCCAGTTAGCGGTTATTCCTGAATATCTACTAAATCTGACAATTTCCATAATCGAGGGGATATATTTATCTGTGGGTTCTTGATAAAAAGCAGGATGTAATTTGCATTCATTGACATCAATAGTCTAGCCATGCAAATGTATAATTCCCTATGTGTGTGTTTTTCTTGAAGCTGTCAGGCTAGAGGGTACATCTCCGGTATAAAAAGCAGGGAAAATAAAGGACATCCATGCCAAGTACCTCTAGCTATTTGAAAAGGGTCTAAAGTATGGCAAATGGCATTGACACAAGCAGTGGAATGTATGTAGAGAAACTGAATCAATGCCAATTAATCACCCAGAATACTGTATCATTTAACATTATCCATAAGAAAGGGCCATTCCAAAGAATCAAATGTCTTTTCCACGTCTAACATGGCCACAGCTGCTCTAATATCAGGTTTGAGCTAGTGTACACTGCAAACCCCGTATGCAATGTAAATGAATCTGAATCTGTGTGGAACAAAGCCAGACTGCACTAGGGAGACTGTGTTCTCCAGCAGGGAAGACAGGCTTTTTGTCACAATTAAGCAGCAAGAATGGCCAATGTGAAGCACAACTGGTTAGGGTCTTGCCTAGATTTGGGAAGCACAGAAATGATTGATTCACGTTACATCCGAGGCAAATCTCCTTCAGACTGGGTCTTTGCATAACCCTCTAATAGCTGGGGGGCTAGGACATAGTTATCAGCCTTGTAAAAGTTGGTTGTCAGGCCAAGTAATCCAGGTGTCTTCCCTCCAGCCAATGCATCAACTGCAATATTTATTTTCTCCTCTAATACTGGATCACACAAATCATCCAACCTGACCAGAGCCACTTTATCTAAAAAGCTATAAATAGGCTCTGTTTACTCCACCATGCAAGCTGTGTAGAGGCATGAATAATATTGCACATATTCTGTCAATATGTTTTCACTATCTACTAGGGTCTTTCCATTCTGACCTACAATACAGGAAATATTAGTCCTCAATCAGTCCCTCTTTAGGAGCCAGGAGAGTGTTTTACCGGGTCTCTCGCCTTCTCCATATTGTCTGGCAAGCACGTGCTTGACTCAGAAGTGGACCTTTCTGTTTGCAAAATCCTTGTATGTTGAAGAAGATGCTTCTGGACCTAAAAACATGCCTGTGTTAACAGACATTCTATGTGTATAAGCACCTGTTCAAGTTTCACAAGTTTCCTTCGGATATCTCTCAGAATAACTGCATATTTTGCTATTAGTGCACCCCTAATGGAGACCTTAAAAGCCTCGCATAGCTGTGGCATATTTCTACACAGTGCCTTTATTTATCTGGGAGTATTCCAATATTGCTGTTCTTAGCACAACCCTGAACACTGAATCTAGTGAGTAATCTGTTGGGAACCTCACCGTGGCCGGCACAGTTGTGAACTGGGGAGAGCAAATGTTAACTTAACTGGGGAGTGATCAGACAATGTGCAGGGAAACATGTATCTCCTCAGTTGCTTAAGTCTCTGTCTCTAGGGTGGCTATCTGTTAGTCTAAAAAAAGACTAATGTAAGAAGTATTAATATGTATGTTCTTTGGTGGTGGGATGTGTGCAGCACCCTATATCGGGTAACCCATAAAGGTCCATTACTTGAAATGATTTTGCATTAAGGGAGCACCATACATCAGAGCAATCTAATGTGAAATCAAGCCCTAAATTAAAATAACGTCTCCACAGCATGGAGTCAACATTAAAGTTTCTAAGTGAGGAAACAATGTCTAAAAAGAACTGAGGAGTGTCTACATTTAGAGTATACACATATATGAGGGCTAACTTCACATTTCCCACTGTTCTCAGAACTAGATATTGTCCTTCTTTATCATCATATTTCTGGTGTATTTTAAAATATATGTGCTCTTGAAACAGGATACACACCCCACAAGATTAGGAACTGTATGATAAAAAAAATATGGGATACACTTTTCCAAGCAAAATCATATGTGAGTCTAGGTTTAAGTGTTTTTCCTTGTAAATACAATATCTATGGCATACCTATCAAGATACATTGCTGTTTGTCTCACTTTGCGGTGATCATTGAGGCCTTTTATGTTAAACATGAGCAGTGTAGTATCTTCTCCCGAAATGCCCCCATCTAACTGGTCAGATTGTATTCTGTAATGATAAAGCTCTAAGTGTCTGTAGCACAATGGAGAGTATTTGAATCACAAGTAAATATAGCAAAAGAGTTACAAAAATTCACTCACAATCCCACCACCCTCCCACACTAATAACACAAACTATCAGTGCCATATTATAAATGCTTGAGGACCCCCTGTACAACCCAAACCTATAATGGAAGGAAATGAAAAAAATAAACAAACATCACAGGTGATACACACCTTGGGGCATGACATCACCCAGCTGCACTGCCTTAATGAATTCTGCTTTCATTGTTATTCAATGCTGGTAGGTGGACCCTGGACTAATAAAGAATCTCTCAGCATCCCCTCCGTAACGGTGGCCTTATAGTCTCCATTCAACTACTCCTATCCACCGCATCCCCAGATCCCAGCCCCAGTAGAAGTGTAGGAGTCAAGAGACAGGAACCTTCCTTTTTGGATGTCTTCTTCTTCTAACCCTGAACCATGTTCAGATCTACAGGGGGCACATCGAGGTGACAATCCCGATGATTGGTTCCGAGAACCTTAAGGAATTGAAACCCAACTAAGCAGCACCATTGGCCAGCTAGAAGAGGTATGACTTCCCCTGCAGATTTACTTTCGACTGGGCCAGGTAAGGCACTGCCTATTTAATACTGCACCCACACAGTATGCACTTTATATCCAAAATGTTTGGGTGAGCCTCCTGCCCTGCTGCTGTAAAGTCAGAGACAATAGATGCTACAGTACACTGGTGGTGTAACAGACTCTGTTACCATGCCAATGACAGGATAGTATCACAGTCACAGAAATGTAATAATCAGCCTTCGGGGTGCGCTAGGTGGCGGCTGCTCCCCAGTGACATTGCACCATCAGGAACATGTCAGAGAGGTTATTGTGGACAAATTTGTATATGCCAAAGGAGATTTTCAACATAGGCGTCCATCTTGCCTGTGTAAGTAAATCCAGCAACACAGAAAATTTGCAGATCATAATGCTGTGAGGTGTTTCCAAAACGTAGTTCTCATTGCTGTGGCAGGGGTCCGTTCCTATAACTTGGCCGGTTTTGCATTAGTTCCAATGAAGTCACCTTTGATGTCTGTAATCCTGCGCCCTGCACTAACCAGTTGGGTTGATGACTAGATATCTGTTCCGATAAACGATCCAAGCAGTTTACCAAAGAGTCTATTTTAGCATGATAGACAGGCAGCTGTACCTCAGCTCTAATAAAACATACCCTCTTGTAACATCATAGGGGGGGGTGATGTATCTGAATTTGATGCCCTGTCCTCGTTAAGCGTGGAACTTTTGTGTCATGGAGTTCATCTCAGGACCAAGGGACATTCGCAGCGAGGAGAGCAAACTGTGAGGGCCAGGGGAGAAGAACAACGGTTAGGCCTCGCTCAGCAGCCAGTCTCAAAAGACTACCTGCGGCCCATAGGACACTCCAATCACAGCCGGCCTCCATGTGCAGGACAAATCCAGGGACAGCACTACACCGTCACCATGCAGTATAGAGAAGCAGTCCAGCCCAACACAGCAGGTGGGATAAGAGAAGAGCTCAGGCTCAATGACAGCCCTGTTGCATACGGGTCTCCGAGGTGCATTTCCCACTGTAAGTTACATCAATTTCAGCCCCCACCAGCCACTGGCAGCGGCTTCTGATGAGACTAAGTAGGGTGACAAAGGGGGGCAGGGGGCACATAAATACATAAAAAAATAATGAGCCCAAATCACATAGGTAAACTGAGCCGAATGCCTAACTTTACAACTTTTGGTATACGCAAAGGATATTTACTACTTGTAAATGCCCATTGTGAATATCAGAAGTTGAACTTTACGACTTTTGAGAAATAAATAGTCTTTATGAATACTGTAAGTCATAAAGGCAGACTTTTGTCTCATTTTACTTTTGTGAATCAGGCCCATATATATTTAAAAATTATTATTTACCTGACGCTGCATCTGCTCCATCTTCCTTCTCTCCCAATCCTGGACTAGCACACACTGCGCAGGCTCCCAGAGCTGCTCTCATGCTGGGAATTCTAGTCCCAGCATGGGAGCAGCGCTGAGCTTAGCCTCAGCGGCCTGCTTTGCCACTCAAACAGTTCCTGGGAGCTTTTGTCTTCTCTCCACCTGGCTGTACAACACAGCCGGTGCAGAAATGCTAAGTGCGCATGCCGGTTCGGCCGGCCTGAAAATGGCCGGCCAAACCAACATGCTCACCAAGTAATGCCCATAGCTCCTCCTCCTGAAGTTCAGGACTTGGCTACCCAGAAGAGGCAACGGTGAAAAAGAAAATTATAATACAATTATTTTAGTATAATTTTCTTTTTCACTGTTGCCTCTGCCTGGTAGCAACAGTGGGGCCACGCTCCACTGCCATAGCAAAGGATCTGCCCCTGCCACCAGCTACCTTCTCCTCACATTTCATGGAGTGTATACTTCAATGGGTGCATTCGGACCACTTCAGATGAAGTGTGCCACTCAGAGTTTTATGCGAGGCCGCCATCTTGGTAACCTACGTAGCCATGCCTCTGGCAATAATAATTACATGTCAAAATGAATATATTTTTATAACATAAAATCCGTATCTGGCACAATATTGAAATATACTATTTGGAATGAGGTATCCATTGTCATTGTAATTAAATGCGTTTATTTATTACAATTTAAGGCCCATATATGTCATATTGAAAATTCATCGCTTGCATATCCGATATTTGCTTACATTCCTTATGCTAATTTTATTTTACCTTCAATTTTATAGTACAACCTGTTTTCCTCAAAGATGTTGGCCCGTAGTTGTTACTTCCAGAAATTTCCCATTCGTACTTAAATCATTGATACGTCATTAAAGCCTTTGACTGTTTTGATGCGTTCTCATCTGATCCCACAGGCCTCAGTCTAATGGAGTAATTGCGTTTTTATCTCCGTGTTCCTACTGGCAGATTATATTTGCACTTGTGTGCTGTGTATACAAACGTGCACCATAAATAGTTGACACTTTTCCAAAACCGGACAAGCAGCGCTATCAGATCCGTTCATTTTCTGAAATAGGATTGTAAATTATAGAGCTGCAGCAGCAGTCAAGGATTCTTGAAATTGGATGTTCTACTCTGATAAACAAGTGGAAATACAATTTCAGAACAAATGTTAAAATCCAAGTGCTTAACCAACCAGACAAGACACTGCATGCCAAATTCTGCTACGGTTCATTTCTTGACTGAGGTATATACTCATTGCTCCACTTCTAGAGGAAAGAACATTTGAAGTGTGGAAAGAAATAAAAGTATCTGTGTACAGCAGTGTCTGTTATAATACACCCAAAGGATAATTAACTGTAGCTATTTTAATTTCCAATAGTTTATTTTACAATCATTTTGGCAACTGTAGGTTGATTGCCTTAATTAGATTTTCTCATATGTATTATGGTTCTATAATTAAAATCGTCTTTGTGATTTTATTTTATTTGTGAATTATACTTTTTTTCAATACTTATTATTCATTTATGTAAGTTTTAATCTATTTTACCTGCCATGCCTCCACTTTTCATGCCACCCACCCCCACCCCTGTCATGCTTTGCCCTTGTTTCAGGGTGGTCGAGGTCCCAGGGGCAATATGCCAAATATATGTGGGGGCCGTGCGGGCCCCCCAAGCCCTGGAGACCGCCACCTCCCCAGGGCTTTTATTTATTTAGGGCGGGGAGGCCTTGTGTGCCCCCAAGCCCCCGGGACCACCACCTCCCTGTTTACCTGTTTTAGGCTCCATCCAAATTATAGTTTGAAAAGGATAAACAGATTGAATTAGAACCGACTCATATGTATTTAATTTGGCCAGCTCCTGTGAAATAGATACTAACTCCAACTTATTATGCACTGCTCTAGCAGGCATTTGTTCTCTTCTTATTTGTTGTAACAATATTTACATATACATTGATCACTACCTAACTCAAATCGACCTTCAACAAACAAGTAAGTTGCAAATTCTTCCCACTTACCATTGTTCTCCTTTTCACTTTTCAAATGACTTGTATAATGAGTACGTTGGCAACAAACATAGTTTGGTATTTCAGAGCACACTACATTAAACTTTCCAATTTCTTCTTCAAACTGATCAGTGCTAATCACTTTCTCATCTCCTCCAACATCTGTAATTGTCAATCTTTCACTTTCTATGAACTGCTCTTCTGAACCAAAATATTGCAATTCAATATCATCACACTTTTTTTGAACATCTGATAAAGAACCATATAAAAGACTTCCATTCAGTTCACTTAAACTTAATGCAGGACTTTTTATATAGTACAGCTTCTTTACAAAGTTGCGCATTTCTGAATGGTGTACTGCTAACATCCTCAAATGATGAAAAACACTTTTACAAACTTTTCTTGAAAGACAAGCCAGAGAATGCCCATACTTCTCAGTATATTTTCTTACATTACATGGATCTAGTCCTTGTAACAACTTAATCTTCTGTTTTATACTTTTCTGAGTATATTCTCGTAGAAAATGTTGCACTATATCAATGGATTCCTGTTGAATGCTACAAATGCTACTACAACTCCACTTATACACAGGAGCTAGTGGATGTTTCCCTGCACTTCTTCAGCTATTAACTCTTCTTCACTTTTACAAACCATTTCCTCCTATGGAATAGGAACACCATCCTGAACTTCGTAGCAACGATCTCCAGTATCAACTGCAAATGATAAACTATTTTCCTGGCAGTAACTTTCCTCATTAAAAAAGGCCCAGTACTAGAAGTATGTCTCCAATGTCCACTAAAGATTTTACAAAAGTTGGTTCTGTTCACAAGTCTTTTTTTTCTACTTTTGTCTTTCAATACTTTGACTCTTTTATCCAATACTTTCATTCTCTTTAAAATCAAAACGAACAGCTTCTGTTTAAAAATGAAAGCAGTATCCACTATACTTTCAATACGCTGCTTCTCTTTGAACTGGAACATTCTTCTTTTATATTTGCAGCATGTTTTCAATAAATTCTGAATCACTCTAGATCGAAAAAGACTCTGACGAATTTCTTGAAATTGTTTTTGTCCCCGAGTACCAGGTACTATCTCTTTATCATCTCTCCTTTTCCTCTTATTTGAAATTGAACTCTGCTTCACCTTACTTGAAAAATTTATCTTTTTGCTTTGTGTGATGTTTTTCTAATTAAATGTTCGTAATATTTTTTTCAAAAATTGTCTTTTGCTTTTACTCAAACAGTTTCTCTACTAGTCGCATTTTTTTCTGCTTCAAGATCTTTCCTTTTCGTCAAATATATATTTTTCTTCTCTTTTCTTTTTTTTCGCTTCTTCTAGGCATTTCCAAATTTCAATCCGACCAAAATAATTTTCTGAAAAAAAAAAAAAACTTCAATTATTTTTCACATTTTTTCATTATGTTAAAATAATAACATATAATTGCAAAACGTCCACTAACAACTTCCAGACCCAGTGCTGCAACGTGATGGAGCACGACAGATGCGCACTAGGATGACAAGTAGTGCCATAGAGCATACAGCAAGTATTTATTTATTTATTTACATAATCCTTTACAATTTATATATAACTGCACTACCTCATACTTTTCACCTCTCCGCCACACCCCACCACCCCACAACACTTTCTCTGCAATCCACCTCAAACAACTTTATAAATAGTATTTTTTTAAATTTTTATTTATGTACTTAGAATGATATTATCAACCAAACAGCACACATAAAAAATGTCCATTATTACCTAACAATTTTATCAACAACTTCGCAAACATAACACTGCACCCAGGGCTTTAACTGGAGGGGGTGTCTGTGGGGATGTGACCACCAGCACTTTATTTTTGGGAGCCCCGAAACGGGTCTTTATAGGGCTCTATTTTCCGACCTCACAAACGTAATCCGTTTTTTTTCTTTATTGCACTGCAGTGACACTGTGAGACCATGCACATTGCTCACTACTTAGAAGTGCAGACATCATGCCAAGTGACTCGCATTGTAGGAGAAGGGAAATCCTTTAAAGAGAGCCATTTTCTCTCAGTATTTCCCTTCTCTTTTTGCAATGCACCAGCAATATCATCATGGGATGATTAGCAGACAGACCACCAGGCGCGCAACACCCATTGCCCCAGACTCTCTGACACAGCTTCCCGAGCGTACACACAAAGCCGCACCCGAGTACTTCACCAGTCTTCAAAACATCATTTTTTTGTAAAGGAGACTCTGTTATTTCTCAACCCTTTTTACAACCCCTACATGCCCACTCTGCCTATTGCTGAAAGAATTAGTCTCCCCCAAAATGTCCCTCTGGTTGCGCCTCTGCAAACGACCACAACAAGGCAACTCCAGCACGAACCTGCTCTCACCTTACACACGGTCTTGTTTTACTGCTACGAAAACACTCCATTTGCCTGCCTCACTAAGTTCTCACACCCCCTCTTTAATAAGAACATAAAAGCTTTCCAATTACTTTTATATTACTATACTGTACTTCACATGGAAATATAGAACTCAAGGTTCTTACCACCCCAAATTAGCTCTCTGGTATACTTTCTCAAATTATAAGAAGTATAGGTATTCAGTATCTGTCAGTCACGGCCACTTTAAAACAGTGTACCTATAAACAACTCAACAAAACGTTATGTTTCTAAATTAACGTATTACACTTAAAAGCTCCTTTACATTTCTTTCGCTAGATGTACCTTTGTTTAAAACACCACAAGAGAAGGGTGTTGAAGTATGCTCCACAAAGAGTAACTCAAAGCTTTGTTATACTTTATTAAAAAATCTGCCTGTGAATGCTTTTCACAAGCCTTTTCAACGCCTTAAGAGGGTAACTGGATGAGCATAATATGTCGTATTTAAGATGGGGGGCGGACGATGCACAGAAATAAGAACGTTTACTTGAATAAAGGGCGAGTGGATGCATGGCCAGATGCATCAATGGATAGATACATAGATCAATGTATCAATGTATGGATGGATGGAAGGATGAATGAATGCAAACACCAGTACTTACGATAGACGGGTGGGCTGATAAATGCTTAAGATTGATTCTGGGAAAGATATATCTATACATATATAGGCGTATCGCTGCATAAATGGCACAGTGCTTACAATAGGCGAGTGCGCTCATAGATGCTTAAGATAAGCGGACAAACAGATTTATGTATATATATAAGTAGGAATATATGCATCAATTAAAAGATGGTTGAATGGCACAGTGCTTAGGATGCATGGAAACTGCGCTTTAATTGGGCCGGGTCTGGGGACCGGCACTTATTTTCAGGCAGCCTCCAAACGACTCTCTACCAGGCTCTATTTTCGGCCCTCTCAAAGATAGTACTTTTTTTTTTTTATTTGCACTGCAGTGACAGCATGCACATCGATGTACGCATGCTTATTTTGCTCACTACTGAGAACTGGAGACATCACGCTAGGTTACATACGTTGTAGAAAAAAGGGAAATCCTTTAAACAATGTTTTTTTTCCAAACCTACGATAATTGGAGAGGATTTTCTAAAGCACATAATGATACTTATCTTGATTTAGACCACGCCCCAACTTGCATAGCCCACACCCCTTTAAGAGCTTCCCCCCTTTTAGAGCACCCCCACTTTTATTTCTCCCACTTAGAACCCTAACTACACCATAGTAACGAATAAACAGTGTAACCTTCCATTAAAATCTACAATGGCACCAAGTTTCATAATTTTCCATCAACGATATCAGCCTTCTACCACAGTACAAGAGTGTCTATCAGCACAAAGATGTCTTATCCACAGAAATGTTGTGTAATTTCTGTACCTGTTTGCTGGAACACTCATCACCAAAACGGATGTATGTCGTTACAATGCACACTTTTACAACGCATGCACTTACAACGCATTTTTTACAACGCAACATCCACTACAACGCATTCCATTACATCGCATGACACTACAACGCATTTTTAAAAACTACCTTTACAACGCATTCCATTACATCGCATACTACCTTTACAACGCATACCATTACAACGCATAATATTAAATTGCATTTAAGGTAAGTATTGGATAGTATAGGGTTAAAAATTACTATTCTTACTCCAGGGGGTGCAACAGTAGGGTAAGTGTTGGATAGTATAGGGGTAAAAATTACTATTCTTACTCCAGGGGGTGCAACAGTAGGGTAAGTGTTGGATAGTATAGGGGTAAAAATTACTATTCTAACTCCAGGGGGTGCAACAGTAGGGTAAGTGTTGGATAGTATAGGGGTAAAAATTACTATTCTAACTCCAGGGGGTGCAACAGTAGGGTAAGTGTTGGATAGTATAGGGGTAAAAATTACTATTCTAACTCCAGGGGGTGCAACAGTAGGGTAAGTGTTGGATAGTATAGGGGTAAAAATTACTATTCTAACTCCAGGGGGTGCAACAGTAGGGTAAGTGTTGGATAGTGTAGGGGTTTTAATGTAATATTATGCGTTGTAATGGTATGCGTTGTAAAGGTAGTATGCGATGTAATGGAATGCGTTGTAAAGGTAGTTTTTAAAAATGCGTTGTAGTGTCATGCGATGTAATGGAATGCGTTGTAGTGGATGTTGCGTTGTAAAAAATGCGTTGTAAGTGTAGTGCGTTGTAAAAGTTGCGTTGTAAAGGTTGTTCCCCCACCAAAACGTATTAAAACATGGGAATTTGCCAGAAAAACATATATCATACCATTAACCGATTCATAAATGGGCACACTGCCACTGCACCACCCTCTTCCCCATCCTTCCTTAACTTCACAAAATTAAAGAAAGAGCCACACCAAACCTAGTAAACACACTATACCAATACAAGAACTTAATTTCAACAACCGTCTACCGGAATGCTCATGAGCAAAGCGTATTAAAACATACAAATTTGCTGGTAAAACATATACCATGCCATAGGGCACCTTATAAGTGCTCCCAGTGGTACTACATCACCTTCAATAGCTCGACATCTGCACGTTACTAAATTCTGTTTTTTAATCAGAAACATACCCACCTCCCCTACACCCACCCCTGCCCTTCCTTAACCGTACAAAATCAAACAGAAACCCCCACTATTCCTATTAGTGCCACTATACCCATACACAGGCTTAATTTTAACAGGTGTGTGCCGGAACACTTATCAACAAAACTTATTCAAACATGCAAATTCACAGGAAAAACATAAACAATACCATACCACAGTTTATAAATAGGCCCACTCAAACTACATTACCTTTACTAACTACACATGCCCAGGTTACAAATGTCCGTCTTATAATCAGCAACATACGCACATCCCTCACCCCCACCCATACCCATGCTTAACCTTACGAAATTAAACAATGAGCCCCTGCACTCCCGTTACCGCCACTATAGCCATAGATAAACTTAATGTCAACAGGTGTCTGCCGGAACACTCATCAGCAAAAGCTATTAAAACTTACAATTTTGCAACTCAAACATACACCATACCATAAGACGGTTTATAAATAGTCACAGTACCATTACACCACCACAACACCCGCCCTTGCTTAACTTTACGCAATAAAAGAAAGAGCCCCAGCAAACGTAGAAGCGCCACTATAGCCATACACAGCCTTAACTTCAACAGATATCGTCTGAAAAGCACATCAGCAAACCGTATTAAAACATGCAAATTTGCAGGTAAAACATATACCATGCCATAGGGCGCTTTATCAGTGCTCCCAGTGGTACTACATCACCCTTAGTAGCTCCACATCTCCACATTACTATATTCTGTATTTCAAACAGCAACATAACTCCCTCCCCCACACCCACCCCTGCCCTTGGTTAACAGTACGAAATCAAACAGAAACCCCTCATTCCTAGTAGCGCCACTATACCCATACACAGGCTTAATTTTAACATGTGTCTACCGGAACACTTATCGGCAAAAACTATTCAAACATGCAAATTGGCGGATAAAACATAAACCATCCCATAGCACTGTCTATAAATGGGCCCAGTGAAACTACATTACCTTTAGTAACTACACATGCCCACGTTACAAATATCTGTCTTATAATCAGCAACATACACACCTCCCCCACCCCCACCCATCCCTTGCTTAACCTTACGAAATCAAACAACGAGCCCCAGCACTCCCGTTACCGCCACTATAGCCATACATAGACTTAATGTCAACAGGTGTCTGTCGGAATGCTCAACAGCAAAACCTATTAAAGCCTGCAATTTTGCAACTCAAACATACACCATACCATAAGACGGTTTATAAATAGTCACAGTACCACTACACCACCACAACACCTGCCCTTGCTTAACTTTACGCAATAAAAGAAAGAGCCCCAGCAAACGTAGAAGTGCTACTATAGCCAAACAGAGGCCTAATTTCAACAGATGTCTCCCGAAAGGCTCATCAGCAAAACGTATTAAAACATGCAAATTTGCGACTAAAACATATCCCATGCCATAGGGCTCTTTATAAGTGCTCCCAGTGGTACTAGATCACCTTTAGTAGCTCGACATCTGCACATTACTTTATTCTGTGTTTCAATCAGCAACATAACCACCTCCCCCACACCCACCCCCGCCCTTGCTTAACCGTATGAAATCAAACAGAAACCCCCACCATTCCCAGTAGCGCCACTATACCCATATACAACGTTAATTTTAACAGGTGTCTGCCGGAAAATTTATCAGCAAAAAGTATTCAAACATGCAAATTGGTGGGTAAAACATAAACCATCCCATAGCACGGTTTCTAAATGGGCCCAGTCGAACTACACCACCTTTACTAGCTAGACATCTATATGTTACGAAAGTCGTTTAAACACTCTGTAGAGTGTATAGCTGGGCATGGGGAGAGTAAACAAAGTTCTAATTCCCAAACTTTTGATATACAATCCCTTAACTGTATCTATATGTATCTTTGAGCTGTGGGGTCCCGCAGGGTTCCTCCTTGAGCCCTGCGTTGTTCAACATATATATGAAACCGCTCGCTGGGATCGTCGAACCGCATGGTATCAAGATCATATCATATGCGGACGATACCCAGCTAGTGGTCTCATTGACGCAGGAGGGCATCAGGCAAAAGTCGTCAGGTCTGATGAAATGTCTGGAGGAGGTTAAAGGCTGGATGACAGCTTCCTCCTTCAAACTCAATGGAGATAAGACTGAGGTCATGCTTTTGGGCCCAGCTTCCCCAGTACCTTTTACCTCCTTATGGCCTTCATGTCTGGGCACGCCCCCCATCCCCAAAGAGAGCGTAAAGAGTCTGGGAATTTGGTTGGACAAAGATCTTACCTTCACTCACCAGGCCACCAAGTTATCTGCCACGTGTTTTGGCCTGCTTAGAACACTTAGAAAAGTCCTGCCCCTTTTACCAATGGAGGCCAAACAGGTGGCAGTACAAGGCCTGATACAGTCCAGGTTGGATTTCAATAACGCCCTCTACGTGGGTGCCCCAGAACTGACTCTACGGAAGTTACAAGTTGTGCAGAATTGCGCAGCCCGTACCCTGCTAAACATTCCACGTACACAATCAGCCAGACCTGGACTAAAAAGTCTACATTGGCTACCGGTGAAACAGCGAGTGGCTTTTAAGGCACTATGTATTTCACATCATGCCTCTGGAAAACAGGTCCAGCAATAAATGACAACTTAGTCACCCGCTACCACCCAAGTAGGAATCTACGCTCCACCGAAGCCTTTTTGGCCGTGGTTCCAAAAGTTAAGAGAGCGAGAACTGGAGGCAGAATGTTCGCTCTGAATGCCTCAAAACTGTGGAACTCACTCCCGCTTCAACTTAGATGCAATCCCAACCTGCAATCTTTCCGCAAACAATTAAAGACTCTTCTGTTTGCTAGGTCCACCCTGACCTAATCCCTGTCCTAACTCCCGCCGTACCGCCCCACTCTGGCTGCATCCTTTAGCGCTTGGACGCCCGTCGGGCAGCAATCGCGCTCTACAAATCGATATATAATACAATACAATATATTAAAGATATTAAATGGAATGAATAAATTGACGAGTGTCTCAAAAGGGATAGTGAAGCTCACCATCAGTAAAACACGAACCACTTCAACACCTACATATATCCGCCACAGCGACACAGCCTGACAAATAGTATCACTTATAATCACATAGAGTTCTCTAATGTCAACTAAGTCATACAGAAAATATACCGCACATTTACATTTTTTTATCTCTCACACATTTATCAAACATCTCTTCTAAAGAAGCACTCCCCAACTACTTCTATTCCATAAGAACAGACAATAATTAATACGTTTAATACCATATATTTTAGTATATCTACCTTTTTATTATTCACTAGTCAGAAACTACAAAAGCTATTCACTATACCCAAATGCAAATCAGAAACCATATTCATATTTATCTCAACTTAGGATCACATGATTCAAACTATGCGTACATATAGAAGGAACATATCACTTTTCCTATCTCCATCTCCTCTCCATGTAATCTCCAAACACTGTACACGGCCCCACTGCACAACAACCTACCCTGACTTACCTTCAAACCTACCTCTCATTGTCAAAAATAAGACCACAACCTGCCCACATAACATTTCTGCATTTCGTTTTATCGCTTTTAACTTAATAACACATACGTCTCCCACCACCACCCTCCCACCCCACTATTTCCACAAAATGTATCAGTTGCAAACGTGCAACATTTTCTTTATCTCCCCAAATACATTACAAACTCAAATTAACCCCGTACCTCATTTTCAAAACAATGCATACAGTCCTATAAAGATGACAAACTACACTTCTTCTCTGTGAAAAATTCCTAAACATATATAAAATACTTATATAACAATAGCTCAAATGTTATGCATATTTCATAACCAATATCAAACACCACACTTTACTAACACTATATTACTTTGAAATAAAAAATACTTTCAAAATTAAAAACATCACCTTAAATACTTAATCAATACTATAAAACACATAACACATATTGTTCATTTCTAACTCACCTTTGTAATTGCTATCCAGATTTCAAATGGCACACACATACAATTCTCTCTTTCTGACATAGTACATGTAAAGCCCCGACTTCATCAAGAATGAAACCAGGAATGTCACAATGTATCTGTCGCTCCACACATAAATACATGTAAAGAACCAATCAGAATACTTCATTCCTTCAACGACATTCCAAAACTTACCTCCATTGGTTAATTGTGAATTTTCCTTCCGCAAAGCAACTTATCATTCCGCGCCACATACAGGTCACAAGTTCTACCTATTTTATCACCACACTTTCTGGAACCTTCTACGACACCTGCAGGTTAAAAGTTCATCATTTTTTTTAACCTGACGATATACTTTTGCAACATTTTATCGAACATTTAACGGCACATGCACGTTAAAAGTTCACAATAGGGGTCAGTAGTTCATCAGCTTTAATCCCAACTCCAGCAGCACCTCACCTTACGCCCCCAGCACCATCAGACCCATAGGAGTCAGTGCTTTCCACTTTCCAAATACCAAATTCATTTCATACACACAAATTTACCTCCGCACTCCCTATATAACAACCCCTAAGCACCATACACAATGTTCGAAACAAAAGTTCCTCCAAGTGGCTATAACTGCATGCTGACACTACTTGCACAGATGTGCCACAGCGGCCAGAGCACATGACTTCACAGCATATGACACACAGTTTAGGCTCACGCTTTCATCTCCGAGTGTTTCAGCAGCTCAGCTTAGCAGCATGAGACTCTACACACTACCTCACATATTTTCCGCACCCCAGAACTTTCAGACCAGTACGGGTCAGTAGTTCATCCTAGTAGTTATAAACACCTGCTGACACTACTTCCACAGCAGTACTTCAGTGGCCACGGCACATGACTTCACAGCATAAGACACACAATTTAGACTCACGCTCAAATCCCCGAGTCCCGCACCACCTCACCTTAGCAGCATCACACTCTAGGCAATACCTCACTTAATTTTCGGAGCCTAGCACTTTCACACCGGTAGATATGATTAGTTCACTTCGCACCCCCTCTATAGCACCCCACAGAGGTTACAGTGCTCCTACCCTCCTATTTCCCACTTTTTTTGCCCTTTTTCCCCCTTTCTCGCTTCAAAAGAATCACAAAATGGTGGTCAACACTTCCTAGTTGCAAACGCTCGCAGCGCTTGCAGCCAGTCAGCAGCAAGCTCGTGCTCGTAACGCCTCAGCCAATCAGATGGCAGAATTCCCAAATATCGAAATCTGTAAATTTCGATATTTCTCAAAACTACAGAATGGATTTACACCAAATAAACAATAGTGTGCTTTCTAGACCAATACCCTTCTCCCTGCCAAATTTGGGGTAATTCCGTTCACCCGTTCGACCTGTAGCCTTGTCTAAAGTTTCCTATGGAAATTAACATTGAAAAAACACATTTTGGGCCCCCTCTTTTTTCTCACCCCCCCTTGGCGAATCACCCCCAAACTTTCAACATAGGAGTTGATCTCAACAAATAATTAGTTTTGAAAATTTCATGAAGATTCATCAAACAACGCCAAAGTTATTGGGAATAGAATGTTGCCATTTTCCTATAGTAGCTAGGTCATAACTATAACTACCTACTGTTATATATATATATATTATCTACTGGCGGTCGCCAGTAGATAGTTATAGTTAGGACCGAGTTCCCATAGGAAATCTGAAAATTCTATTTTGAATAACTTTAGCGCCGGTTGACTTATCTTCGTGAAATTTTCAAAACTGGGGCGCTCCGCTCAGCTCCTACCCTGAAAGTCTCGGGGTGATTCGTCAAGTGGGGGCTGAGAAAAAAGGGGGGTCCCAAAACGCGTTTTCCCCGTGCATTTTCCCATAGGACCTTTAGTCGAAGGTACAGCCCGAACAGCTGAACAGAATTACTTGAAATTTGGCAAAGAGGTAGTCCTCAGGTCAGGCATGTGCCTTTTGCTTAAATGGTGTAAATCCGTGCAGTAGTTCCTGAGAAAATCAAAAGTAAAATCACATATATATCTGGGTGGAGCCTAACCACACATCTCATTGTGAGATCTGATTGGCTGTCAGCACTTCATCCAAGAAGTGTTGGCAGCCATCTTGGGACCAATATACATGATAGCACCTCATTAAAAAGCATTGCAGTTAATAGAAGGTTTTAAGACGTTAGTTACGTTATAATCATTAGTTGATGGTACCATACTCATTTTAGGAGTTGTGGTGTGTTCTAAGGTGATTTTACCATGTGAAAAAGCCTTCTGCTGTGATATCATGAATCATGTTTGAGAGAAAACTATTTTCTCATGCTTTTCCCACAGAGGTTTGGAAGGTGATCTATAAGCTAACTGAGAGCATATTTTCTGTAAATTCACATTATCTTTCTCAGTCATGTGAGAATGAAGTCTGACATTCTCAGTAAAACATGTACATCCAACAAGGGCAGAGACTGTCAGTTGATTCCTTTGTGTTCTACTGCAGCTTCCCAGAGTGTTCTAAAGAACAACTAGAGCGCTAACAGTCCTACTTATGACAAACGTGTCCTGAAGCCATCTTGGTTGGAATAAAGTGGTAATTCTTAAAACATTTAATTTAAAAAGGAACAAAATGAGGGGGTTCATTTTGCCATAGAAAGTGCTGCAGAAAGAAAGATTAGGGTACATTTTGAGTGACTTCTCAAATCCTCTTCTATTTCATTAAAAAAGTTCTGACATGCAGACTGAAACATGCACTTTCAATACCAGCAGCAGACTTCCCTGGTGAGAAGTAGCTTTACTACAGTGATCTAATGAGCAACTAGAGTGCTAACATTCAGAATTTATGGCAAATGTGTGACACATCTGAATGCCTTCTTGATGGAACCAAGTAAAAAACTGAAAGCATTTCCTACTGAGGAGACTGCAGTAAATGAGGAAATTAGGAAACTTCATAACAAATAAATCTCCCAAGATGGCCATCAGAGACAAAAGAGCCCAAATGTAGCCCAAATATCACCCAGATGTAGCCCAAGTATAGCCCAATGACAGAAGTGTGCAAAACACTTATTTTTTGTGTATTTGCAGTTTTATATAGTGCAGACTTGTCAGGTATTGGAATGCTTTACATGAGCATTGGTTACATCACACAAGTTCAAATTCATTTTGGTTGTAGACATGGGGAGATTAAGTGATTTGACCACAATCACAGAATGTTGAGCTGAAGCAGAAACACCAACCTGGTTCCCCAGTTGCAAAGTCTGCAGCTCTGGAAGTAACACCACATCCTCTCGCTAAGGTGCAACATTTAATCAAGTGGTCAACTGGATAAAAAAACATAAAGATTACAAATAATTTAAAAGTTCTTTGTCGCTATTTGAAAACTCAGAAAATATGTCCTCATTTTAGTTTTTTAGAGCACTAACCATAATTTTGATGCAAATAAGACCCTCTCATATATGTAATTTCTAAAGGAAATACTCTAGGTATTACAGTTTTGATTACATCAAGATGACGTCAGGCGTTCCACACTTTTTTAATAAATATAGAATGTTAGCAATCTAGTTGTTCATTGGGATACTGTTGAGAGGCAGAGGCCAGGGGCACGGACTCTGAAAATTGAAGGCAGGTAGGAGAGTGCACAGGCAACAATTTGACCACACTGGGCAGGCAGGAAGGGCAGTGGCAGCACAACAGACTATGAAGGGCAGTGAAAAGGGGGGCAGGGGCAACAAACCAACAAAACAGGACTGGCAAGAGAGGCTGTGGCAATATAATAGACCATTTTGGGCAGAAGGAAGAGGCAGTTATAGTACAACCATACATGCCAACAGACCCGTTTCAGCCAGGAAACGTCCAATGTTTTTAAGCTCAAATGGGCTTTATTTGATCTGTCTCCTGTCTACAATCGCCTCTTTTTCAATGTAACTCTAAGGGGAAAATCAATACCCCAGTTTTTTTTTCAAAATCTCCCTCTTACCAAGTTCAAAATGTTCGCAAGTATGATACATTGAATCATGGTAGGCAGGAGGAATTGGGGTAGGGACATGGACTCGGATAACAGAGGAGAGGAGGGACATGGAGAGGTGCACCAAACTGACCCTATAGGGCAGGCATCAGGGTTTGCAGCAGCACAATACACCACACAGCGCATGCGGGACGGGAGTGCAGCACAACAATCCATAGAAAGCAATAGGGAGGGGACAGGACCATGCACATGGACAACAGAGAACAGATGGGAAAGAGGCAATGGTAGCTAGCTGACCATAATGGACAGACAGGAGAGAAAGCTGCAGCATAACAGACCATAAAGGGCAGGAGGGACGGATCAGGGGCATTACAATGGAACAGACAAGCCAGGAGGGAGGGAATAGGGGGTCTGCACATGGAAACAGAGGGCTGGGGGCAAGGTGGCAGGGCAGGAGCAGCAAGATGACCATGGAGGTCAGGCAGGATGGGCACTACAAACAAGACACACCATGGAGAGCAACAATGAGACTATGGTGGCATACACACAGACCATGGAGGGAAGGTGGGAGGGGGTCAGGGGCAGCTAGCTGACCACACAGGGAAGGTGGGAGGGGCCATGGCAGCACAGAAGACCATGCATGGCAAGCGGCAGGGTTAGTGGCAGCACAATGGCTATGATGGGCAAGAAGGAGGGTGCAGGGGCATGCACAAAGGACCATGGAGGATAGAAGGGAGTGTCAGGTCCTGGGCACAGACAAGAGAGTTCAGGGGAAGGGGCCTCACAACAGACCGCGCGGGGCAGGCAGGAGGAGCAGTTGCAGCACAACAGATCAGGGAGGGCAGAAGGGTGTGGCAGTAAAATGGACCATGGACGACAGGAGGAAGGGGATAGGGGCATGGCATGTGGACAGGCAGGGTGGAGGTGGCAGGGACAGGTTACAGTCAGCTGACAATGCTAGGCAGGTGGGAGGGGAGTGGCAGCTCAACAGAACACTCAGAGTAGATAGGAGTGGCAGGTCCATGGAACATAGTGGGCAAAAAGGAGGGAGCAGGGGCATGCACAAAGACATCGGAGGGCAGGGGGAAGGAGAATAGAGGCAGCAAGCTAAGCACAGAGGCTAAGCAGGAGGTCAATGATGGGCCATAGAATTGGGCAATGGAGGGCAGGAGGAGTGGACTGGTACATCATGCTAAATGGAGGGCAGTGGCAGCACATCAGACCATGCATGGCAGGAGGGAGGAGGCTAGTCCATTGATTCAGACAACAGTGGATAGGGAGGAGGTGGATGGGGCAGCCAGCTAACTGTTCAGAGAAGGTGGGTATTAGGAACTTTATTGTTTTTAAAATGTGTGTCTTTGCGCACTACTTAAAATATGAACAAGTATGCAGCATAATCTCACTTTTATTCAGGAAGAAGAGGACGTTTGTGACTGTGACTCCGGGCTCACTTGGCAGAAACACCCCCTGACCCTCCACCCCCATCGCAAAATGTAATGCCCATGACAAGGGTAGGTGGACGCAGTGTTATATAGAACATAGTCCTGAGAGCACGATTGAAAATGAAAACTAGATGTAGTATATGGTATAAACTATGCGCCAAAAAGTGTGATATAAGATGAACCGGGGCGTGAAATATAATATGCAATACATTGTGCGCAATGACAGATTCTTTGGAGAGCGCGAGATAGCACAGGCACTAGCGCGTGCTATGCGATATGCGTGTAATATGCACAGGGCAGTGTTGTGTAACATAACTAGTCTCTAAAGTTGTAATATAAAATATGTGCTGGGGAGTGTAACGTTGCATATGCACTGTGACAAAGATATGGATCCCAGATTGTAATATGTATGGCATAGCGCTGTGCGTTATAACATACACATCGAGGAAGGCACGTTAGATGGGGCAATATAACCCGTGCAAAGGCAAGTGTGGCATGACATATTCACAGGGTGGTGTTTCAGTGCACATGGGCTAGAGAGTGTCATAGCATATGCACTAGCTGGTGGAATACAACACAGAGGTGTGAGGCAATTGGCGGGCACTGGTGGGTGTAACACAGCATTGGGCTCAGCCAAGAGCACGCTGTGACTCTCAAGTGAGGTTCGTCTCCTTTCCAGAGAGTAAAATAAAAAGTATTACACATCCGGCGGTGGATGTGTTTTTTATTAACCGTGAGGGGGGTTTCTTGCATAGTTTGGTCGAATTTTTGTCGAATCACCTTTGAATGGCTTGGTGTGTGTGTATATTAAATGTGCCCGTCAATAGCTACCCATGTTTGTATAAATAAACGACAAGGGTGTCTACTTGGAGAGTACCCACCAGCGGGGGCGCCGGGATTAGGCACGGTAGGGCCTCAGACACGTCAGAGCTTCACTAGCGGTGTAAATACATTCCATGTGGATTCATTCAATGCATAGTCGCCTTTTAATGAATATCACGCAAATCGTCACGGTGATAGGTACAAACGGTTTGTTCAGCATGTCCTAGGTGTTTCTATAAATATATATATTTTTAAAATAATAAAAAACAAAGGCCGGCCCCGGGGGATGGGGTCCCCGGAGCCATAAGTGGCCTGAGGAGGGGGGCAACGCAGCCCCCTCCTAAAGAATTTAAATTAAAAAAAAGGCCATGACCCGGGGGTTGGGGTCCCCGGGGCCGATTAAGGCCTTGGGAGGGCCAAATTAATTTTTTTCAACAAAAAAAATTAGTGTGCAGGCCCTGGGGGATGGGGTCCCCAGAGCCAGTAAATTAGAAAAAGAAGGGGGGCCACACAGCCCTCCTTCTTAACAAAATAAAATAAATAAAAGACCGGCATCGCGCTGGAGGCCACGCCCCTCCTTGCAGCACTCTTCAAATGCGCCCCCTGTCCAGTTGTAAGTTGGGGAATTAATTCCCCTTCAATACTGAGGGTCACTGAGGGCCAACTAGCCCAACAGGTATCTCCAGTGTGCGCCAGGGAGCTGCGTTGCAGACAGGTGTTCTGAGGCCACGCCCCTTTTTACACCTCTATGCAACGCAGCTCTGTGGCGCTTACTGGAGGTACCTAGTGGGCTAGTTTGACCCTAGGGACCCTTAGGATTCAAGGGACTTAATCTCTCAACTTAGAACGGCCACAGGGCGCGTTTACACAGTGGTGAAGGGAGGGGACGGAGCCTGAGGTGACGTGTGCAAACACGACCTATGGAGCGTTTTAAGTTGGGAAAATAATTCCCCTTCAATCCTGAGGGCCCCTGGGGGCTAACTAGCCCACCAGGTGCTTCCAGTAAGCGCCACTGAGCTGCAATGCAGAGAGGTGGTCCAGGCCGTGCCACTTTTTACACCTCTCTGCAACGCAGTTCTGTGGCGCATACTGGAGGTACCTAGTGGGCTAGTTGGACCCTAGGGACCCTCAGGATTCAAATTAACTTAATCTCCCAACTAAAAACGGCCACAGGGCATGTTTACACAGTGGTGAAGGGAGGGGACGGGGCCTGAGTTAACGTGTGCAAACAAGCCCTGTCGCACATTTTAAGTTGGGGAAATAATTCCCCTTCAATCCTGAGGGCCCCTGGGGGCTAACTAGCCCACCAGGTGCTTCCAGTAAGCGCCACTGAGCTGCGTTGCAGAGAGGTGGTCCAGGCTGTGCCACTTTTTACACCTCTCTGCAACGCAGCTCTGTGGCACTTACTGGAGGTACCTAGTGGTCTAGTTGGAACCTAGGGACCCTCAGGATTCAAGGGGACTTAATCTCCCAACTTAAAACGGCCACAGGGGGTGTTTACACATTGGGGAAGTGAGGGGACGGGGCCTGAGGTGACGTGTGCAAACACGCCCTGTGGTGCGTTTTAAGAGGTAATTTTAATCCCCTGCCCTATTATATACTAGGGGCTTACAGAGGAGGTCATGCTGATCACAGGGGGACCCCAACGCATAGTGTTCCCTAGTGTATGTAGGTGTTTTCACTGTATTCTGAGTGTCTTTTAACATAGCACTGGCTCTAGGACTGGTTAGTCAGACTCAGTTACCACCAGTATCCGTCTGAAAAAGTTGAGGGTACAGGATGATTTTGCAACAAGGCTTCTTTCTGCTCTTCTGTTTGTTCTTTCTGCACGTTATCCTTCTTCCTGCCCTTTTCTTCGTCTTTGAGGACTTCTGTTGCTTCTTGCTGCATTTCATGTTTTTTCTTTCTGTGCGTTTTTTCTTCTTTCTTCACATGTCCTATCTCTGTAGGCAGAGTTAGAAAATAGCATTTAAAAAACCTCTGAAATTCGCTGAAAAAACCATAGGTTTCAGGCACGTTATAGTTAGGAATTAGCATTTAAAAAACCTTAGAAATTCACTGAAAAAACCATAGGTTTCATGGGCGTTATAGTTAGCTGGACTTTTCACTCGTACAAAACCATTGAAATTCCCCTGTTATAGTTAGTTCAGCTAACTATAACTCGCGCGCCTGCAATGCACTGCTGATGACATCACATATTACATCACTCATGACATGGTCAGTGACATCACTCATGACATCACTGATGACATCTCAAATGACATCACTAATGACATCACTGATGACATCATCCTTGTGATAGAGTGTCAGACCTCCGCTTCCCCTAATATAACCTTTGATACACACATTCAAAAATAGAAACTACAATGTTCAAAACAATGGACATACCAATACCAGTTACAACAACCTATTCAGTAATTCTAAGATCCACATACACATCCACTCATTCACCAACAGTCCTATACAGTCACTCATACATGTACTCACTCATCATATGTACTCACACACCTATACATCCTGTTACACAACGCCACTCATCCATAGAGTTACTCACACACATAGTCACTCATGCTAATAAGGAATCAAACATCCATTTACTTGCATATACAGTTATACACACACCACCACACTTACTTTTACGGAAACTTACACATACTTAGTCTTTTAAACAATCACTTATAGAAACACATACTTATGCAGGAACTCTTTCAATCTCTCACTCTCACATATACTCATATACACCAATAGTCACATATACTAGTTTAAAACATATGTAGTTACTCATAAAGACACTATTGAGACAGTCTATCACTCACTAACACACCCATGCACACACTCATCCACCCATACAGTCCTGCACATATGCTGTCTTCAACACATACAAACAGTGAGTCACTCATTCATGCACCTATGCACTACGTAATACCCCCACCGAACCATACAGACACTCAGACACTCAAACTGATACTCAAAAAACCATCTAACACCTATATAGACACTCATGTAGCTACTCACCAACCCATGCAGCCACTTATACACAAAGTGAGAGACTGATACAGATATTTACACATTTAAACATTACTTACTAAGCCATGTGTTCACTAAGATACACTTAATCAATCAGTTATACAATCAATTTTTCAAAAACAAATCATTCATTTAGACACTTATATACCCATGTATTCTTCCATCGACCTTGAGATATACATATATAAAACATATGTAATTTTCAGAAAAACACACATTCACTGGATGATGACATCAGTGATGTCATTTGAGATGTCATCAGTGATGTCATGAGTGATGTCACGGACCATGTCATGAGTGATGTAATATGTGACGTCATCAGCAGTGCATTGCGGGCGCGCAAGTTATAGTTAGCTGAACTAACTATAACGGGGGAATTTCAATGGTTTTGTACGAGTGAAAAGTCCAGCTAACTATAACGCCCCTGAAACCTATGTTTTTTTCAGTGAATTTCTAAGGTTTTCTAAATGCTAATTCCTAACTATAACGTGCCTGAAACCTATGGTTTTTTCAGTGAAAATATATATATATATATATATATATATATATATATATATATATATATATATATATATATATATTATCTACTGGCGGTCGCCAGTAGATAGTTATAGTTAGGACCGTGTTTCCATAGGAAATCCGCAACATTCTATTTGGAATAACTTTGGCGCCGGTTGACGAATCCTCGCGAATTTTTCAAAACTAATGGGGCGCTACGCTCCGCTCCTACCCTGAAAGTCTCGGGGGGATTCATCAAGCGGGGGCTGAGAAAAAAGGGGGGTCCCAAAACGCGTTTTCCCCATGCATTTTCCCATAGGACCTTTAGTCCGAGCTACAGCCCGAACGGCTGAACAGAATTACTTGAAATTGGGCAGAGAGGTAGTCCTCAGGTCAGGGATGTGCCTTTTGCAGGTCTGGTGTAAATCTGTTCAGTAGGTCCTGAGAAAATAGCATTTAAATCAATATATATATCTGTAAGCGCGCTCCGTGCGCTTACGGTAAGCTTACCGTACGCGTACGGTGCCGTGCGCGAGCTCAATTCTGATTGGTGGTTACATGACTGTAAACATTTGAATCGGTCGAAATCAGAAAGTATCGGCCGCCATTTTTTGCCTCTCGCACTGAAAAACAAAGGTTGATAACATGAAAAGGGGGCAACGAAGAGAGTTGCAGACCCCCTAGCATTCGTCAGGGGGTTCACGAAGGACCAAAAAGTATGAAAAATAAATGTAATAATTTTTTTAAAAAATCGCGGAGTGCGCGTACGGTAAGCTTACCGTACGCGTATGGTAAAAAAAAAAAAAGAATTAACAATCTCATTTAATATATAAATCTAAGGACCCCCAAGGGAGAAAAAAACAATTGATATTTTGTAAAAAATGGCGAGGCGTGCACGGTACGAAATGCGCAACGTGGGCGCTCGGTGCGCGAAGCGCACCGTGCGCGCAAAATTAAAAATAAATACATAACTTAGCATTTAAAAAACCGTACAAATTCACGGAAAAAACCATAGGTTTCACACACGTTATAGTTATGAATTAGCATTTAAAAAACCTTGCAAATTCACTTAAAAAACCATAGGTTTCACACAAGTTATAGTTAGCTGTACATTTCACTCGTAAAAAAACCAATGAAATTCCACGTTATAGTTAGATCAGGTAACTATAACTTGCGCGACCGCCACTCTATCAAACGGATGATGTCATCAGTGATCTCTTGAGTGATGCCACTGACCATGTCATGAATGATGTAATATGTGACGTCATGAGCAGTGGATTGCGGGCGCGCGAGTTATAGTTACCTGATCTAACTATAACGTGGAATTTCATTGGTTTTTTACGAGTGAAATGTACAGCTAACTATAACTTGTGTGAAACCTATGGTTTTTTAAGTGAATATATATATATATATATATTCACTGAAAAAACCATAGGTTTCACACATGTTATAGTTAGCTGGACATTTCACTCGTAAAAATCCATTGAAATTCCCCCGTTATAGTTAGTTCAGCTAAGTATAACTCGCGCGACCTCAATCCACTGCTGATGACGTCACATATTACATCACTGTATTCACTAAGATACTGTTAATAAGTCAGTTATACAATTAATTTTACAAAAAAAACATCCATTTAGACACTTATTTACCCATTTATTCTTGCATTAACCTTTACATATACATATATAAAAAATATTTATTTTTCAGAAAGACACATATTCACTGGATGATGTCATCAGTGATGTCATTTGAGATGTCATGAGTGATGTCATGAGTGATGTCACTGACCATGTCATGAGTGATGTAATATGTGACGTCATCAGCAGTGGATTGCAGTCGCGCGAGTTATAGTTAGCTGAACTAACTATAACGGGGGAATTTCAATGGTTTTTTACGAGTGAAATGTCCAGCTAACTATAACATGTGTGAAACCTATGGTTTTTTCAGTGAATTTGCAAGTTGTTTTAAATGCTAATTCCTAACATGCAGATGTCAAATTATATCCACCAGCAGCATCTTGCCTGTACTGTTTATTAAAGGCTTGCCACCTTAAGTCCAGCATTCGAGTGCAGCTCAATTTTGGGGTATGGCAATCGAGCATTCATTTTTGGCGGCGGCCCGCCGTCGAGTTGCACCACCCCGGGAAGAGAGGGGGCCACGCGGCTTGATATATGCATAGCCGTCCTTGTGGAATGCTGACTTCGGATTAAGGCAAACTGTTGGTGGGGGCCCATCTGCGGGCTTGAAAAGGACAGAAATTAGTGCACCATCAGTGGTTTGATTTCAGTACTTCGATATCCAGAATGCTTTTGGGCATTGGACCTGCCCATCTGGGGGCGTACTATGAGCATTAATGGACGGAGAACCGAGCACGCATTTGTGACTGCGACTGCCTCTGAAGAAGAAGGATTTTGCCTTCGAAACGCGACAGGTGTATCGCGTCTGCAGCTGTCAAATTATATCCACCAGCAGCATCTTGCCTGTACTGTTTATTAAAGGCTTGCCACCTTAAGTCCAGCATTCGAGTGCAGCTCAATTTTGGGGTATGGCAATCGAGCATTCATTTTTGGCGGCGGCCCGCCGTCGAGTTGCACCACCCTGGGAAGAGAGGGGGCCACGCGGCTTGATATATGCATAGCCGTCCTTGTGGAATGCTGACTTTGGATTAAGGCAAACTGTTGGTGGGGGCCCATCTGCGGGCTTGAAAAGGACAGAAATTAGTGCACCATTAGTGGTTTGATTTCGGGACTTCGATATCCAGAATGCTTTGGGGCATTGGACCCGCCCATCTGGGGGCGTACTATGAGCATTAATGGATGGAGAACCGAGCACGCATTTGTGACTGCGACTGCCTCTGAAGAAGAAGGATTTTGCCTTCGAAACGCATCAGGTGTATCGCGTCTGCAGCTGTCAAATTATATCCACCTGCAGCATCTTGCCTGTACTGTTTATTAAAGGCTTGCCACCTTAAGTCCAGCATTCAAGTGCAGCTCAATTTTGGGGTATGGCAATCGAGCATTCATATAGATATATGTATATATATAATCTACTGGCGTTCGCCAGTAGATAGTTCTAGTGAGGACCTAGTTTCCATAGGAAAAGCGCTTTTTTTTCCCAATAACTTTGGCGCCGGATGACGAATCTTCGCGACATTTTTAAAACTCGTGGGGCGCTCCGGTTTTGGGGTGATTCAGCAAGCGGGGGCCAAGAGAAAAGGGGGGTCCCAAGACACCAAATTTGGCAAAAAAGGTAGCCCTTGGTTCAGAAAGATACCTTTTTGTTAAATGGTGTAAATCGTTCAGTAGTTCCTGAGAAATTAAAAAAAAGAGGTTGGAAAATCAATTTCCCATAGGAAACTATAGACACGGCTACAGCTCGAACTGCTGAACGGAATTACACCAAACTTGGCAAAAAGGTAGCCCTTGGTTCAGAAAGAGACCTTTTTTTTAAATGGTGTAAATCCGTTCAGTAGTTGGTGAGCAAATAAAAAAATAAAAGTTTCGATATCTAGAGGCGTGGTGGATCCGCGGACCTTCCCGACCACGAGCTTTATACTAAGTGGCTGTCAACACTCCAAACCAGGAAGTGTTTGCAGCCATCTTGTGACTTGGTAGAACCGAGTCACAAGAAAACAGGGAAACAAAGGTGATAAAAAAGAAAAGGGGGCAGGGTAGAAACACCCTGACCCCCTAGGCCTGCTCAAGGGGTCCCACAAGGACCCCCAGGGCCCAAAAAAGCATCACCCAGCGTGAATTTTAGCCGGGAAAAAAAAGCGCATCATTATTTAGCCCCCGGGTGGGCCAAGTCCCGGGGGCATGCAATATTGTAATTGCGGGGTCCCAGGGAGGCCCCTGCAGCCCCGGGGACCGCCAACCCACGGGGCTTTCCTTAAATATTTGTGGGGGCACACAGTCCCCCCGCAGCCCTGGGGACCGCCACCCCCGGGCTTGTTTTATTTAATGTGTGGGGGGCCTCCAAAGCCCCTCCAAGCCCCGGGGACCGGCACCCCTGGGGCTTTTTAAAAATATTTGCGGAGGGCACATTGCCCCCCCCCGCAGCCCTGGGGACTGCCACCCTCGGGGCTTGTTTTTTTCAAAATAAAGAACCTGTGTGGAAGGCTCGAGCCCCCCCGAAACACCCCAGGGACCGCCACCTCCCCGGGGCTGAGCACATGTTGGGAGGGGTGCCGCACTGTTTACTTCACTGGAGTGTGAATAGTAATTTTTACCCCTCCGCTATACAGCAGTTTCCCTACTGTTGCACTCACTGGATTGGGAATAGTAATGTTTACCCCTCCTCTATATAGCACTCTCCCTACTGTTGCACTCACTGCAGTGGGAATTGTGATTTTTACCCCTCCACTATCCAATACTTTTCCTACTGTTGCACTCACTGGAGTGGGAATAGTACCTTTTACCACTTCGCTATCCAACACTTTGCCAACTGATGCATTCACTGGAGTTGGAGTAGCAAATTTTATTATTCGGCTATCCAACATTTTCCATACTAGTCCATACTATTGTATTTATTGTATTGTATTGTATTGTATTGCAAAATGTATGTTTTCCTTTTTTTAATAGTTACATAAAATGGTCAAATAAAGTTAATAGTTAATAAATTATTTTAAAGTAAATATATGTATATGTATAAATTATGTTTGTATGTTTATACTTTTTAAAATTAAGTTTGATATTTATATCTAGTTAAAATATATATTAAATTTAAATAATTTGTTAAAGATTATATGAATATTTTATATATTTAACATCTAATATTTTATTTATATTTTTTACTTGATATTTGTTACATCTATATTTTTTACTTCAATATTTTTGATTCAATATTTTTGTACTTACCTGTTAAGGTATTGGAGTCGATATCTTTGTAGTCTATATTTTTTTTGTTATTTACAACATCGATGTTTTTAGCATCGATATGCTATCACTGAACCATGTCCTGTGTGGCATGGAAAGTTTGAGTGTGATCCGTGCAGTAGGATGCATTTGAATGGTAATTCTCATAGCAACCTATAGGCACAGCTACAGACCGAACCGCTGAACAGATTTACACCAAATTTGGCATGAAGGTAGATATTGGTGCAAGGGAGTGCCTTTTGCTTTTTGGGTGTGTATCCGTTCAGTAGTTGTTGAGAAATTGAAGTTGAACTCTAAAGTGATATCTCTGGTTGCAAAGCGTTGGTAGCCATCTTCGGAGTCAGCTTTACTGAGCACCCTCAAATAAAAATAAATAAAAGGGGGCAGGGTAGGGATACCCTGACCCCCAAGCCATGGTCTTGTAGTCCGTCTGGGCCACGTAATGGCATGATAGCACTTCTTTTTTAAAAACTTGTCCCAAAAGCACAATATTCACAAATCTATTGCAAAGAAATTTAAAAAGAGCAAGTCCGAGCTCCTACGCTCGAGTTTCATTTCTTTTGTAAATTTGAGCAGGAGTCGTGGATCCAGTGCGACTTCTGCTGAAAATATAAACAAAAATGCTTTTTGGGTGTGGGGGTCCCCGAAGAGACCTAGGGCATCAGGGTGCTTCTACCCTTAACCTTTAAAAAACAAAAATGTATGACTCAGTTTAACCAAGGCATAAGATTGCTGCCAACACTTCTTGGCTTGAAGCGTTGGCAGCCAATCAGATCTCAGTCATGAGATCGGGAGTGGTCATGAATCTTCTGCAGACTCAGTTGTATATCTTAAGGATCTTTAAATTTCACAGCAACTACTGAGTAAATTTACACATGTAATAAAAAGGGTGCTTTCTGGACCACGAGCTACATTTCTGCCAACATTGGTGCAATTCCATTCAGCAGTTTGGTCTGTAGCCATGTCTAAAGTTTCCTATTGAAATGAATATGGAGAAATAGTGTTTTGGGACCCACACTTTTTCTCAACCCCATCTTGATGGATCACCACAAAATTTCCAAAACAGCAGCTAAAGTGACTGGCAAATTAGTTTTGAAAAATTTGCGAAGATTCGTCAAACAACGCCAAAGGCATTGGCAAATAAAAAAACACTCTTCCTATGGAAACTATATCCTAACTATAACTACCTATTGTCGACATTCAGTCGGTAATATATATGTATATTTCTGTGTATTTTCAGTGAAAAAATATATATCTTTTCACGGAAACAAACAAAGGTTACAAGGACATTATAGTTATGCTGACATTTCACTCGTACAAAACAAGAAATTCAGCAGTTAAAGTTAGCTGAGCTAACTATAACTTGCGCCGTCGCAATGCACTGCTTATGACTGCACATATTACATTACTCATAACATGGTTAGTGACATCACTGATGACATCATCCACACAATCACTAATGCATCCACTCACACCCACATAGAACATTTCATACATCCACTCCCACACATCCATTCACAAACCCAATCACAGATCCATACCAGTACTTACACATAAATGCTGAGTTTCTCTGGTTTTGTACAAGTGAAATGTCAGCCTAACTATAACATCACAGTAGCCTTTGTTTTTTTCAGTGAATTTCTAAGGTTTATTTTAATTCTATTTCGGAACTATAATGTCCCTGAACATTACATATACATGGTGCACCACATATGGTTGTATTTGTGAGCTATATGTTTAAAAAGTACATAGTACTCATGATTATCTCCTAATAATTTAAACCATACATCTGGTATTTAGAATTCTTTGATTAGTTTTTACAAACCATATAGTCTGTTTTTTCTACATTTTTAAACTTCATGTTAGTCTTTCTTTACTACTGATGGGTTAATCTGAGACATAAGACCAGCTCTTTACAAACTCACGAGCAACCCAGTAATCTGAGAGAAGCGTCAGCACAAGTTGTGCAGCCTGCTGGACGAGTTATGGAGAGAAGAGGAACTGGTCCGCCATAGCAGCACACGTAATGTACCTAGCCAGTAGAAACTCTAACTTTAAATTTCAACCCCCCCTTTATTTCAGCAAGGCGTCACGCACTCAGCATTACCGATGAAGTTCTAAATAGGATTTTGTGAGGTAGGAATATTACGGTCATGCACTCTCATTTACATCTGTCATAACTGTATGCCATCGCGCACAAGATTTCCCGACGATTCACATTACCCGAATCTTTTTTTAAATCTTAGGTCTGTAGATCTGCCAAAGGTACGGAGAGCGCAGCACTAAACCGTGCCTACTCCTATATATGTTAATTACGGCATTTCAACTAGTTACCCCTTTGCCTCTACAAGAACAAAGCCCGTTCTGCGAATTGCTTTTTTACAACTTGCGCTAATGTGTAAACAGACCTTCAACATCCATACGAGCACCCAAACCGGCACTACAAACCGCGCACTGACATCACACATCCTATTGTGTAAAAAACCTCTCCGTGGCACAAACGTGCTTTACCAGAGCTCTAGCACATATGTCCCTTGCGCAGACCCTATAAATCAGACTCTACCTAGTAGAGTACTAGCCTCTCGTCATGGCATCATGCCATGCTTAATCATTGAAGTTGACACGTCCTAATGCCTGTATCCAATTCCACTCGAGACAGCAGGAAATCATCGTCAATGTACTCTGCCTGCCAATTTATTATTCAGCCTCAACCATGCCATCTGTATTATAATAATATTACACATCTATGCATGCCAGGGATTTTACTGGATATTGTGGACCTTCATTTATATACAAATGAAAGAATTACTAAACAACACCTCTGTTGTAGTATGTTCAGTGATAAGAATTGCCATTTTTCTTGTTTGCTTATAATGCTTGATGACATGTTCAAGCTGAACAATATGACCATCATCTTGAGACCATTTTTTAACCACTTTTAAGTCTTTGTATTTGTAACTCACATTCATTATCACTGTATGTTTTGTCTCCATTTTTTGTCTCTTTTCTATCACAGGTACTACTGACCTCACATTCAGATAAATATATGTTCTCAACACATATTATAGGGGCCCAACACCTCCTACCTATATCTCTAGGTCCTGAAGAAAGCCCCCTTGACTCCATATGGGCACCATTAAGGGCTGAAACATGTCGATCATTTGATTGAATGCAAAGGACTCATAAGACTAGGTCTCTTTTGCACAACACAGTTTTTATTCTCTCCTCGCACACCAAACTGAATAAAGTTCCAGTTCAGGTGGTACAAGGACCATGTTTTAACGCACCCACCCCACTTGAGCACCAACACCTGTCACCTATCACTGATCACTACTTTAACCAGTGGTTCCCTCCTGGTGCAAGAAGCATACAATAAGAGACCCAATGATGATGCTGTCACATACTTGACACAGGAGGAAAATCAAGATATACCGTCGATATGACCTGTTTACGTGAATGAGGGTTTTTTTAAAAACTGGTGCTTACAATACCCGGACCCTGGTTGCAGGTACAAGTGATCCATTCCCTCTTTGATTTTGACTGACTGTAAGGAAGCTGAATGGGTGATAGCTCCTTCCAACTCCGCCCACCCTTGATTTAAATATAAAAAGTACATTAATCATCTTATTTCAAGATATTTTTTGCTTTTTGTGACAATCTTGCGATTGCCGAGGACACACATCAAATACAGTGAGTTTTTGACAAAGTGTAAAACACATATATAGACATATTTTACATAACGTTTGAGTCTAGGTGTTTAGTAAGCTATTGATGTAACTTTCCTCTTTGTATACATTTGTCAGAAAAAGTACATATAACATGCATTTCCCTTGTTTGTGGCAACGTCGTAAGTCGTAAGGATGTCAATAGTTGTGAATAGCGCGTGTTTTGTAAAAGGTGTTAAACAGATATACAGACATGTTTTACTTAATGTTTGACTCTAGCTGTTAAGTAGGATATTGATTTAACTTTCCCCTTTGTATATACTTGTCAAGAAAAGTACATCTAAAATGCATTTTCCTTGTTCGCTGCTACACGGGAAGTCGCATTGACATCAGTTTTCGGTAAAGTGTGAAACAAATATATAAACATATTTACATAAAGTTTGACTGTACTTGTTTAATTACATATTGGTTTAAGTTTTTTTTCTCCATGCATTTGTCATAAAGAGCAGTTCAGAAAAATAACTTTTCATTTTCTTGGTGACTCCAGAAGTCGCAATGTCCTCACGGTAATCCACGAGGGACCGCGCTGATAAATGGCATTGTCGTGAATATTGCCCGTAATTAAAAAAAACTATTTTGGACACATAACTTGTGTCACTAATAGCCCCATTTCTCAAACATGGGATAAGAGTAGCTCCACCCTGACCACTTATGTTAGCTGTGACATACATTTTCAATCCTGGGAACCATTCCCAATCGATAAAATGGCGGCATCAACTTTCTGTTCAGGTTGTGTCCAGCCAATCAGAGCGTTCCCGCTGGCTTGCCCATTCGCGATTTACCGTGACCACAGCAAAACTGTTGTGAAATATCCACGCCCAGAGATAACAACGTTGTTTGGATTTGATTTTTAATACACTACTGAACAAACTTGCACCAAATAACAAAAAGCACAATCTGCTTAACAACATCTACCTTTCTGCCAAATATGGTGTAATTCCATCCAGCAGTTCGAGCTGTAGGCTCAATGATTTGGGCCGATCATGATGGAGTGCCGGCTGACTACAGGACCCACACAGGCCCCGGTGAACAAAGTACATTTCCTGGTCGGAAACAATGACATGTGTCAATCTTTTCCATGCAGTGAAGGGAATGCATCAGCTATGAAGACGGGTGCCAGGGTAGAGAGGTGTCTACCACACAGTTGAGGGGATGCATCAATCTCACGAAGCTGCAGCAGCGGCAATACACTGACCGATGCGTCGATCTATGGAGACACATCGCTGGTTCCAATGCAATGCACCAATTTTACACCCACAACACCCACAACTGGGTTGATGCACTGGTTCTGTTACACACAGGTAGAGATGCATGGAAATCCATGTTGTAAGCACCTGAGTCACTTCCAGTGAGCAAGGAACAGAAGCAGAGGCAAAAACGTTGATATCCCTGAGTCTCAAGCAACAGAAGGCAAGCCAGCAAATCCTTGTAGGTCCCTTGGAGGGAAGGCAAAGTCCATCTCTCCTACAGCGGAGTCAGAGAGCAGCAGGGCAACACAAGAGAAAAGCAAGCCTTTCAAGTCTGCAGTCCAAAGATGAGTTCTTTAAGCAGCACAGCAGTCCTTGTGACAGTGGTTCACTTCAAGACCAAAAAAAGTGTCTGATTTTAGGGGGGTAGAGGCCCAGGTCTTGTATCCAAAAGTATAAGTGGGGATAACTTCAAAGCATCTCTCTAAAGTACACAAGTGTCTCTTTTAACCCAGTCCTGTCTGCCAGTCTATTTGTGGTTTGTGGGGCAATCAGTCCTTTATGTGGGGAAAGACACAGCCTATACAAGTGACGTGTTAGCTCTTCCCTTCTATCCTGCCCAGGCAAGGCCATCAGAAAGTCAGATGTATTTAGATGGGTACTCAGACACACCTATCCTTCTTGTGTTGTGGCTGTGTAGAGGAAATGTACAAAGTGTAGCTATCACCAACCCAAGAGATTTATCTGAGACAGGCTGTCAGGCACACAAAGAAGTAAGTGCAGAGAAATGTTCACTTTCTAAAAGTGAAATTTCTAAAACGTTAATGTTAAATCTAACTTGACTAGTAAGGAGTATTTATCATTACCATTACCATTCCAAACACATGAAACATGAAATAGATACTCTTCTCTGATCAGGAATTACAGCTTAAAAGTACATCTAGGAATTCCCACTGCTAGCCTATGAGAAGAATAGGCCTCACAATAGTGGAAAAACTAAATGAGCTGTTTGTCACTACCCGGACATGTTGGACATAACCGTATATGTCCTTCCTTTTACATACATAGCACCCTGCCCTTAGGGCTATTTACAGCCTACTTTAGGGTTGACTTATATGTAATAAAAGTGGAGTTTAAGGCTTAACAAATATCTGCAAATGCCAAGTTGAAGTGGCAGTAAAGTGCATGTACAGGCATTGCAAAAGCAGGCCTGAAACAGGTGTGCAAGGTTACTTATGTGGGTAGCACAATTCGTAATACAGTTTTGCACCGGTTAGCAGTTGTAAAGTTCTCAGAGTCCTAAGGTCAACAAAAAAAATCAGCAAAGTGTGGAGGCAAAAGGCAAAAGGTCTGGGCAAAGACCACCCTAAGGATAACAGGTCTAATAAATCTTATTTCAGGACAAATACAATGGTCTAGTTTCTGTCATAGGAATTAAAAATATCTAGGTGTATAGCTGAGTAATTTCCTTTAGTATTGAGTACCACTGGTATTGATTAAAAACAAAGGAAATGGATCATAGATTGAATACTATGATTCACATGACCATAGAGAATCCATCAACTTCCAACATGTTTCGACCTGTAATTTTGCCACGGATGGTCAAAGGTTTTCATCAGGGTAATAGGACTCCCCAGTAGTGATATGCATTCGTACCATGTAAAAAGGAAAATTTCTCCAACCAGTTGTATGTCAGAATGGACGTGAACCTGTATAACCTTCTACCAACCAACCAGATACCTACGCTCCTCCTCCCTTTTCCTCAGAGACACCTCTCAGATTTGCCGGAAAAAAAGTGGAGGATGCATTTTCTCACACCTGGCAGCCAAAGCTTGGAACGGCCTTCCCTTGCATTTTGAGACTGCCTCATTCCTCTGGCAATTCAGGAAAGGACTCAAGACCTGCCTGTTTGAATAAACAGGACACCACATAGCAGTCAGAAACTCCAGCACCTTGAGACCTCCCATGTCATTTGCTGCACTTCATAAATCCTTGATTGATAAAAACAAAAACTAAGGCATTTTAATAACCTGCATCTGTTTTATGACCCAAAGTGTATAATCAAATAATCAGTGCACAAATAATGATACTGTTGCTAGTAAAAAGAATGTTAATGTACATTATGACTCAAGCAAACTTAGCCATGTCAATATTAGTAAAAACAATATCAATGTAGTCTAGGACAACTGTGTGCACAATGTTAGGAATGTCGATAAAGATTATACCAGTGACTGCCATATTATTTTTGGAGTTCCAATGAAATCGTATAGTTTCTGCCGGATTCACCCAAGGAGATCTTGCGAATAACTCTGAGTCTGAGATAGGTGGTTAGACCAGTTCTATGACTTACACCCACACCTATTGAATACCAAGGCACAGGAGAGGTCTCTCTTAACCTAAAGGCAAGCGTGCCCCCAGGGAAACCCTGATTGGTCCCACAGACAGATAGTTGTACCACAAACAGGTCTACGGAAATTGGCCCCAATAAGAGATGCTTGGCCAGGAGCTTGCGTTCCCCAAAAATATCACAAAGCTAGATTGCACATGGAGGTAGAACCACTCAACCAATCAGGACACGACATGCTCACAACACGTAGTGATCATACGCTCCTCATGCAGGACACCGGGACACACAGTCTGGCCCACACTAGCTCTCCCCAAGGTCGAGAGACTTCTGTGTCTTTATCGGATGCTTACATTTGTTGATTTATAACTGAGATGCTTTTTGAAATGTTAAAAATGGTTTTATTATACCTCATGAACTGTATATAACAGCTGCCAAAATTTGTACACCAAGAGACTTTAAGCAAATGCACTCTGTCGAGGGTCTACCGGCCACAGCATTTGATTAAACCAACTTGTTCCTGTTTTGCTAAACACCTCTTGTCTTTTGACTTATTTATGGGAAACGCATACCTGAGCATCATTTTGGTGAGCCGGGTAGGAGAGATTGGTTAATCGAGCGCTACTGTTGTCGAAGGAAGGATCCTGGCCCGAATGTAATCAGCTGCGCAAAAAGATCGGTGAGCAGATGCCATTAATGATTTGAAGTCCTGCAGAATCCAAGGGGCGGAGGTCCATCAGGAGACAACCGTCATAGGGTAAGAGACTACATCTGATCCTTAGTCCCAACATCTGGTATCTAGCAAACTAGGAAAAGCGCATAGATCTCTTTTGTTTTACCCTAGTCAGCACGCTACAAGAAGGCAAAGGTAGCTAAATGACCTTTGGCATAGAGCACAGGGTCCACCTCATCCTCGGGTGTTGGCAAGGGATAGCCTTATATTGGTTGTGAAACAGGACCCATCTCATCCCCGGGTGTTAGCAAAGGATAGTCTGACCTTGGGTGTGGACAAGGTTTGCTTTGTCCCCTGGTGCTAGCAAGGGATGACCTGACCTTGGGTGTGATACAGGGTTCATCTCATCCCGGGTGTTAGCAAGGGATAGCTTGGACTGCTGGGCTTAGTGGCAAGTCAATACACATAGGCTCTGGGCGTGATATAGAGCTACCATCTCAAACGTATTTTTTTAGTCACTAATGTTTTTAGTGCGATTGATTCCACACTGGTAGCATCTAAAAGAAGTGAGAAGTGTTCCCCTTTTTCTTTCTTCTTGGATCACTGACAGACAAGTTTCCCACTCCGTCATGGAAACTCCCCTAGACCACATGCAGGCCAGCTTCCCACCCAGGCCTGGAAACTAGAGAAATACTGTTGAAAGTTACATGCCCATACCAAAACCCATGTATTTCCTTGGCGTGAGGGGGGCACATTCAATATCAACACCATCAGAAATATCCAGATCAAATGTCTGGGATTAAAAAGGGCCAGCAACCAAGGTAACTTTCACAGATCCCAGAGATGCAAAGGGAGCCAGCTCACTCCTAGAAAAATTATAGCCAGAGAAGATGGGGAAATGTTTACTCGCCCCTTTTCTGACTTCCTATTGGAATGAATAAAAGAAGAGAGACAGTTTAATCAGTCCTGGCCCATAGGGTAGTCATTTGAGTCAGAAGACATGGTAGTAATTGTGGATTGTATCAGATACAGGAAAGTAAACCCTGATTGGGATTTCCCCTGCATGCAGCAATGCCTAACCAAATGGGAACAGAATCAGAAAGTGAAAGGAACAGAGACAAAAGCAAGTAGACAGTGAAAGATATGAGATTTGCTTGCTGCTAAAACCCTGCAAAGCTGAAAGGCAACACTGGTCAGAACAGCTGTAGTTGTCATGGGACAGAAAGCAGCAACGCCAATGGGGATGTCACGGCAGAGGTTCAAGAAGGACATAGCATGTAGTCACAAGCAACAAGGAAGTTGTTCGGTGGACCCCCCAAGCCAGGGCCACAACATCACCTCCTCCATTCTTGCAACTCAAGCAAGTGGCCAGTCCTGCACCCAGTAAGCCTCAAGGAATTGAGGCTGCACACAGCCCACTGGCTGGGTGGCTGAACACATGACATATACTGCAACAAACTGGGTGTTCAGTCCCTCAGGGGCTAGGCCCCTAATTGCGACATGGTGGGGTGACTATCTGGGGTAGCAATGCCCAATGCCCTAGGACAATCACCCCCTTCCTTACCTGCCTCCTCAGTCAGTCTTTAGGAAAGCCATGCTATGTCGATCATGAATCTATGCAAGATTTTGCCATCCGGGTGCCTGCAGGGGGCCTAGTGCTCACTCTGCTGATGTTCCCCCTTTGAAGGGTTGGGTGACCATGCCCGGGGAGGGCAGTCTGACAAGGGAGCAGGGCGGGCCCCCACTGGTACATAAAAGCAGGCCCCCAGGTCCCTTCGCTCAAGGTCACTAGTGCGCCGTGCAGATTTAAAGGACTCCATTCCCCAATATGTTTCTGGCCTCCTCCAAATAGAGGCCATCGTATAGTTCCAAAACTAGGCAACCACTCCAGTGGCGGAATCTAGGCTTTCCTGGATGCTTGGGGAAGGAATTTTTAAGGCAGCTAGAGAACTCTGTCAGCCATGCACAAATCTGGCTTCAAGTCAGTGGGAAAAATCCATCCAAGCGAGTAGACGGTTCAGTCCACTTACTTGGCAAGCCCCGGCTGCCCACCTGACTCCCATCATAGGCAGAACATTCAGCCTCCTCCTCCCGCCTAAAAGCTTCCAAAACATCCAAGTGCCACCCATTGGATAGGCTGGGTAGGAATCCTCTGTTTTCTGCCAAGTGCGGCAAAACCAGAACACCCTGGTTCCGGGGGAGAGGGGAGCGATGGGAGAGGAAGGTCTCCACAAATGACTTAGCAGACCGAACCGGTGGTGCAGGGATAGGCTCACCAACCATGCCCAGGTAGTCAAAATCACATTTACAGCACCCCATGATGTCCGACCCCAGCCATGGCCACATCCAAGTCATAGAGGCCAGAGTCCAGTGATTGCCATGACGGCCGCAGTATCCCATTGGGAAAAATGTATCAAATCCAGTAGCACCATCTCCATCAAGCTGAACACATAAATGTCCCAAGGATACCCTTACTCGTCAACAAAACAAAACAAACCAACATAGCGCCAGTGATTTTCACCAACAGGTTCCAAAAGGGGTCCTCACACAACCTCCAGAATCCATTGTTAATGTTAGCAATGCCCAAAACTACAGGTAATCGCCCCCTGAGACATGCACTAAACAGCCTGACAACAGCCTAAAAATGTTTGACCGTTCCAGAAGATGGGCGTAACCCAGTAATTCAGCCCAATTAGAAAGAAACCTTGTTCCATGCCACGTGTTGAGACCGAAGGGACAAACACTTGTCAATGAAAATGTTAGTCCTAAAATTAAACACCTGCATCTCCTTACAATTGCACCCTGCTTATGCAGGTCAAAAGGACACCACCAATCTGGTTAAAACATTGCAGCCTAAAGCGAAGTAGCCAGCAGGGATGAGTACTGTCCCCACTGTCGCTAGGAGAGGGGGGAAAAAATCTGTAATACGAATAGCCTTAAAAAAGTTGATGTCACCAGTTTTCCTAAAATTCTAGCACCCACTAAAATTAGGTTAATTTCCCATTATTCCATTAAAATTCAATCACCTCTCCCCTTTTCAAAGGAAATTTGCCCTCCAGTAGAAACCTTAGAGCATACCATTCTCAAATAAACAAAACTGCCTAACAATGTGTTTTTTCCCAGCTGGCCTACCAACCCACAGCTCCTATCCTACAGTTCTGCGATCGAAACTACAAGTGCACCAACATGGCCACAGTTCACCATTTCTTTGATCAACACTTTAAAAGACTGTTTACAAGGTCAATCGCTCAACTAACGCAAATTCTGAACTGACTTTTGTGGCCTTGTCTTAAAATTAATTTTCAACACCACACCAGGACAAGACACCTTTGTGTGCCCAGAGAAAAAACAATAGTCGAACACTAACAGACAGAAGGTAGGATGACAGGCATCTTCCTTGAAGATGACCCCACAGCTATGAAATGATTCCTAAGTTACGTGTGTTTGTATTTTTGCAAACAATCTCTCTAGCCGAGGTACTCTTGAGTCACTCTGGGGCTAAAAGTATACCCAATCTCATCAGCTCTACTTTTACATTCTTGCAATGCATGTGCAGAGACCTCTATTACCTGACCTAACCTTACACTGAACCAAATGCTAGCATTCCTCACCTACTACACAGTGCACTTCTACACAACACCTGCTAGCAACACATGACATGTAGACACACAAACTATGAATAGGTCATGTTACATCTGTTCACAGATACCTCACGCCATAGGCACACTTTATTTATCACAGGAGAAATCCCCTGAAGAAGCCAAATGCCTCATCCTTCTATACCTATGAGGAATCAGGGCAAAATCCTACCCAATAGACTAGAACCTGATAGGAGATGATTAAAGTAATGAACAGTGCTGAGCTTGGCTTAAACGCTATCAAGGAGAAATTGACAGCCATCCGCCTTATTGTGATTGAACATGTGGAACTTGATGACCACTATGTAGGGTGGGGTTGTGCTGACATTGGTACTTTTATATCTGGAAATGACCTGGGTAACGGGACATTAGTCCATGCTATCCAAGAACTGCATTGTCTGCAAACCGAAATGAAGAAGGAAGGAGGTGCCCCGGAGCAGGACTGGTTGCATAGTATCTTTTTTTGGATCCCCTTATGGTTATCCAAACTATTTACATCATTTATGCCTATTAACATTGTTATCCTTCTGTTATGTGGTTTCCTACAAGTGGGGGTTTCCTGCTACAAAAATGTCGTCATCAACTTAGGTAGTGTGCACATAGCTAGGGTAAAGGCAAGAGATACTACACACACACTTTACAACAACATAACTATCATGACATATTAGGAGGATAGAGTAGTTGAAGAATCAACTAGAGCTTGGAGTGTTGGCATGGTGAACATGATGGCAATGAATACCATGATATGTTCAGGCCTGACAAAGGGGATAACAAAAAAGTCAATATCAATGTATGCCATAAACTGTGCCTGCTGAACCATGCCAATACCCGTTAATATAATATCAATGTATGTTATTAATTCTATCCACACAATGGCACCAACACTGCCAATTAAGGAGACCAATGTATGTCATAATCCATGAACAAATGACATTATTGTTGCTAGTAAAACCAATGTCGATGTACATTATGATTTAAGCAAGCTTATCCGTGTCGATACCATTAAGAACAATGTCAATGTATGCTATGACAACTATAGGCACAATGTTGAGAATATCGATAAAAATTATACCAGTGACTGCCATTTTATTTTATGGTTTCCAATAAACTTGAATCATTGCTGTTGGATTCCCCCAAGGTGACCTCCCCATCAACCCCTAGTCAGAGATATGTGGTTAGACAAGTCCTATGACCCACACCCACGCCTATTGAATACCAAGGCACACAAGAGAACTCTCTTAACCTAAAGACAAACACGTGCCCAGGGAAAACCCTGATCAATCCCACATATAGCTGCACCACAAACAAGTTCGAGGACATTGGCCACAATAAAACATGTTTGGCTAAGGGCTTGCATTCTCCAAAAATACCACAAAGCTATATGCCATATATAGATAGAATCACTCAACCAATCAGGACACAACGTGCACACCACATGTAGTGATAACATGCTCCTCATACCGCACATCTGGACACACACACACGCTGGCCAACACTAACTACCCGAGATCAAGAGCCATCTGTGTCTTTATCAGATGCCTGTGCTTGTTGATTTACAACTGAGATGCTTTCTGGAATGTGGGAAATTGTTTTATTGTACCTCTTGACCTGCAGATAACAGCAGCCAAAACTTTGTACACCTAGAGACTTTGAGCAGAGGCACACTTTTGAGGCTCTCCCAGCTGCAGCGTTTAATTAAACTGACTTGTTCCTCTTTTGCCAAATGCCATATCCGCGCAACATGGTACATGGTGATGGTACATGGACTTCTTTAGCAAAATCCTTTCATGTCATCTTCAGTCCTTTCACCACACATAGCTTACATTAGATCATCCTTGGTGGCCTGTAATATATTTGTACATGAAAGTTGTAATTACACTATTCACAGGCTTCTTGCATGATCTTCTTGGCGACATAAGACCATAGTGCTCATACAACATGCATACTAGGCCTGAGTGGAGCTCACAGAGTTCTGCTATGTGGAATTCCACACCTCCACGAGACTCCGCTCAATGTGACTGTTAGTGCTATGTTTTTGACATTCGTCAAAGTGACGAACGTTCTCGCGCTCAAAATCGTGCATGAACAGCACCATGCATTATGCATGGGCATGGCCATTTTGTTTTCTGCTTTTTGTGCATGGTACTGGGGCCTGTTTCTTAGTCCACCCTTAATCTTTTCAATCCTCCCCTATCTGACTCATACACCCCTCATTTTCCTTTATTGTATCAGTGTGTGTCTTTGTGTTGATGTGTTTTATGTTTTTGTGATTTTATTTGTGTTTTTCGTGACTTTTTTTGGTTTTCTCCTTAAGTCTTTACTTTTTTATTTCTTCCTTCTCCTATTTCTTCTTATTTAGCTGCACACCTTGCAATTGTCGGCGCCACCAAATGGGGCAGCCTCATGCCATTTTTTCGGAGGTGGCTGTGCTAGTCTTCTATGTGTGTCATCACTTCCCCTCCTTGCAGGCAGCGGGCAGTAGGCCTGGCAGCAGGTATGCCCACCAGGAGTGTTGATTGCTGTGGGAGAGTGTGTGCCAGTGTGTGCGCTGGAGCTCTGAGGTCCAGCGCACCCAACAGCAGTCAACGCATCGTTGGGCAGATATCCTGGATAGGGAACAGGACCTGCTCGACATGATGGTATAGGAGGTTGTGGGGCTCAGTGAGTAACTATTTATTTGTTGTGTTCTTTCTATACTAATATTATTTTTACAAGTAGCATGCTGCTTGCACTCAAAGGTAAATTAAGGTTACATAACACATAATATTTAATCCAGAGAGTTGCCACGGTCATTGGTGGACCCCTCCAATGTTGTGTATGTATTCATTTATACAATAGTAGTATACCAACGGTTTCGATGATAGTGCAGCATGGCTGGAAACTAGTATGAGGACGGTCCCATTGCATTTGCCAACCAAGACCATATGTCCTTCATTTACCAATTATTATTCCTCCCCCTCATTGCACACCAATGACTCAATTTTCTTCATAGCTATGCTTCTCCATTACAAACCGTCTTTGGTTGGTTTGATTACTTGGCTTTTCAAACATTGCAATTGAACAAAATGCTCAACATAATATTTTTGATAGAAGACACAGCAACCAAACTGTAGTGATGTATTGTGGCTGAATTCTCTTTAAAAAAATAATAATAAGGGGATGCTAAACTAAATATTAATGGGGGAGGTGTAACTGGCATCTAAAACTGTGTATTGTTTTTTCTAGCTGCACAGACCATTGCAGTGGCCAGCAACAGCAGAGTAGATGAAGCGGTGGTCGAAGAGGGAGTTCCAGTGGCAGCAGGTATGAGAGGTGGTAAGCTACATTGCTTGCTTATTGGCAATTATTAGTATTCTCAGTGCAAGGGCATCATGAATCCCTCCACTTTAGCAGCTACAGCAGGGTAGAGTTAATAGTCTAATCTATCTGCAAATCAGCAGACAATAGCTCATATTGAAAGCTAAAACCAATGGGTTGTTGGAAAAAAGAAAGCATGGAAAGGAGATAGGATGGGTGAAAGGTTATAAGAGTTAAAGAATGTGTGCATGGGTGAGTATAGGTGAAAGCTGCATAGGTGGGTGATAGGATGCATGGGTGGGTGAATGATGGGTATATGAATGAAAGGATGCCTGTCTGGTTGGGTGAAATGGATGATGGGTGAAAAGAATTCTTCTTGGGTGGGTTAAAGCAGGATTTGTGAAATGGTGAGTGTGTGAAAGGATGATTGGGTGGAACAATTGATGTATTGGTAAAATGATGGTTTAGAGCAGTGTATAGGTTAATGAATAGATGGATGGATATAAAAGGATGGATGGTTTTCAATAGTAAAATACTGGATGAGAGAATGCAAAGCTTAATGTGAGTATCAAAGGGAGAAGAATAATAGAACAATGAAATGACGAATGCATAACTGCTTGGATAAAGAAACAAGGGAGTTCTTCTGGGGATGGGCGTGGACATCTATTTCAATTGTTTGGAATGGTTTTACAAAAGCTTTGGTTCAAAGTGGGGGGTATTTCTGTCTACTTCCTTTACTCACTGTATTTGTTAAGCAAGTCAGATACGTTTCTTACTCATCACATCCCTTCACATGACATTTTGCCAGTGTCACCCATGACCTAACTTCTACATAGTTCAATTCAGCACTGCAGTGTTGGCTGTGCAATGTGCATCTTGTGACATTTACAAAGTATTCAATGCATGTCAAAGTGAAAACAAAATGTGTTTCCCTTGCCTCGACAGTGCCCACTCAGTCACTTTCTTGTACTTCACTCCTTCACTCTTTCCTAAGTTCTGTCCCAGCTTTCCCAAAAAATTGTAAAGTCTATTCTTGAGATGTGCCATATTTTTCTCTCTAAGTGATTTATATATTTCATGGCTCCCATAACAGGACGTGATGGCCGCGGTAACCACGCCGCGTAACCACAGCTGACCTGACCTCGCCTAGGCCACGCTCCCCGTCAATGGAGGCACACACGGGGATGGAGTAGAGGGATTTCGCACTCACCTTCGTGCCCGGTTTCATTTGTTTCCTCTCACTTTGAGGAGTTTTCTTGCCAATAGCGGTGACTACGGGTGAGCAGAGGAGCCGGGGAGATTTTGTCTCATGCATGCTCTTTGAGACGAGCGCGTGGAGTGCTGGATTGGATTGGAGTGCTGACATGAGGAGGTTGCTCCAACACCTGCTGTAAAACGGGGAGAAGGACTTCAGCCTGCTGCTGGGCAATCGGTTATAACTTGGAGGGCTACAGTAAGAATTATACTTGTACGAAGCCCACTGGCAGGAGTATTCTATAGGTAAAGTAAAAAAGAAAAAAAAAAGGAAAAAACATTATTTTTTTTTGCACAGTGGTGCCTTCTGGGAGCTGGAGTCCTGGATAGCTTGCAGGGAATTTCTGACTGTATTTTTGAGGTAGACCTGGGGCAGGCTGTTTCTGCATGAAGAAAAATAAGCTCTCTTAAGGAGTAATAAGGAATGATAAGGCTTTAACCCCCTTGTTTTGGAGGACTATAAGGAGGAAGTTGGTGAAAAGGACTTGGAACCAAGTATTTTTTTTTTCTTTATTTTTGACACTGAGCTCCTAGTTATCCCTTGGACTGCTCCTTTCTATGTGGGGTAAGATACCTGCGGGAGGGTGGTTTGCGGGTTACACTGTGTAGATATGGGGAAAAATCTGCAAACATGCATGCTACTTGCGAAAGAAACAAGAGAGCTAGCCCGCCTGGCGAATAAGCAAAATTCGTCTAAGCTAACGGACCAGGACTCAACTTTTGAGAGCTCGGATGATGAGATTGAGGTGTGCTCGGGCCAGTTTGACAGCTCAGATAAAGTTGGCAAACATGAGAAAATAAATATCGCTAAAATTGCACTGTCCCCGCAGCAGAAATGTGATGCAGATAATGGGGAGTAAAAAAAGAAAGCAACCAAAGAAACTAGAGAAGCAAAACAATTCCCGGTATTTTTGAAGAAGGTACCAATATGTCAAACTTCCCCTCCCCCGGCTTCGGCTGTAGCTTTGACCCCGGTATTAACCTCCACTCAGGATTTATTTGGAGTGCATGTTGCCAATTCAGGGCTACCATCCAACGTAGTGGAAGCTGTGAATTTTATGAGTCAAAAGGGGCCGCAAGATAATTTAAATGCCTTCTTTGAACAGGAATTGACCTTAGAAAATGCAAAAGGATTATTGCAACAGCAGCAGGGTGGAATTAATAATAACGTGTCTAGCTTGGCGCCACCACTACCGAATAAGCTGCCAACTCCCCCACCTCTTTCACAACCTGGAAATCGCACTCAAGAGTCTTTATCAGAGGTGGAATCAATTTCAAGCACGAGAGCGATGGGAACTCAGCCGGTAGCCCTATTAGATTCCTCAAACTTTCTGCCTGATCTTAACTCCATTACGGAACCAACAAGAGAACTGCAATTGAATATAAAGGATATGTTAAACCTAATCCTACAAGAAATCTGGGATCTTAAACAAAATCAAGAAGCAGAATTGACCTCCCTTCATCAAAGGCTAGATAAAATGGAGGAGGTAATGCTGAATTTCCCAGTAAGGTTAAATGAAGCAGAAGTTAGAATTTCAACTCTTGAGGACCAAATGGTTATCGTATCCGAAGAGGCAAAGCTAGCGGTCAAAAATAAACAAAACCTCGAAAATAAGTTAGAAGAATTGGAGAATCATTCTAGGAGATTGAACCTCCGCATTGTGGGTATTCCCGAAGGATTGGAAGGCTCACAGCCCCTCCAGTGGATGAACTCCTTCATGAAGCAAAAAATTGTCCCTGAATTTGCTGGTGATTTAACAATTACCAGAGCCAATCGGGTCCCTGCCCGTCCGTTCCCCAACCCCTCTAATCCACGGACATTTCTCCTGAACTTCGCAGACTTTCGGGTCAAGGAGGTGATCTTGACCAAAGCAATTCAGCAAAGACAGTTTGATGTTAATGACACTGCGAAATGTCGAATCTTTTCAGATATGACGGCTGTTGCCGCAAAAAGGAGGAAAGAATTTGTAAAAATTCTTCATCTTTTTAAGGCGAACGGGGCACAAGCATCGATTGCTCAGCAATCCAAGCTTAAGGTTCTGGTTAGGGGCACATTTTTCATGTTCTCTAGCTTAGAAGAAGCACAGAACCTTCTTAAAGAAATCTTCCAGGGTCCCTCCACAGTTTAAAGGCTGTCAGTCTCGCAACTATTTTATTATTATAGTTGGGGTCCTTAGGGTTAGCCTTGAAAAGGTTCTAAAATATAAAAATATAAAAGTCTGCCCTAACGAACGTTTATAAAGGAGGAAGGGGAAGTAGAAGGGAGGGGGGGGAGGGGGTAATAAATAAATAAAGAATAAAGGAAAAAGAAAAAATATCTTTTTTTTTTTGTTGGGCCATAGGACTTTAAAAGATTGTTCAATTGATAGCTTGAGGGGATTCGTTGTTATACCTCCTCCCCCATATTATTTTCTTTTTTAGAAAAGGGAGAATAAAAAGAGAGGGAGGTAATGGGGAAGGGGAAAGGGGGGTTAAGTAAAAAAAGAAGGGAAGGGAGAGAGAAAAGAAAAAGGGAAAAAAGAGATAAAAACCCAGGTGGGTCCCTAAAAATTTAAAAAAGAAAAAGGAAAAAGGGGGGAAATATATTTTTTTTAAATTTTTTTTAATATATATTTGTTAGCAGAGGACGGGGGCGAGAGGTCATAGGTTAGGTCACTAGGGTGTAATTCCATGACACCCAACTTAGAAGGGAGGGGGCAATGTGGATGGTGTGGTGCTGAGTTAGGGGTCCACATTTTGGGAGGGGTAAGGGGTAGTGGGGTAGGGAATGCGACGGGAAAAATGAAGTCTTGTTTAAATTCCTTTGTTTATCAAACTCAATCAGATCTGATACTTGAGATGTGGTATTTGACCTTTTTTGTTGTTTATCATTTGCAATTTAATATGTCATTTGAGACGTGGTACTTGAGTGGGAAGTGGTGCTATAGTAGTCGGCAAATACCCTGGTGGGATGAATATTATGGCAAGTAAAGATGTATTTAAGGTTGTTTCATTTAATGTAAATGGTCTTAATAATGGGAAAAAGATGAGGGCAATCGAAATGTGGATCAAAACTGAAAATCCGTCTGCTATATTATTACAAGAGACACATATCTCTACTACTCGACAGTCTGATTTCTCTATGTTTAGGTCATGGGCCTCCTATCGGGGTTTTTCCCTCATCCACTGCTTCACATAGAGGGACAGCTATATTCCTGAATAAGAAACTACAGGCCGAGGTAGTGAAATTTGAAACAGATCGAGATGGACGTTGGTGTTGGATAACATGCACTCTCAAACAAATTTCTACACTAATCACATTTGTGAATTTTTATGCACCTATTGAAGATCAGTCACAAGTCTATGAAGAATTGTTTCAGTCCTTGATCCTAGTCTCAGGCGACATCATAATGGGGGGTGAGTTTAATATTCTTATGAACCCCCTAATTGATTCTTCAGGGTCAAGGAAAAGGCAGATGAAACCTCGATCTTTTAAAATAATACAGCGCAACATTAAACTTACAGGATCCTTGGCGGGTGGCTTTCCCTTCTAAGAAATCTTATTCATGCTGGTCGGGCAGATTTCAATCCTCATCTCGAATTGATTTTTTTTTGGTCTCTAGTAGGCTTTGTTTTAACAGTCAGGCATTCCTACCCAATGGCTTTTCCGATCATGCAATGCTGACTTTACAGATGGGTGTAGTTGAAGATGTTAAATGTCCTAAAAGGTGGTCCCTGAACTGGCAATATTTGCTGTAAGAAGACTGGATAGGTTCCGTGGCACTGGAAATTAAATGCTTTCTGACACGAAATGTTGAGACGGCACCATTAGCTGTAATATGGGACACACTTAAGGCCTTTTTCAGGGCTTAGCTATCGGGAAAGATCCCGATCACATTAACAAAGCTAAAAAGATAAAAAAAGATCTGGAAAATAAAGTTCAAACCCTATATGCTTCTGTTCTAAATAATCCTTATCCTACTAATCAAGATCTCTTGGTCCAGGCGAAACATGAACTTAGCTCCAACTACTATGCTCAAAGTGAGGTGTTGTTCCAGAAATCTAATCAAAAAATCGACGAGCAGAGTAATTTCACAGGCAGGTTCCTAGCGTGGCAGGCTATGGAACAAGCCGCTTCTAATCTGATTAAAAGAATAAAATGCCCCTTATCAGGCACATGTTTTGAAGATCCAGCTAAAATAGATGAAATAATGGTCCAACATTATGGCTCTATTTATAGCTTCGAGCAAAATGTAGATATGAGCTCTTTAAAAAAACATCTAATTGAGAATGATCTACCAAAACTTTCTGAGACTGAATAAATCGGTATGAAAGGACCTTTTACGATGGAAGAGCTAGAAGGCGTAATTAAAAATCTGCCAAATAGAAAGGCCTGTGGCCCGGATGGACTTCCACCCGAATTTTATAAGGTTTTTTTAAGCTCATTTGCAGAATTTTTTCTTCAATTATTTAACTCTATGTTAGAAGGTGGCGAGGTGCCAGAATCTTTCCGTCAAGGGAATATAGTGAGTTTTCCAAAGAAAGGGAAAAATATTGAAGATCCAAATTCCTATAGACCAATAACATTACTTAATTCGGACTACAAGATTTTGACCAAGCTTCTGTCCCTTCGATTTAATAAGCATGCTGCGAACTTGATACATAGCGACCAAAATGGTTACATCGCAGGGAGACAATTAGCCACCAATACGCATTATCTGGCAGAAGCACTTGACTATTTTGAGATACATAAAACACCTGCCTTGGTGATGTTATTTGACGCCGAAAAGGCTTTTGATTTAGTGGTATGGGATACCCTATTTATGATCTTAGACCATTTCGGCATCCCCAGCAAAATCTTGTCCTTGATCCAGCGACTATATGGCAATGCACAAGCCAATATAATTATTAACACCTCAATAGCTGGTCGGGTTAAAGTGAAACGTGTTACGCGACAGGTATGCCTCTTGTCGCCAGTTCTTTATTGAGCCATTGGCGGCCGCAATAAGGAACTGCCCAGTATTTCTCCCCCATACCCATCAATGTCAAAACTGAAGCTTTATGCTGACGACATAATGCTCCTGATTAAGCCAGAGATGGAAATTCAAACGAGAGTTTTTCAATTGTTTGAGGCTTTTGAGACATTAGGGGGATATCGTATTAACAAAAATAAAACTGAAATTATTCAATGTGGCGGGGTGACCAGCGATTTACATATAGATATTCGATTTTGTATTAATTCTAACCCGAAAAGATATCTCGGGGTGTATTTTTCGAATTTAGTCTCTGATCTGTACCACTTGAATTATGTGCCACTAATTCGGAAAACTCAAGCTTTGCTGTTGCGCTGGAGATCTCTTCCCATTTCGATTTTAGGGAGAGTTGTACTTATTAAAATGTCAGTCAATCAACTATTCCATGCACCTTATCAAGTTTGTTTTTTACTAAAGTCAATGTTTACCACTTTTATATGGGCAAAGAAATCTTCACGCATTGCACTAAGCACCTTATACGAGAAGAAGGAACAAGGACAAGGAAAGCTAGCACTTCCAAATCTTAAGGATTACTATAATGCATATTTTGCACAATATTTATCGAGATTTAAGCCTCCCCCACAAGTAAATTTTTTTATTAATAGTTTTATGGATCTTATGCTTAAAGAAAATCAGATTCAATCACCGCTTGCAATTTTTAAATCCCCAAAACTGGTTAGGTATAAGTACCTCCATTGGGTATTCAAAAAATGACAAGCACTGTTTAAGAGATATTCTATCCCGGTCATTAACTCAGGTACTCTTTTGGCGGGGATACTCCCCTATCTTCTATTGAACTTATGTTAAAATGGGCTATGATAGGATTCCGCCAAGTAGGTGATTTTCTGCAAAATGGTTAATGGCTATCTAAGCATGAAATTTTACAGCAAGCGCCAAAATATTTTATTCTATTGGGATCTTATAATAAGTTATACAAATTTTTCTCAGACTTAGATATTTCCCAATTGAACGGCTCAAGCCAGTTAATCAATGATCTACTATTAGCAGCATCTGACAGGAAACCGGTTCAGTGGAAACAACGCTTAACCTCGGTTAAGAATTTGTATCTTGCACAGAAAGTAATTAAAAAATGGTCTGACCAGGAGGATGTTGAAATTTCTATGAATGTTTGGATGACGATTAATAGATTAAATTTTAACACACTTAGAGGTGCAAATTGGCGTAGGATGCTTTTTTTCAGTAAATGGCTAGTATATCGCACACCTTCCGTTTTGCAGAAAATGTACCCTAATTCTTCAGCTCATTGTTTTAGATGTGTCAGTCACCCGGTAGCTAATTGGACTCATACTATGTTACAGTGCTCAAAAATTCAAACATTTTGGGAAGATGTTTTTGGTTTTCTTGCAATTGAATGTGATTTACAATGTTTAAGTTATGATAAACTGATCCTTATTGGTTATGACCCAGATCTTCTACTCCCAGACCGGATGGTCAAACTTGTATATATCGCAATGGCAGTAGCTAGATCTCTTTTATTACAGAAATGGCGAACAGATTTAGTCCCCTTACTAATGGAATGGGTCAATAAGATGCGGGCGGTTAAGCGAAGCGAACGCATATACGCTATGAGAATAAGGGGTCTCAAAAAATTCACGAAAATATGGTCTTCCTATTTTGATTAAAAAGTCCTGGGATCTATTATCATTTTTATCATCTTGATATAAATTAGTGTAGCAAAAACCAGTGAGTTTGGAGGCAGGATTGGGTCTAATTTTATGTACATTGACACATATTCTTGGGGGATTTTATCGGCAGTTGAGCCCTGGTTTTAGCAATCCTTTTCTAAATCTGGATGTATTTTACTTCTTGTATATGCAAGGTGTTTTGAATTTCAGGTTGATATCTTTTTTTCATGTATCAGATCTGTAAATGTAATCAGTTTTTTGACTTCAATAAAAATTTTTTTTTAAAAAAATGGCTCCCATAACAGATTTGCACCTGTTCAAATGTTTCCCCTTTAACATTTGTCAACTACAGTGACTGATTCCTCCAAAGCTTAGGCACATGATGATGATCAGTGACACCCCACTAGTATTCTGTAGTAAAACGTATACTTACTTATCCAGCCTAATCCCTCTAATTTTCCCAGCAGTCTAGTAAGATAAGTTTCCTTTCCATACTGCCAGGCACATGCATTTGTTGGGAATATTTATAATTGTGAAGGAGGGTGAGGCCAGGGAGCAAAGTGGGACTAAGCGCCTTGTGTTTTTGTGGATGGGATCGTCTGTGACAAATGTGCCAAATACAATCCAGATATGCAGTTTCTTAATCCTTTCCCTGAACGGCAGAACATCGTTTTTCCCCCCAGCTGCTTACAGCACAGGCTATCCGCATTTACATTTATAACTGATATGTATAATGTTGTGTCATTAATATTCATCTGCCTTAGTATCATGGTAAAATTGAAGAGGAGAAGAGCATGGCCATTAGGATAAGATTACAGCTTACAGATGCCCCAGCTGCCTCATTTCTTTTCAGCCCGTTCCAGCCTTATGTAAGGCATGTGTGGGTAAAAAACTGTCTGTGATGCTAATCACATCATATTCGAATGGCCCTAGGGGACCAGCAATATAATGCTACTGTGTTACTATACACTTTTAAAGAAGTTCTTTGCACAGAACATTTTTCACAATTTGTCTTTTTTCTTTCTTGATATAGCTACTCCTGCTGGTTGACAACCTAATGGACAGGAGATAGCAGCCCTTCTGTGGCAGCAGAGACTGAATGCCACGTGGGCCAAATTTAAGCACCTGGTGACCCTTGAGGAGAAAGAGAAGGAAGCAGCTGCTGCAGACCAGGATCCCAGCCAGCTGCCTGCACCTCCAGCCTCCCTCCAAGAAGAACACCATCACCTCTGGCAGCCGCCCGCCACACCACCACTGCTGGCCCCTCTTGCACTTAGACCACACTTTCCAGTGCTGCATCATGATGAAGCTGGTGCACATTGAAAGCAGTCAGGCATGCATGGAGGGCCTCAACCAGCTTCTGCCCTACATGTAGTATAATGCCCTCTTCTTTAGGCCCTTTTTAAATATTTCTTTTAATGGGAAAGACTTGTTATGGGTGGAGAGGGTAGGGATGATGAGAGTTGGGACCAGGAGTGTTTGTTGGACTTTTTGTTGGACATTCTGGACATTGGTTAGGGACCGGGAGCTTTGATTGGAGAGAGGTGTGGTCCTGTTGTGGGTAGAAGTAGTGGGTTTTACTGTTAAAAAAGAGAAATAAATATTTATTTGACTTTATTTATGCCTCAGATCTTTTTTGGGGTGTTTTACTATCATTTGCTTACTTTGAGGGCAGCTTGTTTTATAAACCTGTTTAAAAAATGTATACCATATGGCACCATAGTTCTACTACCCAAACAATACTCCATAGTTCTCTTATCTCAAGAGATGAAGCGAGGGCTGATACCTCTCTCAGTGTTCTTACTGCAGATTTTCGCGAGGTGCCATCTTATTGTGGTGGTAGTAGTAGCAGGCTAGCGTGGTAACATGGAAGGAATCAGAAGCAAGGTCCCACTCCTACCTAGGTGAACTCCACCTGTACGATTAATGAAAGTTTTATTAATCACGGGCAAGTAGATTTAAAGGAAACACATAATTAGTGGGTATTTACATTATTATATAATCATCATAACTTTAGAAAGACTGAGACCAGACTACCAACATAGCACAACAAAGCAGACCTGATATAACAAAAACTAGCAATAGTAATGTCTTCTGAGCAATAGGGAGCTAGTGTTTTAAACCAACGTACTAAACTTACATAATCTTTCAGTCAGTAGGAGTTCAATCGGAGTCAGGCGTGGACAAGGTTAAGTGCTAATGTAACACAAGTCCGGAACGATGAGGTTGAGGAATGATATTTTTCTATATCTAAAATATGGATCACTTTTATATGTGGGTGGGTAAAATAAAATGGTGCCAATGTGAGCTATTGCTCAGGTAATAGAAAATCCAGTAGTGAGTTGGTATCACCTTCACCCCATCTGCCAGACCAAGTGTGTGATCTATTTCTGATGTAAATTAAGGCATGCCTCAATAAATTACAAATTACACAGCCCAAGGTAAGATGGTTAGGGGTTTGATGAATTGACGGGGAACAAGATCTGAGGAAAGATGTGACAAAGACAAACACCAAAAAATTACACAGAATTCAGTGAGGCGATAAGCAGCACATCATCAATCTGTTGTGGAAGGATATGAAGGAATGAGTATGACTCAGTTCAGTTAAATTAATTGCAAACATGAACTTTCCTTCAGCTCCAGAGACCCACATTATTTATATATGTTCTGCCATCTGCGTTTGAAAAAAAGTATACACATTATGGAGGAGTGAGGTGAACTCACAGTTCTAAATAATAATTCTTAAATAAAAAAACAATACTAAATTGCCAAATTGGGTGGTGCATCTGCATTTTTCTCAGATTGTCCATCAATCGTAGAGCCTGGCTGAAGGGGTCCGGTAGGGTAAGCAGGAGTGTAATGGAGCTGTTGTCTTTTGTGCAAGAGATGAGAAGGCCTGCGAACTATAAAACAGAAACGATATTGCGGAGTCAAGGAGAAGGACGGGACAGAAGATAAGTGTACAAAGAAGTCTCAGAGAGTCAGAGCAAGAGCATAGCCTGCTGCAATCAATAATTTTAGCACTCATGTGGGATCGATTATCTGAGAAGTGAGAGCAAATTACAACTGATAACAGACAAATGGCTGCCTGTACCGGGCTGTTCAATTTCACAACTGTCATCATAACGTTCTGCCAAGTGCATACATATTGTGATGACATCACATGTCTGTCTCCAGGTATCTACAAACACAGCCCCCCACCTGACCAAATATTAGAGGAGTTTTAACTTTTAGCCAGCACAAACAATCAGCAGCACTGCATTTCCCAAACCAAAGCATCTCTCACCAGTACACAGAGCTGAGTAGGCTTCTTAGAGTTCTTCTTCTGGCTGTTATTAAGGTAGTCCCACCTGAGTCCTTGCATTATTTTCCTGACTCCGAGTAACAAATCTTTCTAACTCTGTTCTAATTCCTGACCTGAATGAAAGTTACCGACCTGTAGTGCACTGCTGTTGATGAAGAAGAAAAACACGGAGTTATTTTTTTATGTACATTTATGTTTGTTATTTAATGGCCTAGAAAGGTCTTTGAATGTCAATGTGTGATCCAGTTACTTGAACAAAAATAAGAGAGTCAACCCGGCAGGCAAATCTCGCTAAGTGTTAAAGGGAAATGGCCAATCGAGGGGCGTGGTCCGGCCATGAGACTAGATGGCCTGCTTGATCCCGGAGCTCCACGCAGAGACAGGCCCTGTATAGGGGAGTCTCACTTATGACATGGTGGGAGCTTGGTGACCTGTCCCACCATCACAGCCGTCATATACGGCAGCTGGCTCCTGTCTTCCGACCGCCGTCACCAACTCCACAGTTGGGCCAGCTTATCCTGTCCTGGCTGGCATGGGTGTGGGGCTGCTGGGCCCACAGACAGGTAGGAAACCTTAGCCCACAGCACTGCAGAACTGCTGGCCTGAGTCACCTCCTTGGGGAGCCACCACCCTGGTTGACATCAGAACCCACCTTGATTACTTGAGCGAATGGAGCCCTGCAACTGGCAGACCTGGTATGCATCGGCGAAGGACTACTGGACCTAGAGGCAAGCAGGAAGCCTCAGCCCACAGTGCTGTGGCATTCCTGACTCAAGCCACCTCCAAGAGGCGTCTATGCACAGGGTGTCATCTGGCCCCATCTAGGCTACTGGAGTGGACCAGGGCCCTGCAAATGACATTGCTGGCTTGCCTGCTGTGTGCGGCCTCTGGACACCTCTCACTCCTCTGCCTTGGCTACCTCCTGCTGCTCCACTGCGACATTGGTCCCTAGCGACCTGACTGAAAGGATGGTGGAGCATTGGGCCTGGGTGCACTGGAGACGCCTCAGCCCTCCACATTTCAGCACGACCAGCCCTCCTCCCAGTGATAGGGATATCGTCCCACCGGTCATCCGGCCCATAGTTGAGGGCTGGCGGTGGCGTGCAGATCTGCAGCCCCACCGCCCTTGCACACTAAAGACCCTGCCGGAGCAAGAAAAGTATGGGGTAGCGGCCTGATGGCGAGGGTCTGGGCCAAACTCTTCTGGTCATCGATTGCATTGGCTTCACCTTAGGAACCCTACTTGGATTGGTGCCGCCACTGACTGGGCCCTCCCACCCGTCTACATAGTGGGAGCATTGGCATGACTCTTTGGACTGCCCCTGGGCCTGCCTGCCTGTAACAAAGTGAGAGTGGCCCACCTTAATGTCGTCTGAGCCAAACCAGGACCTGCGGCTACAACTCACTCAGTCAAATCACCACCTGTGGGGCTGCTGAGCCCTATCCAGGCCTCCTTCTGGTGCCACCACAGTGTTCAGGCAGCTCAAGGACCATGTACAACTGGACCGCCTCAGCCAGCATGCCTTTCTGCAGCACTACCTCCTCACCACTCTCAGGCCTATTGCCTGATGTACATTTCTGACCAATTTGTATCACCGACTAGAGGCCTGGCGGAGGGTGATGTGGACAAGCTCGCACCACACTGACCATTGACCAACTGCCCGATTGGATCTGACATGCGGGCCAACTGGACAGTCCACATCGGTAACCGATGGATGACTCCTGGCTAGACAATGGGCAATATACAAAAAAGGACCTGCCTCATACACCAATCTTAGTTTAAAGCCCAGAGAGCATTCAATACTTCCTACTCGACGTGCTGGCAATTGTACAATTTGTTGCCTATTAGCCGTTTGGTCAATCGCTACGGAGTTCTAATATCTCGGGCTATGGAAATACCTGAAAACTAGGTGAATTTGACAAAAAATTCCCCTGGGAGCCTATACAACCCCCCCACCACTATGTGTGAAGAAAGAAAGGAAAGGCAGGGAGAAGAGGGAACATCAGTCTCGCACTCAGCAGCACCATCAAGAATTGATGTCCGTTCCAACGCCTCAAAGAAAAGAAGTGCAGGAAAAAATGAGGACGGCAGTGCCTCACGGACGTAACCCCCACGAGGTGTTCCCGTATGTCGAGGATAGTTATTCCCAACAGCAACCCCCAGTAACCTCACACTATACACGTGTACCCAGAGGGGGGCGCCAGCAAGGGAAACGCACATTTAACAACTGGACGTTTGATAACACCAGCAGTGAAGAGGATGATTATAATGCACAACCCTCTACCTCTGCTTCTACGTCCCACCCCAACCAGAGAGTTAGATTTAACACCATAGAGAGGCCCAACGAAGACCTGGGAGCCATGTTGAGGGATTTTTTAGAACAACGCCCCCAGGATCAGAGAGGGACCAACTACAGGGGGAGGGCCAGGGGCAGAGGCAGAGCACGCCACAACAACAATCCACTATGGCAGAATTTTTCACCCAGGATCACGCGCAGCAGAGGCAGGATACCCCAGTAATTAGGGAAAAGAATGACATTGTGGTCAATCTGTCTTCTTACACCTTGACAGTAGATGAACACAGGGTCTTAAATAAAGGCCTCGGATATGTCCCTACTCCTAAACATGACAGCTTTCAGCTGCGGGGTGAACTACATGGATTGATGAGAAAGATCAAACTGAATAAATACTTTCAGGGTAAAGAAATTGAGGCACCCTCGGTGTTTTCCACCAACCTGCGACGACCGTCCCAATTTTGCCCCCCCAACCACTCCATAGGCCCCGAAGTCCTTGTTTTTGAACAAAAAATCATGCAGGACATTAGCATTTTAGAAGAACAGCAGCAGGGCCATAGCCGTAGTAACATGACTAAGGTTGATTGGGCAGCAGTACATTCCCTACAGCACAATCCAAGTATCACCATCAAACCCGCCGACAAGGGGGGAGCGGTGGTGGTACTGGATACTACGGATTATGAACGGGAGGTGGCTAGATTGCTGGATGTGCGACATAATTACCAACCTCTCGCGAGAGACCCTACTAAGAACCTCCAGACGACTATTTACACCATGGTGGCGGAAGCCAAAGAAAAAAAGTGGATCACGGTGAAAGAAGCGGATTTTTTGGTCAATGAAAGACCCAGGATTCCTGCGTTCTACATTGTCCCAAAAATCCACAAGGTACAGAGGCCGCCTCCTGGACGTCCCATAGTATCGGGCATCCAATCGGTCCTTGAGCCGCTTTCCCAATTCGCGGATTTCTTTTTGAGGGAATGCGTAATCACCCAATTATGTTCAGGACACCACATCGGTTCTAAAAATTTTGAATGACACTGCTTTTGACCCCCAACATCAACTATTGGTCACAATTGACATCGAATCGTTATATACCAGCATCCCCCAGGAAGCAACGCTGGTGGCAGCAGCACATGCCCTGGGGGCATGCGAATGGTTTTACGATGTCCCTCAAAGCTTCGTCCTCCAATGCATTGAACTGGCCTTAACAAAAAAAATTTTTGCTTATAAAGACCAGCTTTATTTACAAGTGTCCGGTACATCGATGGGGGCTACATTTGCCCCCAGTCTGGCTTGTATCTACGTGGGCCAATTTGAGACCAACTACATTTTTCACTGCACGAATCCCTTCCAGAGGAACATTGCCCTCTGGAAGAGATACATCGATGATGTGCTTTGTATATGGACCGGCTCCACTGCAGATCTGGATAGGTTTCTTCAGTGGCTGAATGGCCTTGACGAATGCCTAAGATTTACGTGGACTATTAGTAACACCACAGCCACATATCTGGATCTTGACATCACTGCAGTGAACCGTAAGTTGGTCACAAACGTCCATCAGAAACCCACCGACAAGAACTCCCTCCTTCACTATAGATCCTTCCATCCCAGGGCTCTGAGGGATAACTTGCCAGTGGGCCAATTCCTGCGTTACCGCCGGAATTGTTCCAACATCGAGGACTATGTACAACAAGCAGAAACACTATCATGTAAATTAGAGGCTCGAGCTTATCCTACTAGGGTTATTAAGCAGGCTAAAAAACGAGCCCTTAATACCCCACGAGCGGCCCTCCTAGAGAGAACACCCAAAACCTCAGGAGAATGCTTCCCTGTAGTCACCACATTTGGCCCTTTATCAACCCAAATTAGACAGGTGATCAGAAAACACTGGCCGTTACTCCATACCCCGACCGTGACTATGCCCCAACCCCGATTTGCCTTTAAGCGCTCTACTAGCTTACTCGATCGCCTGGTGCACTCATGACCCAAGGGTGAGGTTAAGTCCACAGGAATTCCACCGGGACATTACCAATGTGGCGGCTGTAATGTTTGCGAATTAACTGTTCCAACCAAGAGCGTCATGTTGGCAAGTGGCAAATGCTGGCATCTGAACCCGTTCAGTAACTGTAATACTAACAACGTTATATACAGACTGACATGTCCGTGCGGCCTTCACTATATTGGATTGACCACGCGAAAAGTGAAGGTCCGTGTACAAGAACACCTTAGCACAATCCGCATGGGCAAATTAACCACAAAGTTGGTTCAGCACTTTGTAACGGCAAGGCATGGCCCTCGCGAATTACGTTGGGTGCTACTGGAACGGGTCTGGGGTGACAGCTATAACATGAATGCCAGGTTAACAACGAAGGAGGCACGATGGATCTATCAGGAGGGAGTAGATCGACAGGGCCTGAATGACTGTATAGAATGGAATCAGGTTACAAATTAATATATGTATCACACTGTAACCTGATCCATGAACCTCAGGGCCTAGATAATTAAGTTCACACACAGAGACAGGTCGGAGTGGGTAACTTTTGGACCCTTGATGTGGTAATTCGAGTATATCTCACAGGAGCATTTAAGGGGTGTGTTGGCATGGGTACACTACTGTCATTACACCCTTTATTCTTGAAGGTAATCGAGTAGGGCCACTATCAGTAGTATCCTTATGTCTTGTGTATCCTTGAGTACGGGTGCACTCGTTCCGGTATACATAAGATGGCCGCCATTGCCTTCACTACACGTTTGCGCATGCCCATGACATCACACATGCTTCCTCCAATACGTAAGGCAAGCCCGGTTTACACAACATGGCCGCGACAGCCTTCCATCCAGGGTCGTGCATGAGTATAATCAATGTGCGCGGAGTATTTAAACAGAAACGGGATGCAGAGCCCGTGATGGAAGCCTGACAGAACTCGAAACGCAACACTGATGAGGTGAGGTCTACAGTGGGTCATGGGCGCTGTACTAGTATGCAAAGAAAAGTAAAGATTGATACTTGGTGTCCATGTTAGAGGGCAAGTAATATACCGAATGTCCTCGACTGTTGACAGCGGGAGGGGGTAATAGGAGAGCCCTCCCGGAATGTATACCAAATATACGCAGATATAGAGGCAGAATTAAGAATCTAGTGGGGAGTAAAATGCAATCTTTATGGGGTCAACCACACACCATGCACCTGGCAATTAACGATACAAGTAAGGCAGCTAGACGGGGTACAGAGAGGACCCAGAGTAGTTGGCCATTACCATACAGATAGTTCTAAACACACGTGTATATCTTGCGCAACATGAACATGTAATGTGCTAAATTCTCTGACTCCTTATGCATTTTAGATATATGAATCCGCAGGTTGCGGGCAAGCAACCCAGAAGTATCTGAGGGAGCACAGACCCTCGAGTTTTGTGGGGTGAGGTATGCTGTAAGTGAGCAACCCTTACGGTAAATATAACCGGTTGAAGTGATGCAGGCATTATGTTCACTGCCTGTTTGTACGTATGTTGTCCCTGCATGTGAGCAATTGGGGTGTTGAGCTGAATTTGTTCGTGTCCATTTTATGTTTCCCCTAGGTTCTGACAGATATTATACTGGTCAGCACAAGTAAAGCAGAGAGGCTAGTCGACCCTAGCCCTGAAGAAGTTGCCGCCAATCCATACAGGCAACGACACATGTCGGTCTTTAGGGGACAGCCACACAGCATTGAATAAAAAGTCTCATTTAGCTAGTGAGGGTTTGTCCGGTTTTAACTGGGAGTATCTTTGGGTCCTGATCAGACTCATTCTCCCTAGTCGTAGGGTCGACACCCATTTCTTTTCTACTCTTTTTTCTGCACACAGACACAGTTTAGATTATTAGTTACAATAGGTATTAGAATAGATGCTAGACCTGTTGTGTCACTTTTCATTTTTCACTTTGGACGGTAGTGGCCGATGATGAGAAAGTGAGGTAACGGACGAGTACCTGTCCGCTTACACCTCGTGGGGGTTTCGTCCGTGAGGCACTGCCGTCCTCATTTTTTCCTGCACTTCTTTTCTTTGAGGCGTTGGAACGGACATCAATTCTTGATGGTGCTGCTGAGTGCGAGACTGATGTTCCCTCTTCTCCCTGCCTTTCCTTTCTTTCTTCACACATAGTGGTGGGGGGTTGTATAGGCTCCCAGGGGAATTTTTTGTCAAATTCACCTAGTTTTCAGGTATTTCCATAGCCCGAGATATTAGAACTCCGTAGCGATTGACCAAACGGCTAATAGGCAACAAATTGTACAATTGCCAGCACGTCGAGTAGGAAGTATTGAATGCTCTCTGGGCTTTAAACTAAGATTGGTGTATGAGGCAGGTCCTTTTTTGTATTTGACTATGAGTGGGGGGCGACCTGCCTGCAAGACCCCCTTGGCTCCTTTTTGTAAATAGACAATGGGCAAACCTGCACAGCAACTTCTCTCCACCGAAGCTCTCAACTAACCTCCTTCCATGGCCAACCCAAGGGGGGCAGCTCACCCAGAGACTGGCCAGTTCCAGCCCACCACATGCAGCGCTCTAGATACCACCACAGAGCACATCCTCCAGGAAATCACAGCGGTGGGGTGACGGATGGAGGGCATGGACACAAACATTTCCACACTGGCGGCAGAGACCAAATCCATCCGTCTGGACATTGAAGGTTTTCAGACCCACGTTGATGGGCTGGACCGGTGAGTTGTGGTGGTGGAAAAATGCCTAAACACCGTGCCGGATAGGAACCAAGAATTCCTATTCTTGCGTAGCAAGATCATTGACCTGGAGGATCGAAGACGGCGGGACAATGTCTGTTTCTTTGGCTTCCCAAAGAATCTGCAGGGGGCTAATGCAAAGTCATTTCTTAGGGATGTCCTCCAGAAGCTCACTGGTCTTACCTTTGATCCTCCACTGGAGATGCAGCGGGCCCACCGTTTTGGCCCACCATTAGGGGACTCTTCAACACATCCTGGACCCCTCATTGCCTGCTTCCTACAGCATTTGTAAGTAGCCTGCTCGCAGGGCCCTTACACACACGAGGGCCATGATATCCACATAGTGGCGGACTTCTCCAGGGAAACCAATGACCACCATAAGGCCTTCCTTTGTCTTCGGCCCTGGCTCCGCCAGTTGGACATTAAGTATGGCCTCTTCAAAACCCACCCAATTCTGGATCACCAAGGATGGCACCTTGAAGGAATTATTTGCCCCAGAGGACCTGCACCACTTCCTAGACGGACTCTCCACAGAGGACATTGACACTGCCTCCTCGGTGACTGCAGAATTCAACCACTCTGTTCCAACATCCTTACCTGCCACCTGCTTGGGGAACCCTACACGAGGCCGAGACCCCGACAAGGCGGCGCACTCCCATGGTGACAGAGTCCAGGCCCTACAGGCTGTAGCAGTCCTCACTTAAGACCAGGACAGAGACAAATCTCGCTCCTCCCTGAAACCCTTTCCCACCATGGAGTGACCTCCCTGGGGTGTGCGGTGCTGTGTCGAGCCCGGCGCAGCTGGAGTTGCTGCAGCAAGAACAATGGGACCAGTGCCCACCGGACAGCTGGGTTTCGCTATGACTCTTTGAACATTTGAATATCTGAATGTTTTGATTGCTATTCCTGCATGTACACTATGTGGGCTGTGTGCTACTTTGTTTTGACTCTTCAGCGAGAGCAATGCTAGACTTCTACATGTGCTGCGGTGGTAGGCCAGTGGCCTGAGGTGGCACCGAAACACTCCTCCTCTCACCAACGTACCTGCATGTTCAGCCCACATATTACTGTTAGCGCCCAGACCCAAACTGTTGTTTTGTTGCCTGATGTATGCTAGGTTACCTACTTCAGCCACTTGTTTCTGGGGTCCTGTGGCTGCATGGGACCTGAGCATCACTAGCCCCACCCTTTTTCGAGTTTGCTCCTTACAAATGAGTCCCAATGTCCGTCCCCTAAATGATGAGGATACCTCCACCCTGACGACGGCTGACCACTACCATTTTGCCTCTGGGAGCCGATCACTCATCATATTCATTTTAACCCATCCCCCATCTGGCCACATCATCGAACTGGGCTACGTGCCCCCCTGATGAGGACGGTGCACCCTCATCCCACACCACACTCATGGCACCTCGGGACCATGGGTACCTATTCCTCACTTGGGGGTATCCAGGAATGTCTTTCCTCACCTTCTTCTTCCAGCGGACCCCTGTGGATACTCTATGCCCCCTCCCATCCACACCCATACTCGTCCACCACTCCCTACCTCCTTAAAGGAGGCACACCACCTCTGCAAGCCTAGACCCGCAGTACACAACTCGGTGCTCCCAGGCATCACTGCAGCAGCTTATCCCGACTTTTTCCCTTCCTCCCTCCCCATCCCCCCACAGCTCACATCCTAGGCACAAGTAGCCCGCTCCCCACACTGGTTAGTGCTCTCCTGGTAGCTCCATCTCTGCTTGTCCATCCTCCTCTTCCCCTCCTCACATCCTTCCCCCATGAGGTGATCCTCCCTCTTTGTGCTCAACTTTCACTCTTTTACCAACTACTACTCCTACCCTCTTCTGACCTCCCCATCCTCTCACCTGGTTCTGATCCCTCCTCTGCACTCCATTCCTTGCCCCGGTCCCCCCGCAGAGCACGTCGTCTCACACGCAACTCTCTGCACCATTGAACACCTCCCTGTGCCGCCACCCTGCCTCCACATGCCTGGATCTTCTCTGCTGCACTCCACCACAGCTCAGCATAGCTGCGGGCCCCCTGAGCTCCCATGTCTGCCCCCGCTGCACACACATCCCACCCTCTTCATGTCCTTTCTTGGTATGTTGGCGGCCTCAGCCACTATATCAAACATAAAAAGGTACTCTCGTACCTCCAGGCAAAGAGAGCGGATGTGGTTCTCCTGCAGGAGACTCATCTGGACACCCTACAATCCAATAAGCTGCGCCATAAGTGGGTGGGCAGGGAGATACATAGTAGCATAGCAACAGTGCCATCCACCCAGGGAGGGACACCTCATAAGTGGGGAGTGGCAATCCTTATCCAGAAATCATTGCCTGTCACCGTTTTGTCTGATCATGATGGCAGATACACGTTTGCCAAATTGCGGCTAGGGGGCAGCTCCCTTTGTGTGGGAACGGTATATGCGCCAATTGGGGTAAAACGCCCCTTCTTTCTCCAACTGAACCGCCTGCTTGTGGAGATCCGGGCATCACAGTATGTCATTGGAGGGGATTGGAATCTCACCTGGGACACCATTCTGGACAGGAAAGGCCCTCTAGGCAAGGGCAACGATGCAGACAGGGCCCTGTTCGGAGACGTGGCCTAGGACCATGGCCTAGTGGACCACTGGTATTTTAGCCACTCTTCGAATATGGAGTACACCTTCCTTTCATCAGTTCATGGCATGCAATCTAGGTTTGTTTACATCCTCATCTTCAAGAAAACATTGGCACTTGTCAGAGACTCTTGAATACTGGAAGCTGCACTCTCTGACCACTCCCTGGTTCTCTTATCCCTCGACATGGGACTAGCCTCCTCAGGCAGCAAATCATGGCGTCTGAATAAACAGACATATCACACCTAGGCCTGGGCCAAAATTCCGTTACGTTTGCGGAAATTGCGATAATTGGGCATTTTCGCGTTCCGTGGAAAGCGCGAAAATGTCAAAATTTCCGCATTCCGCAGCTTAGCGATAATTTGTTTCTTGCTCGCGCTGTAAAAAAATACATTCTCGCGTGCGCGCGATCGCCTTACCTGAATCCCCACATTCGCTGACAAGCATTCCCGACCCGGTCGCGTTCTCCACGAGATGTTGGATGTTGATAGCCATTTTGCGCTGTCTCGCGACAGTTCGCGCCCGCATTAACGTCATTTGTCGCGCGAACACGTCATTTGTCACGCGATCACGTCTTTCTTCTTGCGAACATGCACCGCGAGAGTATGAGAAGATTTCTCATACTCTGAATAGATCGGTATGAAAGGACCTTTTACGATGGAAGAGCTAGAAGGCGTAATTAAAAATCTGCCAAATAGAAAGGCCTGTGGCCCGGATGGACTTCAACCCGAATTTTATAAGGTTTTTTTAAGCTCATTTGCAGAATTTTTTCTTCAATTATTTAACTCTATGTTAGAAGGTGGCGAGGTGCCAGAATCTTTCCGTCAAGGGAATATAGTGAGTTTTCCAAAGAAAGGGAAAAATATTGAAGATCCAAATTCCTATAGACCAATAAAATTACTTAATTCGGACTACAAGATTTTGACCAAGCTTCTGTCCCTTCGATTTAATAAGCATGCTGCGAACTTGATACATAGCGACCAAAATGGTTTCATCGCAGGGAGACAATTAGCCACCAATACGCATTATCTGGCAGAAGCACTTGACTATTTTGAGATACATAAAACACCTGCCTTGGTGATGTTATTTGACGCCGAAAAGGCTTTTGATTTAGTGGTATGGGATACCCTATTTATGATCTTAGACCATTTCGGCATCCCCAGCAAAATCTTGTCCTTGATCCAGCGACTATATGGCAATGCACAAGCCAATATAATTATTAACACCTCAATAGCTGGTCGGGTTAAAGTGAAACGTGTTACGCGACAGGGATGCCTCTTGTCGCCAGTTCTTTATTGAGCCATTGGCGGCCGCAATAAGGAACTGCCCAGTATTTCTCCCCCATATCCATCAATGTCAAAACTGAAGCTTTATGCTGACGACATAATGCTCCTAATTAAGCCAGAGATGGAAATTCAAACAAGAGTTTTTCAATTGTTTGAGGCTTTTGAGACATTAGGGGGATATCGTATTAACAAAAATAAAACTGAAATTATTCAATGTGGCGGGGTGACCAGCGATTTACATATAGATATTCGATTTTGTATTAATTCTAACCCGAAAAGATATCTCGGGGTGTATTTTTCGAATTTAGTCTCTGATCAGTACCACTTGAATTATGTGCCACTAATTCGGAAAACTCAAGCTTTGCTGTTGCGCTGGAGATCTCTTCCCATTTCGATTTTAGGGAGAGTTGCACTTATTAAAATGTCAGTCAATCAACTATTCCATGCACCTTATCAAGTTTGTTTTTTACTAAAATAGAGTCAATGTTTACCACTTTTCTATGGGCAAAGAAATCTTCACGCATTGCACTAAGCACCTTATACGAGAAGAAGGAACAAGGACAAGGAAGGCTAGCACTTCCAAATCTTAAGGATTACTATAATGCATATTTTGCACAATATTTATCGAGATTTAAGCCTCCCCCACAAGTACATTTTTTTATTAATAGTTTTATGGATCTTATGCTTAAAGAAAATCAGATTCAATCACCGCTTGCAATTTTTAAATCCCCAAAACTGGTTAGGTATAAGTACCTCCATTGGGTATTCAAAAAATGACAAGCACTGTTTAAGAGATATTCTATCCCGGTCATTAACTCAGGTACTCTTTTGGTGGGGATACTCCCCTATCTTCTATTGAACTTATGTTAAAATGGGCTATGATAGGATTCCGCCAAGTAGGTGATTTTCTGCAAAATGGTTAATGGCTATCTAAGCATGAAATTTTACAGCAAGCGCCGAAATATTTTATTCTATTGGGATCTTATAATAAGTTATACAAATTTTTCTCAGACTTAGATATTTCCCAATTGAACGGCTCAAGCCAGTTAATCAATGATCTACTATTAGCAGCATCTGACAGGAAACCGGTTCAGTGGAAACAACGCTTAACCTCGGTTAAGAATTTGGATCTTGCACAGAAAGTAATTAAAAAATGGTCTGACCAGGAGGATGTTGAAATTTCTATGAATGTTTGGATGACGATTAATAGATTAAATTTTAACACACTTAGAGGTGCAAATTGGCGTAGGATGCTTTTGTTCAGTAAATGGCTAGTATATCGCACACCTTCCGTTTTGCAGAAAATGTACCCTAATTCTTCAGCTCATTGTTTTAGATGTGTCAGTCACCCGGTAGCTAATTGGACTCATACTATGTTACAGTGCTCAAAAATTCAAACATTTTGGGAAGATGTTTTTGGTTTTCTTGCAATTGAATGTGATTTACAATGTTTAAGATATGATAAACTGATCCTTATTGGTTATGACCCAGATCTTCTACTCCCAGACCGGATGGTCAAACTTGTATATATCGCAATGGCAGTAGCTAGATCTCTTTTATTACAGAAATGGCGAACAGATTTAGTCTGGAATGGGTCAATAAGATGCGGGCGGTTAAGCGAAGCGAACGCATATACGCTATGAGAATAAGGGGTCTCAAAAAATTCACGAAAATATGGTCTTCCTATTTTGATTAAAAAGTCCTGGGATCTATTATCATTTTTATCATCCTGATATAAATTAGTGTAGCAAAAACCAGTGAGTTTGGAGGCAGGATTGGGTCTAATTTTATGTACATTGACACATATTCTTGGGGGATTTTATCGGCAGTCGAGCCCTGGTTTTAGCAATCCTTTTCTAAATCTGGATGTATTTTACTTCTTGTATATGCAAGATGTTTTGAATTTCAGGTTGATATCTTTTTTTCATGTATCAGATCTGTAAATGTAATCTGTTTTTTGACTTCAATAAAAAAAAAATAAAAAAAAAATGGCTCCCATAACAGATTTGCACCTGTTCAAATGTTTCCCCTTTAACATTTGTCAACTACAGTGACTGATTCCTCCAAAGCTTAGGCACATGATGATGATCAGTGACACCCCACTAGTATTCTGTAGTAAAACGTATACTTTCTTATCCAGCCTAATCCCTCTAATTTTCCCAGCAGTCTAGTAAGATAAGTTTCCTTTCCATACTGCCAGGCACATGCATTTGTTGGGAATATTTATAATTGTGAAGGAGGGTGAGGCCAGGGAGTAAAGTGGGACTAAGCGCCTTGTGTTTTTGTGGATGGGATCGTCTGTGACAAATGTGCCAAATACAATCCAGATATGCAGTTTCTTAATCCTTTCCCTGAACGGCAGAACATCGTTTTTCCCCCCAGCTGCTTACAGCACAGGCTATCCGCATTTACATTTATAACTGATATGTGTAATGTTGTGTCATTAACCTCTTCAATGCCCGTGACGAGCTGGACTCGTCATGGGCCGCGGTGGCGCTGTGCCCATGACGAGTCCAGCTCGTCACAAACCCCGCCCGCTAATTCAACGGCCGGCACAGGGCGGGGAAAGGGGCGGGCACTGAAGGGGTTAATATTCATCTGCCTTAGTATCATGGTAAAATTGAAGAGGAGAAGAGCATGGCCATTAGGATAAGATTACAGCTTACAGATGCCCCAGCTGCCTCATTTCTTTTCAGCCCGTTCCAGCCTTATGTAAGGCATGTGTGGGTAAAAAACTGTCTGTGATGCTAATCACATCATATTCGAATGGCCCTAGGGGACCAGCAATATAATGCTACTGTGTTACTATACACTTTTAAAGAAGTTCTTTGCACAGAGCATTTTTCACAATTTGTCTTTTTTCTTTCTTGATATAGCTACTCCTGCTGGTTGACAACCTAATGGACAGGAGATAGCAGCCCTTCTGTGGCAGCAGAGACTGAATGCCATGTGGGCCAAATTTAAGCGCCTGGTGACCCTTGAGGAGAAAGAGAAGGAAGCAGCTGCTGCAGACCAGGATCCCAGCCAGCTGCCTGCACCTCCAGCCTCCCTCCAAGAAGAACACCATCACCTCTGGCAGCCGCCCGCCACACCACCACTGCTGGCCCCTCTTGCACTTAGACCACACTTTCCAGTGCTGCATCATGATGAAGCTGGTGCGCATTGAAAGCAGTCAGGCATGCATGGAGGGCCTCAACCAGCTTCTGCCCTACATGTAGTATAATGCCCTCTTCTTTAGGCCATTTTTAAATATTTCTTTTAATGGGAAAGACTTGTTATGGGTGGAGAGGGAGGGATGATGAGAGTTGGGACCAGGAGTGTTTGTTGGACTTTTTGTTGGATATTCTGGACATTGGTTAGGGACCGGGAGCTTTGATTGGAGAGAGGTGTGGTCCTGTTGTGGGTAGAAGTAGTGGGTTTTACTGTTAAAAAAAGGAAATAAATATTTATTTGACTTTATTTATGCCTCAGATCATTTTTGGGGTGTTTTACTTTCAGTTGCTTACTTTGAGGGCAGCTTGTTTTATAAACCTGTTTAAAAAATTTATACCATATGGCACCATAGTTCTACTACCCAAACAATACTCCATAGTTCTCTTATCTCAAGAGATGAAGCGAGGGCTGATACCTCTCTCAGTGTTCTTACTGCAGATTTTCGCGAGGTGCCATCTTATTGTGGTGGTAGTAGTAGCAGGCTAGCGTGGTAACATGGAAGGAATCAGAAGCAAGGTCCCACTCCTACCTAGGTGAACTCCACCTGTACGATTAATGAAAGTTTTATTCATCACGGGCAAGTAGATTTAAAGGAAACACATAATTAGTGGGTATTTACATTATTATATAATCATCATAACTTTAGAAAGACTGAGACCAGACTACCAACATAGCACAACAAAGCAGACCTGATATAACAAAAACTAGCAATAGTAATGTCTTCTGAGCAATAGGGAGCTAGTGTTTTAAACCAACGTACTAAACTTACAAAATCTTTCAGTCAGTAGGAGTTAAATCGGAGTCAGGCGTGGACAAGGTTAAGTGCTAATGTAACAGAAGTCCGGAACGATGAGGTTGAGGAATGATATTTTTCTATATCTAAAATATGGATCACTTTTATATGTGGGTGGGTAAAATAAAATGGTGCCAATGTGAGCTATTGCTCAGGTAATAGAAAATCCAGTAGTGAGTTGGTATCACCTTCACCCCATCTGCCAGACCAAGTGTGTGATCTATTTCTGATGTAAATTAAGGCATGCCTCAATAAATTACAAATTACACAGCCCAAGGTAAGAGGGTTAGGGGTTTGATGAATTGACGGGGAACAAGATCTGAGGAAAGATGTGACAAAGACAAACACCAAAAAATTACACAGAATTCAGTGAGGCGATAAGCAGCACATCATCAATCTGTTGTGGAAGGATATGAAGGAATGAGTATGACTCAGTTCAGTTAAATTAATTGCAAACATGAACTTTCCTTCAGCTCCAGAGACCCACATTATTTATATATGTTCTGCCATCTGCGTTTGAAAAAAAGTATACAAATTATGGAGGAGTGAGGTGAACTCACAGTTCTAAATAATAATTCTTAAATAAAAAAACAATACTAAATTGCCAAATTGGGTAGTGCATCTGCATTTTTCTCAGATTGTCCATCAATCGTAGAGCCTGGCTGAAGGGGTCCGGTAGGGTAAGCAGGAGTGTAATGGAGCTGTTGTCTTTTGTGCAAGATATGAGAAGGCCTGCGAACTATAAAACAGAAACGATATTGCGGAGTCAAGGAGAAGGACGGGACAGAAGATAAGTGTACAAAGAAGTCTCAGAGAGTCAGAGCAAGAGCATAGCCTGCTGCAATCAATAATTTTAGCACTCATGTGGGATCGATTATCTGAGAAGTGAGAGCAAATTACAACTGATAACAGACAAATGGCTGCCTGTACCGGGCTGATCAATTTCACAACTGTCATCATAACGTTCTGCCAAGTGCATACATATTGTGATGACATCACATGTCTGTCTCCAGGTATCTACAAACACAGCCCCCCACCTGACCAAATATTAGAGGAGTTTTAACTTTTAGCCAGCACAAACAATCAGCAGCACTGCATTTCCCAAACCAAAGCATCTCTCACCAGTACACAGAGCTGAGTAGGCTTCTTAGAGTTCTTCTTCTGGCTGTTATTAAGGTAGTCCCACCTGAGTCCTTGCATTATTTTCCTGACTCCGAGTAACAAATCTTTCTAACTCTGTTCTAATTCCTGACCTAAATGAAAGTTACCGACCTGTAGTGCACTGCTGTTGATGAAGAAGAAAAACACTGAGTTATTTTTTTGTGTACATTTATGTTTGTTATTTAATGGCCTAGAAAGGTCTTTGAATGTCAATGTGTGATCCAGTTACTTGAACAAAAATAAGAGAGTCAACCCGGCAGGCAAATCTCGCTAAGTGTTAAAGGGAAATGGCCAATCGAGGGGCGTGGTCCGGACATGAGACTAGATGGCCTGCTTGATCCCGGAGCTCCACGCAGAGACAGGCCCTGGATAGGGGAGTCTCACTTATGACATGGTGGGAGCTTGGTGACCTGTCCCCCCATCACAGCCGTCATATACGGCAGCTGGCTCCTGTCTTCCGACCGCCGTCACCAACTCCACAGTTGGGCCAGCTTATCCTGTCCTGGCTGGCAAGGGTGTGGGGCTGCTGGGCCCACAGACAGGTAGGAAACCTTAGCCCACAGCACTGCAGAACTGCTGGCCTGAGTCACCTCCTTGGGGAGCCACCACCCTGGTTGACATCAAAACCCACCTTGATTACTTGAGCGAATGGAGCCCTGCAACTGGCAGACCTGGTATGCATCGGCGAAGGACTACTGGACCTAGAGGCAAGCAGGAAGCCTCAGCCCACAGTGCTGTGGCATTCCTGACTCAAGCCACCTCCAAGAGGCGTCTATGCACAGGGTGTCATCTGGCCCCATCTAGGCTACTGGAGTGGACGGGGCCCTGCAAATGACATTGCTGGCTTGCCTGCTGTGTGCTGCCTCTGGACACCTCTCACTCCTCTGCCTTGGCTACCTCCTGCTGCTCCACTGCGACATTGGTCCCTAGCGACCTGACTGAAAGGATGGTGGACAATTGGGCCTGGGTGCACTGGAGACGCCTCAGCCCTCCACATTTCAGCACGACCAGCCCTCCTCCCAGTGAGAGGGATATCGTCCCACCGGTCATCTGGCCCATAGTTGAGGGCTGGTGGTGGCGTGCAGATCTGCAGCCCCACCGCCCTTGCACACTAAAGACCCTGCCGGAGCAAGAAAAGTATGGGGTAGCGGCCTGATGGCGAGGGTCTGGGCCAAACTCTTCTGGTCATCGATTGCATTGGCTTCACCTTAGGAACCCTACTTGGATTGGTGCTGCCACTGACTGGGCCCTCCCACCCGTCTACATAGTGGGAGCATTGGCATGACTCTTTGGACTGCCCCTGGGCCTGCCTGCCTGTAACAAAGTGAGAGTGGCCCACCTTAATGTCGTCTGAGCCAAACCAGGACCTGCGGCTACAACTCACTCAGTCAAATCACCACCTGTCGGGCTGCTGAGTCCTATCCAGGCCTCCTTCTGGTGCCACCACAGTGTTCAGGCAGCTCAAGGACCATGTACAACTGGACCGCCTCAGCCAGCATGCCTTTCTGCAGCACTACCTCCTCACCACTCTCAGGCCTATTGCCTGATGTACATTTCTGACCAATTTGTATCACCGACTAGAGGCCTGGCGGAGGGTGATGTGGACAAGCTCGCACCACACTGACCCTTGACCAACTGCCCGATTGGATCTGACATGCGGGCCAACTGGACAGTCCACATCGGTAACCGATGGATGACTCCTGGCTAGACAATGGGCAAACCTGCACAGCAACTTCTCTCCACCGAAGCTCTCAACTAACCTCCTTCCATGGCCAACCCAAGGGGGGCAGCTCACCCAGAGACTGGCCAGTTCCAGCCCACCACATGCAGCGCTCTAGATACCACCACAGAGCACATCCTCCAGGAAATCACAGCGGTGGGGTGACGGATGGAGGGCATGGACACAAACATTTCCACACTGGCGGCAGAGACCAAATCCATCCGTCTGGACATTGAAGGTTTTCAGACCCGCGTTGATGGGCTGGACCGGTGAGTTGTGGTGGTGGAAAAATGCCTAAACACCGTGCCGGATAGGAACCAAGAATTCCTATTCTTGCGTAGCAAGATCATTGACCTGGAGGATCGAAGACGGCGGGACAATGTCTGTTTCTTTGGCTTCCCAAAGAATCTGCAGGGGGCTAATGCAAAGTCATTTCTTAGGGATGTCCTCCAGAAGCTCACTGGTCTTACCTTTGATCCTCCACTGGAGATGCAGCGGGCCCACCGTTTTGGCCCACCATTAGGGGACTCTTCAACACATCCTGGACCCCTCATTGCCTGCTTCCTACAGCATTTGTAAGTAGCCTGCTCGCAGGGCCCTTACACACACGAGGGCCATGATATCCACATAGTGGCGGACTTCTCCAGGGAAACCAATGACCACCATAAGGCCTTCCTTTGTCTTCGGCCCTGGCTCCGCCAGTTGGACATTAAGTATGGCCTCTTCAAAACCCACCCAATTCTGGATCACCAAGGATGGCACCTTGAAGGAATTCTTTGCCCCAGAGGACCTGCACCACTAACTAGACGGACTCTCCACAGAGGACATTGACACTGCCTCCTCGGTGACTGCAGAATTCAACCACTCTGTACCAACATCCTTACCTGCCACCTGCTTGGGGAACCCTACACGAGGCCGAGACCCCGACAAGGCGGCGCACTCCCATGGTGACAGAGTCCAGGCCCTACAGGCTGTAGCAGTCCTCACTTAAGACCAGGACAGAGACAAATCTCGCTCCTCCCTGAAACCCTTTCCCACCATGGAGTGACCTCCCTGGGGTGTGCGGTGCTGTGTCGAGCCCGGCGCAGCTGGAGTTGCTGCAGCAAGAACAATGGGACCAGTGCCCACCGGACAGCTGGGTTTCGCTATGACTCTTTGAACATTTGAATATCTGAATGTTTTGATTGCTATTCCTGCATGTACACTATGTGGGCTGTGTGCTACTTTGTTTTGACTCTTCAGCGAGAGCAATACTAGACTTCTACATGTGCTGCGGTGTTAGGCCAGTGGCCTGGGGTGGCACCGAAACACTCCTCCTCTCACCAACGTACCTGCATGTTCAGCCCACATATTACTGTTAGCGCTCAGACCCAAACTGTTGTTTTGTTGCCTGATGTATGCTAGGTTACCTACTTCAGCCACTTGTTTCTGGGGTCCTGCGGCTGCATGGGACCTGAGCATCACTAGCCCCACCCTTTTTCGAGTTTGCTCCTTACAAATGAGTCCCAATGTCCGTCCCCTAAATGATGAGGATACCTCCACCCTGACGACGGCTGACCACTACCATTTTGCCTCTGGGAGCCGATCACTCATCATATTCATTTTAACCCATCCCCCATCTGGCCACATCATCGAACTGGGCTACGTGCCCCCCTGATGAGGACGGTGCACCCTCATCCCACACCACACTCATGGCACCTCGGGTCCATGGGTACCTATTCCTCACTTGGGGGTATCCAGGAATGTCTTTCCTCACCTTCTTCTTCCAGCGGACCCCTGTGGATACTCTATGCCCCCTCCCATCCACAACCATACTCGTCCACCACTCCCTACCTCCTCAAAGGAGGCACACCACCTCTGCAAGCCTAGACCCGCAGTACACAACTCGGTGCTCCCAGGCATCACTGCAGCAGCTTATCCCGACTTTTTCCCTTCCTCCCTCCCCATCCCCCCACAGCTCACATCCTAGGCACAAGTAGCCCGCTCCCCACACTGGTTAGTGCTCTCCTGGTAGCTCCAACTCTGCTTGTCCATCCTCCTCTTCCCCTCCTCACATTCTTCCCCCATGAGGTGATCCTCCCTCTTTGTGCTCAACTTTCACTCTTTTACCAACTACTACTCCTACCCTCTTCTGACCTCCCCATCCTCTCACCTGGTTCTGATCCCTCCTCTGCACTCCGTTCCTTGCCCCGGTCCCCCCGCAGAGCATGTCGTCTCACATGCAACTCTCTGCACCATTGAACACCTCCCTGTGCCGCCACCCTGCCTCCACATGCCTGGATCTTCTCTGCTGCACTCCACCACAGCTCAGCATAGCTGCGGGCCCCCTGAGTTCCCCTGTCTGCCCCCGCTGCACACACATCCCACCCTCTTCATGTCCTTTCTTGGTATGTTGGCGGCCTCAGCCACTATATCAAACATAAAAAGGTACTCTCGTACCTCCAGGCAAAGAGAGCGGATGTGGTTCCCCTGCAGGAGACTCATCTGGACACCCTACAATCCAATAAGCTGCGCCATAAGTGGGTGGGCAGGGAGATACATAGTAGCATAGCAACAGTGCCATCCACCCAGGGAGGGACACCTCATAAGTGGGGAGTGGCAATCCTTATCCAGAAATCATTGCCTGTCACCGTTTTGTCTGATCATGATGGCAGATACACGTTTGCCAAATTGCGGCTAGGGGGCAGCTCCCTTTGTGTGGGAACGGTATATGCGCCAATTGGGGTAAAACGCCCCTTCTTTCTCCAACTGAACCGCCTGCTTGTGGAGATCCGGGCATCACAGTATGTCATTGGAGGGGATTGGAATCTCACCTGGGACACCATTCTGGACAGGAAAGGCCCTCTAGGCAAGGGCAACGATGCAGACAGGGCCCTGTTCGGAGACGTGGCCTAGGACCATGGCCTAGTGGACCACTGGTATTTTAGCCACTCTTCGAATATGGAGTACACCTTCCTTTCATCAGTTCATGGCATGCAATCTAGGTTTGTTTACATCCTCATCTTCAAGAAAACATTGGCACTTGTCAGAGACTCTTGAATACTAGAAGCTGCACTCTCTGACCACTCCCTGGTTCTCTTATCCCTCGACATGGGCCTAGCCTCCTCAGGCAGCAAATCATGGCGTCTGAATAAACAGACATATCACACCTAGGCCTGGGCCAAAATTCCGTTACGTTTGCGGAAATTGCGATAATTGGGCATTTTCGCGTTCCGTGGAAAGCGCGAAAATGTCAAAATTTCCGCATTCCGCAGCTTAGCGATAATTTGTTTCTTGCTCGCGCTGTAAAAAAATACATTCTCGCGTGCGCGCGATCGCCTTACCTGAATCCCCACATTCGCTGACAAGCATTCCCGACCCGGTCGCGTTCTCCAGGAGATGTTGGATGTTGATAGCCATTTTGCGCTGTCTAGCGACAGTTCGCGCCCGCATTAACGTCATTTGTCGCGCGAACACGTCATTTGTCACGCGATCACGTCTTTCTTCTTGCGAACATGCACCGCGAGAGTATGAGAAGATTCCTCATACTCTGAATAGATCGGTATGAAAGGACCTTTTACGATGGAAGAGCTAGAAGGCGTAATTAAAAATCTGCCAAATAGAAAGGCCTGTGGCCCGGATGGACTTCCACCCGAATTTTATAAGGTTTTTTTAAGCTCATTTGCAGAATTTTTTCTTCAATTATTTAACTCTATGTTAGAAGGTGGCGAGGTGCCAGAATCTTTCCGTCAAGGGAATATAGTGAGTTTTCCAAAGAAAGGGAAAAATATTGAAGATCCAAATTCCTATAGACCAATAAAATTACTTAATTCGGACTACAAGATTTTGACCAAGCTTCTGTCCCTTCGATTTAATAAGCATGCTGCGAACTTGATACATAGCGACCAAAATGGTTTCATCGCAGGGAGACAATTAGCCACCAATACGCATTATCTGGCAGAAGCACTTGACTATTTTGAGATACATAAAACACCTGCCTTGGTGATGTTATTTGACGCCGAAAAGGCTTTTGATTTAGTGGTATGGGATACCCTATTTATGATCTTAGACCATTTCGGCATCCCCAGCAAAATCTTGTCCTTGATCCAGCGACTATATGGCAATGCACAAGCCAATATAATTATTAACACCTCAATAGCTGGTCGGGTTAAAGTGAAACGTGTTACGCGACAGGGATGCCTCTTGTCGCCAGTTCTTTATTGAGCCATTGGCGGCCGCAATAAGGAACTGCCCAGTATTTCTCCCCCATATCCATCAATGTCAAAACTGAAGCTTTATGCTGACGACATAATGCTCCTAATTAAGCCAGAGATGGAAATTCAAACAAGAGTTTTTCAATTGTTTGAGGCTTTTGAGACATTAGGGGGATATCGTATTAACAAAAATAAAACTGAAATTATTCAATGTGGCGGGGTGACCAGCGATTTACATATAGATATTCGATTTTGTATTAATTCTAACCCGAAAAGATATCTCGGGGTGTATTTTTCGAATTTAGTCTCTGATCTGTACCACTTGAATTATGTGCCACTAATTCGGAAAACTCAAGCTTTGCTGTTGCGCTGGAGATCTCTTCCCATTTCGATTTTAGGGAGAGTTGCACTTATTAAAATGTCAGTCAATCAACTATTCCATGCACCTTATCAAGTTTGTTTTTTACTAAAATAGAGTCAATGTTTACCACTTTTCTATGGGCAAAGAAATCTTCACGCATTGCACTAAGCACCTTATACGAGAAGAAGGAACAAGGACAAGGAAGGCTAGCACTTCCAAATCTTAAGGATTTCTATAATGCATATTTTGCACAATATTTATCGAGATTTAAGCCTCCCCCACAAGTACATTTTTTTATTAATAGTTTTATGGATCTTATGCTTAAAGAAAATCAGATTCAATCACCGCTTGCAATTTTTAAATCCCCAAAACTGGTTAGGTATAAGTACCTCCATTGGGTATTCACAAAATGACAAGCACTGTTTAAGAGATATTCTATCCCGGTCATCAACTCAGGTACTCTTTTGGCGGGGATACTCCCCTATCTTCTATTGAACTTATGTTAAAATGGGCTATGATAGGATTCCGCCAAGTAGGTGATTTTCTGCAAAATGGTCAATGGCTATCTAAGCATGAAATTTTACAGCAAGCGCCGAAATATTTTATTCTATTGGGATCTTATAATAAGTTATACAAATTTTTCTCAGACTTAGATATTTCCCAATTGAACGGCTCAAGCCAGTTAATCAATGATCTACTATTAGCAGCATCTGACAGGAAACCGGTTCAGTGGAAACAACGCTTAACCTCGGTTAAGAATTTGGATCTTGCACAGAAAGTAATTAAAAAATGGTCTGACCAGGAGGATGTTGAAATTTTTATGAATGTTTGGATGACGATTAATAGATTAAATTTTATCACACTTAGAGGTGCATATTGGCGTAGGATGCTTTTTTTCAGTAAATGGCTAGTATATCGCACACCTTCCGTTTTGCAGAAAATGTACCCTAATTCTTCAGCTCATTGTTTTAGATGTGTCAGTCACCCGGTAGCTAATTGGACTCATACTATGTTACAGTGCTCAAAAATTCAAACATTTTGGGAAGATGTTTTTGGTTTTCTTGCAATTGAATGTGATTTACAATGTTTAAGATATGATAAACTGATCCTTATTGGTTATGACCCAGATCTTCTACTCCCAGACCGGATGGTCAAACTTGTACATATCGCAATGGCAGTAGCTAGATCTCTTTTATTACAGAAATGGCGAACAGATTTAGTCCCCTTACTAATGGAATGGGTCAATAAGATGCGGGCGGTTAAGCGAAGCGAACGCATATACGCTATGAGAATAAGGGGTCTCAAAAAATTCACGAAAATATGGTCTTCCTATTTTGATTGAAAAGTCCTGGGATCTAATATCATTTTTATCATCCTGATATAAATTAGTGTAGCAAAAACCAGTGAGTTTGGAGGCAGGATTGAGTCTAATTTTATGTACATTGACACATATTCTTGGGGGATTTTATCGGCAGTCGAGCCCTGGTTTTAGCAATCCTTCTCTAAATCTGGATGTATTTTACTTCTTGTATATGCAAGGTGTTTTGAATTTCAGATTGATATCTTTTTTTCATGTATCAGATCTGTAAATGTAATCTGTTTTTTGACTTCAATAAAAAAAAAATAAAAAAAAAATGGCTCCCATAACAGATTTGCACCTGTTCAAATGTTTCCCCTTTAACATTTGTCAACTACAGTGACTGATTCCTCCAAAGCTTAGGCACATGATGATGATCAGTGACACCCCACTAGTATTCTGTAGTAAAACGTATACTTACTTATCCAGCCTAATCCCTCTAATTTTCCCAGCAGTCTAGTAAGATAAGTTTCCTTTCCATACTGCCAGGCACATGCATTTGTTGGGAATATTTATAATTGTGAAGGAGGGTGAGGCCAGGGAGTAAAGTGGGACTAAGCGCCTTGTGTTTTTGTGGATGGGATCGTCTGTGACAAATGTGCCAAATACAATCCAGATATCCAGTTTCTTAATCCTTTCCCTGAACGGCAGAACATCGTTTTTCCCCCCAGCTGCTTACAGCACAGGCTATCCGCATTTACATTTATAACTGATATGTGTAATGTTGTGTCATTAATATTCATCTGCCTTAGTATCATGGTAAAATTGAAGAGGAGAAGAGCATGGCCATTAGGATAAGATTACAGCTTACAGATGCCCCAGCTGCCTCATTTCTTTTCAGCCCGTTCCAGCCTTATGTAAGGCATGTGTGGGTAAAAAACTGTCTGTGATGCTAATCACATCATATTCGAATGGCCCTAGGGGACCAGCAATATAATGCTACTGTGTTACTATACACTTTTAAAGAAGTTCTTTGCACAGAGCATTTTTCACAATTTGTCTTTTTTCTTTCTTGATATAGCTACTCCTGCTGGTTGACAACCTAATGGACAGGAGATAGCAGCCCTTCTGTGGCAGCAGAGACTGAATGCCACGTGGGCCAAATTTAAGCACCTGGTGACCCTTGAGGAGAAAGAGAAGGAAGCAGCTGCTGCAGACCAGGATCCCAGCCAGCTGCCTGCACCTCCAGCCTCCCTCCAAGAAGAACACCATCACCTCTGGCAGCCGCCCGCCACACCACCACTGCTGGCCCCCCTTGCACTTAGACCACACTTTCCAGTGCTGCATCATGATGAAGCTGGTGCACATTGAAAGCAGTCAGGCATGCATGGAGGGCCTCAACCAGCTTCTGCCCTACATGTAGTATAATGCCCTCTTCTTTAGGCCCTTTTTAAATATTTCTTTTAATGGGAAAGACTTGTTATGGGTGGAGAGGGTAGGGATGATGAGAGTTGGGACCAGGAGTGTTTGTTGGACTTTTTGTTGGACATTCTGGACATTGGTTAGGGACCGGGAGCTTTGATTGGAGAGAGGTGTGGTCCTGTTGTGGGTAGAAGTAGTGGGTTTTACTGTTAAAAAAGGGAAATAAATATTAATTTGACTTTATTTATGCCTCAGATCTTTTTTGGAGTGTTTTACTTTCAGCTGCTTACTTTGAGGGCTGCTTGTTTTATAAACCTGTTTAAACAATGTATACCATATGGCACCATAGTTCTACTACCCAAACAATACTCCATAGTTCTCTTATCTCAAGAGATGAAGCGAGGGCTGATACCTCTCTCAGTGTTCTTACTGCAGATTTTCGCGAGGTGCCATCTTATTGTGGTGGTAGTAGTAGCAGGCTAGCGTGGTAACATGGAAGGAATCAGAAGCAAGGTCCCACTCCTACCTAGGTGAACTCCACCTGTACGATTAATGAAAGTTTTATTCATCACGGGCAAGTAGATTTAAAGGAAACACATAATTAGTGGGTATTTACATTATTATATAATCATCATAACTTTAGAAAGACTGAGACCAGACTACCAACATAGCACAACAAAGCAGACCTGATATAACAAAAACTAGCAATAGTAATGTCTTCTGAGCAATAGGGAGCTAGTGTTTTAAACCAACGTACTAAACTTACAAAATCTTTCAGTCAGTAGGAGTTAAATCGGAGTCAGGCGTGGACAAGGTTAAGTGCTAATGTAACACAAGTCCGGAACGATGAGGTTGAGGAATGATATTTTTCTATATCTAAAATATGGATCACTTTTATATGTGGGTGGGTAAAATAAAATGGTGCCAATGTGAGCTATTGCTCAGGTAATAGAAAATCCAGTGGTGAGTTGGTATCACCTTCACCCCATCTGCCAGACCAAGTGTGTGATCTATTTCTGATGTAAATTAAGGCATGCCTCAATAAATTACAAATTACACAGCCCAAGGTAAGAGGGTTAGGGGTTTGATGAATTGACGGGGAACAAGATCTGAGGAAAGATGTGACAAAGACAAACACCAAAAAATTACACAGAATTCAGTGAGGCGATAAGCAGCACATCATCAATCTGTTGTGGAAGGATATGAAGGAATGAGTATGACTCAGTTCAGTTAAATTAATTGCAAACATGAACTTTCCTTCAGCTCCAGAGACCCACATTATTTATATATGTTCTGCCATCTGCGTTTGAAAAAAAGTATACAAATTATGGAGGAGTGAGGTGAACTCACAGTTCTAAATAATAATTCTTAAATAAAAAAACAATACTAAATTGCCAAATTGGGTAGTGCATCTGCATTTTTCTCAGATTGTCCATCAATCGTAGAGCCTGGCTGAAGGGGTCCGGTAGGGTAAGCAGGAGTGTAATGGAGCTGTTGTCTTTTGTGCAAGATATGAGAAGGCCTGCGAACTATAAAACAGAAACGATATTGCGGAGTCAAGGAGAAGGACGGGACAGAAGATAAGTGTACAAAGAAGTCTCAGAGAGTCAGAGCAAGAGCATAGCCTGCTGCAATCAATAATTTTAGCACTCATGTGGGATCGATTATCTGAGAAGTGAGAGCAAATTACAACTGATAACAGACAAATGGCTGCCTGTACCGGGCTGATCAATTTCACAACTGTCATCATAACGTTCTGCCAAGTGAATACATATTGTGATGACATCACATGTCTGTCTCCAGGTATCTACAAACACAGCCCCCCACCTGACCAAATATTAGAGGAGTTTTAACTTTTAGCCAGCACAAACAATCAGCAGCACTGCATTTCCCAAACCAAAGCATCTCTCACCAGTACACAGAGCTGAGTAGGCTTCTTAGAGTTCTTCTTCTGGCTGTTATTAAGGTAGTCCCACCTGAGTCCTTGCATTATTTTCCTGACTCCGAGTAACAAATCTTTCTAACTCTGTTCTAATTCCTGACCTAAATGAAAGTTACCGACCTGTAGTGCACTGCTGTTGATGAAGAAGAAAAACACTGAGTTATTTTTTTGTGTACATTTATGTTTGTTATTTAATGGCCTAGAAAGGTCTTTGAATGTCAATGTGTGATCCAGTTACTTGAACAAAAATAAGAGAGTCAACCCGGCAGGCAAATCTCGCTAAGTGTTAAAGGGAAATGGCCAATCGAGGGGCGTGGTCCGGACATGAGACTAGATGGCCTGCTTGATCCCGGAGCTCCACGCAGAGACAGGCCCTGGATAGGGGAGTCTCACTTATGACATGGTGGGAGCTTTGTGACCTGTCCCCCCATCACAGCCGTCATATACGACAGCTGGCTCCTGTCTTCCGACCGCCGTCACCAACTCCACAGTTGGGCCAGCTTATCCTGTCCTGGCTGGCATGGGTGTGGGGCTGCTGGGCCCACAGACAGGTAGGAAACCTTAGCCCACAGCACTGCAGAACTGCTGGCCTGAGTCACCTCCTTGGGGAGCCACCACCCTGGTTGACATCAGAACCCACCTTGATTACTTGAGCGAATGGAGCCCTGCAACTGGCAGACCTGGTATGCATCGGTGAAGGATTACTGGACCTAGAGGCAAGCAGGAAGCCTCAGCCCACAGTGCTGTGGCATTCCTGACTCAAGCCACCTCCAAGAGGCGTTTCTGCACAGGGTGTCATCTGGCCCCATCTAGGCTACTGGAGTGGACGGGGCCCTGCAAATGACATTGCTGGCTTGCCTGCTGTGTGCGGCCTCTGGACACCTCTCACTCCTCTGCCTTGGCTACCTCCTGCTGCTCCACTGCGACATTGGTCCCTAGCGACCTGACTGAAAGGATGGTGGAGCATTGGGCCTGGGTGCACTGGAGACGCCTCAGCCCTCCACATTTCAGCACGACCAGCCCTCCTCCCAGTGAGAGGGATATCGTCCCACCGGTCATCCGGCCCATAGTTGAGGGCTGGCGGTGGCGTGCAGATCTGCAGCCCCACTGCCCTTGCACACTAAAGACCCTGCCGGAGCAAGAAAAGTATGGGGTAGCGGCCTGATGGCGAGGGTCTGGGCCAAACTCTTCTGGTCATCGATTGCATTGGCTTCACCTTAGGAACCCTACTTGGATTGGTGCCGCCACTGACTGGGCCCTCCCACCCGTCTACATAGTGGGAGCATTGGCATGACTCTTTGGACTGCCCCTGGGCCTGCCTGCCTGTAACAAAGTGAGAGTGGCCCACCGTAATGTCGTCTGAGCCAAACCAGGACCTGCGGCTACAACTCACTCAGTCAAATCACCACCTGTGGGGCTGCTGAGCCCTATCCAGGCCTCCTTCTGGTGCCACCACAGTGTTCAGGCAGCTCAAGGACCATGTACAACTGGACCGCCTCAGCCAGCATGCCTTTCTGCAGCACTACCTCCTCACCACTCTCAGGCCTATTCCCTAATGTACATTTCTGACCAATTTGTATCACCGACTAGAGGCCTGGCGGAGGGTGATGTGGACAAGCTCGCACCACACTGACCCTTGACCAACTGCCCGATTGGGTCTGACATGCGGGCCAACTGGACAGTCCACATCGGTAACCGATGAATGACTCCTGGCTAGACAATGGGCAAACCTGCACAGCAACTTCTCTCCACCGAAGCTCTCAACTAACCTCCTTCCATGGCCAACCCAAGGGGGGCAGCTCACCCAGAGACTGGCCAGTTCCAGCCCACCACATGCAGCGCTCTAGATACCACCACAGAGCACATCCTCCAGGAAATCACAGCGGTGGGGTGACGGATGGAGGGCATGGACACAAACATTTCCACACTGGCGACAGAGACCAAATCCATCCGTCTGGACATTGAAGGTTTTCAGACCCGCGTTGATGGGCTGGACCGGTGAGTTTTGGTGGTGGAAAAATGCCTAAACACCGTGCCGGATAGGAACCAAGAAATCCTATTCTTGCGTAGCAAGATCATTGACCTGGAGGATCGAAGACGGTGGGACAATGTCTGTTTCTTTGGCTTCCCAAAGAATCTGCAGGGGGCTAATGCAAAGTCATTTCTTAGGGATGTCCTCCAGAAGCTCACTGGTCTTACCTTTGATCCTCCACTGGAGATGCAGCGGGCCCACCGTTTTGGCCCACCATTAGGGGACTCTTCAACACATCCTGGACCCCTCATTGCCTGCTTCCTACAGCATTTGTAAGTAGCCTGCTCGCAGGGCCCTTACACACACGAGGGCCATGATATCCACATAGTGGCGGACTTCTCCAGGGAAACCAATGACCACCATAAGGCCTTCCTTTGTCTTCGGCCCTGGCTCCGCCAGTTGGACATTAAGTATGGCCTCTTCAAAACCCACCCAATTCTGGATCACCAATGATGGCACCCTGAAGGAATTCTTTGCCCCAGAGGACCTGCACCACTTCCTAGACGGACTCTCCACAGAGGACATTGACACTGCCTCCTCGGTGACTGCAGAATTCAACCACTCTGTACCAACATCCTTACCTGCCACCTGCTTGGGGAACCCTACACCAAGGCCGAGACCCCGACAAGGCGGCGCACTCCCATGGTGACAGAGTCCAGGCCCTACAGGCCGTAGCAGTCCTCACTTAAGACCAGGACAGAGACAAATCTCGCTCCTCCCTGAAACCCTTTCCCACCATGGAGTGACCTCCCTGGGGTGTGCGGTGCTGTGTCGAGCCTGGCGCAGCTGGAGTTGCTGCAGCAAGAACAATGGGACCAGTGCCCACCGGACAGCTGGGTTTCGCTATGACTCTTTGAACATTTGAATATCTGAACGTTTTGATTGCTATTCCTGCATGTACACTATGTGGGCTGTGTGCTACTTTGTTTTGACTCTTCAGCGAGAGCAATGCTAGACTTCTACATGTGCTGCGGTGGTAGGCCAGTGGCCTGGGGTGGCACCAAAACACTCCTCCTCTCACCAACGTACCTGCATGTTCAGCCCACATATTACTGTTAGCGCTCAGACCCAAACTGTTGTTTTGTTGCCTGATGTATGCTAGGTTACCTACTTCAGCCACTTGTTTCTGGGGTCCTGTGGCTGCATGGGACCTGAGCATCACTAGCCCCACCCTTTTCGAGTTTGCTCCTTACAAATGAGTCCCAATGTCCGTCCCCTAAATGATGAGGATACCTCCACCCTGACGACGGCTGACCACTACCATTTTGCCTCTGGAAGCCGATCACTCATCATATTCATTTTAACCCATCCCCCATCTGGCCACATCATCGAACTGGGCTACGTGCCCCCCTGATGAGGACGGTGCACCCTCATCCCACACCACACTCATGGCACCTCGGGTCCATGGGTACCTATTCCTCACTTGGGGGTATCCAGGAATGTCTTTCCTCACCTTCTTCTTCCAGCGGACCCCTGTGGATACTCTATGCCCCCTCCCATCCACACCCATACTCGTCCACCACTCCCTACCTCCTCAAAGGAGGCACACCACCTCTGCAAGCCTAGACCCGCAGTACACAACTCGGTGCTCCCAGGCATCACTGCAGCAGCTTATCCCGACTTTTTCCCTTCCTCCCTCCCCATCCCCCCACAGCTCACATCCTAGGCACAAGTAGCCCGCTCCCCACACTGGTTAGTGCTCTCCTGGTAGCTCCATCTCTGCTTGTCCATCCTCCTCTTCCCCTCCTCACATCCTTCCCCCATGAGGTGATCCTCCCTCTTTGTGCTCAACTTTCACTCTTTTACCAACTACTACTCCTACCCTCTTCTGACCTCCCCATCCTCTCACCTGGTTCTGATCCCTCCTCTGCACTCCGTTCCTTGCCCCGGTCCCCCCGCAGAGCACGTCGTCTCACACGCAACTCTCTGCACCATTGAACACCTCCCTGTGCCGCCACCCTGCCTCCACATGCCTGGATCTTCTCTGCTGCACTCCACCACAGCTCAGCATAGCTGCGGGCCCCCTGAGTTCCCATGTCTGCCCCCGCTGCACACACATCCCACCCTCTTCATGTCCTTTCTTGGTATGTTGGCGGCCTCAGCCACTATATCAAACATAAAAAGGTACTCTCGTACCTCCAGGCAAAGAGAGCGGATGTGGTTCTCCTGCAGGAGACTCATCTGGACACCCTACAATCCAATAAGCTGCGCCATAAGTGGGTGGGCAGGGAGATACATAGTAGCATAGCAACAGTGCCATCCACCCAGGGAGGGACACCTCATAAGTGGGGAGTGGCAATCCTTATCCAGAAATCATTGCCTGTCACCGTTTTGTCTGATCATGATGGCAGATACACGTTTGCCAAATTGCGGCTAGGGGGCAGCTCCCTTTGTGTCGGAACAGTATATGCGCCAATTGGGGTAAAACGCCCCTTCTTTCTCCAACTGAACTGCCTGCTTGTGGAGATCCGGGCATCACAGTATGTCATTGGAGGGGACTGGAATCTCACCTGGGACACCATTCTGGACAGGAAAGGCCCTCTAGGCAAGGGCAACGATGCAGACAGGGCCCTGTTCGGAGACGTGGCCTAGGACCATGGCCTAGTGGACCACTGGTATTTTAGCCACTCTTCGAATATGGAGTACACCTTCCTTTCATCAGTTCATGGCATGCAATCTAGGTTTGTTTACATCCTCATCTTCAAGAAAACATTGGCACTTGTCAGAGACTCTTGAATACTGGAAGCTGCACTCTCTGACCACTCCCTGGTTCTCTTATCCCTCGACATGGGCCTAGCCTCCTCAGGCAGCAAATCATGGCGTCTGAATAAACAGACATATCACACCTAGGCCTGGGCCAAAATTCCGTTACGTTTGCGGAAATTGCGATAATTGGGCATTTTCGTGTTCCGTGGAAAGCGCGAAAATGTCAAAATTTCCGCATTCCGCAGCTTAGCGATAATTTGTTTCTTACTCGCGCTGTAAAAAAATACATTCTCGCGTGCGCGCGATCGCCTTACCTGAATCCCCACATTCGCTGACAAGCATTCCCGACCCGGTCGCGTTCTCCACGAGATGTTGGATGTTGATAGCCATTTTGCGCTGTCTCGCGACAGTTCGCGCCCGCATTAATGTCATTTGTCGCGCGAACACGTCATTTGTCACGCTATCACGTCTTTCTTCTTGCGAACATGCACCGCGAGAGTATGAGAAGATTGAGATCTCAAACACGTCATTCTCCACCGCGAGCGAGAGAGTGAGGAGGCGGGCACGTCTAATCAAACGCGAAAAGGAGAAAGAGACCCCGAACACCTTATATCCAACGCGACAGGGAGCGAGAGAACGCGATCAAGTCATTTTCGACACGCCATCGACATCCGGCGGAAGCAATGTGAAGCTCGAGAACTCGAACATGTAAAATTTTCAATTTGGAGAAGAATATCAGCTCTAGCAGCATGAAACCTTCTGCAAATGATGATTTTGGATGAAAACAACTCCTCAGATTGACATTTGGCTGTCCTTTTTTGTGCAAGGAGCCCTTTTTTAAAAAGGTGGGGAGAGGGAGGAAGTGACACAGAATCTCTAACTTCCTGTTCAGCAGGCTCCTCCCAGTGCTTTGTCCATCTCCTGCTCATTCTGCCTTTGGATTTTGAGCTGGAAAGATCACTCTTTTTGTCTGCTGCATCATTGCAATTGGATTTGAGGATTTTTTTATTTGGATATTTCACAAGTAAGTGGTTGTTGTGTCTGTTTGATTGGGGGCATTGCAGTTCTTGTAACTACAATTTATTTTTGGTAACTATCATTATTCCTTTTTTTAAAAATGTTGTGGGTAGTACTAGTCAGTAGTAGGCCCGAGCTAGTCATGGGCATGGCCTAATGGGTGTGTGTGTGTGCATGATGAAGCAACTGTTCCTTTAGTGTTTTTTGAATGCATTTCATTTTCAAGCATCATTTAAGGGCATGGATGGCATTGGATTGAGTTGGGGAAGTGTGTTTTTTTGGGGTGGCCTTTCTGATGTTGTTGGGCCTGGCCATGTGGCTGGTGGCCATTTTGAAGCCTAGGCCTGCAAGCTTGCCTGGCCTTGTCTGCCAACAGGCCTGCTTTTTCATCCACTAGGATCAGAGCAGGTAGCCACAGCTTTATTAATCAAGTGTTTTCTGTGTGGTATGTTGAATTTAGACATCATTTAGGGCATGGATGGCATTGGATTGAGTTGGAGAAGTGTGTTTTTTTGGGGTGGCCTTTCTGATGTTGTTGGGCCTAGCAATGTGGCTGGTGGCCATTTTGAAGCCTAGGCCTGCAAGCTTGCCTGGCCTTGTCTGCCAACAGGTCCGCTTTTTCATCCTCTAGGATCAGAGCAGGTAGCCATAGCTTTATTAATCAAGTGTTTTCTGTGTGGTCTGTTGAATTTAGACATCATTTAGGGCATGGATGGCATTGGATTGAGTTGGGGAAGTGTGTTTTTTTGGGGTGGCCTTTCTGATGTTGTTGGGCCTGGCCATGTGGCTGGTGGCCATTTTGAAGCCTAGGCCTGCAAGCTTGCCTGGCCTTGTCTGCCAACAGGCCTGCTTTTTCATCCACTAGGATCAGAGCAGGTAGGCACAGCTTTATTAATCAAGTGTTTTCTGTGTGGTCTGTTGAATTTAGACATCATTTAGGGCATGGATGGCATTGGATTGAGTTGGGGAAGTGTGTTTTTTTAGGGTGGCCTTTCTGATGTTGTTGGGCCTGGCCATGTGGCTGGTGGCCATTTTGAAGCCTAGGCCTGCAAGCTTGCCTGGCCTTGTCTGCCAACAGGCCTGCTTTTTCACCCACTAGGATCAGAGCAGGTAGCCACAGCTTTATTAATCAAGTGTTTTCTGTGTGGTCTGTTGAATTTAGACATCATTTAGGGCATGGATGGCATTGGATTGAGTTGGGGAAGTGTGTTTTTTTGGGGTGGCCTTTCTGATGTTGTTGGGCCTGGCCATGTGGCTGGTGGCCATTTTGAAGCCTAGGCCTGCAAGCTTGCCTGGCCTTGTCTGCCAACAGGCCTGCTTTTTCATCCACTAGGATCAGAGCAGGTAGCCACAGCTTTATTAATCAAGTGTTTTCTGTGTGGTCTGTTGAATTTAAACATCATTTAGGGCATGCATGGCATTGGATTGAGTTTGGGAAGTGTGTTTTTTTGGGGTGGCCTTTCTGATGTTGGTTGTCTTAAAGACATGCTTTTGTTGTATGTGTCTGGTATGTTGGTGTGCAATGCATGCACCCTGCAGACCTTTTTGGGGCCTGTGAATGTTCGTATTTTCATTTTGTTGCATTAAAAAGACAGAGCAGTGTGCTTTAGCATGCAGCCTTTACCTGGCTTTTATAGGCCTTTTGTCCGCTCCTGGTGTTTCCCAGGCCCCCTGCTTGTTTGTGTTTTGTGAGTGTCCATGTGGCTGGTGGCCTTATTTTGTGTTTGGATTGGGAGTTATTATTGTCCTGCTTTTGCCATTGGCCTGCATGGTTTTCCTATTGGCTATTTGGCTTACTGTTTCCATCCATCCACCCCCTTTGCCAGCAGCAGCTCCATGGATGCCGAGATGCTCAAAAAATTTAATGGCAAATAGGGTCCACCCCACTTCCATTACATTTTTATTTTGGTGGTTATTATTAACTTTCCTATCCTTCCTGAGAGTGTAGTGTGTGACTGTACACAGTAGTATAACATAGCCCTTGTTAAAAAAAAAAAGTCATAAATGGCTAGAATATATTTTTTGTTTGCACTAGTACAGTACTAAGTAACTGAATTACAACAACAAATGCAACATTTCACTGATGTTCTTCTCCTGGCTTATTTGGTTTTAGGTGCACAAAAGACAGAGGAGGAGGTGTCATCAGCATCACCCGGCTACCCGTTGTACTGCCAGCCAGACAGAAGTCCTGCTGCGCATCACGTCCACGTGTGACCAGAAATTGTTGTGCATCTGCATCCTGATTGACATCTGAAGAAGATGGCCCCAAGAAAAGTTACCAGGTCCAGTACCAAGAAAGTTGCCGGTGAGAAGAAGGAACAGAAAAAGGAAGTGCCATTAACCACGACTGGTGGTGTGCTGGCCAATGTTTTTTTTGGCACCCAAAAAGTTACGCCTGCAGCAGCGTTGTCCGGGAACCAAGCTGGGAGCAGCACAGCGGTCCAACCACACCAACCTAGGCCCAAGGGCTTTAGTGTCGCAGAGGTAGCCAGTCTACTAACGAGCAGTGATGTTGAAGAAATGTCATTACCACAAAGTAGTACACAATCAAGTTCAACGCAGGCGCAAACTCAGCAGATAAGTGTGCAGCCGTAACAAGAACAGCAGCAGACGTAACAAGAACAGCAGCAGCCGCAACAAGAACAGCAGCAGCCGCAACAGCCCACCATAGTAGTTGTTGCTCCTGACGTAGGGGCATTTCAGGAAATCGAGCTTCCTGCAAACAAAGTGGAGCAAAGTCAAACCACTGTTTCAGAAGATCTATTGTCTTCCAGACCACCAGCAAGGAAAAGGAGGCTTAGTCCATCATCTTCTTCTTCAAGCCCCGCTTCTGATGATCGTGATGCCACTTGGGTCCCACCAGCTCAGTCTGAGAGTGATATACGTCACAAGACAATGCTTCTGAAAAGGAAGGTCCCAGAAGAACTTAGAGTTATGGAGGTAGATGTAGAAGAGGGGGGTGATGATGATGATGTTGATGAAGACGAGCCAGTCATCACGCACATTACTCCTGCTCCAAAGGCATTGGAGACCAACATTCTCACCCTATCCAGAAAGGCTGCTACTGAGCGGGATGTAGCACGGATATCACCAACACAGCTTACACCGCCACTACCTCCAGCTGCCATATTTTCCAAGGCCCGGCAGGGACCTACATCCAGCTCAACCATCTCAGTAGGTAGTGGTAGTAAAAGTCACAGTCTAGGTGCACAGGGTCACATTTCAAGCACACCCTTCATCTGGTATTGAAAGTGGCACATCCAGCAGTGCCTGAAAGTTCTCCCCCCCAGTTTGGGACTTTTTTCTGTTAGCACCAAGGAGGAGAACGTTGCTTTATGCTCAATTTGTCGTCAAGGTGTTCGGCGTGGTAAGCTTGGTACCAACTATGTTACCGGAGGACAAGCAAGTCATCTCAGAATACACCACACTATCGTGTGGGAGAATCACCTACTTCACTTAAAAGAAAGTAGAAAAACTCAATCCATTGAAGTTGGTCAGGAAGAATCAGGGAGCGATATTATTGCGGTGGAAGGTGAAGAAGAGGGAGGCATTTCTAGCCCTGTCCCCAGTAGTGCAGTGGTATCACCCACATCCTCCTCAGTAACATCAGAGTGGCACCGCAGTAAGAGCCATACTCTGAGTCAGGCTGAGACACCAAGGCGACCGAGTACCGCAATGAGACAATCTGTGTCGTTGAGCCTAAGTGGGTTAATGAAAACAGCACCACAAAGGAAAGTAATCCAGCCTACCATTGAGAGCATGTTTAGGTTGGAGGGGCAGTTCCAACGCAACCACCCAACGGCACGGTTGTACAATGCGAAGCTGGCTAAAATGTTAGCGCTGGACCTTCTTCCTTTTTCATTTGTGGAAGGGGTGGGTTTCCTTGAATTTGTGTCTGCCATCTGCCCTAAATGGAAGGTTCCCAGCCGGTCATATTTCGCAAGAATTGCTGTTCCGGCACTACATCATGATTTGCTTAGCTGAAAATGTAAGGATACAAAATAAAATGTTGTCACAAGAACATTACATTTGTGCTACAATTCTGGATCCACGTGCAAAATTTGGACTGAAGACATTCTTTGCTTTTTCCAAGATTGATGTTGCCCGCTACAAAACTTGCATAGCTGAAGCGGCCAGTAAGTTGCAAAATGAACGGCTGCTAATTAAAAGCCCGCAAGATCAACCCACAAGAAGTACTGCAGCAGGCCATGCAGGATCAAGTGCAACCTCGTCGGCTGAGGGGAGTGCATTTGGATCACACGACTCACCATCACTATCGACCACAGCAACAATAACTGGATCAGTAGGCGGAGTACAATCAGTACACAATTGGTATGTAAAGTTAGGCATAAATAAGCACAGTGCTGATGCACAGAGAAAAGAGCCCGAAACCTTACCAGCAGCAACCATGAACATTGAGCGGATGGTCCAGGCCTATCTGGACGACCCAACAGAGGTGTACGTTGATCAAAACCCATTGCAGTATTGGTATAGGAAAAGGTCTGAATGGCCACTGCTCAGCAGGCTGGCGATAAGCTATCTGGCTTGCCCTGTCGCAAGTGTCTCTTCCGAACGTGTTTTCAGTGCTGCTGGTTCCATTGTAACATTGAGAAGGACCAGTCTATCGCCAAAAAACGTGGAGAGGTTAACAATGCTCAAAATGAATCAGCACTTCATACCACCGAATTACACAATACATGAAGCAATGGAGGAAGATGAGGACAGCGGCTCAGGTGACGGAAGTATTGTGTCACATGATTACCTACTACTGGCTGAACCCCCAGAGTTTGAGGACGAGCTATACTTCCCTGACAATTAGGCTTGCACTTACTGTCTTCTTCCATTTTTTCCCCCTTTGTTTGTGTGTCTTTCGTTCCGGTTACAAACTTGTGAATCACAACAAATCCATTACCACCGTCTTCTACTCTTCTAATTTAATATACAAGTTTCAAGTGTCTGCAATTTGACAGTACAGTCCTCCGAATCCAGCTCCTCCGCTCCATCATACTGAATCTCCTGCTCAATTCCATTTCCCTCATGAATGATGATTGGATGATGGTAAAATAATACAACAACAAATTCAAACTTTCCTTATCCTTCCAAAAGAAGTGGAGCATGAATAAGATGACTACTATAGCTATCCTCCTTTCAGAGCCGAGAGAGACTGGCCATTAACTGAAAATAAGATGGAACAGGTAATGATTGATGCCATGCATTGGACGCAGAGTCGCAGACTGAATGATTTAGATTTTGTTGTGTTTGTTGTGGATGAATTTATGTAATTGTGCACTGCCACTAATCAACTTTCTACAGAACACACTAAACTTAACTTAAGGTAAATTCAATTTTCCCCTTCTTGCAAATATTAAATTTGTACTTCTCCTACAGCTAGGTGATACATTGCTTTTAATTCAATACGGGAAGGGGACTCACTCAATCTGCGCAATGAGTATGATTGACACAACAGCACCGTCCATCATGATGATGGCGAAATAGACGGCCCGTCAACTTAAGATGAGAAGGAACAGGTAATGACAATTAATGGCATGCATTGGACACCTGACTCTGAGCGATTGGTCTTTGTGTTTTCGTTGTTTGTTTGTTGTGCACAAAGTGAAGTCAAAGTGTACTAGTAATCTATCTTTCTGTACACACTAAAGAATAACTCAAGTTAGTAATATTTCTACTCTTGTTGTGTAATAAAAATTTTACTTATACTGCAGGCCTATCTTCACAGTCAGTCAGTAAAAGTATCGGAGATGATGATGAAGTCAGGAGGAAATTTCATGTGTGGCATAAAACGTAAAAGACTAAAGGTAAACACGTCAACAACAACCACAGCAGACCCAAATGTCTGTGTAGAAGTGGAATAGAGTGTAGCGGTGGGATGACTGCGGTGCATTGATTTTACTAACTTAAACTGTAAAATGCTATGTTTGGAATGGATAATGTGCTTTGCGTTTGTCCAACTCTTTAAAAAAAAAAAAGTACTCTAAAGTCTTAACGTAGGATGTGCTACTGCTAAGCACTGTGGGCCTGCTCTCTCCTGTTATTGTTGAAGGTCAATGCTGGAAACAGACTAGAGTATACTGAAATGATGCATACATGCCACCTCGGAAAGTGTTCTTGTTGCACTACACCATAAGGTGTGCATTTGTTTCAACTTTGTTTCTCAATATCCCCTTTGGTTTTCCATCTACAATTACAGGCCGGGCCTTGCCCTATACTTCTGAAAACATTACAATGCACACTTTATGAGGTCTTCAACAAAGAGGTCCAGTGCGGACGTTGTTGCCTCTCTAGCGGCCTTCCTGGTCATCAAGCTTGGCCGCCATTAGTTTGTTATCCACTTCCAGTTGCTTGACTTGGCGCTGTAGAGTGGCTGTATCTGTCCAGAGAGTCGCCATCGTGGTTTCAACTTCCGTCATCCTTGTGGCCATTCTCTGGAAGTCAGCGCGGATTAACGAAATGTCCGTAGAGATCGATCCCACAGTAGTTTGGAGCTTAGTCAGAGTAGCCATGATATCTAGCAAAGTAACCTCTGCAGGTTTCTCCTTCGTAAGGCTTTTCCCTCGCTCAGTTTGCGATCCTGTGTGGTCCTACATATCTTTGTTGTACACATATTTGTCCAGCTTTAGTTGCTGCACAGTTCTTTGACCCCGGCCCCCCATTGTAGCTGGTCCTCCGAGGAGGATTCTACGCCCTGCGGGTGAGCGTCAGTATTCACCGCTGCCTGCTGCAGGACTAACCGTCATGCACAGCCTTTCAGTTTTCCTGCCGCCCTCACCCCGCAACAAGAGCCTGGGAATGTGTCTGGTTGGGAAGTACTGGTGCATCTGTACACTTAAGTCCTTTAGTTGTGCTTCAATAGGCCACGGTTTCAATAGTTCTGGGCGCTTCAGTTCTCGCTCCCTCTATCCAACTGGATAAAGGGAGCAGAAAATAGACTGGAGGTCTATTTTCTGCGCTCTCCCAATCACCTCGGGCCCCCACTTCACCAGTTGCAGTCGGCAGCGCCAAGAACGTGCAAGGTTCCCTGCAGAATTGCAACACGCACTTACTTTCAGCTTGGCTGGCTGTGTGTTATGTTCAGTACGGTGTTAATAGCATTGAGGCATTTGGTGGAGCGTAGGAGGCACATGCAGGGAATATCTTCAGCACCTTCACAGGGAGCACCACAGCTCCTGTCGCAGGTTCTGGTGAGTACACGCTCAGCCCACCTGGCGTTGTATGGGTGATGCGTGTGTGAGCACCAAGAAGTCCACTGTGCTAAAACAGAGGTGGCAGGTCACAAGCGCTTTTTTGAACGGCACCGGTATTTGCAGCGTCAGTCAGTGCGCCTCCCTTCCTCGTGCAGGCATTTAGTGCAGATCTTCACTCTCTGCCGTCCGCACGGCTGAATCTGGCACCACCATGGGTCCACCTCTCACTTACTCGCGGCTTCTGCGTCGCGTTGCACAAAATGCACAGAGCTCCACTCCACTTGCATACTCACACTTGCTCAGGATTCAGGTATAATTGCGGCCTCAAAGTCGCTTGAGTGCCGCCTGTCCTTTTTTGCTGAGCTGGTCAGTGCTGACCTCAGCTCTTCGTGGCCCCGGGCTACGCAACGCCCCGGCTCCACCATACTCCGAAGGCCGTGTCTCTTGCACACGACACAGGCTGGATTATTAGTGTACGCTTAGGACTCGGAAACCACTCAGTCATTTCTGCAATGCTTCCGACGCCTCACCCGCTATCTTTAGGGCGTCCTGCGCTGCTGGATCAGTAATCGGATCGATGGGGAAGTTGCTTTTGTCGCGGAGCCTCCTTAGGCAGTGGCCATTTGCTTTGGCTGCTAGCCATGCCCCCCTCCAACCGCTAAGTTTTGGGGCTTCTTCCATACTCTAAATGAGGACCTATGTCTTTTTAGAAAGCTTTAAAAAGTATAAACATTTTGTACCTTAAATTTTTTTTATCCATCCATTGAAATAACATTGGGTATCTTTGATTCCTCTGATGTCCTTCGTAGTGTTAAGGAAAAATAGGGTTACCCACTCTATGCAGGTCATTTAAGACACTTTTCCAGATTTATCAAGGGATTGTGCTGCCCTTCCGTCACACAGGATATCGCAAGAGCAACGCAATCCCGAAGTCAGATTTATAAAGCAACGTAAGGAAACCTTGTATGGCCCTGCTTTGCTTAGTAAATCTGGAGTTCATGAGGCAGCACAAGTTACTGCCTTGGGTTACTCTGCCCTAGGGAGGGTGGTGGTATTCCCAGATTTGCCATTAATGGTAGACCTATGAATGTGTCAAAATGCTACACCTCCCCTGGAGGTATAACGAGGAGAAATATGTTTATTTCTCCTGGTGTTTTCCTCTTTTTATGTGTGCTGCATTCTGCAGCTCATATAGAAACAGAAAAAGCATCAGAGAATCGTTTTGGTGCAGGAAGGTTTCCTTTCCTGCCCATAAACAATCCTGCATACAACACAGGGACACTTGCACCAAGGTGCAATGTTGCTTCCATTCGCGCTAGGCAGCAATATGTACGCCATTGCAGGCAAAGAAGAGGAATGCACTGTACAATGTTAAATATGGCATATTCTTGTCCTCTCCCTTTCATGCACTGCAGCAAGGTTTCTTTCTGTGGTCTGTTTCATTATGTAAATATTTGATACATCTAGCCCACTGATTTCAGTTTTTTTTTGTTTTTGTTTTATAGCCTTCAACATTCTTGATATAGTAGCTTTGTTTTCCTTCCATTGAAAAAATTACAATGGCATACCTGAAATCAATGATTTGAAGTTGAAAGGTTTAGGACTGAAGAGAGTGTCTACAATGACCTGGAGGTATGTGGCCACACTAAGGGAAGGTCAGGTTATGTTCAGCACTGTTCACCTTTGACTTCTCATACTTGCTTCCGGCAAGGATGCAACTGTGACAAAAGACACACAAACAAAGGCATTGGTGTGCATCCATTTCATGGGGAGTCTGTGATAAGTGATGCCCAGAACTAATAATTCAGAGCAGAAACTATGTACATGAGGGTGGAATCATACTATGTGAATATTTATGAGCTCACAAAGTATTTCCCTTGCACGGCTGATTCATGGTATCACCAAGGACAAACATTTTGAGTGGCTGTTCATCATCTATAACACCAACACTATGAAGAGCCACATGTATTAAGCAATTTTGCTTGATTTCCCACAGACCACTGCCTGCTCTTTAAAAAATGGAAAGAAAACTTTGTATTTTTCTTTTTTATCGGCAACCTCTTTTCCTTTACAGAAACAAGCTGCATTAAAAAAAAAATATTGCTTTGTTGAGAAGCAATCATGGACATGGTGGTCTTTTGACTTTAGCAGGCCACCATCCCTGTGATTTTAGCACTTCAGAGGGAGTCTCAAATTGTGACCTACCTCATTAACTTTAATGGCGTAGGTCGATTTGAGACCCCCCTAGGATTTGCTGAATGAAATTCTTCATACATTAGGAATAGTGATTACTGAATTGCGATTCACAAGAAATCGCAATCTGGTTATCGCTAATCATAAATTTGATACATGTGGCCTTTGATTACTAGTAGTTGTGGTTACTTTTGCACAAAACAATCTACTTTCAAACCACATATTCAGTACCGGGGGGTCAAATGTGTGGGTACTTTTCTCACATTCACTTTCACAGAATGTTTGAGCCAAAGAGAGAAAATCCTCATGCATTGGCAAACAATACTGCAGAAGTATACTTTAGTGGTTTGGAGAAGGAAATTGGAAGTGCCTATAAAATTGTGTTGGTAGAGACGTTTGTTAAACTATTGGACAAATCCCTTGTTTTTATTTTCTAGGTAAAGTGCATTTTTCCCCGTGTCCCTAATTTGGCCAAACAGTTGGATAATAGTTTTTGGGCTCTTATGTAAACGTCAGGCCCTCTGAGTTTGGTACACTCTGAAACATAATAAATACCTTTACAGTTATGGACAGTGTAACTAGGGCCTGAATAGCAGGTATCACAATGTAGCAATATTGAAACATATTATGTATCTGGTTAAATTAACAATGTAAGACTTAGCCCTGGCATTTAGTTAGTCAGAGTTCTCACACTCCTGTGCAAAATACTGTTTGCGCAGGAGCTGGAATATGAGTTGAGTGGAATTTTTTGCACAGTAATTACCAGCTGCTTTAAATATCTCACCCATCATCACATTTCAGCTGGTCAAACCTGGTGAAATGTAGCAGGGGCAAAGTATTTACCATAACATGAGGATTTTTATGCATTAAGGATCAAAATTCACATTAATCCCCCAAAACAAGGAATAGGTGATTTTTTTTGCACCGGATAATTTCCGAACCCCACTGAGCTGAATTTTTAACAGGATCCATAAACAATACCTATTCCGCAGATGCACGAAATTTCAGGGCATTTGTGTGTGGAATTCACATTTAATCTGAGTAACAGGATAAAAGAGAGAGGCACAGGCGACCTTGCCTCGTTTATTAAAGTGGAATAGTGGCAGGGAGCACTTTTGAATAATCCTGATCTATGATTATACTATTGATATACAAATTGGTTCAACTGTATCCTCTTCTAGAAATGTTCTGTACAGTTCATAAAACTTGCATAATTCAGCTGTTCGAATGTAGCATAACTGTAGAACTTGGAAAATACATCATTTTTAGTCAAAGCGTTTTAAACAAGATTCACACCACTAAAGATGGTTAACATATGCATAAGTGTTTAAATAAAAGTTAATGAAAGTACACATGGTTTGATGATTATTACATTTGACTTAACAATATATAATGTCCGTATTCTCTTCTGATATGTACTGCACATAGTAAAATATAAATGCGAAGGAAAAAAAAACATGTAGATGAAAGGCAGGTGATGGGAGCAATAAGAACATTAATAGCTATATACTATTTGTTAGAAATGGGGGTCTCTAGTTGGCAGAAGTAGGTACCTTTGTCTGAATAGGGACCCTTGGTTCTAGTCAGGGAAAGGGGGACACACTCTTTAGATAACACCTGCTCACCCCCTCGGTAGCTTGGCACAAGCAGACAGGCCTATCCCAAAGGCAATGTGTAAAGTATTTGTACTCAAAACATACAGTAATACAATGATAACACCACAAAAGGACACCACACAGGTTTAGAAAAATAAAATATCTTCATCTAAACTCAACAAGACCAAAACTATAAAAACCCAACATACATGTAATAAGAATATGACTTTAAAAAGGTTTTAAACACGTTGGACCATAGAAAACTATGGATGCGTGATTTCCCTCAAACTACCTGTAGTTGCGAGAAACAGTCGCAGAGATGGGAAGCATAGAAAAACAAAGAGAAGCATCAGTTCCTGAGACAATGGGGAGGTGATGCAACAGTTCTGCTGCATGCAGGAGAAGTGATCCAACATACATGTAATAGTAATATGACTTTAAAAAGAATTTAAACAAATTAAACCATAGCAAACTATGGATGCGTGATTTCTTTCAAAGTACCTGTAGTTGCAACCAAATTCATAATGCCAAACAGCCGCAGAAATGGGAAGGGTCTAAAAACAAAGAAATGCAACAGTTCTGCTGCACGCAGGAGAAGTGATGCATTGAATCCAGTCTGTAGTGTGAAGTAATGCGTCACTTCCTAAACGGTTCTAATCCACGGGTGATGCGTTAGGCAAACTTGCCGCACAGGTATGATGCATGGAAATCTGGGATGAATCGGCAATGAATGCAGCAGCGTCGACCAGTGCTGCATTGGTTTCTTCAGTTGGGCCCCTCGATGCATCGGTTCTTGCAGCGGCAACATACGCTGCCTCTGTTTCGGCAGTGGCACGGTGATGCATGGAGAGCCTAAGCGCACAGCAGTGCTGCATTGGGAAAACTGCTGCAAGAAGAGCGAAGCGTCGATTTTCTTGTTGTGTTGCTTTTCCAGCTCCCAACTTCAGAAACAACCTCCAGAGGTCCAACACATTCACAGGCAGCTCTTGACAGGTTAGAACTCCAAGCAAGGAAGTTCAGGGGAGCTGGGGTGAAGTCTTTGTATCTCTGAGACTTCAGGACAGAAGGCAAGCTCTACTCAAGCCCTTGGAGATCTTCCTCAAGGAGGGGGACACAACAAAGTCTTTGTCCTTTCCTTGGCTGAAGCAGCTACTGCAGGCCAACCTCAGACAGCACACAGCAAAGGGGCTGTACTTCTCCTCAGTTTTTAAAGCTCTTCTCTTTGGCAAAGACTCCTCTTTATTCCAAAAGTAGTCCAAAGATCTGGGGTTTTAGGTCTAATACTTATACCACAAAATGTCATTGTTCTCTTTGTGAAAGGGTCTCTGAGCCCAGTCCAAACCAGTTCTGTCCTCTCTGGTGCAGCTACCTGTCAGGCGGTGGAAACAGCATTGTGTAAGGCAGACAGGCCCTATTCAGGTGCAAGGGAAATCTCCTCCCACCACTCTAAATGCAGAACAGGCCTATTCAGGTGCTAGTGAGAACTCCCCCCTACTGTGAATGCAGCCCAGGTCTATTCAGCCCTGCCCTGACTCATTCAGGAAAGGCAAGACACACATCAACCACACCCCAGTGGCTGTCTGAGACAATGCACCTCCGCAGCCCCTGTCACTCTAAAACCAGACAGTCAATGCACAAATAGGCAGAGGCACACAGAATGGTTAAATAAGAAAATGCCGACTTTCTAAAAGTGCAAAAACAACAGTTGATGGACAGAATGCAGAACAATGTCATACATTCACCCCAGTACAGAGATCTGGGCCTAAATCCATGATTTTTATGCTCACCATGCCGTTCCAGTTTGATCCCAGCCATATGCAAATCAGTCTTGACCCTGTGCCTCATGGGTACAGTCCAGCCTGAACTGCCAAGCCAGGTCCTCCCTGGACTGGAAACAAGCATCCTAGGACCGGTTTCGGGGAATCTGAACGTCTGATTATGATGCGTTAGGAACGTCTCTGACCAACGGTTGGAGCCATTTCCTAATGCCCCATAATCAGCCCTATAATATTTTCAGAAAAAAAAAGGCTAATGAATACTTGAAAAACAAATAATCCTCAGCTCCAAAAAGTTACTATAGTTGTCAAAGGTACTGAGCCCGAGCTATAACGATGGAGAGTGTCTTTAACAATTGGTATAGCTGAGGCAGAAGGGCTAAAGTCTGTTAAAACTAAGGGTCGGCACAGTGCTCCGCTCCACCTACGGAGTGTGCGTAGTACTGCCCACTTCGCGCTGCGCAAAGTAGGCGTAGCAGGGGCACACCCCGCGGCGAAGCAGAGTTGCCCGCCACCCGCCTCCCTCCCGCCTGCATTTTACAATTATTAGAAACATTAGATAAAGAAAAATTACTTACCTGAGCTGCCGCGTCCCGGGGCTCCATCTTGCTGCTCTCTGGATAGCTTCTTCCTCACGAATGCGCATGCGCGGGCGCCCGCACATGCGCATTTCTCCCAAGAAATGCGCATGCGCGGGCGCCCACGCATGCGCATTCGTGAGGAAGAAGATATCCAGGAAACAGCAAGATGGAGCCCCGGGACGCGTCAGCTCAGGTAAGTAATTTTTCTTTATCTAATGTTTCTAGTAATTGTAAAATGAGGGCGGGAGGGAGGCGGGTGGCGCGTAGTGGGGCTACGCGAAGTGTGCGGGTGGGCGTCGATTTGCCCCCACTCCGTATTGCTTCACGTGGCCTCACTACGCCCACTACGCCCAGGGCTGGTTAAAACATTCCACCCACTAAGGGTATAATGTTCTAAATAAAAGGAAGACGCATGAAGACAAACATAGGAATGTTAAAGATCTGGGCTTATACCAGCCATTATAAGCCTGGAGCTACTCCATTGTCTTCAATTGAACTCTCAGCATTCCATTGTTCTACTATAGCCTTATAGCCCGCCATAGCGGGCTATACCGGCTATTAAAGGCCCGCTCCAGCGTTAAAGGCCCGAGACAAGGGCAAGGGACTTCAACAAGGGAGCGGGACTTTAATAGCCAGCATAGCCCAGCTACAAAGGGCTATAAGGCTATTAGAACATTCTGCCACTAGAGGGCAGAATGTTCCAACAAATAAAACAAAGGCCTCTCGGAGTTCGAGGGGTTTAAATTCCCTCGGGCTCTGAGATGCCTTTGAAAACAACATTAGAATGTTGCTTTGCAGGCCTTTACTGGCCAGTAAAAGCATGGCGCATTCCCTTGTCTTCAATGGAGCTCCCCACATTCCAATGTTCTAATATTCCTTACTCAGGCTTGTTCAGAATGTTCCCATTCACAATCTTATAACTACAGCATATACAACAACTGCTGCAATTGAGTACTATCCATTCAGTACTCCTGGATGTTTTAGCTTTTTGGGACCTCTGGTTTTGGACTTTTTTATGGCCGTGAGTCTCACTGCATGTGTCTCAACCACAGTAATCACACAGCAAATGGACTGCAAGTGTTTATCACCACTGTTCGCCTTTTCAGAGAAAGCCACTGTAACCGCAGCTAGGGTAAAGGGCACTTGACTGGTTACACAGGAACAAATGTGCACAAATGTGTGCACATGTGTGAGGGCTCCACATGTGAGACTACTGTCATGCTCAGCCTGGTACCTGCACAAAGGTAGCCTATCTCAGAGGAGATTCTGCAGGCTTAGATATTGACCTAGGGTTGGCTTTATAATTTTAGTGTACACACGTAGTGAAAATCAGTGTGATTTACGTTCTTTTATGCAGTGAAATTTAATTTTACACATAGGAGAAAAACTAACCACCTTAGAGAGCAGTTTCGATTCCCTTTGTCCTACAAAGTCCAGTGACACATCAAAATGGGGTGGAACATGTGTGAGAAAACCAAATCTGTGAGTTTCAAAATGATATCTGTACAACTTATGGGTCATCCAGGTTTGCCATATTCCTCTGGCTCAGCTCAGGACCCTGCTGTGCCAAGTCAATTACATTTATCTCCAGCAGCAGGATCAAGAGCCGCACATAAAGGGAGCATATACCAATGCTTCACTCAGCTCCTGAGGAGGAAAGGCGTTGAGACAAAGGATCTGCATCAATCAATTAGCTGTCACACTGTTCCAGCCCAAGCTCACTTAGCAGAGGGTGAAGTGCTGACCTCTAGAGCCAACACAGGAGGGGGCTATGCTTTGAAGTTTTCTTGGGGAAGGCAGTGGCAGTGACATCAGTGAGGATCAGAGCAGATGGCCCCAGAGGAGATCTGACGAATGACTCCTGGGTGACACCTTTTTTAATGTCCCAGCATGCGGTGTTGGAATGTTGAGACAAGGGCAGGAAGGTGATATAGAGCCCTAGGATTGGTCAGGGGTGCCTGGCTTCCTAGAACCTTCCATCCTCCTTTAAGAGTTCTTGTGCAAGGGGGAGTCAGTTTTAGTTGTTGATGATTGTGCTTTTCACTGCTGGACCCTGGGCTGCAACAGCCATGGACAACTGAAAGGAGAAACCCCCATGTTCCCACGAGGACTAAGCACTCTGCCTTTGGTTGACCCATGGGCCAAGGAGTCTCTCCAAGGGCTAGTGAGGCTGGCCTCAGTAGGACCAGATGAGGGAAAACCTCTACAAAATCTATCTCTGGTGGCTAGAGCTCACCTGCAGGAGTACAATGAGCCCAAGATTGTCCTAATTGGCACAACGGGGTCCGAGTTATGAATGTTTATATGTTGGTGACCCTTGACCCTTTATAAAAATGGATGCTTGGGGCGTAGCTTCCTCTCGACAAACTACCCCTGGAGTGGACCAGGGCCCAGATATTTGTGCAAGATTTATTTTTGTACTACTTCAGGGAGGGGGCATGTGTGGGTCCCCCTACCTAGATTCCCTGTTGGCCCATAAACACCATCCCCTAGGCTGTATATACTGAAAAGGGGGCCTGTACACTATCACTGGCAACTGAAGCAAAGGAAGATAAGTGAGGGTGCCACCGCGCCCTCCAAATGGCAGTACCTTTACACCTACTCCCCATCTCCATGCCTGGGGGGAACGGGCAGTCACTGCAGAACACTACACCCTGCCCACATGGAGCAGGCAGGGAAAGGATACTGCTGGCTCTTGCACCAGAAAGGATGAAGCTGGTTGCACAGGGAGCCGGCTAGTCCATGTGCGAGTGAGCTCCAGCATGACCCTAAGCATGAGGAGCATAGAAGGGACCAGGTGAGACTGCCCCCCAAAAAAACACATGAAAGGAATGCTTTGTACTCTTCCGGCACATTGGGAGAACCGGTAATATTCACTGTTCCTGGCTGGAGAGCCCCATAATGTTCTTCAGGGCTTCCTAATTAGCATTTTTGTCTTCCCTTGTGGTGTAATTTTTTCAACAGTGGCACCAACAACAAACTTGAAAAGTGTTGTGTGGGCTGTAGGATTTACAGCAGCCCCCAGGAATAATATTTTAAAACGTACCCAACATGCGCATGGTCACCGAACCCGTGACCCTCTGGGATTTTTCGCATGATTTTCAAAAGTATTCGCAAGCCTGGTACTTTTGCTCTACAGCTGGGAGTACAGCATCCTCTAGGTTCTGGTTCTATGACTGGATTTCATTTGACCTGAAAATGCACAAGAAAGATATAGACTCATGGAGTGCAATATCCTCTAGGGAAGGATTTTATAATTTCATTTTATGTAGCCTGTAAATTGTGCCCTCTAGAGGCTGGTTTTATCATGGCATTGTATATGACTTGAATGTATATAAAAAGCACACAAACCCATGGTATGTTGATTTTAAAATGTTTTATTGAAATAAAAATGCTGATTGTGATTACTGATCAAGATTGGTATGCTTTATTAACATTAATAAGTGCAGTTACACCTGGGTATTATTAAAGTACAAAGTGATGGTTCTTTTAACATATGGTATGCTATCTGTTAATCTCATGAGCCTACAGAGTTTCAAATGTGATCTCACTCTCATCTAAAATATTTTCAATCTGCATTACGTATATATTTGTAAATTAATGCATAGTGTTAGAAATGGGATTTCTGGTTGGCTAGGGCTTGCGCCAAAGCCAGGCAGAAACCACCACTCTAGTCAGGGCAAGGAAGGTACACGCCAAAGATAACCCCTGCTCACCCCCTTGGTAGCTTGGCACGAGCAGTCAGGCTTATCTCTGAGGCGATGTGTAAAGCGTTTGCGCGCGCACCCAGCAACAACACCCAAGGCCCACCACAAAAGAAACTCCACACAAGGTATTTAGGTATTATATAAAAATAGCCTTTGTATTATGCCAAAACACATTAGATAAAAACACACACTTTACAATGTGCCAACAGGCACGGGCAGAATGTACAAGGGATTATATGTACAGGGGACAGGGCCACATGGACCACTGTCAGGAATTAGCACTTTTAGAACATAGGAATAATACTGTAGTACAAAATAGCAAATGTAGCACACAACCAGTAATTACTGGTAACAGGTAAGTACCACCTACGCAACCCTGACCACCTTAGGAAAATATTACGCAGGGAATCAGGACCTCACTAGTACCACCTGTACTAGGAAGAAAAACAACCACCTGAGTATCACAATACCTGTAGGGGTAATAGCACGTTACACATGATGCATCACATTCAGAGGTGTAGGGAAGGAAAACACATGATGCATAAAAACATTCAGCGGTGTAAAACAAGGCACATGACGCATAAAATACATTCAGAGGTGCAGGAAAGGAACAATAGCGCCAAACTCACATGAGCCACCACCTGTGGCAGTTCCTAGGCCAACTGGCCTTGTCGGGGCTAGGACGCCCTATGTCCCAGCGAAGTCAGTTGCAAGACTGCGCAGGAGGCGCAGTCCCAAAACTCAGAGTCCAGGCAAGACTGCGCACACAGTCAGGGCAAAGCACCAAGCGTACCACCTGCACGTTGCAGCTGCCCACTAAGTGCTGGGCAGCTGGGGAAAGGCTTGGTCACCACTGTGCCTTTAAAAACAAAACTATGCAGCCCTCACATGGAGCCTCTCCTGGGCTCTGGCTGCACAAAATGCCCCCTAGAGCCTTCGTGGCTCTGACCAAATATCTGCCCCGTCGCTGGAGCGGCGAGCGCTCAAAAACAAATATGCCACCTTGGTTGCAGTGGCCCGCTACGGCGGCGCCACCGAGGGGGGACTTGACCCCGGCACTGAGGACGGACTGGCCCTCACGTTGGAGCCTCACGGGGCTCAAGAACCAATCCAATGCGGGCCCTCGTTGGAGCGCCTCTCGGGGCTCAAGAACACTGCCCCCGCACCCCCAACACATGCGCGGAGTCCCCCAGCCCTTTGCACTTACCGGGCTGCTCTCCGGGGTCTCCCACGTCGTCTCTGCTTCTCTGGAAGTGGCCGGCACTAGAGAGCTCCCGCGCCTCGGGGGCTCTCTCTCACTCTTACCCGGCGGCCTCCTCTCTTTCACCGGAGCACGGGGTGGGCTCCCGTAGACTTCCGGCTTCCCCTGCTCTCACCCGTCTGACGCGGTGATCCGCGGGGCCGCTTCCCCACGTTGCCGGGCAACCGCGACGGCTGGGCCAATCCCAGCGCGGGGGTGGTGACGTCGACGAACTCTCGGGCTGCCGGCGGTGAATTTGATACCGGCTTTCTCCGAAGCGCGGGGTGGGCTCCCGCCTTCGGATTAAAGTATAACGTGGCGTAAATAAGCGGGGTGGGCACCCGCCACAGAAACACTCAACTAAGCGGGGTAGGCACCCGCCATCAGAACAAAAGCGCTCCTGGCGCCAACGGCACAGGGGGAAGCACTCTCTGCGCCCAAGGCAATTCCAGCGCTTTCAGGCACTGGAGGCTTCAGCGAAGCACCCAGGAAGGCGCTCCTCTACGCTGGTGTCCCAAACAAAGCGCTCCCAGCGCTACAAGTCAAACAAAAGCACCTCCAGGCGCTCCAGCAGTCCTCTTGGCAAAACACAGCACTCCTCAGCACCAAAATCAAGGACTCCTTCAGAATAGGAGATAAAGCGCTCCCTGGCGCTCAAGCAAAAGTCCAAGAAAAGTCTTTCAGATGCAGGGGGCTAGGACTGGGCCCAGGGGCCAGCTCACAGGGCCCTCCAGAAGGGAGGCAGTCCCTAGTGGCGGTCTCTCCTGGCGCCCAGCAGCAGCAGGCCCCCTCAGATTGGATCCTGGAAGAGAACAGCTTCTGTGGGGACACAGCCTCATTTTTATACAGTAAAGCCCTTTGTTCTTGGTTCAGGGTGAGGGGGAAAACCAGTCGCAGCTGGTTGGGGAGCACCCTTGATGTGCTCAGCCCCTCACTCTATTCACTGGCAGGGCTAGGGTCGTCAGTCGCACCACAGGGGGCGGAGCAAGCATTGTGTGGGGAAAGCCCTGCCCTATTCAGGTCCAAGGCGCACTCCTCCCCAGCCATCAGCATGCTAATCTCCCTATTCACCACCGGGTGACTCCTCCTGACTCTGGGGAATCCCTAGCCCGTCACATGACCTCAGCCAGCCAATTACGCGACAAGGCACACATTTTACACTGCACACCGAAGTGCCCACTTCTAGAAGTGGCACTTCCATACTAGCTACACGCACGCCGCACGCATCATTGCGCAGCATTTAACCATACGAGTCCGCACATACCAGACTCGACCCTGCACACCCCACGCATCAGGAACTACCAGGGACACATACATTCCCCATGCATTCCTATGGGAGGGAAGGCCTATCTCACCATATGCACTCAGAGTGCGCACGCACTTTACCCTGGGACACAGGGAAAGTGCGCAGAAACCAAAAAACACTATCACCAAGTCACCAATAAAAGCAAAAAAATTCAGGGGTGAACCTGCCAGAAGGGCCAAGTCCAACACATAGTATTTAGTATTTTATGTGCATTAAAGGTCATTTTGCTTTTTCTAAAGAAAAAGCACCAACTGGACAATCATTTATTGAGTGTTAATATTTCGTGCCAGCAAAAGGTGATTACTATCCCACACCACTTTCCCTTAGTAGGCCTTGAACTTGTTTGCTTCGCTCCCCTGGGAGAGTCAAGCAGTTTAATGCAGTGCTTGATTCCCAGTAAGGGGACATTTGTTGACCTATTACTTGCTCAGGCCTCAAATCAGGCACAACTACTAACACAAATTCCTACAACAACCATATGTCAACCATAAGAATCAAAATGCACTCTGTATACTAAATCTCAAATGTTTATTTTCCTGTCATATGTCACTTTCTAAGATTTGGAGTCAATATACCCTTTCTCACTACCACAAATCATTTTCACAGCATTTTTTATCAAAATTAAATGCATTTCTAATTTCTTAAACTTCAAAGGACGATTATTTGATTGTTGCACATCAAGCTAAATGACATACATAGTTGGAGTTATTGATCATTCACCAATGTTTCTAATTACTTCAGTCTGTTTGTTGTAAATTCTCAAGAAAATTATATACAAGTATCTAGAAAACATATTACAAAAAACGCTCTAGATACCATGCTATACTCTATTTAAAACACTTATTAATGTGGAATTCTCACCTCATTATTATTGAGTTTCTAAATCTCCTTACGTTCAGCTGCCCAGAAAATTGGTGTTGTCCAATAACGTGTGTGCCCTAATGTCTTTAAAAACATGTTATTGTGAATGTTTCATTTGTTGTATATATAGTGGTTTAGCGATGAACAGTCCTGAGGGCCAATCTTGATTATTTCATGACTATTTAAATATTCACTAAACAAAGTTAATGTAATCAAAAAGCAGTTGCACAAAATTTGAAAAGTTATATCAAATTGTAAATTTCCTCACAGTGGATAACTGTAAGTTGAAAAAAGATAACACATTTCCTCTTTCAGTTATGCAGTCTCACTTAAATTGATACATGGTAGCATTAAAGTTGGTAGTTGTAATCGCAAACCATAGCTACAAAGTAAATTATCAAGAATAGTTGCAACTGTCATCATGCCCCCACAGAAATTGTCGTTTCTGTATGAGTTGCCATATGGAATTATTTTATTTATACCCTCTCAAAAACCCAGCAAACCCAGGGACCAACCCGAAAGCAGGCATGTGTTTCCTCTACTTCAATTCTTTTTAGGTCTCGCCTAGCGCTGCAGCGCATGCGCTAACGCTTTGCGAGGCATGTAGTATATACTATAGCAGGGAAGCTTTGTGTAAGCTCCGCCCCCTCTCCGCCCATATTTTTGTTTGGCTTACAGCCTAAATGCTGCCTTCTGATTGGTTTTCTACTTGTTAATCCCTCCTCCTGATGCCCATGGCATAATTTGTACACTTCCCAGGCTATCGGCCCTTTACTTTAAAAACAATTTTGTCTGTGGCTCACCCTCTCCCCTTTCGCAGTCCGTGATTTCTCGGGTCACCACCAGCCTCTCCGCACTCCCGTTTCTGCCTTTTTTGCCCGCCCGCACTCTTGTTTAAAATGCAATAGAACTCGCGTAAATGCGAGTTCTATTGCATTGCACATGCTTTTTTTTAAAAAGTAGTGCGCATTAATATGAGCACGCTGCCTTACATCATACAAAGGCTCCAAACAGACACGCGCTGGTGGATTCCCTAGCTGACCCGGTAGCTGCCTGCAGATCTGTGGTTCGGGTGAAGCCAATACTGACAAAAGCATCCGCTCACTCGTGGATGTCTGCGCGTGCCGTCGGGGCCATGGGCTGTCTTCCAGCATGTTCCTGATCCAGGACACCAGACAGTATGCACTTTGCTACCACTAGTTCACTGCTGTTTTTGAGCACCAGAAATGTAAGTAAAGCTGCGCAATGTAAATTATATCTAATGCATCAGTACCGTATTAACTGATGTTAAGGCGTTGTTAAGAAAACAATACAGATGGTTATATCGCCATCAAAAATATATGAGAGGCTTAGTTTTATGAAATATTCAGTTCAATCTGCCTCTGGACTGCAAATCAGGCCATCATAGGAATAATGGGGGCCCGTTTGAAGTCCAGAAGCAGATTGAACTGAATATTTCATATAACTAGTCTTTTAATGTATTTTTGAGGGCGATAAAACCATCTGCATTCTTTGTCACACAATAGTTCTTCGTCTGGGAGTTCAAATTAATTTACAAACTTTGTACCATAGAATGAACATTGATTGTGCTGTAAATAATCCTCATCTCAGAGAGTCCTATCCTTTAGACCCATGTAGAAGGATTGGAGACTGATGTCAAACATTCATTAAGAGTCTTACTTTAACAGGTTGTTTCTAGTGGAAACACGGGATATTTGTTTTTGCGACCCTTACTTCTCACATTCTCCCCTAGACATGCATATGTGGTTGCCAACTTATCCGCACTTTCTTTGTTGTAGTGCGCCGCTTTGCTGTAGTGCGCTGTGTTTTTTAAAAGAAAAAGTGCTCTTTGTTGGGGTGGGGGAGCTTTCAGATTTTGGTTATTTTCAACAAGCCACGCAGCAGTTAGCCCTAGTTAGTTGCCTCTTTCCTCTCGCCTCTGGCTGTCATTCTTCCTTCTCCTGTTTCATGATATGATTTTGCAGACGCGCGCTGATGTGTCACCCCCCTTGCTGCTCTTAAGGACATATTAAGGATTCTGGGGTCCCTGAGCCAAACATATTTTAGGGGTCCCTTTTCGGAGCAGCTTTAAATTTATGATCCAGTTTCAGCTCTTTTATTCCTTTTTTGGCCAGGTCACTGGCAGGGCACAGGCACACTTTCCCAAATTCCTAATGGGTTTACATCTAATATTCAGGAATAGTGTCACAATTGTAACACAGCAGCTAATATCACTGCAGATAATCTCATAACACAATGACACAGACTTTATTTTTACAAAACATGACTTTTCTGGGTTGTGCTTTGTTCGTTTAAACTTGTAATGTATGATCAGATTGTTACATATGAAAAGATGTGAAGCGAAATCATGTGCAAAACAAAGGTCCCACTATTTGGTTTAACTGTTTTAGTATTGTGTGCATAGAAAAACCACTCGAGCACTACGGCATTTTACACTAACTTGATACAAATGGCTGCTGGCATAAACTTGAAAATAAGGGACTTAAGTGATGATGTGTTTTAATAGGGCGCTTCCACTCTAACAGAGCCGCTGCATCTGTTTTGTAGATATTATCATTAACATTTTATAATGCGATAATGTGCCTATTAGTGTCGAAGTCTCCATGTTAAACAATAGATATTACAGGTCCCAGCATATTGTGCTGCATGGTTAATTATAAGGTCCCAAAGGCGAGACCGATTGCATTGCAAATGCTTGTTTGTAGTTTATTGTTATCATTGCTGAAAATACCACACAATCCATCAAAGGAGAAAAAGTGGTAACATTAGGAAACATTGTGAACCACAAAATAAGGGAATGCATATCACATGATTAGAAAAGTATATTTTCTGCAAAGTGGTCCACAGTAATCAAAATATATATTATCGGTAAACTTTTGCTTAGTCCTCTAAAAAATTTGTTTAAGATCTATTAATTTCTTGATCAAAATGCTGCATTCTTTATTGACTGCAAGATGGTCACAAGCTCTTGTCCTTTCCATTTTCGAGACTTGTAGTAGCAGCTCTGAAACACTATTTGAGTATATAATGAAACTTCACTCAAGAACAGGAAAAAAGTTATTAGTCTAATAATTGGACTCTCCAAAACTAGCGAGGAGAGATACTTGCCATGAATCCGTTAAGTTATTTTGTAAAATGAGAAATCTATTAACTTCTTGAGTCAACTGACTTATTCTTTGTTGGGTGTCAAGACAGACATAAACTATTGTCCTTTTCATTAGAAAGACTGATAACAATAGCCCTGAGCCACTAATGAAGTATATAGTTAGATAGAATACAAGAGGAAATAAAAAAATATTGGGCCAAGCAATTGTACTCTCCAAGCCTGAAAAGAGAGAAATTCTTGCTATAGAAAAATTACATAAGGGATTACACTAGGAGTTTCAATTTGTGACATCATTTCAAATGTTCATTATTTTTAACCTTTCTGAATTGACTAGAATGGTATACATTCAGGACCAACATGTAAATTACTCTATCATCCATTGACCATTAAAAATCTTCAAAAGTTAATGAAAGATCATATTTATTTGTTGCTCGGCCAAACGGAATTATTTTTTTGATAACAGAAAACTACAATAGTCCCAAACTCTTGTCTTTACTTATAATAAAACTATATTGCTAGCATTGTGTTTCGAAGTCCCAGCTTTTAGAGTGAGGCAGGAGGAATACACTCTGACACTTATCCAAGGATTCCAGGACTTTAGGGACGCCACTTGGGGTCAGGACCACTGTTCCCTGTAGGATGCCTGCGCGTGCAGTGTCTATTTTGAAGCAAGCACACTGAGAGAGACTGTTCGCGCCGCCGCTTTTAAAAAGCAAGCAGAGCAAAAAACTGTCATTTAACTGTTTAGGGAGGCTGAGGAATAGACCACCGTGAACAGAACACAAGTTCCCTTTTACACTGCAGCCTGTAGGGGTCATAGGTAACAGTGGCTTCTGAGCTTGCTGCATGCCTTTGGTAATATAGAGCAGCTGGGGGCAGACTGTGTACATGTTTGAAGTATTCATGTTAATTGCAGCTCCATGTAAGCACTGCAATTAACATGAATACTTAAAAAAAAGCACACAATCTGCCCCCAGTAGCGCCCTATTAACAAAAGGCATGCAGCAAGTACAGAAGCATGGTGTGTGCTTCCACAATCACTAATATATATTAGTGATTCTGAAAGCAGACGCCGTGATTCTGGACTTGCTGCATGCCTTTTGTTAATAGAGCGCAGCTTAAAAAATGCACACAATCTGCCTTCAACAGCTCTCTATTCATAAAAGGCATATGGCAAGTCAAGAAGGACGACTTCTGCTTTCAGAATCACTAATATAAGTTAGTGATTAGGAAAGCACATGCCGTGTGCACTACATTGCAACAGAAGGACAGCACCTCTTACATGCTACTCCATGTCTTGTCATTTTTCACGCACCATACATAGAAGCTACTTCCACCTTACTGTATATTGTGCAGAGTGGTTACAAGGGCAAGAGGGGTGAATTTTGTTCCGGTAATGGATTACTGCTTCCTGACTGTTCTTGTTAGCTTTGTACTACATAGCCCTTGAATTCAAATCCCCTAAAAAAACAGACGTGTCAAGCTCTCAGAGCCAAACCACTTTAATTTTGGCTTGCAGGTTGGGGTGTCGTGTTCGACCTGCTCTTTTTGGGGCAAGTCCTAGCCCTTGCAGGAACAGGTAACTTGAATATGTTGCCACAGAAGGTTGTTCTTCAAGTTTTGTTGCAGACACTCAGTGAATCAATCACTACAACGGGGTTGGTTTCAAGTTGGTTTCAAGCTAAGCCTGAAGTAAAAGCAAATATTGGATCACAAACTTCCTTTAAGGCTTTGTGAGCAACGCTGCATTTCCTACTTTAATCCCTGTTTACATTCTCTTTTTACTTCTTGACAGATCAGTTTAAATAGTTATTTTTTTTAAGATTCAATAAAGGATATTCAGAGGTCTTTCCTTTTTTTCTGCATCTCTCAGATTTATGGTTTGTGTTCAGCTTACCATTAGAATGTATCTACTGACAGGCAGAATGTCTTTTTGCCTCGTTTTAAAAAAAAAATTAGTGCAAATTAGATTTTAAATTAAGCAAAACAAATTTTGCTTGATACCCGTACAGAATTGCTTTGACGTGTAATTGCCGTGACAAAGCACGATGAGCAGGGATGTGATGACAGGGGTTGCTATGTGAGCACAATCCCTACCAGTTGTATTTAGCATTAAAGCATTTGTTTGTGTTCTTTAGTGGCTAAAAGAGGACAGTTTGGCGCTATGCTTTATACTTATAGTAAAAGAATGCTTCAAAGCTACAGTTAAAGCCAGGAGAATCATAGAGAGCTAATACATTACTTAAGGTTGTGAGGAATTTCTTTTACATGATTGGCACACTTGTTGTGTGTGATTCTCTTTTATCCTTTTATTGTTGTTTTTAGTGGTTTTATCATTGACAATTTGCACTTTTAATGACCTGCAAGACTACCTTATGCATTTATCTTTTGTTGCTAACACTCATCAATGAGATATGTTGCAGTTCCAATGAATTTTGTTCATTGACGATTGAATAGTGGAACTCTTTTAATGATGTTGTCTTAGTATGTTGTACGGTGTTGTTTTTTGGTGTCTGTTATGGCCTGTTTGGCTGAAACAAGAATTACTGAAGCTCAAGTAAATGAATATATAAAGCACTGCAAATATCATTGGAAGGGAAGACAGATTTTGATTTTGACAGTTCATGGATGGAGGTTACAGATTAACTAAATCAGAGTTTTTCTCAATTGGAGAAAACCAATGAATTATTTCTGAATATCCTGAAGCAGTCATAGGAACTCTGAAATAGTATTGAACACGCCGAAGCAGTTCTGAAAACCACAAAGCATTTCTTGGGCTGCCATGTGCTGCTCTATAAGTCTGCAACAGCATCACTTGGATAGTCTTAAAATCTAGAGATTCCTAACCTTGGTCTCTTGTTTAAAGAAGTTAAAAGTCAAGCCTTGCATGTGCGTTTTGGGGAGTTTTATCACAAATTCCAACTCTTTGTTTCCTTACTTGCAATCTCTGAACTATGGCGTTTGATGCTTGCAGGACATTGATAGCTACATGTCATTTGGTGGCTTTCAGTTCCTTATATCTTGCAGATCATGCATGAGCTGGTTATATTGACCCAGCTGAATATTTTTACTTGGACTGGTCTTTTGTTGAAATTGTGTCATCATCTATACATTTGAATTGTTTCATGGTGACATTTGTCCAAACACCTAGTCACCTTTTAAGAAAAGCTTACTATGAGCCTTTTTCTCGCCATCACTTTTCAGTTGTCTTTGTGTTCTACTTTGTAGCTGTGATAAGATGAGTTCCATTAGGTTTAGCAGGATACGTAAAATAATGTATTAGGAGGGCACTCCTAAGTACAACTAACCTCTCCAAAATCTGTGTTTTGGGCACCTCCGCTAGTCGTCCCAGCAAGGAAATATATAAATTGCTTATTGCTAGCAATCACCACTGACAGTAGGTGAGGCGGCCAACTATTGTTTATGTTGTTCTGCACTCACCTGCATAAGCAAGTATGCGTTATATTGTAATTGCATTTATAGAGCGCTTGCTATGCCCAATGAGGCTTTGAAGAGCTTTATGGCAAGATAGGAATGCTCCTTTGTAACCCAAAAATAGGTGTTAATTTTGTGTTTTTTTGTTAGTTAGTTTATACTTGTGTTCTCATAAGAAACACTTGCATGCATTACTCCAGTTTGTTTGTGGTGGAAAAAGAGGACGTGAGATATCTTAGCTAGCAGGGAAGGGTGATGTTAGCTCATGTACAAGAAAAAAAAAACATGAGTGGCACATTCTTCTCTGTTCAAACAGCCAAACTATGGACCTCTTTACCCCGACAATAAGATCCACAGATAACCACCTTATCTTCAGAAGACTACTAAATAATTGTCTCTTCCACACATAACCATCATAATCAATCATAAACATACAGCATATCCCTCTGTATATAAGCATTTATGTGGACTAGTGATGTGTACCTACATGTGTGTATTGCTTTGTATAAATGTGCATTATAATTGTTTTTAAAGAGATTGATATTTGTTAGTTCTTCTTAAAAAATTTACATATTACTTATAATTACATTATTCTATGTTTAACATGTATTTAAGTGACTTCATTAATAAGTAAATCGTTTATCAGAACTATTTATCTTCAATTGCTTCACTATTGATAATATATATTAGTGTAGCTTTGTCGCGGTTGCAGATGCCCTGCACTGCATCTGTTCATTTCCAACATGACATAACCAGCGTACGGTGGTCATCAACACGAAGGCCTGCCATCAGTGCCGGGCTGGCCGTAGTGGGCAACGTGCATTTGCCTGGGAGGCTGGAAGAGTGGGGACTGGTTTTACAGCTGTGGGGGCCAGTTTTGTTACTGGGGCCCGGATTTGCAGCAATGCTGCAATATCGGCCCCCAGTAACAAAAGCAGCAGGGCTGCGGACCGGTTTTGTTAAGCAGTGAAAAAAAGGTCTGGTTCTTGGGGTTTCTGTCCGCAGGTTGCAGTAGGTGCAGTCCTCCTTCTGAAGTCAGGGCTCAACAGGTGCAGTCCTTCATCTGTTTTCATCAGTCCAGTGGTGTTCTGAAGAAGATACCCATGGGTGCCACTTTTATGCCTTGCACTAGCATGTGAGTGGAAATGACAGCATAACCAATAGGGAACACATTTCCAGAAGCAACCTGCACACTTTAATATCATTTCTTGGGGATTTGGCCCTAAACAATCCCACAGTAGCCTGCTCTACCAAAATCAAACATGAAAGATGTTTTCTTCTCTTTGTCAGTGCTCTGAGCACACCCCTGAGACATGTCTAGGGAAATTAGGAATTCCCCTGGTCAAAACAGTTCTGGCACATCCCCCATGCCATCTTGTCAGGAAGAGGTCACACCTCATCCCAGCCAAGTCCCTTTTGTTCCCTTTCTTAAGAGCAATCCACACCTCCCACCAAGCTGCCCGGTGACAGTTGAGGATTACCTCAGAAAGGACTACCAGAGGCTTGAGTCAGGAAAATTCAAAATTTCTGAAAATTGCCTTTTTAAAATAATAATTTACAATCCAACTTTACCATCAGATTGGGATTTTAAATTCCTATTAATGTGAGACATGGAATCATGCTTCTAGCGATTCCCAAACTGGAGTTATACATTCTAAGGTGTTATAAAGTAATCCAGCGTTTTTCTGTGGGAGAGCCAACATTACCACAGTGAAAAATGACTTTGGATATTTTTCACTGCCAGAACCTATAGAACTTAAATACATATTTCCTACTTTTTAAATACCATGCATCCTGCCCTATGGAAAATTAGTGCCTACCATAGGAATGACTTAAAAGCAGTTAAAAGAAAAGTTTAGGTGTGACAAAATGTTTATTTTACCAGGTCGAATTTTCAGTTTTAAAATTGCACAGTAAGGCTGCAGGGTCAGGCCTGGATACATGCTTGCCTTGTTACTTTAGTGGTGGCACTATAGGTGCTGCAGTCCACTAGTGAAAGTTACCTCACAGGTCTAGGGTACACAGAGTACCATATACTAGGGACTTATCTGTAAGTTAATTATGCAATCAGAAATTAGCCACCTCTACATATTTTAATGGGTCACAGCACATGCAATTGGAGCTGAGCATCAACACCCTAGTGTCTAATCATTAAACTAGCACCAAGCCCAGCAAAAGGTGGGGGCGAACAAGTGGGGGTGAGCCTGCAAAACAGGGCATTTTTTTCACAGGGGAGATTTTCTGTCTAAAATCGACAAGCAATTAATTGAATAATGTGGTCATTATTACAAGTTATGAACCTACAAAAACATAAGGAATACTATAATTGCCAACAGAAATTAAAAAGGCAAATGTTTAATTTAATTTGAAACATAAAAACTTGTGCTGAATTTCAGTCTTTTGGCTAGTTAGTTATTTTTTTTTTTTTTTAAATGCGAAGTACATTTATGATATGTGTATATATCTTAGCTACACCGTTGTGCAAGAGGGCATTTCCCAACACTCATGCTGGCTTCATTTGATGTTTGAAGAAGATGAAAAAGAAGTCATAATAAACGAGTTTTTCAAAGTATATAGTAGTATAAGATGTATGTGATTGTTAGGCCGCTATTGAATTGATATTACAGCAAGTATTATCAGACAGAAAACAAGATCCTCCTGTAGGACCCAATTAACAAAAACACCCCAGTGGGGACTGGTATTCAAAGAGGAGGTGCCGGGCTGAGTGTCCCCATATCCTGATACTACAGACTAAATAAGATAAAATGCAGTTTATCTTAGGTGGGGACAGTAAATGGCTAGGTATTAAATTAAATTATTGTAAATAATTGCAATTGATACTAAATGTATCCCAAATATGATCTTTTGTAAGGTTAGGCATGATTTAACGTCATAAAGAGGGAAAGGTGTTGGGAAAGTTGTAAATGATTATATATGTTGTCTCAGTCAGGAAGAGAAGAAAAGGTAAATTTTCGAGGTAATAGTAGTAGAGGAAATGCAGTAAAGGGCATTTTGTAAAGGTTAAGGGCAGAGTTGTAAAGGCAATGACATCAAGCTAATATTAGTAGCTGTAAAGTGCTAGTAATAACTGGTGATGTATCCCCTTGCTGAATACTGCAGGCTGTGGTTGCTAATATAGTTTTTGCTTTGTAATTTGTACGAGAACCTATACTTTGCAATCACATTTTTACATTGTTTCATTCAATTTAAGAGAATGGTCTCTCCTGTTTATCCATTTGCATTAAATTTGCATCCTACAACAAATATTCTGCTGGTCATTTTCGTTCCTTCTGCATTTCGCTGCCATGGATAACAGTCTTACCGTCACAAGCATTCTTTTGCTACACTATGGTGCTTGCTCGCTTCCTTGTCCACTCTCCTTCCAGTAGATGTCCCCAGCTATCTGTATTAGGGTTCTTTGTTTGTATAACACAATATTGATAACAATATTGTTGTGGGCCCCAAATACTGTGCCAAAATATCGAGGATTAAAATATCAAGAAGATGAGAGCATGTAGGTATGTGCAGATTTACAAATCTTATCTCTGAATCTACTAGCCTTGTAGTCATATATATCATCAAGGTACATGTATGTGGAGTTAAGTATAGTAAACTTCTGCTTACCTATTTAACATAGCTTCATAATAATTTGGGGGCATATTATCAAGCACGGCGTTAAAATTATCGAAAATCGAAAATTATTGCCGCTTTAGTGGCAGAAAACTGCCACTAAAGCGGCGATAATGGGCTTGATAATATGCCCGTGAGAATTCCAATAGAAGCCCATGTTGACACGAGAACATGGGCTTCTATTGGAATTCTCAAGGGCATATTATCAAGCCCATTACCGCCGCTTTAGCTGCAGTTTTCTGCCACTAAAGTGGCCATAATTTTAACGCCGTTTCTTGATAATATGCCCCTCAGTTCTCAATATTGTTGCGACAGGATTTTGGCCCCACAATATTCCATAGTTAGTTTTATAGTGGAAAAACTGCATATCAATATTCTCCATCTATTTCTTGCTTGAAGATCAATGATTTACTTCCGCTTCTCTTACCACTTCTAGGCAGGTGCTCTACAAATATGCTTCTATTTCACTTCTTTCACACCTCAGTGTTACACTGAGATTGCCATTGTTTCACTGCTGACAAGTGCTGCATGTTCTTGCAATCCCTCATGTTCATTTCTTCAAAAACTGAGATCATCTATTTCCAAGCTTCATCTAACCCATTTACAATAGCTTCAATGATCTACTTTACTCAGTATTTCCTAGCTGACTCCCTCACTGCTAGAATATAGGAGTGCTAGCTGTCAAAATTCACCTACACTTCTTCAACTCATTCTCATCAGATGCAGCAAGATACCGATGTTTAATACTAGAAAGTTCATTTCATAGTTCCTGTTCCACACCTCATAGTTCCCCAACATTGCCATATACTTAATGAGCAGACTTGTCTACTGTAGTAGTCTAGATTCACCGGTAGTACTTCTCTGAATTTAATAAAGAGCACAATTAGTTCCCTATTCTGCCTTTGTTGCTGAATGTCATATGTTTAGCTTGTTTGGCTTCAAGCAAAAAATTACGGGGCATATTATCAAGCGGCAATGATAATTATCGGTGGCCACGCTTAGCGTGAAATTTGTTTTCGCCGGCTATCGCTGGAAATTATTGCCATGCTAGCGCTGTATTAACAACGCATAGCGCAATGCCGATAATTATTCCAGCGATAGCGGTGTTTTCCAAGGAACATCACTGGTTTTCCAGCGATGTTCCATGGAAAATGGCGATAACCTTGCTGATACGACCCTGTGGTCGTATCAGCATAATCCACCCCCAATGTTAAGAATACGCAAGTCAGCATTTTAGCAGACGTTAGTTTTTGGCGAAAACCGCGGTTTTGCCAAAAACTAACGTCTGCTAAAATGCGTGGGCCTCCTTGTAAATATCGCGATGTGCCCATCAACGATAATTTACATGCTGTACTGCCCAGTGAGGCCCACTTTGCATCTCATTAGAGATGCAAAGCAAGGCGTCGGGAAAACGGGTGCTAACATGCGCTAATGCATATTAGCACGCACTTGTAAATAGGGCGATAGTTTTATCTACGCTCTAAGCTGAGATAAGGCCCTTGTTGATATGCCCCTACATGTTTGACGGGAACTGATCTGCTTATTGGTGTTAACTTTGCCAAAGTCTTGTATCTGTCTAACAAAACTGATTTATGTATGTATTGAGTTATTGTCTATCAAACAATATTGCTGAATATGCAAGCATTTTGTCTCAGTCCTGCGTGTAGTAGATGATGAGATGTGTTGCCATGACCCTTTAACATCTATAGGATTATGCGTTTGGTGAGGTGCCTGACGTGAATTAGCGTTCTTCCTCCTTCTTGAAGAAGGTGGAGAAATGTGGCCGCCTTTAAATCTTGTAATCAGGTATCAGAATGTATCTGTGTGATTTCCCCCTATATCTGCAGGTGGTGTTCTTATATCTGCCCCCATGTGGGATCCTGGCTGCCACCCTTCCATGTTATCAGCGGCCAAGGTACAACTGACAAGGGTATTGTGCCAGTGTGATCCTGGCTGTACCATTTAATAGACTGATTCGTGGTGCATTCACCGGAATGTGTGCTCTGTTAAAAATAAATCTGCAAAAGCGTATGAAAAAAACCTTTCTTTATTGCAGTCCTTTCGCTTCATTTTAGCAGTGTGTGTAGCGACGCCTGTATATTTTTATTAAAAGTAAATGTTTTGTCTGATGGCTTTTTTTTCTTTACTATGGGGAAGAGATTGCTATCATGTCTCATCGGCATCATCCAAAAGCTGAATTCATATTCTTATCTATATTGTTCAGACATGACTCAATAATACGCTAGAAGTATTCTTTCTGGTGTTTAAAATGTTCTACTTCTAAATACCTTCGAAATAGAAATGAAATATGACACTTTCGTAATTTGTTGTCGGCTTTATAAGAATACGAATTCTCCCTTCAATGTCAAGCTTTCTTGATTCTGCCAGCTAGCCACTAGAAAGAAAAGAAAATCTGACATACAAAGCAAAAATTGACAAAGAAAATTGTAAATACAAATCTTAGATATACCATGATGTGTAGCAATATTATTAACAATTCCACCAAATATTAATCAACAAATAAATACTCTAGGAAACAGATGTCTTTGCTAAATCAATCAATTCTAAACTATTTCTAAATCTCTCGGGTGTGAAAATATGCCACAGAATTCAAGTAAATAGCGGCAGGGGTGCAGAATTATTAGACTAGCCGCTCAAAGAAGAGTGAATAATGAGCAGCCATTTCAGAGTTCTAGTTTCAATGATGGAAAATGTGTACTTTTCCTTTCCATAATCTACTCCCCCAGGAAATGACGCTTTGAATTTCGAAAACATTTTTGTTAACACTTTAATGAGTTGGCCACCACCAGCTCATCCACATCGTTGTCTTCAGGCTCATCTTGGTCTATTACATCTGAAACTTGAACAGCAGGAATTGGTGCAATTGACAGATCTTGGTGAAACACTTCCTCATGGTCATTAGATTCCCATTTTATCCAAGAAGTAGAATAACTTGTGCTCCAAATTATGGAGCTCAGAACTGTAGACTTGCATTCAACAAAGCAAGTGTTGAAAGAGCACTTCAATAAAAAAAAGTGTTTCTTGTGGTCCTCAAAGGCCACAACATGGTGATTCTTGAATTGCTCCATGAGAGAATGTTGTGGAAAATAATATTGAATCACCAAAATATCATTCAAATAATATAGTTTACAAAAATATCTCCAACCAATACTTAGGGTCTGATTACGATGGCAGCCAGACGAGTGTCCGACTGCCATTGCAGCGGGGTTGGGACCGACCGACAAGTAGTTGGCAGCCCCACCTAACAAATTAAGAGGCGACTTCCGCGTAGGTGGTCGAAATCATAGCTTTTTCCATTGCTGCTTGTGCTGCAGCTCAAAACGGGCTGAGGCACAAGCTGCAATAGAAAAAGGGATGCTTTTAAACATCCTTACAGCGTGTGCCAGACAGCAAGGGCCAGATTTCCAATGTTTTTTAGCGTGCGCAAATGGGTTTTAGACCCGTATGCAAAAAAACGTATGTGCATGTACAAAAACCTATTTTGCAACTCGCTAATCAATTAGTGACTTGGAAAATAGGTTCTGCGACTCGCTATTAGGAAGGGACGTTCCCTTCCTCATAGCGACTCATGAGTCATGTATGAATGTTTTGCAACAGCAATTGCGGTCACAAAACACTCGCAAATTACCACCTACTTCAAGTAGGTGGTAATGCAATCGCAAATGGGAAGGGGTCCCCTGGGACCACTGCATCCCCTTTAAAAATAAAAGGAAAACATTTCATTGTTATTTTTTAAATGCATCCCATTTTTCTTTAAGGAAAACGGGCTGCATTTTAAAAGTAAAACTGCTGGGACTGCTAAAAGCAGTCCCAGACATGGTGGTCTGCTGAGCCCAGCAGGCCACCATCCCTGGGAGGGCCAGCCATTCCCAATGGGGTTGCAAAATGAGAGTGCCTCATTAATATTAATGAGCCCCGCATTTTGTGAATCCATTGGGAATCGCAATCAGTGTCTCTGACACTGTTGTACATAGTAAATTGCAACTTGCAATTTGTGACTCACAATCGAGCGCAAATTGCGTGTCGCAATTTACTCTGGTCGTACATCAGGCCCCAAGTTCCTTTCTGACAGCCATTCCATGGCGGTCGGCCCACCATGGAAAGGCTGTCGGAAAGGGACATTGTAATCCCTATGGCGGTGCTTGAACAGGCCACTCCCCTATTGTAGGGAATACGATCTGAATGATGGACTGACGGGCTCCTTGAGCAGGTTGGAAGTGTTGGTCGGTCCCTCTGAGCGATGTCATCTCACCGACCACATCATATTGCGGCGGTCGGACTGCTCTGCTGGATGTCAGTTGAACTGCCACCTACAGCCTGTTGGTGTTGGTCTAACTGACATTCTAATGAGACCCTTGATTAAAAATAACACAAATTTGTAAAAAATATCTAAACCTAACAATATCAAAAATATAAATATTGAAACTAAAAATATTGTTAATTACTTAAATATATCAACACTAGCAAAAATATCAAAACACAATATTGACTACAATAATACTGTTAGAAATGAATACAAAACAGCAATTTAAAATATAGACTGCTATTATTAATTTTAATAAATATTAAAAATATAATAAAAAATGAAATAATATACACAAAAACTAAAAATACATTAAACCAAGACAACAAATACAGATATAAAAAAAATCAATTCAACATACATTTACAAAAAAAACTACAATTGAAATCAACAAACAAATAGAAGAAGATAAATACCACCTAAATAAATGAAACAATAAAACATTAATTATATGTTATCTATATATTACTGACACAACTATGACATGAATATTCACATTTCAACGTAAATAGAAGAAGAAAGATCAATATTTAAAAGAGGCATGCAAAAGGACAGGTGCACTCACTTTGGCGGTCTGACCATTGCCACACTGCAGACCCGCCTGCTGTTTTATGAGTGTGGCGATCAGACCACCATAGGACCGCTACGACTGCCAGGAATCCAGGACCCTGAGCGTTTGCGCAGAGGTCAGGAGCCACACTATGCTGGTGTTGCTGATGCTGCACTGCTGAGCATATTCAGAGTTTTCTTTCCACCGTCTCTTTCATGGTTGTGAGCCTGCCATGAAAACGGTGTTGGAAAGGCAACTAGGTTGGCCCTCTCAGAACCACCTGTAGTTCTTGTGCATGGAGGGGGCCCATGTTGGGCTCCCCGGGTATTGCACCCCCACTCGAAATCGGGCTTTGATAGTCCTCCAGTGGATGGCACCGTGCCGCAACTGCTGGAGGGCCACCAAATTCAAAATAAGTCCCTAAGTCAATTTGAAACATGGATAATGGATGGAACTTTAAAAATGGGCGCTTCTCTGTTCACACAGATATACTCCATACAACGGGAATTTCAAAACACTAACATACGCCTTTATGCAGGACTGCCTAACAAACAAAGTGCAACATACTATGAATGTTTAAACCACATCAAAGAAAACACTAACAACTGATCTCCACACAAAGTATAATAGACTTTGAACAGGTGATGATACAACCAGTACTAAAGCTGTACCCACAAACCAATTTAATTGAGTAAAATCTTGAGGGGTATTGAGAACCCCCTACCTTATCCTAAATAAATTTCAGTCTCACTTGCTCACAGACATTTATGGTGTGGTTTAAAGTAGAGGGTATACTTTTTTCTGACTTCTTCCCTCCCTGCAATTCTAAAATGTGCCTGTACAGGTGATAATTTATTTCACAAATGCAAATGTGTTATTCTCAAATTCATGACTCTTGGCCAGGGATGTGGAAGCAATGAGTACTTAAATGGACATTCAATTACAAAAGCCACTACTAACCTATATACCTGCACATTGTTGAATGTGCAACGTGATTCTTGAAAAAGTACAGGCAAAGGAAAACATTAACTTCTCCTGTTTGTTTGTGCATTTTGAAAGGGTGTCATTGTCGGACTAATTGCAATAGTAGGCAGGCACAACAGAACAAAGCTAATAGGATTAACGTTCACCAAGTTCAACATCTCAGAGATTTTTCTTTAGGTGATTCTAAACAAATGTCTCAACTCTTTCTTCTTTCTCTTCAAGGTGGTATGTGATTCCAGATTTCTTCTGACCATTTAACTCTCCACTACCAAATGTCCCTCAGAAAACAACCATTTTTAGTCCAGAAAAGAAAAGTAAAAAAGGGGAACAAAATAACTCTACTCTTACTTGCTTTCTGGTCAGTTCTATTTTCTCTGACCGCACTATTTCTTTCACAGAGGTTACAGTTCTTCTTGCGTCTCATTTTCTCATCTGTTTTTGATCCACTTTTAGTGTGTTTTCCTTTTCTTAAGGTATCTATATTATCTGAATTCTTTTGCTTCGAGTTGCTTCTATTTTTTCAATTTCCTTAGTTTTTTTTCTAATTTTTGCTTTATAGTTGTTTCTTTTGATTCTAACATGGCAAAGCATAATACGGTGCCAAATGCACATTTATTATAGTATCATATTTATCCCAATAAACATTCAGCAGTTACTGAATCTCGGATCCCTTACTGGTTTTTCCTTCAAGGTTATTTATGAACTCAAACTCGTATTTTTTTTACAGAAGAGAAAAGATATACAAAAACAAAGAAGTATTGAAAAACAAGTATGGATTAAACAAGGCTCACAGACTTGAGGAAGAAGCGCATGTACCTTGGGACACTTTTACCGAGGAGTGGTGGTGCCTGCCCTCTAATAGGTAAAGTATCACATCTTGCCACAAATACGAAAGGTTAGAGAGGCAGAACCTCTAACAGAAGTCTAATTCGATATGTAGCCTCTTCTTGTTGTTTGGTGTACTTCTTTTTGTTTTTGTATTTCTTTTATAGATGCTGCCACCCTCTCTCCCCAAAACCAGGTCAGAAGCAACCTATGTAAAGAGTAAAAAGGCCATCTATTAAATGTAGAGATAGAGAATGGAATATATAGGGAATTGGGATACTCACTATAATGTACGCACATCCTGAAAAGTGCTACAGGTTTAATGTTTTAGATTCAAACTTTCTATACTGAATTTGAGCAAAACTTTATAATTCTATGAAGGAAATGTAGGCAAGGATTATGTATTCTCTTCCATTCTTTATTACATTAGCAGTCATGTTACAATAGACATAAACATATGACACAATATGTAGTTTTACAATACTCATGACTCTTGACACGTCTGGGCATACCCATCCCAAAAGTGCTGTGCTGTGCAAACAAATGATGGACGGAATGCTGAATAAATCATACATTCACCCTCAGTCAAGAGATCTGGGTTAAATCCATCGTTCTTTTGCTCACCATGCCACCCCACTTTAGACCCAGCTATATGCAAATCAGTCTTGACCCTGTACCTGCCTCACGGGAACAGTCCAGACCAAACTGCCAAGCCAGGTCCCCCCTGGACACGAAACAAGCATCCTGGGACCGGTTTCTGGGTATTACCCTTCATCAGCCAGACTAGCTTGAATCCAGTGGCACAGTGAGCAAGGGACCCACGTCTGGGCATACCCATCTCACTTAGGGTGAAAAGTGCTACGCAAACAAATGATGGACGAAATGCTGAATAAATCATACATTCACCCCCAGTCAAGATATCTGGGTTAAATCCATTGTTCTTTTGCTCACCATGCCACCCCACTTTAGACCCAGCCATAGGCCTGGCAGTTCGGGCTGGACTGTTCCCATTGGGCACAGGATCAAGACTGATTTGCATATGGCTGGGTCCAAACTGTAATGGCTTGGTGAGCAAAAAAAACATGGATTTAGGCCTAGATCTCTGCACTGGGGTGAATGTATGACATTGTTCTGCATTGTGTCCATTAATTGTTCTTTTTGCGCTTGTCACCCCGAGTGGGACAGGTATGCCCAGAGGTGAGTCCCGTGCTCTCCATGTCACTGGAGTCAAGTTATCCTGGCTGATGAGGGCTGAAAGCCTGAATCCAGTCCTAAGATGCTTGTTTCGGGCCCAGGGAGGACCTGACCAGGCAGTTCGAGCTGGACTGTTCCCATTGGGCTCAGGGACAAGACTGATTTGCATATGGCTGGGTCCAAACTGGAATGGCATGGTGAGCAAAAAAACGATGTTTTTAGGCCAAGATCTCATGTACTGGGGTGAATGTATGACATTGTTCTGCATTCTGTCCATCAATTGTTCTTTTTGCATCCATCCATAATACAGCACAAGGGCAGATGCAAAGTGATTCCCTCATTTGCATGAGATCACACGCACATGTAACTGAGGGAAGGCGTTCGCATGATAACGCTGAAGCTACATGTGCACCAATGTGATTAGTATTACAGAAGGGGCTGCCGAAGCGTTTGTGGCCCCTTCTGTAATGCCAAAGAACCCTGGGGGCACACAAAGTGGGTGCACCTGTCCATTGCGCCTCCCGGGCACTTTCTGTAATTTAGCCCCAGGATAATTTCTCACTATAAAAATCGCCCAGATAACACAAATGCCATAAATGACAACCACTCATGTTCTGGTGATTTGCCGTGTTCCCATGTTCTTTTTTTCCCTCCTATCACCCAAAAAGCATCTGCAAAGAAAAAAAGCATTGTCTAACAGTCTGCCCAGCGGTCACTGCACTCGCCCTGGTCCATTCCAACTGGATCCTCACCTTAGTCGGTGAGTTGGTTTAATCATGGGGATGAATAACCTACACCCAGGGATCAAGACCAAATCAGAAAAGGAGACCAGATAGAAAGCTCAGGGCTCTTTGTTATTCTCTGATCAAGGCCACAGATTTTGACAACAGCCCTGACCCAATTTTCAGCTGTCGGGGCAGAGGGTCCCTCCATTTCAAACAGATTTCCCTCCTAGCAATAAGGATTAAATAAAAGAGCAACCTTATATGAGGCCGCCTTAACAGCAGAGTTAGTGCTCCATCGTCTCCCAGAAGAATAAGTGTTGTATTTAATTTAATCTCATGATCGAAAATCCCTTTCAGTGCTAGCCCTACAATGTCCCAAAAATTCTTCAAGCACGGACACTCAACGAAAATATGAACATCATTGGCTCCTATACAGTCACACTTCACACACTTGGGGGGAGGTTGAGGTGCAAACTTAGATATTTTGTGTGGGGTTCAATAAAGACGATTAATGGTGAAAAAGTGGTTTCTTTTCAAGTTTTCAGGTTTAACCATTGAGTAGAGGGTCTTCAATGAGCTGTCCCATATTGACTCGATGCCCTCCTCTGGGAGGATTCCTCTCCATACCGCATAATGGGGTAATAGCTCTTTCTGCCACTAAAAGTCCCTCGTACCACCTTGCCACTTCCTTGTTCTTAAGTCTAATGTCTTGAAGAGACAGCTCTAATTCATAGTTACCCCCAATATCCTCTTTAGATGCCACAAACCAGGAGGATAACTGAATGAATTTAAATCTGGACAGCTCATTGCTGGTTTTAATGTTCGATAGTTCCCAGGGGTGAACTCCTTCCGATGATATCAAGTCCGACCAAGTTGAGACCCCGCCCTTTTGAGTGGAACACTGAGGGCATCCTTTAAACATTCTGATGTTCCGGGAGAGTCCCAGACTGGGGGAAATTCAGAAGAATATTCAATATCCCTCATCCTCCTAAGTCTATGTCAAAGATCCAAGGCCTCTCACAAAACCTTTAGCCGAACCTTCTTAAAGAAATTAGGAGCACCACATGTATATAAAAATCCCTCTACACTCAAAAGCCTTACCATTTCCCCCCCAAAGGTTTCCCCCAGGTGGAATCATCTGTTTTTGCCAGAAGCATTCCAATATTTTTAAAGTGAAAGGCAACACAATACCAATTAAAATCGGGTAAGGCCAATCCTCCTTTATTCAATTTACACCTAATTTTTTTCCAAGATATCCTAGCTCCTTTCTGGGCCCAAATGAAACTCTACACCATTCTCTGAATTTTATCAATGCATTGTTTGGGGAATCTAAGAGAGATAGCAAGAAAAAGAAAGGTTAGATTGGGAAGGATAACCACTTTTATCAAATTAACCTGTCCATAGATTGTCAACGGAAGATTTCCCCGCCTACTTAATAAACGTTCACTCTCTTTAGAGACCCTGGATAGATTCAAATGTGGGATTTTCTCTATATCCCTTACTATTGTAATACCTAGATATCTAAACTTAAGAATTACTTCCCTCTCCCAGTCAGTGATGTTCCAACACAAAACTTCAGTTCTGGTAAGGTGGACTGAATAACCACAGAGAGAGACAAATTCCCCCAGTAATTCTTCTTCTCTCGGAACCGAAGTCAAAGGGTCTGCTGTATAAATTAATAAATCATTGGCATGGAGCCCAACTTTGCAGCTATAAGGCGAGCAGCTAAATGGTACCACTAAGGGATCCAATCGCCACTGTTGGGCAAGAGGCTCTATATAGATATCAAAGAGAAGAGGAGATAATGGGCACCCCTTCCTTGTGAATCTTAGGATACTGATGCTGGAGGACAATGTACCATTATGAAAAATCCTGGTTGAAGCCCCAGCGCAAATCACCTTAATTGTGTTAATAAATTTAGGGTCGACACAGTAAACTCGATCAAATGCCTTAGAGGCATCTAATGCCACTACGGCGAGAGGGACAGATCGTTCCATGGCAAGATCTACTGTGCCGATTAACTGCTGGGTCTGATCCTGTATATACCTCTTGGGGATAAAGCCCTTCTGATCAGAATGGATAAGCTGGGAGCCGAGCTTGGCCAATCTCCCTGCTAAAACGCTCATAAAGATCTTATAATCCGCATTGAGCAGAGAGATTGGTCAATACGAGTCCGCCTTAACAGGGTCCTAAGAGGGTTTTAGAATGAGGACTATAGAGGCCTCTTTCCAGGATTTAGGAACCTTGCCTCCCTGTCTATAAATAGAATTAAAGAGGGCTTCCAGGAATGGTATCAACTCATCCATCAAAAGGCTATAGACTTCATTTGGAAGGGCATCTCTGCCCACGGCTTTACCCTTCCTGCCCTTACTTATGCTCAAACGGATCTCCTCCTTGGTGATTAGATAATCGAGAGCCTTGCTGCTTGCATCTGTTAAATTGGAAAGCTGCAACTTCCTCAACCAGCACCTAATACACTGCTGATCAGGAGAGATCTCTTCTCGATAAAAACTTGAAAAAAGGGACAATAAACAGGCCTGCTTATCCTCATTGACAATCAGCTTTTTAATAAAGTTCCTCGACCTGTCTGTCCGGGCCTTCCAAGCGAGTAGTGCACCTGCTTTTTCCCCATATTCAAAATTCTGCATGAAGTTTACATCTCATTGAGCTCTACAATTTTGATCAAGTTGCTTCTGCAACCTTGCCTGGACATCAGGGGACTGCATTCCAGCCTGAAACAGGCTGCCTTCTAGTAGGCCTACTCTGTCTTTGAGAGCTTTAAGAGTTGAATGCTCTGCACATTTCTGAGCAGAAGACACTTTGCAATTCCCATCTGAGAAAAGCCTTAAACGTCTCCCAAACAACATCTAAGGAGGCAGAACCAAGGTTGTCCTGAAAAAACAGCCTACATACTTGTTTTAACACTCCACCTATCTCAGTATCAGATAAGGTGGCTCTCCTTAGAGTCCATCTAGATCTCACAGGGCTAGAATACCCAACCAAAGGGAAAATCATAGCTGCATGGTCAGAACTATGGACCGTGGCTTCACGGGGAGGACAGATCCGTTGTGCAGGATCCTCCGCTTCCAAAGAGGATTCTGCTTATTGTTTTCAAAAGTCAAGTTGGAGTCACTCTGCAGAGGCCAGATGAAGCACTGCTTACTTGCAAACAAATGCTGCAGATTTGGAAGTCTTGCTACAACCTCACTAATCTCAGTGATTCTGGAAGAGGGAGCAGTCTTCTGGACCGAACCATAGCTGACAGACAGCAGCTCAACACAATAACCTTGCCAGATTTCAGTGATCCTGAGACAGGGTCCATCCATGCCACATTAATAGCCGCCTCTCGAGTCGAACAAGCGCTCTCTGAGGTGGCCTCATCCTTACAGAGCAGCACTCCAAAGCAGGGTCCTCAGCACCCATGGATGACCCTGTCGCAAATCTGGCTACACGCAGCTTGAAAAGGACCTCCTGGTACTGTCTGAGTTAGTCAAGGCAGAGTATAGGATTTATTCGGTGATTCGTATATTCAGAGACTCCGGAAGTGACGCCCAGGGAACCGGCGCAAGCAACCCCGCGACTGAAGAGACCAGCTGGAACCCGAGAGAAGACTGCTGCCGCCCGCCTACGGACCAAACCCCCGCGAGGCCAAGCCAAGAAGGGGGCCGGACCCCATCCGGCACTACGAGCTGTCCCGTCACGCACCAGGAGGAGGGTGGTTCACTGAGGGGATGCCCTAAGTTCAAGACAGGACCACCCCCTAAGGACCTTTGAAGAAAGACGAAGAAGGAGGCAGTCTATATCATTGAGCTCTGCTGTCTTTGTTTGCTGCTCAACATTGCCTATTCCTGGATTCTAATCTGTGCGGGTCTCTGCTGTTACTACACCCTGGTGGCACTCAGAGTCCCAGGGTGCGTTGCTCTGCCCAAATCTCCTACAGCTGCCGTGGGGGGAGGCGTGACCATCGCGCTATAAAGAGCCGCCTCTACCCCAGTGGCCCGGGCCTGTGCCGATTCTTGGCAATCCCTTGTTTTTTGTTTCTCCCTAGGGAAATTCCTTTGCAGACTAAAAATATTCTACAAACTTTACACCTGCAAATCCTTGTTCTTGTTTTGTTGACAACAAGATTCCCCCTTTAGGAAATTAGCTACTGGCTGGTCTCTAGAAAGTATTGATCTCAATCATCTATTGCAGGCTTAATAATGGGCAAAAGGAAAACCATGGAGGGCATGGGGGGGAAATGGTATTACTGGTGGGGGGGCAAGGGGAAAAAGGCAAGAAAAGCTCTCAAGAATGCTACTAATAATTGTGTGATGGACAGAATTGATATTCTCATCACGGAATGCGAAGGGATATTAGGAGCAGAGTTGCCAGCAACCATTGATCACACTAATCCTTTGTCTGAAAAGAGTCCTAGCCCCTTGCGCCCAACCATTGTACCCTCAATGTTTCAGAAACCCCAACGTAAAGGTGCCCCAGGTCGTAGCGAGGACATTCAACTAGGCCCCAAGTCAGGACAGCTCGAAAATATTCTTCCCCAGGCCCCTAATTCTCCAGTTCATGTTGCTGCTGGCCACTTTGAGCCCTCTAATATTTGCTCAAATAGATTTGCAGCATTTGCTGATGTGCTTGATTGTTCTGGGGAAGTAATGCCCCAATCTTTAACCCCGACTCCTATGGGGAGTTTGATTGAGTTAGCTGAAACCTGTGCCTCATCGCCCCATGTTCTCTTTTAGATTGTAATTCACTCAGGGAGGAGCTAGGTACGATGAAGCTGATGATTGAGGAGCTTGTGGCCACTGTCAAATTGTTAGCCTCAAAAAATACAACGCACATTCCAGCAGCATGTCTGCCGCCCAATTCATGTCCACATCGGCCATCTATAACTGCCCACAAAAAAGGAGACTTAACAAACAATGGTCCGTCTCCCCTTCCTACAGCCCCACTCCGACAGGCCCCCACTGTTCCCATCTCTTGGCAGGTAGGCCCCCCTCAAACTAACTTGTCTAATATTCAGCAAAAGCAAATTTCTTCCCAAGTTACCACAAACTGTAGAAGACCTAATAACACATTAGCAACCACACGCTTGGGTACCAAAGATCACTTTCAATTGAGCAAACAATCCAGCCTTTACCCTGTACAAACGCGGACAGTCTTCATGGTCAACATCCCTAAGTTTGTTTCACTTGGTGGCTTTGAAAATAAAGACTCCTTGAAAAACAAGTCCATACACTGGATATGCCTTGTCAGGGGATGTCACTCATTGATAAGGGAAGATATAGTCAGGTCACGGAGATGCACGTCCTATAACCAATCTTTGGACTGCATCAAACTTACCCTGATTAACCCCAACCTGGCTGAAAATCTTTTGGCACTGCAGTACCGGACTTGCCCCCCAGACTCTTCAGGCATTCAGCTTAGGCACTTCCCAACAATTGCTGCTGCCTGGGCTCATGATAGTGTGCCAATGTTGCCGACACTAGGGGGGACCTTACTCGAAGCTGTTGATTGACTACGATACGACCCCAAACCACATCAGGAACCGCAACCTATCTCTTTAGACAACAACCAAAGTGCCCCTAACACTATGCAACCATGCACTGATCGTGACCAACCATCAAATAGTTCGGGACCTGTTAACCGCAGTAGCTATCCTGTTTGTAATTTGAGGGGTCAAGGAGCTGCAACATCTACTGATACTCTCGTCTTATCCTCTGCACTAATGCCTTTGATCCAACAAACCCCTTTATGTGATGAGGCCCCCCTCTCCCAGGTCAAAATCATTTCCTGGAATGTGCCAGGGATTCATAGCAAATTGTTATTACCTGACTGGAATGATCTGATTGAGGGACATGACATCCGCATTTTCCAGGAAACATAGAGCCTAGTCCCACTCTATAAGTTGGGTTATACTTGTTTTTTATACCAGCCACCACTATGGATAGAGGACGATGTTCGGGAGGCCTTATTATCTGGGTGAATATTGCCATGGACTGTAGAATCATTGAACATCGATGTGCGAGCCCAGATATAATGAGTCTTTCGATTAAGGGAAGCAGAGGAAGTAAAACACTTGAGTTGTTTAATGTTTACATAAGGGGAACACCAGGTGGTAAATCTTCACCTATAGTCACGTCTTTGGAACAGGAGTTATCTGGTTGCCCGTCTGATTGATATGTCATGGTTGCAGGAGACCTTAACTGCACCTTTGAGCCCCTAACCTCTGAGGACATGTTGGGGGTGTTCCACTTCTAAATATACCCCCTAATAAAAAATGGTCTCAGGTAGCAATTCAGCTTAATGCACTTACCTTAGAATTCGGACTGCAGGCTGCCAATGGTAAAACATCATCAGATGCCATAGGGGCCAACACATATAAGAGAGTCAGTTGCCCCTCTCAAATTGATTACATTTTAATAGACATTAGACTTTGGAAAACCATGATCGACATGGAAGTAGTTTCTACTACTGATAGGGACCAAAACCCAGTATGTCTGATCATGAAGGTCCCATGGTCCCACCCTTCTCCTGTGTATAGTGTAGGCTCCTCTATGATGACCAAAGAAGTGGTCCCTTCCAACTGCAGAAGGTACCTCAAATCTTAAGTTCAGGTCTTAAGTTGTTGCTCAAGAAACAAAAATGGCTGGCATCAGGCATGTCCTGAGCGAGAACACTCTTCAATCACAGGAAGCATTTAGCGAAATCGATGGCATAGAGAAGGTCCCAGAATTATATAGGAGAACGATAGATCAGATAGGGTCCTTCTTTCAAATAGCAACTAACTGCAGAAAAACAAGTACGCGCCAAAAAAGCTGTCAACATGGTTTACTAGGGAATGCAGACAAAAGAAAAAGGCCCTCAGCTCTATCAATTAAAAGCAAAAATTGTCCTCTGATACATACTACTAGAAAGGAATATAAAGCTGCTCTCCTTTATGCAAAGCTGAAGTGAGATGAGTCCCACTGTCAGAACTTAAAGGACGCTAGTATAGCCAGGGCTGCCAACTTTTTCTGGAAACTTGTCAGATGGGCAGATAGGAAAGATCCTGATCTAATCCCCAATCATATTACAAGTCAAGATTGGTACGATCATTTTGGGAAACTTTATACTGGGACAGATGCAATTTATAAAGGAGGGCCACACGATCAACTAAGTACCGGTCCCTTCCTAAATATCTCTGACCTCTTCACACTAGATGAAGTAGAAGCGGTTATAAAGAGAATAGTCCCAGTCAAAGCCCTGGGACCAGGTGGTCTTCCCGGGGATCTTTTTCTTGCAGAGCCTCATAACTGGGCAAGTTTTATCATGTTTTTAATCAATTCCATTGCTAAAGGATGCCCAGTACCTGAATCATGGAAGGGTGCAGAAGTGGTACCAATTTTTTAAAAAAGGTGTTAGGGAGGACACTGCCAACTACCGTCCAATCAGCTTGATTGATGCTATTCAAAAAGTAGTTGGCAGGGTGTTGTTGCAGAGAATCCAATATTGGGCGGAGGATGAGAATGTCCTCTCCCAATATCAGGTAGGATTTAGGGTCAACACAGGGACGGTTGACCAGGCATTCAGGCTGCTCCTCCTTTATTGAAAGGTTGTCGTGATTGGCAAGGGCAGTCTTTATCTCGCCTTCATTGACTTAAAGACTGCCTTTGACCTGGTCCCCCGTGAACGGTTGTGGCAAAAATTAGGTGAGATGGGGATCCCCCCGTTGATCCTCAACCTGTTGATCTCATTGCATGAGGGCAATTACACACAAGTGAGGTGGGTGACCCAGAACAGAAAACAGACAGGATTCCAGTAAACAGGGGAGTACGCCAGGGCTGTGGTATGGCACCCCCCTGTTTTCTCTATATGTGAACGGAGTGGTCAGCTTCCCCCAGATGGTTCCATCTGATGCCCCAGCCCTGGCAGCCGACAGGGTACCCACTCTCCTGTTTACAGATGATACCCTGCTGATCTCTAAGACCCCGGCAGGGTAACAAAGACTCCTGGATAGATTTCAGCTCTTTTGTAAATCTAGGGGGTTGGTCATTAATACTTCTAAGACCAGGCTTATGACATTTAACCCCTATAGACCATTCATAGACACTCACCTTAGGCGGAACCCGCCTGGAGAGAGTCAGTACATTTGATTACTTGGGCCTTCGACTCTCCGGAAAAATGCATTGGAGACATCACATTGACAAAATGCTTTTGAACCACAAACGTGTGGTTGGGGCACTAGGTAGAGGACATCGCTCTTCACGGAGCAGACCAGTGGCCCCGGCTCTCATGATTTATGCTGCAAAGGCAGTTAGTTCGGCCCTTTACGGCGCCAAACTGTAGGGTTTAGACAATGTATGAGAAATCGGCAGGTCCGAACATAAGTTTCTGAGAGACCTAGTGATGCTCCCCCTCAATGTACCACTGAAACCCCTGATGAGCGATATGGGTAGGCGCTCATTCAGAGATATAGCCAGGCTGCGGCCACTGCTTTTCTGGGCCCACCTACGGCGGACTGCCGAACTCTCTAACTATGCTGCTGCGCTCACAGAGGTAATGAACCTAGATGGTAATCAAAGAGTCAGCTGGATAAATAATGTTAAGAAATCTCTTATTGCCCTTGGCCTTAAAGAATCATGGGAAAGTCAAAATCCCCCCAGCAAGGTTGAGCTTAAAACACTCTATTGGGCCTAGGTTGACATGCAAGAGTTCAGCAATTCCAAAGCAGGAAGGCTTACAGAAGATTTCTATCTACATAAGCAGCACATATGCTTAGAACCATATCTAGATTTTATCCAGACACCACAAGATAGGGTGCTTTACATACAGCTTAGGGTGGGTGCACTCTTGGTCCACGAACTAACTGAAAAGTGGAGCCCCCCCTACCAGACAGTTGCGGGATGTCCCTGCTGTGAGGCACCGACTGAGAGCATGGCCCATCTCATGTTTGCTTGCCAGGATACAAAAAGGCAAGATCGATATGGCTAAAACCCATTTGTAGACAACTGGGCACTTCTGACCATTGTGCTGCTTTGCACATTCGGAAGTATGATCTAAGAACTCTGTTTGCTTGTGGCGTGGCTAAGTATCTAAGCTGCGTCTGGATAGTAAGGCACAAATCCCTACGTAGGGCAGTCTAACAAAGCACTATGGTTTTATTTTATCTTTTATACGCGCTCAATTTTCTTGCCCAAATTATAATGCACTGTCATTTTAAATAACCATTTTAAATGTAAATGGTCTATTTTAGTATATAAAGGTCGGAACCAAATCAATTTTATCTATGAACTAAGGATTTGTTTGATGTAACTTGTTATTGTTACTGATTTGGCATTGTGACAACTTATTATGCTTTGATGGATTGGCACATTTTTACCATTATCGCTTTAAACATAACTCGTATTTTTATTGATGGACTGTAAGAATGTTGATGCTTTTATGATACTTGTTATCGAAATAAAGCTATTTGACTATATGTATAGATGACATTTTTCCCTCTCAACAAAAAATAGTTAAATCTAGAAAAGTTGCCATTCTTTTCTTACTATGAAAAGTAAAGCCCTGTGTTTTAGCATCCTCCTAACTCGAGGGGTGTTAGCATATCAGCCATTGTTGGATCTATCCTGAACAGGGTCCAGCAAGACATTAAAATCTCCCCCCATTATTACAGGGACCGTGACCTCCATTAAGTTCCATTCTAGATTAGATAAATGAGAAGGATCATCACTATTAGGCCCATTAAAAACCAAACAGACTACTTCTAACCCCCACAGTCTAGAATAGCTATCAACCACTTGCCAGATGTATCAGACTTAGAGGCCTTGATAGCACAACCTGCTCCTTCTCTTAATTAAAATCGCAACTCCCCTACAATGCGCAGACTGTTCCGAAACTAAAAAATGATCTATCGATTGACACTTGGAGAATACTGTATTACCTTCTAGATGGGTCTCCTGTATTAGAACAGATATGGTCACTACTCTCATCCAGATACTTTAATACCAACCTCTGTCTACGTTTACACCTAAGCCCGTTAACATTCCAGGTTAGGATTTTTAATTCATTAAATTCCCACATTTAACCTGTCAAAAACAAGAATGACTGTGGACTGACATTGTAAGTCACTTACAATACTAAGACGATAGAGGAAAACCAGTTTTTTTTCTTTTTTTCCAACTGCTCCCCACCTCGTGGCCCCCCTTAACCTCACACCCCTCCACCCTCACCCTTCGTGCCCAGTGTGCGCCCCCCACCCTCCCCCAGGGAACCTTCCCGACTGGAATAGGTATAAAGGCTAGTGGTCTCCAAGTCGGCCAAAAAAAAACTCAATACATCTGAACTCTCCTCCCTCCCCCACCCCCCTACAAACCTACACCCCATTATTTACTGGCATCCTTCTTTATTTCCTTAATCAACAAATCAGCTTTCTCCACATAACAATGTAAGTACATACGATTGTTCCACATTGTGCGGAGAGAAGCTGGGATCTTTAACTGAGCTTTTGCACCAAGTTTATTCAGCTCTTCTGCCCTTTCCCCCGGCTCCCTCTGCTTTAATGAGGTAGCGTGGCACAAATCTGACCTAATCGAAAAGGAGTAGGAGCCTGCTGAGAAATACCCTTCTTTTAAAGCAGAGGACAGACAGCATCCTTAATAGTGAAGGTGAGGAAATTAATTAAAATTCGCCTTGGCCTTGCCTTCCAAGATTTCTTTTAATTGGACCTCGATGTACCCCCTGGATTTCATTTGAGAGGCCTATATCTTGGCGATGTTTTAAGACTGTGTCTTGTAATAGTTTGATCTCCAAGGCCTTCATATCTGAACCTTCCACATTCTCAGGGCTATTAATAAGTCTGAGGTTATTCCTCCGGCTACATTTCTCAAGGCGTTCCAGGTCCTCCTTCATCTCCTTATTTTGACGGGTTAATTGGCTCACCTCAAATGACGTTTTATCAATAGTTTGCTTTAACTTAGGTACCTCCTGTTCTAAAACCTCAGTTCTCAGGTAAACCTCCTCAAGTTTCTGCGTCAACGCAGTGCAGGATGCCTGAATGGCAACCTGATTCTGATCCGAAATTGCAAATCTGCCCTTCATTTCTTCTTTAGAAGCTAGAAGAATGCCCACCAATGTTTATGAGTTTGTATGCAAGGATTGACTAGCCACAGATATTATTGGCATAGATTGTGGAGGTTCCAACCCAACATGAAAATCTTCTCCAGAAGCCCCTGCCCCCTGCTCTTGCTCTAAAATTTTACAGTGAATGTGACATAATTACATTTACTGGGGATTATGGTATCATATCAGAAATTTCATGTAAAAATCAAAATTATGCAAGATTATGCAGGCATAACTTAAATGCTGCCCATTGTCAAATAAGCACATAGACACATTGTTGATGTGGGTGAAAATCACAGCCTACTAAAGTTCAGATCAGTGCTATTTAGTTCACATACACACAAACACATCAACATATAAACAAATGCAGACACAAATGGCAAATGATGCCTCTTTCTCCTTGCTCCCAGACGTGAGTCAGTGCATGGAATGAGAAAATTTGAGCTGCTCAGATTTTATCATTCGCCTGATAACAGACCAGTGGCGGCTGGCATGGATCACGGGTAAGGGGACGGGAGGTCGCAGGGGTGTCACAGGAGGTGATGGGAGGTATCACCGGGGATGGTCGTGTGGGGGGAATACAAAATAAATAAACTTACCTTGAGTCCTGGTCCTGCGTCTCTGCTCCTAATCTCCTATCTCTGTCTCCAGGAACAGGAAGCAGGCAATCACAACGCTGCAATGCAATGTTTTCATTGGTCTGAGCGCAGTGACACAGTGCTCAGCAAAGGGCAGTATGGGTGGGCATGTTCTCCATGCACGCTGTAACCAAGCCAGCATGGAGAATGGGGTAAGTGCGCATGACTAGTTTGGGCAGCCCGGAAGGCCCGACCAAACAGTCATTGTGCACTTAGGAGTGTGCAAACCACTCCTTTCCTGCTCCGAGAGCAAAGCAGACCTACATACCCATAAAGCAGCAGGACATGAAGCATAAAATGATATTAACTCTGAGTTACTATCATATTATGTTTCTACTTGGCACTGCTTAAAAGCAGTGATGCGACGCTACCCTGCCACAGTGGAGGAGCCGCCACTGTAAAAGTCATTGTTCCCTTCCATCCATATTAGTAGGGATCTTCTTTAGCCTATGCATCATTTCCTAAATGATAAAAAAAAATTCTTTCACTAAGACAAACCAGCTTCCTAGTACTTGCCTGAGACCAGGTCTCATCCATGAAACGACAACAGCAGCCCAATTGAGATAGGGACCTTGTCTTTATGTGTGATAGTGAGATATCAATAATGCAGTGGACAGTTTGTGGAGAGGGAAACTGTACTGATATGGGTGATTCCCCGCAGGTCGAGGTTTCACTCAAATGTTTTTTAGAATGGATCAAAGCATTTTGTGTGTTATTGTATTGTGTTGTTTTCTTTAGTAAAGCAGACAGTTTTTATTTTTTGCTATGGTAGTGTATTCGCTTGTATCCTTGTTGCTGAAGATAGTGTGTTTGTGAAAATTGTGAAGGAGCGTGAACTGCTGCAAGGACTGAGATTGATGTCACAGCATGCCATGCTGGGGTTGGTTAGTAGGTTTAAAGCTGCACTCTCATTGGTTGTTGATGCCATAGGGTGTTGTGCTTGGTATTGGTTGCTGATTCTGCACACTAGTTGTGTGAACTTTGTTATTTCCTGTTTTGAAATGAGCAATTTTGATTGTGAATGTTGACATACTTTACTGAAAATTAAATGCTTTAAAGCAATATGGGATTTGGTTAGGGGACATGTGACAATTCCTGTCAGATTGGGGGTAGAGACTCCACCTGAAGATACTACAGATCATTATATGGCAATAAATGTAGGGCTGCACACTTATATTTGGCTTAAACATTGGCACAAAATCACTGAGAAAGAAGATGCACTGGCATTTCCACACTATGGTGCATTTAATATACGGATTATTGAGAACATGAGAATGATTTTAATGAAATAAAACCACAGCCTATGCCGACACTGTTTATAATGTTCAATGATTGGGAACATGCAGCTAATGCAATATAGAAAGAGATATATCAGGGAAGAGCTAGAAAGGCAGTGGACACATATGCAGATGCAAGGTGTGACGCAGAACTGAAGAGATGGTGAACCAACATAATAGAGGGCGCCAAGTTATGTCTGGCATTGATGGGTCAGGAGTTTGAGAAGGATAGAAAGAAGATGAAAAAGAGAGAGAAAGAGAGGAAATGAGGCAAAGGAATCTGCTGACGGAGGTGAAAATGATGACAGTAATACTATTGACATCTCCAGATGTATTGTCGTCGGAGCTTCCGCCTCGATCCAAAAAAACCCAAGCTAAGAAAGTTGGAAGTGCAAATGTTAGTGGAAATTCTGGAATTGCTACAGCACCAGTAAATGTCCTAATGCAGTTGGGGTTACCCCTATGAATATGAACCAGAATATGATGGGAGGGAGTTCAGGGATCTCTGTCCCTGCCATTCCATAGCTCTGAATGTTTCTACAGCTTGGAATATTTCTGATACTCTCACTGTCCCGGTTTCCATTTGTTTGTAGTTCCTCTATATAATCCCAACTCCACAGGGAGGGTTATGTGTGATTAAACTGTTCCAACTAAGTCAAGAGCCTCAGAGACGGCTCCAGTCAATCGAACATTGTTTGATCCCTCAGTTCCAATGAATGCGAGTTCCCCTTGTGGAACGAGTGCAGATCCATCAACGAATTAGGGTGGATTTGGATATGTAAGGTAATTTCCGGCATTGCCAGATTTAAATTAACTCATATCAAAGCCACCCCAGAGTGAATACAGTACTAAAGATTCTGAGGTGTCATACATACTTGATGCTCAGGAAATGGACGAATGTTGAAGGTTCATATTGTCACCTCAAATGAAAGTTGAAGTACAGAAATAAGTCAAGGAATGATTAAATCAACATTGAAAGTAAATTTGGTGGATGTAGTTAAAACTGAATTGAACGAGGTGATAAGTGGAAGTCTTGAATTGCCTTGAATAAACACTTATCAACAAAATTAGCTTTAGTTCATGAGCAAGGATGTTACCAGACGAGCGAGCCAAGCTCATGATAAATTATTTGAAATAGCTCAGACATATGAAGTAGATTTAGGATGGACTAAACGTCTACAGGGAAATCATTGGCTCAGCTTTTCTGACCAAGACTTAGAAAATATGAGACTACTAGGGTTGAAAATGCAAATTTAGGAGTTAATTCATATGTATTTGTATTTGGGGTGCCCTGGATAAATGGAAAGCTAAATTATTGAAAAAGAAAAGTTCCAAAAGATCAATGGGGTAACTGCCATTTTCTGCAGAGGGAGAGCTGGGTACTACAATTGTACCTTTATGAGAGGTGCCTAGTGAAGGTTATCTTCATTTACCTTTGTCTAAAAGTGATCTTGCGTTATTCACTAAAGATTTACCTATGTTAACTGAGAAACCTGTGGAACTGTACAAACAAGTTGAGCAATATGTGAAAAAGTTGTGGACAGATTTAAATACTCTATTTGACATTGTGTTTCCAAGTGGCTTGTGGACAGTGTAAAAGATAGCTACAGAATGGCCTGAGAAAGACGTAGTGAGGGATCCAGGTGCTGACATGTTTGGAGTCGAAAGTGATGCCCAAGATATTGACCAGGGGAAAATTGATCGAACGATCCAAGACCTTAAAGAGATGATTCATGCATATTATGAGAGGTTGTTGCAAGTACTTAAACAGTTTAGTGGAATGGAAGCACTGAAGCAAAGGATAGAGGGCATTTTGTGTCTAGATGTGTGACAGGATTGAGACCTGAGATTAGCATGGTGATTCAACAGCATTTGATTTGCTGGCAGAATAAGTCAGATGATGAGATCTTGCAATACGCTAAGTATTGCAACGATGAACTTGACATGAGGCAGGAGAAATTTAAAGGGAGGCGCATGATAGCACAATTGAAAGCTGCTCAAAGGGGAAGTCAAGGTCCTTCCATTTATTGGGAATGCACCCCCAGCACGGAGTTCCTGGCATGTAAGGTGGAGGTGGATTTCAGTCCCAAGATAGAGACAATGGAATCCCTATTGATCCGAGCACTAGAATTGATGTACCCACATTGAAAAAGTCTAATCCATGCACTATTGTAATAGATTAAGACATTGGAAGCAGGAACACCATCTTAATCCAGTAAATCAGGGGCAGGATCCAGTGTTCTCACAGTCGCAGATATATAACCCTATGCAGCCTCCGAACATACCTAAGCCCCAAAATCTTAATGCACCCCAAGCCCAAGTGATGCAAGTTCCACAATCTCTGATGCCACAACAAGCTGCTGCCGGTCCCAGATTTGTTTTGAATCAAGTCCCGACTGTGAATCAGAATTAATTTTAAGGGAATATTCCTTATCAGTAAAATCCCATATTTAAGACCATTGAGAATTTTGGTTCTGGCCAGTCTGCATGACGATGCCTGAAGGAAGAGGGAGGTTGCGTACTTGGCACAGTCTTGGAGGTAAACCAGAGTGGACCATATGTGGATGGTGAGGTAAATGGCCACACTGTATTATTCTTGGTTGATGCTGGTGCTACTCATTCTATTGTGCGAACAGTGGAAGTTCCAGACCTACCCCTCTCAGGAAGAAGTATCCAAGTTGTTGGAGTTGCTAATCAATAAACGAGAAACCCCAATACTGAGAAAGTCACTGTAAACATAGGGAATTTTAATGATAATCACTAATTTGTGGTCTGTGACTCAAGTTCTGTGGGTTTACTAGGGCATGATTTGTTGTGGAAGTTGAATTTCACCATATATTGCACACGAAGAGGCGTGGAGTTTCAGACACATGATGAAGATGTGACTTTTAAGATGGTTAATCAAACCCCTATTGTTGCATTGGACCTCATGATGACAAGTGAGGATCGACCTGTGGATCGCAGAGCTACGGGGAGGATGGAGGTTTAGAATTTTTCAGGAAAGGATATTGGACTCATTAAAGGAAGTGAACCTGTTTATATACAGATAAAGCCAAATGGAGAATATCCCAGAATACCACAATATAATTTGACCCCTGAAATGATCGCTGAAATAACTCCAGTGATCGAGACAATGATTCAACAAGGTACATTGAAGGAGATTATGAGCAGTCAATGTAATTCACTCATTATGGGCCTGCAGAAGCCTAGGAGTAAGTAGTACATAGTGCAGGACCTTTTCAAGATTAACAACATTGTGATTCCCTGTTGTCCCATGTTATGAATCCTGCTGTGATATTGTTTCAAAGTCCATGCGAGCGTGAGTGGTTTTCTATTATTGATTTGTACCAAGTTTTTTTCTCCATACCCTTGCATGAGGACAGTCAGTTTCTCTTTGTGTTCTGGCTTGGCAACAAAGATCTGGCATGGGTATACGGTGAGCCCTTCCATTTTTAACCAGATCCTTAAAAAGAATTTAGAGACTCTGGTCATGCCCTGTAATTCTGTCTTGGCTTAGTATATTGATCCCCAACTTTTCTCTAGTGGCCAAGCCTTTACAAAGGCTGACACACAGGGACCTGTTGGATCTGGTGCCTTGGGACAATGATTGGTTGGTTGCCTTCCTAAAGTTGATAGAAAGCCTCTGCTATGCCCTTGTGCTGAAATACCTGATTACAACAAAGTGTTTTCACTTTTCTTCAGTGAGAGGGAGGGCTGTACTCTCTCAGATCTTACACAGATGTATGGAAATGTCCATAGACATGTAGCATATTTTTCAACTACTTTAGATCCATTAGCAGAGGCTCTGCTTGGATGTCTTAAATCCATGGGGCGGCTGCAGGTATCAACATTGAGAGGTGTGAAGGCATAGTCAGGGGTCACCTTTTAACTGTGTACATGCCTCACTTTGTAGAAATGCTGTTGACACAAATTTGCGCACAGCATTTGACAAACAGCCGTCTGACCCGGTATAAGCTGATCATACTGGCAGCTGAAAATGTTATGTTGAAGAGATGTTCTCTTTTGAAAACTGCCCTTCTTTTGCCACTTCCTGAGACTGATAATGATGAAAAAGAAGTGGAGCATGACTGTCTTGACTTTACTGAACTGTGCACCAGGCCAAGACCAGATATTCAAGGTACACCACTGCCTGGATCTAATTTTGCATTGTTTGCGGATGGCTCATGTTTGTGAGACCATGAAGGAAATTTGTGAGTTGCTTATGCAGGTTGTGCAGTTTAAGATATAATAGAAGTTTCATGGCTCCAAGAAGTGTTCTCAGCACAAGAGGCTGAATTGATTGCCCTATCAAGGGCATGCTCTGTCTCGGACCAGCAGAGAGTGACCATTTTCATGGATAGTCAGTATGGCTTTGGTGTTGTTTATGAATTCGTACAGTAATGGTCCAAGAGATAGTTTATGACATCCTCAGACTTACCCAATGGGGAGCAAGTCTGAAAGCTCAAGTTGCAGTTGTTAGGTGTGCAGCATATGGTAAAGATGATGATTATGTGACAGTTGGCAACAGATATGTTGATGAGGTCGCCAGATACTGTGCTTACAGTGCTTATACTTTTAATGGTGAATACACAAATGAGGGAAAAGACAAGACCAACTACAACCTTTTGTTAACAACAGCTGATACTTGGGAAGAAGTCAAGAGTTTGCAGGAGGAAGTGTCAGAGGCAGAACAACATTGTTGGGGCAATGTCGGCTGTGTAAAGAGAGATGAGGATGAGATTTGGGTTTCAACAAATGGAAGATCAGTGTTGCCTAACAGTCTTTTACCCCAGATGGCTAGACTTTATCATCGTCTGACTCATGTAGGGAGAGACTAAATGGTCAGGTTGTTTCTGGTGAAATCCAATGTTTAGGTTGATGCCTAAAGCATTGTGTCACAGGTGTGTTGTGTGTTAGCAGAATAATGTGGGGAGAAGGACTGCAGTCACATTGAGTCACATAGGAAGGTCAGGTGTTCCTTTCAACAGGATGCAGTTGGATTTTTTTTATTTTGTTTTTTGTTTTTATTAAGCCAGTAAACCAATACAGGAAAATAAGGCATATCATAAGGAAGCACAAAGCATGTTCAACATGACAGGAAATAAAGACATTATAAAATCATATAGGATCGACAGAAGAGAGAACAACCATTGTAAAATCATATAAGATCAACAGAAAACAAAAAAGAAACAAATAGTGCAAAAGAAATGTGCATATACCACATCATAAAACAAAGTACTGCTGAGTGCAGTGCTAATGCAAAAAGCCCAAATATATATCTATTTGTTTGACGTCCTCGCCGGGTGGCCCAACCTCCTATACATTGTTTACTTCCAAATTTCATCTACATCTATACATACTGATTATCCAATAGACCTCCCATAACACTATAAAGAGTGACTATTTTTAAATTACAGATAGAGGATAAAATCTCTACCAACCCAATGGGGCTTAACTGAGATCTTATGTTGTCGGTGAAAGATATTCCGTAAGAGCCCCCCAAATCTCCTCACCAAGTTTTCGTTTCCGTGGGCTTTTAATGGCATGTAAGCTAGTCTCAAGTTTGCAGATAGCAAATAATCTGCCTCTCCACATCTCAAATGTAAGGGGTCTTTCTGATGCCACAATGAAGCTATACATAACCTTGCTACTGCAACTGCAATATGAATAAAATATCTATATATATACATTCCATGTGTAGGTGTTTTATATTCTATAACCCCCAGCATCATAACTAATGGAGTTATCTCAATATGTACTCTTGTGACCTCAGTTAAAAATATCTGTATCCTATTTATCAATAATTTCAACTCTGGACATGTGGAAAACATGTGAACTATGTCCGCCTGTTCCCCCCCACATCGAGTGCATGTGTCCTCATTTACTCCACCCCAGCGTGCCATTTTAGCCGGTGTATAATATAGATTAAACATGGTTTTGTACTGTTGGGTTTTCAGATTTGAGGATATTAGGAGTTTTTCAGCTAGATAAATAGATTCTACCAAAATATTCCCTTCTGCGACCACTCTTAATTTCCATTTATTGTCCTGTGCCTCAACATCATCCTTTTGTGTGTCGATAAGTGCCTGATATAGGTCCCCAATTTTACCCCGGGCCATCACAATTTCTAAAAGATTGTTTTTCTCAGCTAAACATGAGATATCCCTCCATCTGCACAGGAAGTCCCGGATGTGCAAATATCCGCTTTAGGAAGATCATAGTTATTCATCATCGTAGTGTAAGTTTTAACCCCACTACTGTCTACCAGCTTGCCCAAAGTTGTAATACCTTTACTTCTCCATTTATTCATAATACCATCTAAGAAGATAGATGGAAGTAGTGCCGCTACATCCGTGGGTGTATAATAGTTTATTTTACCCATATTTAACTGCCTCTTTATTTGGCGACAGGCCTTATAGGCTGCCTGGAGAACTTTGAAGCGGGTCTTCTTATAGTAACTTGGCTCTAATATTTTAAACAATGTTCTCTCTGTCCTTGCACCTAATAGCAGCTGACATATATGAGGCACATCCCCTAGAGTTTCACCATTAGTTCCCACCAATAGGATTCCAATGTGCTATAATAAGCAAGCCCAGTAATAAAATTGAAAATTGGGTACTGCCCACCCGCCTCTATCCCGTGGTAGGGTCATACATTTTAGTGCTCGCCGGGGTTTCTCCTGTGCCCATAGAAAACTGTTGCAGATAGATTGAAATCTCTGCATTTGTTTTCTTGTAATTTCCAGTGGTACTGCCCTAAAGAAGCATAAGACCTTTGGAAGCACATTCATTTTGAGGACTTTGCATCTTTCCAGCAACGATAAGTGTAAGTTTTCCATCCTATCCAAATCTCTTTTGATCTTATTAAGAAGAGGTTCCTAATTGAGTTTAACCATCGTATCTAGACAAGCATTCAGGCGTATTCCCAAATATACGGCCTCCTCTAGAACCCTCTGATCCCTAAATTGCGTTTGTTCAGTACAGATTACCTGTGTCTTAGTTAAGTTCAATTTATAACCCGCACTCCTCCCAAAAATTGCTGCCAATTGTTCTGTCTGCTCCAATGTAATTGCAGAGTCCAGTGTAATTATTGCAATATCATCTGCATAAACAGGTATATCAACCCGCTCCAGCCTAGGGCCTGACAGCTGTTTAATCTATGCTCTAATAGGTTTAAGAAAGGGTTGATATATATCCCAAATAACAGAGGGGAGCACGGGCATCCTTGGCGAGTACCTCTTGATATAATTAGTGGTTTTGATTCTAACTCTAATGTACATATTCGTGCCTTTGGGGATCTGTACATTGTCTTAATGGCCTGAATAAACCCTGCACCAACACCATGCAACCTAAGTGTGGCCCATAGAAATTCCCATGAGACACGGTCAAACGCTTTTTCTGCGTCTAATAATATCACCCCGCATGGCATCTTACATGTTTTGGCAATATCTAGCAATGTTGTTACTCTGCTTATATGATTGACCGTGTCTCTATCTGGTACAAACCCGTGCTGGTGAACTGAAACCAGGGTCTTAATAACATGCGATAGACGTGTCGCTAACATTTTTGCGTAAATTTTACAATCGCAATTTATTAAAGATATTGGTTTAAATGATCCTGGGAGTGCAGGAGGCTTTTCTTTTTTTTATAAATACTTTTTTTATAAATACAATAATGCTTGCCTCATCCCAGGATAGCGGAGCAGTGCTTTTTTGTGCCTCCCAACACACCTCAAGCATATCTGCCTGAATCTCAGATAGTAATAACTTATATATTTCTAATGGGAGTCTATCTGGCCCGGCAACTTTTCCCATAGCCAATGAGCCCACAGCATCTACCAACTCCTGCATTGATATTGGCTCGTTTATAGTGCCCTCTTATCTTCTTCATCCAGGATTATCCTATATGGGTCCTTATATAGCTCCTCCTGATCATCTATACTATGATCTTCCTCGGAATATAACTTCTCATAAAATGTCCTGAATACTTCTAGAATGCCCTCTGGTGTTTCTATTGTGTTCCCTGATGAGTCCTTGATTGTTTCTATAATATTTTTTACCTCCTTGCATCTGATCTTTTTCGCTAGGCATCTGCCAGTTGTTTCCCCAAACTCATAACAGTCTTTCCTGAAAGGATGATATTTTTGGGCAATGTCTTTAGCCCATTCCTCAATAATCTTAGATTTACCCCAAGCCACCTCTGTTTGTGCCTGTGCAATGTCCGCCTTATCCTGTACTGCTTCAATTAGTCTACATTCTAAACAGCGTAACTCCTCATATAATTGCATCTGATGTTATCTAAGTTGTTTCTGAATGCGTAGACCAAAACTGATGCAGTTGGATTTCATTGAGAAGCCTGTGTGCAATGGATTGAGGTATGTGTTGGTTGTTGTGTGTATTTGGTTAAATCATACACCACACAAATAAATGACAGTCTCACAGTGGCAAAATTATTGTTGGGTGAGTTAATACAGAAGTTTGGCTTCCTTAATTCTTTGGAATCTGAACAAGACACACACTTTAACAATGAAGTCTAGAAGATGCTGTGTGCTGCTTCGAATGTTAAACAGCTGCAGACATGAGGCTTTGGGTCTAGTGGTGCAAGTCAATGGGCCTTTGAAATCCAGGCTTGCCAAAGTGTGTGCTTCTATGATATAGAAATTGCCTGATGCGTTGCGCTTGTGTTGATGAGTCTGTGCAGCATAATTGATCTCAGGACTAGATTGTCTCCCCATGAGATCATCATGGGTAGGGCAATGAGGTTGCCAGCTGTGCATGCTCTTGTGAATATCACTGATGATCTGATACTTGATTACTGCAAAGGACTGGATGATGTGGTAAGTTCTGTGTCTCCTCAGGTTGAAGCTACCACAGCCCCACCTCACTAGGAGCAGTACCACAACCTCAGCTTAGGTGACTGGATCCTGGTAGAAAAGCATGTTTTAGAGAGTTGTCTGGAGCCTCGTTGGCATGGGCCGTACTAGGTGATCTTGGTCACCACAACTGCTTTAAAGTGCAGAGGTCTCCCTCAATGGGTGCATGCTGCTCACACTCACCTAGCACCATGTCACATTGATGACATAACAGCACCTCTCTCAGGGGCACCAGTAGTGATCAATCGACCATGGGATCAGGTTAGTCAAGCTGTTGGGAACCAGTAAGAACCTGAAACAGCTCTTATTTGGCCTGAGGGTGGTCCTGGAGAGTTGGTTGTCAAAGCAGAGGAAGAGGCTAGTTCTGTGGTTGTGACTGAGGCAGATTTGGACCCTGACAAATGGCCTAGTGATGTAGAACCATGAGTGGCAGCAGGAGAACATTGGACGAGATGGTGGGAGAGGGGGAGATTTATCCGCAGAAGGAAGGTGATCTCACAGTCATCCCGTAAGTTACTGAGAATTCTGATCTGAGTGATGAAGAAGGAGAGAGCAATACACTCAGAAGTTCAAAGCAAGCAAATGTGCCCTGTTGGAGTTTCTCTTTCCCTGGATGGATGTAGTTCTTTCCAAATGAATGAGAAATTGAGTTCTGGCAAATCTGGAATCATTGTGAAAATTAAAATAAAACTTCGGGAACTTGATCTTCAGTTCTATCTTATGTTTGAACTGCCTTTGTCAGTGCAATTGAGTGCCTTGAGAAATCTTATCCTGGCTGTGGCTGAGAATCCATTCCTAGAGGTGATTGAGTTCCCTATGTTAGTTGATGAACAGTAACACTTCAGTTTGGAACTGATTGTCTGCGAACTTGAACCGTTTATCATTAGGGACATTAATTAGAATTTGTAGGGAAGAAAGAAGATACACAAAGACTTTGTACATAATTTAGTTGCTTATCATTCAAACTTGATTTTGCTGCTTTCACAGGTGGAAACCAACAGAGAAGAATCTGTAGTGGCTAAGTTTCACCCAACGATTTAGATTCTAATGAAGACATAGGAGCCAATACCAATACTATTTCTACCATTAATACTAATTGGCGCAGACATATCATAACATGTACACTAATAGTTGTAGTTGTAGTATTAATCATATTGCTTATAGGGTCATAGCCAGCTATATATAGGCCAGTAGAAATGAGACCTACTGTTCTACTGCTTCACATCCTGCTGATACTAAATTACAGTTGTGGGGGGCTAAGTGGTTTCACACAGAGTTATCATGAGGAGATTATTCTTACAATGCTTATTTTAGACTGCTTTATTAATACATTGACACTATGAATGTAAGAGACTGTTATGTATGTACCCAGAAGTCTGAATCTGTTGCTAAGGGCATCACTTACCACCATATTCCCTTGACCTATGGAATTTCTTCTAGTCTTTTGCTAAGCATATTTTATAGACAGGGTAGTATCCCATACGATTTCTTTTTTATTTGACTTAGTTCTTTCAGAAATTCTTATGTTCAACATTTGAATAGGAATCCTTATCTTAAAGATGCAGACACTGCATGCTAATATTTAGCATCTATTAAGTCACTAGACACTGCATATGCAAATAGGCATAATCTGTCTTGTTCAATGTCACATGTAGAGAAGAAATTCCTGAACTTAGTAAAAGACAGAATGAGAGATCTGGAGTCTGCATTTGGACTTATACAGACCTTAGGAGACTGGCAACATAAAGGAAAGCTGAGTATACATGTTGAACAGAGTTGACAGACTGACTGTGAACATGTCTTTGAGGCAAGTGGAAAAATTATCTTTACTTAGGATCACAGGATCCTATGATTCCTGGAGTGTATTTTATCTGTAGACAAAGTGTGTATTTTAAATAGCCCCACATTTTGCATGATACATGCTATCTTGGTATCGTTTTTCTAAAGATTGATCATGTGGAACATTTTGATGATCCTGTGTGGGAAAAGAAGAAAAGAACTAAGCAAGGAGTAAGTGCAGCAGAATGTGTAGGAGATATTTTTGATGCCATAATCCCATCTGTAGGTGTGATTTTTAATGATCTGAAGATTAGGAAGCGGTCCACAGTAGGGGATAAGTTAGCCACCAGTAGCGCAAAGAAGGGATTTGTAAGTGTGTCTGCCAAAAGTAATATTTGAAGGTAAACAGTAATGTGACCTTTGATTTGTGATTTTAGAGGGTTCTTTCGGTGTGAGTATAACTAGGCAATACACAATAGCTTTATTCAGATTGCTTTCAGACTAGGAGAGCTACAGACCTCTTTGCTCTACTCTTAGTGTGTGGCTTTATGCTATGCAATATTCTTTCCTTAGAGAACGTCTGAAGAAATTCTGCTATGCTGACACCTTTCTACTTTATTATATCCAATCAAGGTTTCCCTTGAGCATTAATTTGAGGGGGCTAGTTAAGGAGAATTAGTATTCCCTCATGCATCATAGGCAGGAGGACCAACACTTTTAATCTAATCATCAAACTGTATTTGTTGTTCTTTGTACTGTGGCTACTGAATTTTTCATTTGTTTTCTGTTATTGAGCATGCAGTTTGTGCACAGATTTAGCATTCCGTTGGTATTTCTATCCTATCTTTCTGAGACTGATTTTTTTACTTTGGCTCTGAATTTGTAATACATCCATACTTAATCCCACTGATTAAATCTGGCTTTACTGTGTGACCAAATGGGTTGCACTGATCCTATCCCCTCATGCACCCTAAAAAGTTCAATTTCAGGGGGTAGGAAAGGGGGCCTGACTTGTGTGTTATCAATAGCAGTGATCAACATCTGCATGCAAAAGAACTGGTGCACCAAACGTTGACAGGAACATCAGCACTAAAGGCAGTAATGTTATGAAAACCCACAGATAATCCATACAGGAAGGTTGGGACCACAACAAACATCCCTCGGATTCTACCCAAAAGCATATCCGCTAAATTCATGCACAGTATGGCAACACGGCCTTTCGTGTAAATGTAGAGCCAAATAAAAATGCAGAATGCAAAGAATAAACAAAACAATGCATAACTATTCAAGACAGAATCAGTTTTTCACATAAATTGCCAATATCACACAATTTAATCCTGAGGAATTTTCTGCATGAAGATATGTTACTGTTTGGTGTGATTCGTGCAGAAAACTGACACCGGATATTTATGCTTGCTTGTGTGCAGTGTTTGTAAATTGTGATTCGCATCTTGCAAATAAAGCTTTCGCAGTTCTTGGTCGAACAAAAATATCACTAGCACATTGCTGTGTGTAAATAAGGATGCAGGAAAATTGTTGGCTATCGTATATTAATGCAGAATTTTGTGCTGCATTGTACAGTTCAATTCTTAGTAGAGCTAGACTATAGTGTGATATGAGTCCCAACATCTGAGCAGTGCCCTCTTTCATTTCCTGCAGTAACTAACTTTAGGGGTGCCAAATGAATAAAATGTCACTATGTCACGAATCTCTTTTGTCTTAAAAAACACTTTCTAGCCTCTGAAATCATGAGGAAAATGCTGGCTTCGCTGTGATTCCCTAGCAAACCCCAAGTGTTAGGCTATTTCTACAGGGCCAGGGGCATTTAAGAGCAACAGAGCACATTTTGTAACTAGAAGTGACTTTCATTTCTGGAACACAATGAACCAGATACCTCTGCAAGCTATTTGACGCTAAGTAATTGCTTTTTAGGTTTTGACTTTTGGGTAGCGACAAGGATAAATAGCTAATGCTTTCTTTTGGAGTCTGATGCGGGTTTAAAAATGTACGTAGAAGTTACAACCGAATTGTGATAAAGAGTTGTGTTATCCAACTTGTGTTAAATATATTTTAAAAGTTGATGACTGTTCAGAATTACATTCAATAACTTAGAATTCCTGCAAACCATCACAACGTAAAATATTTTTTGTACTAAAATAGGGATACTCTGAGTTACCTCGTGCCCGAGCACGAGGACAGTAATCAAGTGTGAGTGCCTGGCACAGCGAACATTTACTTACTTACTGACTGCTTAAGATGCTCAAAATGTTTGCAGTTTGCATTGTATATGTTGTTTGATGACGAGACGGAAGTCCCTTTGTGGTTGAGGGGTTTGGTAGGGGGGCATTCGGTCCCTGCTGCTGACAATACCATAGGACTTTAGATCTAAGGTACTTAGGGGCAGATTTATGTTGCACTTGCGCCACTTTTGCGCCGCCGTTGCGTCACTTTTGCGAAGCAGCAGCGGCGCAAATCCTGCGCCATGGTGCGGGGTATTTATAACGTGACGCATCTGGGAGATGCGTCACGTTGTAAAGCCCTGCGCCACATGTAGGCGTTCCAGGGCAAGTGGGGGCATTCCGGCGCAGGAACGCCTCCTAAAAGTGGTTGAGTGAAATCTACAAGATTTCACTCAGTCACTTTTGAGCCCATGCTGCGTCAAAACCCTGCGCCTGCTTGAAGCAGGCGTAAGGATTGACGCAGCATTGTGCAGATAGGGCCCCCCAGAGCCTTGCTGGAGCTGCGTCGCGCTTGCGACGCAACTCCAGCAATGCGCCACTTTTACGGCACAGATGCGTGACGCATCTGTGCCGTTTTTGCCCCATGGTGCGCCGCATTATAAATGCGGCGCATTCATGATGGCGGAGCTGGGGCGCAAAATAACTGGCGCATCCCTGCTGATATGCAGGGATGCGCCAGTTATTATAAATCTGCCCCTTAGTTCAATGATTATTTGCCTGCGGTGCCGCTCTCTTTACAGATGCACTCCAACATTGACTCAAATCAAATCAAATCAAGCTTTATTCGGTTGCTGAGAAAACATCCATAAAAGCACAATATATTTACATCTAGATTAAAAATGTTCTCAATAAACCGTACCTCCAGTAGGGTAACAGTCTAAACTCCAAATTTGCAAGCTATGACAATAGGAGTATAGTATGTTATGTAAAAACATTTCAGAAAAACTTTTACGGAGGCATCAGATTCTAAGACATCAGCAATAGAAAGGCCATCATTCATGTCGAGAGAGATGGGTCCCGTTCCTACTCTAAGTACTGCCTATGCTTAACAACCAATTTCAAGAAAATTGATATCGATTTAGCAAAAGGTTCCGCATCTAGACACAGAAGGGCAAGAAATACTGGTCGGCACCTGCGTAGGCCCATGACTTTCAAAATTGGAACAAGCCACTGTTTCCTCAAGTCTTGGTAAAATCTGCAAAACAAGATTGTATGAATCGTTGTTTGGGGGGAGCTATCATCACAAGAACAAGGTTGAGGACATTTTTCCCAGGTATTCATCTTGGGGAAAGTGACCAGATGGTGAAAGATATTTAATCTAAGCATAGTTAGCAAAAATCTTTCATAGCCCGAAAGATTAAAAGTTAAATAGAGCTGGACCATCATCGATGTTTGAATTTGTAGTGAGTGTTGAGCTGTAGGTTTAGAGACCTCGCTAGACAGTTGTAAAGATTCTAGATGGGCCAGGCATGCCTTTTATAAGCGTTTCCTCGGTATTGTTGCAATTGAGGGAGGGAAAGAATAGTACTGTGGCATGCCAAGGTCACTAAAGAATTTGCTTACGTACCCTATCCAGCTGATCTTTCGGGCTTTATCAAGAGATATACAATCCTCAATAAATTCCGGCAAAGTGTTGTTTCATTGGTCGACCATATGCGGTGCCACAAGAGAAGGGGTTGAATCTTTATCAAATCTGTTATGTATGTCAAACCCGTTTCCAGGTGGGATGCGTAGGTCGAAATCCCCTGCGGGACTGTGAGAAGAAATCTTAAAAAACTGTTCTCCACCCTTTGCAGTTCCTCAACCTTGGTAAAACCCCATACCCCAGCCCCGTATATTGCACTAGAGACACATTTTGCTCTATACATCTCAAGGAGTTCAACAATGGGACGACTACCTAACATGTTTGTGAAGTTAACCACAGCAGCTGTTGTCCTCTTGAAGGTAAGTTGCTTAGATTCAATAGCAGGCTTCCAAGAAGATTTGTGGTCAAAAACTACGCCAAAGTAGGGATAGGTGGTAGTGCGCTCTAATTTCTGGGTTTCAATATACATGGGCTTCATATTCTTCGCCCTTAGCCCTGCAGACATGACAAACATCTTTTTGATGTTTATCTTTAGGCCAAGATTGGCCATAAAAGTGTGGTACTTTGCTAGGGCGCGCTGCAACTCCATGGGGGTTCGAGCTAGAATTACAGCGTCGTCTGCGTAGAGTAGAATCGGTATTGGGCGCTTCTTTATAGTGGGGAGGTCCTGGGACCCCGAAACCATGGCTTTTTCCAGGCCATTGGTATACAGGTTAAATAAAAAAGGTGCCAGGACACATCCCTGCCTTACCCCACGTTCCACTCTAAACGACTTTGTTAACTCACCCCCCACACCAAATCTGACTCTAGCTGTGGCATCTGAGTATAATTCACGCAGAAATGTTAAAAGAGAGCTCTCGATACCCATGTCTTCTAAAATGGCCCACAAGTTAGTGTGATTAACGCAATCAAATGCCGCTGAGAGGTCAACGTATGCCATATAGAGTGCCCCCCCCCTTTGCGTTTACATATTTACCAATTAGTAGCGATAGATTAAGCACTTGCTCTATAGTGCCCAAACCCTCGCGAAACCCACTCTGTAGGTCAGACAGAACTTTATTATCTGATGCCCACTGCTGAAGTCGATCTAAAGTAACGCAACCGGCCACTTTCCCCAACGAGTCCAGCAAGGAGATAGGCCGGTAGCAAGATGGTGACTCGCTGTCCCCTTTTTTGAATATAGGAACAAGAATAGATTGGGACCATGAGTCAATAAGACCCACATCACATGATGCCTGAAGGACCCTAGTTACGATTGGGGACCAGAGTTCCATATTAGATTTAAAGAAGTCAATTGGAACCCCGTCAGGGCCTGGGGCCTTACCAGTTTTGCTGGCCTTCAAAGCCAGTTCCACTTCCTTGTGTGTTATGTAGATAGGCAAGGTAAAGGGAGTTAGGTTTGGCTCAGATAAAGGCGATTGAGTTGCGGATGGAGGGAGGCTGAATATCCGCTCAAAATAGTCAACCCACACCTGTTCATCAATCGCAACATCAAGGCTAGGATTCACCGTAGAATCTGCTAGAAAGGGTGATTTCACAACCTTCCAAAAAACAGCACTATCCCCCATGGAACATGAAGTATGTAATTGGGTCCAGAGATCTTTTTTCAACGTTTTTTTCCTAGTTTTTTGTGCCTGTTTGTACTTCTTCCTAAGAGCAGCAATTTCCGTGGGAGTTCTATCCTTTTTATTTAGTGCAACTTTTAAGTTCTGATAGGCTTTCGTACAAGCACTATCGAACCATCCCTTCCTTCTAAAATTACCTGTTTTTGTGTGGACAAAGAGGATTTCGCTAATTGATGTATTCAGTAACAGAAAATTGGCCATAATTTCCTCGCTTGTAGCGTCTAAGTCAAGACATTTATCAAGAGCTGGTCTTAAGTTCGTAAGCAGTCTAGTAGTGATGGCCTGGGGATCCACCTTTTCCCACCTTAGCGAATAACCATTAAGTCTATCTAATGTGAGGTTATTTTGGGTTAGATGCGTCGTGATTATACGACTCTCTCGGCCCTTGGTAAGTGTTAAAGTAACGCTAATTGGGTGGTGATCACTGATGATAATGTCATGGGTTTAACAGTTTAGTACGTCCTTCCCAGCTGTTACTGAAATGAAGATGAAATCAATTGCGTTTGACTTCCCCCTACCATTAAAGGTAGGTTTGACCGGAATGGGAGGGTTCGCCAGATCGTTAACAAGGCCAAGTTCTAGGCCACATAAGGTTTTGTTCAAACAGTGCCCGAATGGAGTGTGGGAAAAATGGGTTATTGGGTCACCATTTTCATCCACAATGCCGCAAACTATGTTACTACTATGCTTGCAAAGGGTCTGATTAAAATCCCCGCCCCAAATTATGGTCAAATCCTTCCGTACCTTGACTAATAATTCTTCAAGGGAGGAGTGTATTAATTTTATAGTTTTTATCAGCTCATCCATAGGAAGGTTATTATAGAAGTTGACAAGTACAATGGCATTGGTATTACTCTGATGTAGAACGAGGATTTGGAAATTAACATCCAGCATTATAGGAACTATACTTGTAAATTGGAGGATGTTTGATACAAAAATAATTAATCCACCCTTAGCTCTACCAGAGGAGGATGATAAGGCTGGGGAGAAGAATGTTTTGTAACCCTCGATATGTAGTTCTAATAGCGCCCAAGTTTCTTGTAGGCATAAAATGCCAAAGTCGTGGACAAAGTCTAACCAGGTGCCGTTTACAACCTTTGCACGAAGCCCTGCCACGTTTCAAAATAAAATCTTCAATAGTGGGTCGTCCTTGGTTGACACGGGATCGACAGAGGATCCCGTGGTCTCCTCCTGCAGCCTCACTTTCCCAGTATTTGCAGGGAACTCTTTGTTGATTGCGTCATCATATGGCATGGGAAATGTTGTCCTTGGGGAGATTAATAAGTTACTAGTACTAGTTGTACAAGAGTCCCCATACTGAAGTCAGTCCACCCTTTCCAAATCGGAGAGTGCGTCGAAGTGATTAGAGATTGGAATATTGTATCTGATACCCCTTCTCTCTTCCGGATCCAAGTATACGGGATCCCTTTGACTCATAAAAGATTGGCAAGAGAAATATTGAGGATAGAAAAAGCTCAGATCCTTGGTAAGAATTTTACTCTCGCCAAACATAAAGGGCAGATTACATATGTGATGGACTACCCGCCTGTCCCCGAAGTTGACGACGATACAGTCCCCTGGGAAATCCTTTCTCCTATGCCCCAGACAGTTTATCCTTCTGGCAAATAATATTTGTCCGGATAAATCTGGCGGAAGTGGTCTGTTGTTATTCAACCAATAAACGACTTTATTTCTTAACCCCTTCGGTGCTCATGACGGAACGGTTCCGTCATGAGCCACGGTTGAGCTGTGCTCATGACGGAACCGTTCCGTCATGACCACGCCCGCGCAAGAAACCGTCAGCACAGCGGCGGAATTCGCGCAGCATGGAAGGGGTTAATTAAAGAAAGGACTCTACCTTTCCTTGGGGCAGTTCCGTAACACCAACTAGGACTACTGTATAAGGCAAAGATTGTGGAGGTAGATCAATGTGTGTGTACTGCCTCTTTGATCTAGATGGCGGGAAAAAAGCCTTAGCTGCACAAAAGTTATTATCCACCCGACCCGTGTATTCAGCATGTTCTACAGCCATTCCTAAAATACCCCCCCCCCCCTCTGGTGATCTTACTAACTTCTTCTGAATTCCTCGAGGCCCTCTGCACAAGGCTACCCGTGGTTTCTTTGAACTTCGATGTTTGAGAATCTTGAGACCTAAGATTGGATGGTGGCTGAGTAGTAGTACTGGGGCCGATTTGTTGTGATATATCGGGGAGATGCTGACCAGCAGGCTTTGTGGTCGAGCTGTTCTTCAATAATTGCTCCAAATTGTCTCATTTTTCCCCTAGACGCTTTACCATTTCCACAAGGGGAGCTATTAAAGATTTCATGAGGGTTTCTATTTTATCAAGAAGTCCCTCATTAGACGGGGGAGTAGATGAAAGAAGCGGAGAGCTGGTAGGCTTTTCGTTGTTTACAGTGTGAAACCCAGCGTCATTGGTTACTGTAGCCAATGTTATGGGCACGTTGTTATTGAGATTTTTCTCTTTCGGTGCAATGATTTTCGCAACAGTCTTCTTTTTTCTAGAACCCCCTGAAGGCCCCTTAGATTTTTTAACCTCTGGACCATGGGTATTAAAATGTTTCATCTTATTCCTAGCCTTCTTCCCTCTAGTAATTACTCGCGGGCCAACATTGTTAGCACTCTGGGAAGTAGGAGAGATCAGGATTGGGCTTGGTGGTGCTTCATGTGTCCCGCTTGTTTTTGAGTCCTCTGGCTGGGGGTCAGGGATGGGCTTGCTAAGGAAAGAATTGGGGGAGATAGATAGCCTAGTTGATAGAGACAATGACCCGTCAGGTGCATTGTTCATTCTTAAGGGAATATCTTGAGTTGTTGGGAGATTAGATACCCCGGGAAGTGCAATGAAAGAAGGTGTCATTATTGAATCTTGGGAGTTTAAAGTAAACATTGATATATTAATAGAGGGCAAAAGGGGAAGAGAACCAGCTGGAAGCGAGAGGCGTCGTTCAGTGTGCTCTATAGCATTTGCCACCACCCCTATTGTTTTCTGCAGCATTTGATCAATTGCTGTCAAGGTGGGTAGTGGAGGATTTGGGGGTGGCTTATGTTTTGGGGCTGGTATAGATAACAGGGGATTATTCTTCCCCATAATTTGCCAATATCAGCGCAGTTTGGGCAGTAGGCACTACAGAACACAGGAGGGAATATCAGTTTTTGTGAGACAAAGGGGGTGTCCCAGCCCAGCTTCTGCCGGCCACCCGTGCGCATCCCGCGACGTGGGAGCTCCGCTCTGATTTATGCGCCTCCGGGCGCAGTAAGGGCGGGGGCGGCTTCCGCCGCTAAGAATCCTGGATCTTGTGGTCCTCTACCCCACGCTGGCCGCGCTGTGTTGTTTTGGGCTGCGGCGGCGTGAGGGAACCAGGGCAGTTACTGGCAAGGCGAGGTAAAAGGAAGGGGCAAGAAAAATATCCCCACAGGCAGGTTTTCTGTGCTCCCCATTGACTCAATGCGCCATCTACCTCGATTGGGTTTTATCTGGGCTTCTTTTTTACACATTCTAACCCCTCAGACTCATCGCAATCATTTATGGAGCGCAGTAGTGATTTTGTGTATGGAAATTGCGTTTTATGCCCTTCTTCAAAATATGAACCAACATAATAATGACGAGGAAACAAGCATTTCACTATCTTGGCATTTAAGTAGAGGACTTCCTTCGAGTGAGACACATCTGCTCCCATTTCTCTGGGTGTATACACTTGTTTACATATACTTTCCAGGAGTGGCTTCTGCTGATAATAAATATTCACTTTCAAAATGTTATAGACAGTATCGGCCTTTACTGAGTGACACTTAGGGCCAGATTTTGACTTTGGCGGTGCGGAGCATCACCAAAGCCGTGGTCAGACCACCTGCCAGATTAGGAGTTTCCTGCTGTATGGCAGGCTATTTGTTTCGTGCTCCAATGGCAGCGCCTCAAAAAACCAGCACCGCAATGGGAACATCAAACACAGTACCTGCATGGTATGGACTACGAAGTCCGTGCAAGAACTGGTGTGCATGCACACAAGGGGGTACATGATGTGTCCCCTTCTGTACATCAGCAGGGTGTGAGGCACCAGGGGGCCCTGTAGGGCTCCCTTTATTTCCTCTCCACCAGGGTTTTTATGGAGGAGGAACCGCAAAAAAACTCTGGTAGAGAGGAAACTCCTAATATGCTTGGCGGGACAAGCATATGGATGCCTCTACACTACCGCAACAATGACAGGAAATGGAGGTCCACTGGGGGCTGCAGCGGGCTGTGGTGGTTCCACCACCCACATCGCAATAGAGCATTCAGTAGACCGCCACAGCCGTGCCCCTGCGAGTCTAGTAGTCCATGGTCACCGAGACTTGTAATCAGGGCCTAAGTGTCATTAAAGTGTACAGACCCTGCTATTTTTGTGGATTGGTCAGCACTATAGAGTCATAGTGAACTATTGTAACTATTGTAGCCTGGCATTTCACTTGTGTGAATCCATTCAATGGGGGGTGTAATGATGAAGAGACAATGTACGTGCTCACTTTAGTCAGGTTATGCCATTAACCACCACCCCCAGGCTACATTAACTTTTCCCCCAATGTTCCATAACAGCGTTGGCTCCACATGCACACTCACAAAAGGAAGATAGGACAAGGTGATTAGGCTGACAGATGGAGATTAAACAACACTGCCCATATATAGTAAAACACAACATAGAACATTTTGTCTCTCTTTACAGCAAATTACTCCATTACTTAATTCATTCCAGCATCACCCACACCTTCATGCATTACATCCTGATTAGTGTTGTGTTCCACCTGAGGGTTCAGAAGTTTTAATCACCACAACCTTTGTTCCATTCCACTATTCACCAGTGTCAAGCAAGTTCGCCTTTAGTCATTACTACACGCATGGGCTTACTGTATCTGCTTATATTGAGTCGTTTACTGGAGTATCGTACACTTACTTTGTCACCAACTTTGTCACCAACATATGCAGACATTCTCTTAATAGTATTTCTAGCATCATAATTACTGCGCATTTGACTTTGCAGTTTGGAAACCATGTATACAATTGTATCTCTTTTCCTGCTTTGCTGTTATCTTCCTACCTTTTCCACGCAAGCGACCAGTGTTGCTGTCTGATTGCTACTCTTCCTCTAAGCAATTCAAAGGGAATTCGGCCTGTAGTGTTATGATGTGTGGTACAGTATAACCACAACTGAGGGCTGCTTGGACTGGATGCATGACTTAAAGGCCATTTGGATGGTCTCCTTAATTAAGCGATTAGTTTGCTCAACCTACCCATTGCATTGAAGATAGGATAAGGATAATCTTATGTGTTCCACCCCATTTACCTTAAAATATAAAGGCTTACCTTTTCTTGCAACACAAATAGTACCCTATTGCCACTAACCAACTGCATGGGATACCCTCTCAGCAAAATCATTCTTTAAAAAATGCAATCACCTTGATAGTAGTGGGTTGAGGCACACATTTTACTTCAGTTTGTTTGCTAAAGTAGACAATTAAAACAATGGCATGATGCATTTCAAGAGGCAAAGCATTCATGGTCAATCAATGCCGACCTTTTTCCAATGGCCTTCAGGAAGTTCAACTGTGGTCATGGTACATTTTGCGCTGGGATTGTTTTATGAGCATTATTGCAAATGGAACAGCTTTTAATGTACAAAATCGACTTCACAGTCAATTGAATACTACCTATATCTTTCTCTCATAGTCTTCATGGCCATCACAGGCTAAAGCTATCGTTTTTCCCCATAAGTATGAGGATGCTACAAGGGTGTTACCATGAAAGATAATATAATGTACTATTGTGATTTCATCCTTTACTTTCCAAAATGGCCTCACTGCTTCATCCAATGCTCTCACACAAGGTCATCCCTTCACTATGTTCTGTTTTACCTCTGGGAGGGTTTGTCATTGTGAACTGTTGTCACCCCTTCTTCATTCATGATGTTCTGTTTAAATAAACATAATCAAACAGACATGCAACCAGATCATCATCATCATCAGTATTATCACAATTCAACTCATCCTAACAAGGGCATGACGGATAATCTGCTCAGACATTCATTTTCCCATGAATGTGTTCCATTTTGAGTTGGTACTCAAGTAACTTACTTGCCAGTTTGACAGTTCCTGGCAACATCTTACTTGATCTACTACTTTCTAAAATACTTATAATAGGTTTATGGTTGTTATTACAATTGCCTTCCCCCAAAGAAAACCTTTTAATTTGTTTACTACCCGGACACAGGCTAAAAGCTCTTATTCAATCACAGAGTATTTGTTTTTTGGCCCCCTTAACTTTTGTGAACTGAAAGCAATAGTATTTTCCCCTATACCAGTTTTATGACTGAGAACAGCACCAACCCTACCTGACTAGCATCATTAGTTAGAAACACATGGTAGTTTCTCATCAAATGATCGTAAAAAAGATGCTGATTCAAGTGTTTTTTTAAATCTCTTGCATACTGATTTCACATTTATTCTTACACACAATTTGCACATTTTTCTTTGTTAATTTATGCACTGGTTCCACCTTGAGTGCGTAGTTCTTTATGAATTTTGAATGGATTTGCACCTGCCAAAGGAAAATGAAAACTTTTCCTTGGTAAGTGGTGCAGGTGATCTTGAAATTGTTAAGATTAGTGATGGTTTGAGGCGGGTATCAGTCTCATCGATTAAATGCCCAAGGCACTCCACCGTTTCTTTAAAAAATGTGTATTTGTTCTTTTGTAAGGTTAAACCACTGCCTCAGATTTTTGGTAAAACTTCATTTATGAGTAACACGTGTTCTTCGCTTGATTTACTGTATATTAGTGCATTGTCTTGGAATGTTATCACTCCTTGCATGCCGACAAACAGTTGGTTAACAAAGCGTTGAAAGACAGCACATCTCGAACATAGTCTAAAATGTACTGACAAACCAGGAATGCACCTTCAGGTGTGATAAATGTAGTGTACTTATTTTTTTCCTCTAATTGAATCTGGTGATAGGCTGAACTGAAGTTTAGGGTTGTGAAGATTGTAGCTTGATTTAGTGTCAATACCAATTCATTTTTCAGTAGTAGAGGCTGACAACCAAACACTGCATTACAATTGAGCTGGTGAAGATCTATGCACAAGCGGATTGTACCATTTCAACTCTTCACAATCACCACAGTTGATCACCACTCTGATGCCTTAATTGGTTCTATTACTCAAATATGACACAATTTCTTAAGTATAGCTTTCACCTCGGCACTGGAAGACAGTGGTATGTTTCTCATGGATTGTGTACATTTATTTGTACTCTTCGGAATCGTGTCTATACTGTTTTCTTGGATGCTGAAAACATAAGGTGGCTCACATGGATTTATTATCATTTCTGATTTCTCACTATTATAAATAGTTACACGGTAGTCCAACATGTCGATTTTAGTAGCTGTCTTTGAATGACAGATTCGCACAGAACAATCGTTCATGTTTATTCCTGTAAACTCAATTGGCACCAGGAATGTTTCTGCTTGCTTCCAGTGGAGTTTTGTTTTCAAGATCATTATAAGTGTCCTTTGAAATTATGATACTTCTTGACCCATCGACCCATTGTCAACTAGAACATTGATGTACTTACCATAAACTTGAATACAACATTTAGGTTGATTCTGCCTGTCTTCATTATACATTTTGGCAACAAGCAAGACCAGTTTTTCCAACAACTTGTTCTCGTCTGATTCTACTTTCAGCTCTTTTTTCACTGTGTAGGCCTTCTTGTTCATTCTGGTTGCACATACTAAGCAAGAACGTCCTTTTTGTCTGCATCCTTTGTATATTTTATTCATTGCTTTGAAATTTTTGCCAGATGCTAGATATAAAATAGAGCCACAATGGTTACTGCTGATTTGGTGAAAAGAGGCATAGACTATCTAGTTTTGCTGACTTTGTTTGTTGTGTTCAAGGATATCTCTCCTTCCTTATGTATGAGATTGCTCTCTGTGTGACGATCATCTGGTTTGGGTAATAGCTTCACACTTTTGGTGGATCTCTCAATACTGGTGATGGTCAAAATCACCTTCTCTAAAATGGGATTTTTATGACACAATATAATTTCTTGTGCCCTCACACATGTGTTGAGCACAACCACTTGATCTCGAATCATCTCATTTATGTCTTTGAAAGAACATGTTACGGCAAGCATTCTCAGCAATGCTTCATAAGATTCAATCCATATTACCAGGTGCTTGATACCGGTAATAGAAATTATATCTTTCCATTATCACACTCATGGTAGTGTCAAATATTGTTCTTCATTCTCCTTTTTGCCTCAATGAAGACATTCTATGCCTGGTCCTCATCTTACGTTTATACAGGAACGATATAATCAAATAATACTTAGCCTTCTAAACTTATGGAATTTTACATTATTGCCTGCTTTCTTTATGGATAATGATCTATTCCATCTATTGCCTCTAAATGCTTTTCAAAGCATCTAATCTATGGTGCCCAAATTTCAGCAGGTGACCCTGGAACCTCCTAAAAGTGCAAAGCATGGCTACTGCATTCATCACTTCTGCCATCTGGAATCGATTGCAATGTATAACTTCTCAATATATGGTTAGGTGAATCATGTGCATCAGATGAAAGAACAAAAAGGGGCGAAAGTACACAAAGGTTTTATGAATTGTATTGATGATAAATACTTCCCGTTAGTGGTCAAAAGTAATTTAGGCCTGGATAAATTCACAGAGTGAGGGTCGTGAGTCCCTTTCCACACCATCGCATGTGTAGCTCCTCCCAGGGGCTGGCCTTGGATGGGACCATCCCACAGTATAGTGCAGCAGGTTGCTGCTGGTTGGGGGAAATAATGCCATTCCTTTGATTGCCACTATATGAAGAGAAGCAAGGCGGCTCAATTCGCCTCGACAATCGGATTGGGAACTTCCTAGTAAGGGGCACAGCTCGTGAGGAATCAGGGTAAGTTGCAAATACTGGGCACTTGGCATTTTACTGTAAATTACATCTAGAAAGCGTCATAGCAAGGATCCTGTCACTCGTTGCTAATTTTCTCATGTAATGACGAGGAGACGATGTACATTTAGCGTGTTCACTTTATTCAGGTTATGCCTAGAATGTTGTTAACCACCTTTTCCAACATTACATAACCTTCCCCCTATAACTGCAAGTGGGCCTGCAAGCACACCCACAAAAGGAAGGCAGGGCAAGGTGGGAAGGCTGCCAGATGGGGAATAAACTACACTGCACATATATAGTAAAATTCAGCATATTACAGATCCAGCTTCGGAAGAACTTGTGGAACAGCCATGGCTTGAGTGGACAGGCTGATAGGCCATAAAAAAGGAGGAATAAAGTGGCCAAACATCTATTTAATGATGCAACCTTTGTGGTCAAGGTGGGAGAAGACGGTCAGGTATTGGAAATGCAAAGGACTGTGGTACTTTGGATCACAGAGAACCAAAGGACGGCACGCTATTTAGGACGTGGCCACGCCTGTCCACATGTGACAATATTGAGGTCACATTTACAGCTTTCTGTGCAACATTGGGAATGTCCAATTATATGCCTTCAAGTCCCCGGCTTGATGTTTGTCTAGGGATTTGTTTGTATTATTAGGTTTAGTGAAGCACAGGCGTTTCGGATGAAATATTAATATGGATATAAAATGTAAGCTTGCTGATTCTTGGAAACTTCCTTCGACCTTGAGGACTATAAATTAGGGGATTCTAGTTAGTAAGAAATGGGACTCTGAAGTATTTTACTTGAGTGATAGTATGGATGAGAAGGGAAGGTTTATTGATTATTGTACGTTTTAACTATGGCTAATTGAGATAATATTTGAACAGATTACCAATTGGGAATTGATTTAATCTGAAACCCTGACTCGCAAAATACTACGACTGCTCTCCTTATCCTTGTGAACACTCTACTTGACGTACAAAGGTGAGACACTTAATGTCAACTGAGCTGGGAAGAAGGAACGGGCTATTCATTTTTCCTGAGATATATATAAAAAATACTTTTTAGGGTTGATCAAGTAGGTCATCATTACATACCGAGTTTTGAGCTGATCACATATATGTAAAGGCCCATACATGTTCTAGTATACATGTTCTTAATATTTATGTGTTTTTCCCCTTTTGTGTGTTATTATCAGTATGATTTACTGTTTTTGTTCCTTTTTTCATTTGCTTTTTCATCTGCTTTTTTTTTTGTGTTGGTATATATTGTACATATATATATGTACTGTGGGCTGTCTATCGACAGGAATATGGCTTGGTGTAATATATAAGTTGTTGAGCATGTTATGCCTTATGCCTTTGTCTAAAATATAGATACAAGAAGTTATCCTGTATATATATGTAAATATGTCATGTCTCTTGTTTTACATGTTTTTACATGTTGTTATGTGTGGTAATTTACACAGTGTTTTTATGTGATTGTTTCAGCCCTGATGAAGTTCTTAATGTATTAAGAACAAAACGCATTGGCTGATGGCTGATTTTAGTTTATTTACAAATAAAGAATAATATATGGACTGAACTTGCAATTTCTACTCCATTTCTGGTGAACCTTGCATAAAAAGCATATTTACTTCTTTGGATTCCAGTGGCGCTTAACAACGGCAAGGGCCGGAAGTGGATTCACAGGACTATATATATTGCGACTGGGATTGAGGTGCTGAACCTGTGGTCAGCCGTTGGGAGCTTTTGTGTTTAACTGTTTATTTGTCCAGTAGATCTTCATCTAAGAACTCCCTCTTTCGTTCGAGTCCATCAGAAGTATGAGTCTGCCCTGGTGGCACTGTCCTACCTGGGTGGGTAGAGGTTGCCAATGAAGAAGCATGACACAAACTGTGTGTGAGACTTCCTGTTCCAAAAGATTGTTTTTTCCATGTGTCCAGCCAGTGTACCTGCGACTTCCAAATAGGGCTTGGACTAAGTTTATCTTCCCAGTTACAGTCCAACCCCATTGTTATCAATATATATATATCACTTAGATTGTCTTTGACTCCATAGCAATGGCACTCATCATGTATTGAAATCAAGAAAAGTAAATCCTTTGAGGTCTCTTGCCAGAATGGGACACAGGATGAAGGGGATGGGCAAGTAGCACATGGTTTTATAAATGTGAGAGCAAGTGGATATGCTTGGCTATGGTTTTGAGAAAGCACTGCTTCTTGCAGGTCACCTATAGACGTGCTCAAACTGATGGGTGGCAATAACTGCCATAAAACCATATTGGTATTGTATATTTTATTCTCGCTCATAAATCATCTTGTCATGATTTTTTTTGTTGTTGATAATTTTAATACAAACTAAGAAAAGATGATATGATGAACCCCCCCTTCTCTCCACAGGAGTCACATATATCACACAGTAAAGAGGTGCGTACTCAAATAGAAAATCCCCATATATAGTTCAGGATGCTCTAATCATGTGGTCCAACATATGTATAGATAACATTTGGGCAGAATTCAGGGGGCCACCTCAACCAGTTCGGCAATGCTTCCCAGCCCCTTGAACAAGAAGGTGTATTATTCAAGGGGTCAAGTATTTTAGTCAGTATTTCGGCCCATTCTGCCTGGTCCTCTGTGATTTGTTTGTCACTTCTAGTCAATTTAATATGTTGTTCGCCCACCAATGTCCATTCCTGTAGATCTTTTTACTGCATCCCAAACTCAGGAGGCTGTGGTGCTACCAAGTGAATTGCTAAGCGACATTTCTCCAACACTGTCCCCAGCGCCAAGTTGCACAACCTCATTTCATGACCTTTCTTGAGGGGAAATACACAAGTAGTCACATTTTTAGCAGCACCTCTAGCGCCAACCCTGTTACGTATGAAAGACAGACTCACACCTGATCCCAAATCATTACACCCTGGGCAGTTCCATATGCTGTGCAAGAAAGAGGCCACCTCTTCTCCGACACATAGCATGTCTAAGAGGGTAAATCCAGGGGGGTGAGATATGCTTAATGTAGGGAGTGAAATTGGTATTAACTTGAAATGGGCATTTGGGGAAACCACCTTGACTTGCACAAAAGCTCTCCTGCAATCCCCTGCTGACAGAGGTTCAGGGCAATCATCATCATCATCATCATCATCATAAGTCTTTATTTCGGCAGTATTTCAGCCATAAAAGATACAAATAAAATCATATGTACAGAAAAAAACATACAGCATTGGAACAGTAACTACAATTTCAGATCTGATAAGAACCAGTGGGACTAGCCACTATTTGAAATTAAAAAACTCCTTTTAATCCACATAGCATGCAGATACTTAGAAAGGGCAAACACAATGTGTCCTGCAGTGTCAGATTTAAAAATTCTCAGTGCATCTGAGCATTTCCGAAAGCCCAAGTTTTTACAAATTGGTACAATCCAGTGCTTCCGAGCTCTGCTATAGAGAGGGCAGAAAAATAAAATATGGCATTCATTCTCTTTATCCGCACCACAGCCTGGGCACTGTGTGACCCTGGACAATGACCATTTACTGGTAAGGCTCGCTATTGGAAGGGAACCGAACCTCCATTGTATATATAGCTTACTGGCCATAGCGGGGTAGATCATATTCAAGTAGTCTTCAAAGAAATATGCAGATTTAATCTCTAAGAATGATTTTATCATAGTGCCATTCTGTGAGTCGTGCAGCCATACACTACTGCAACGTAATCTATAGCACTCCGTGAATGATTTCCCTGTGATCTCACTACAGGCCTTTGCCGGATTATGCCACATATCTGCAAGGCCCATTATCAGTAGTTCTTGTTTGACAAAAATGAGCAAGGGAATATGCACTGCCTTGCTTGAGCTCAGAATTTCTTGTAATTCAATTCTGTACTGCAAGAGTTCAGGGGTTATCCATAGCCTCCTCCAGAACCTGAGGGGTTTAATGGATAATTCAGGGCAATCATCCACCCACCTTTGGTAATCCCTGTCTGTGTTTTCCCCTCTATATGTGATGTGTTGCATATAATTGTGTGATTAACCTTGAATACACCCCTTAATCCAACAGTGGTTTCATAGCAGAGTGTTCTGATGTGGCCTTAGGGAAGGCAGGCCAGATTCTCAACCTGTGTGTGTCATGCATGCAAATTGCAAGAACTGCCCAGGCCCCACCCCAAACCATTCTTGAATTTAGGCCTGGGAGAGGAATCTGCTATTCAGATATAGATCTCCTCTAGTGTCATACCCTCCCCTTCTTCAGTTGCTAAATATATATCTCTCTACATAACTTGGGACGGTCATAGTATCCAGAGGGGGAAGTATAAAGAAAATGGAGATCTGTTTAGCACCAGTACCAATACTCAATGCTATATTTCACCCATTTGCCTATCAAGTAGGACAACAACATCTGTGCACCTTGTCATCTAAAAAAACATCTCAGGGAGAGTATATTACCCATGGGTACCCGCTAGTAGGATTGTTCCCTACTCTGGCCCTACGCAAACTAATGAGTGGTATGCTGCTCTTGTGCCACTGCATAGTACAGACAAATGTCTTGCAACCCCACGCCCTATCTAACCAGGGCAGTTTCAAAGCTTTCAACTTCATCAAGCTGCATTCGTCCACCCAAACCAAATTACCAAGCAAGACATCCAACCTATGAAATGTCACCATTGGAATCAGAGACAACCTATTCTGGAGGATGTATAAGCATCTTGGCAAAAACACACTTTTTGCCAACGAGATATGACCAATAGTGGGCTGTGAGAGAATCTTCCAAAACTCCACAGAGCTGTGCATTCCGGCAACTGCCCTGCCCATATTGCTATCATACTGTGTTGTACGATCCCTGGATACCCATATCCCCAGATAACAAGGCCCATACCAGTCCCATTTCAAGCCCATTGCAGGCAATTGGGACATCAGAATGCACCTCAACCGACCAAATGGAAACAAACTCAACTTAGATGCATTTGTCCACATCCCAGACAGCCTCCCAAATGTGTCAAAATTTAGGAGATACAGGTCCCCTTTAATGATAAGAGCACTCAGAGTGCGACATCCACCTCCTTCGAACCTGGCGTGATTTGCCAGTAGTCGTAGAGCAGCCTGTGAGTCTTCTTCCTGCTTAAAATCCATTTAGAATGTATCGGAGGACGTGAGTGCATGCTATGATCAGTGGCATAACGAAAGTTTGAGGGGCCCCCCTGCAATGTACACAGAGGGGCCCCCGCTCTGGATTTAATACGGAGTGCTCAGGCCTAAGTACTGTGCTGAGGGGGCCCCCCGCATCATGGGGGATGCCGGGGCCTGTGTTACACCCCTGGTTACGGGCTCCCATCTATTGTATTTACCAACATAATTGGATGTGTGTAGAGACAGTGCGAGTCACATTCTATAGACTTCAGATCGCACTGGAAGTCACATTCCAATTAATTTTAAAAGCTGAGCTGACAAGACTTGTTGATGGAATTGGAGGTCGTGAGCAACTGCTGAAATCTTCCAGTCAATGTTGCTATTCATAGAGATGCGGCAAGCACTTTTGTCAGCTGGAACTAGAGGTTGTGAGCTACTTTTGTGTCCATCCGGATAGTGTTAAATCTAATGACCGCAATAACCTCTCTCCTCCTTCCAGCATACTTATGAAGATATTGAGTTAGACCTGAGGGGCCTCATAGAATTACAATCGATATGATTGTTGCAGGTTGATCCACAGAGCTCTTAAGCTTGTTTTTTTTTGTAGAGTGTTTTGACTATCAATTGTAAAGAAGACACAATATGCATCACTTGGATTTCGATTAACATCTGTGTTGGCTATACAATGCCAACATATATACTACTTCCCCAATGGGGACGGATTTTACTGCAATAATAGGTCCTACTGAGGCATCTACACATGGTTTTAATACTTGTGAGTCATTATCTCTCTGCATTTTAAATTTACCTCAAACTACTTCTGTTTGTTTTAGTTCCCTCTTACCATACATTTTTAAAGGGTATCATACTGTGAGCCACACACCGGGCCCAAGTTGAGGCCTAATCTCAACAATGGCGTGTAAGCTTTGATCCATTCCTATGGAATGTTTCACTTGTTTCCTTATTGGGGGCTGGTCATAGGGTTCGCATGGGTGATGCACATAAAATATGTACACACAAAATAATCTAATGACTGCCAAATTGGACATGTTACTGTTGATTGAAATTTGGTTGTTACCCTGACTTGTCACATTGAGTATTTATGCATAATATCTTTACAATATCCTTTGCAGGAAACGATCAGTGGATCCCTAACTGGCCCTTATTTGGACCACTGGTTTTTCTATTTTAACTTTTTTGACACATTTCTGTTTGAACACTTGAGCACATAAGCAGGAGCCTTTGCTACACAGGTCCTGAAGTATGCTGTGACACCTCTAAGTCATAGGCAGAAACATCTTGACCAACTCCTTTGGAAAGACCCAGCGGGCATAATCATGCCCGCCTGGACCTCTGCTTGTTGTTAACCCTGACCCAGGGACTCATGAATAAATCATATTGCGTATCTTGGAGACAGTTTTAAATCACATAATTCATCCTCACACCCTGCTGTTCCCTCACCAATTTGTGCTCATTATTAAGGTATTTATTACACCTCTGAAAACATTCCTGAGCTCCTTCCTTTAGAGAGGGGGTTTGTAGCCCACTCTGTCACTAGGCATCACGGTGTGAAGAGGTTAACTATCAGGAAACATGCCACCTCTGGTGGGTGAGGGAATGCACCCTGAAAAGGTAATACCCCATTTTTGAGTGACACTAATTCTCTTTTCTTTCCATCTTTATCTACTGCTTGTGAAACCTTGGTTTGCTAGGAAGTACGGTCTAGTGAAATCCCTGGTATGTTCAAAAAAGGTTGCGTCTGTTAAAACCTCTGTCTGCAAATGCCTCAGTGGTAGCTGGGGCCTGCACAAGCATAGCTCAATAGAAAAAGCAGTGGGGAATGATCTTAATGGAATCGATTCCAATATTGTATGGTTTCAAATAGCTCCACACCCTACGTTTACAGAACAAAACAATCTATTCTCCTATAACTATAATTAGGCTTTCTTGTTTTCAGCTTCTATTTTTGGTCAATTCTGGTGGGGTTTTGTCAGTGTTTTCACTTGATTTCAATACCTTTAAAAACAGTGGGCATCAGTGGTTACAAATTTTTGCACCATCAAAAACAACAAAAAACTGTGTTTTTCCGGTGTTTATGGAATGTTTTCACTTATTATTGCTGGCTTTATGCACTGAAAGCGCATGGTATATAGACAGTGTACGTATATTGTATATGAGGTCCAAACAAATGTAACCTATTGTAGTACACCATATAATTCTTCTTCAGTGAGTCTTTGGTCATGTGCGCTCGCTCTTTCTTTCCCATGTAAACTTTTTTCTGTGAAAAGACCCTCTCAACATTGGCACTTGAGACGGTCAACGCCAAAACAGCCAGTACACAATTTTTTAACTCTGGCCATTATAATAGCTTTCCATGCCAATACTGGTGCACTTGAAGATTGCGATTCTCAGGACAGGTTCTACAACAATTGCATTGAACTGGGCGCTTATGCCCTCAGAGTTATTGATGTGGTCATAAATGAAGCAGCACTTTTGAAACTACGTTGGAAATTCCCCTTTACGAAAGGGATCTAGAACTTGTACAGAGTACCACAGTGAGGTTTCATTGACTTCAAATGCCATGGTTGGTGAAGGGACATTTCTATGCATCATTGCAAGCCATTTCTCATACTGTGTAAAATAAAAGCTCCTGAATTGCTCTTTAACATTGCTTTGCTTACCAAGCGGCAAGCACTCTAACATGGAACATGTTGCAGTGACAGAGTCGCTAAAGGTGTTGCCAGCCTACTCTCAAGGAGATGTTTCACATCTACACCAATTATGCTGAACACTTGGCAGACTCTAGTTTTTTATGTCCACTACAGCAGTTTTGTTTTCCTTTAAAAATCTAAGAATGCAGTATAGTGTAATTTTTTTACATCACTATCAATATGCGACCAAAGATCCTCACATTTCTTGCCTTTGCCATCATCACTCAGCAAAAATTCTGTAAATGGTCGCCACATGGATAATACAGCATTCATAGCCCATTGGACTGAGAACCATCATCTAAGTGACACAGTTGGGATGACTTTTTTTGATGCCACACAAAGCACAACATGAGAAATATTTGAATTTTAGTTCCTGTGGATATCAAAACAGTGCACCAGAATGGACTAAAAAGTTAATAGCATTCTTCATTAACTCCAAAGATTGTAAAGATGCTTGCAGCTTACAGGGCAGAACTTCAGCTCAGGTATCGATTTTGACAGGTCATTACACAACATTTTCATATACATAGCTGAATCACTGCAAATACAAACAATATCACCCCAATCTTTGAACATAAAAAGAACCTTTTTGCAGAGCATTCAAATTGACACTGCGTTCCATGTTATCCAAAAGTCTGGTGTCATGTTTTCACCACTATCCCAGATGCTTGGAGATAGCATTCTTTTCACATATACTTAACACTATACCTTGCATTGAATGTTTAAAGCCTGAGGTGTTGGCGATTCACCTACTATCAATACTGACTCACTAGAAACTGGGGGCTGATGTATCAAGGGTTTTTACCCATTCTCTGTGGGTGAATGTGATGACGCGTAGTGGGAAAGATTGCCAGCCATTTTACCTATCAGTGAAAGAATCAAACACAGCCAAAATATCACATATGATTTGGATATTTCCTGATTCTCTACAGTTTATGAAATAATTCAACAAGCCCTAAAACATGCTTCCAAACCCTGTATCTTTAGACCAAAGACCACAAAACTGAAAAAAGCAAAAAGAAGAAACAATATTTTAGTGGCATCCCTAAACAACAAAACTCAAGCAGAATAATGTTAGCCCAGTCTTTCTTGCTGCTAGCTTGTATAACAAAGTTACATTATATTGGCCCCTTCAGGAAGAAAAAAATGACTCTTTAACTCTCCTTTTTCTTTCTTTGAATGGCATTTAGTTTGTGGTTGTGCATGTGTTTTTTCAGTGTTTATATGTTTTCACTGGTGAGGGCTATTTCTCTTTCAGTGGTGTTTTATCAGTTATTATAGGTTTAAGCCTAAAACGAGACAGCCTAATTATAATGCACTGGGCATTGGAAAGAGTTGATGCTGTCTGTATGGTGCCAATGTCTCCAAATACCTAACAGATTAAGATCTGTGGGTAATCTTGACAGAGTCATCTCCATTCCAGGCATTGATCCCAGTCTAGGCGGGTGTTTATCCAATCTCCAGTCCTGTAAACAGTTAAAGTTACTGGTCCAGATAAAATGAGCATCAATGTACCAGGAGGCGATTTGTATAAGAGTAGATGAAAACTGTGCATCATCAGCATTGGGGTGTACGTGTTCACAAGGGCACATTTCCGCCCCATACAAGATACTGAAGACCACCACATACCTACCTTGTGTATCTCTTACTTCCATTTGCAATTCAAATGAGATTCCTGGGGCAATCCAAATCAAGACTCTTCTAGTGAAGTAAGAGTAGATTGCAGAAAAAAACTTTGCCTGCCATTTCTTCCCCAGGTGCTTTACCTGTTACAGTAACAAGTGAGTTTCCTGGAACATAGCCATTTGAATTCTATGTTGTTTTAGGAAAGTTTAGACCTTACATCGCATGGGAAATGTGTTAAGGCCCTGCACACTGCAGGAGCTAACCTTCCTAGTTATCACTGCCATTGATCAAGTGGATCAAAATCATGCATCATGTTAAATGAAGGTGTCTACCCCCAGTCATATCTCCCGTCTCCTGTACTAGGGGGTCTACTCCACTCACCCTGTTTTTGCAAAAGAAAACAATACAAAACTTGGTTAGAACCTCCTCCCTATGACAAGTGTAATTACCTCAACTTAGCATTTGTGCGCCCAGGAACCATTCGTGTTACCACACAAATTCCCCCAAAATCCCAACACAGAAAAATAAAACTTTTATTTATACTACAAACTACGTTTTGTGTGTCTGGAGGTGTATCCACCTCCACCAAGAAGGAACCATCCTCAGACCCTAAAGTACCATCCTCTGTACCACCACTCAGGGAGTCTACTCCCTTCGATGCCACAGCAGCCTGAAGCACCTCCGTCATAGGATCTCCTCTGACAGGTAGTCTCCAGTCCCTAGCCCCTAAAAGGGCAGCCCTCTGGATGCCAGCCTTTACCCAAATCTCCATCCAAGCCTAGGCATACTCTGAGGTATCAAAGAACTAACTCTTACCTTGTGCTACCACCCAGAGGTGGGCCAGACACAGCAGGATATATTTTGGGTTCATTGCTAGAAGTTTTTGTTTAACTTCTAGATATGATTTCCATTGAGTCTGGACCTTTTTAGTGTAATCAGGGTAAATGTGCACTGCCTCTCTGCCATATGGAGAATACAGTCCATGTCTCTTTAGTTGCCGATGCATGCTATGAGGGCCCTGGGCAGTGCACCAGACAGCGGAGCTGTAATCAGTGCCCACTGTGCCATTTCAATCATAAAGAGTTTGGAAAGCTCTTGGGGCTGCAGCTCTTACTGGATCCACTCCTCCTAAAAATGTTCTGTGGTTGCACCTTCCGCTCATTTGGAAACCCCAGATAACACAAACAATTGTGCCGAGAGCAGCCCTCCACATCCTACACATCCTTTGCCTTATTTTCCAATATATGTGTCCGCGACATCCTCTGCACCATGTCATCCTTCAAGGCGGCCACCTCTGATTTCAATTCAACTATGGCGCCTTCCGCCATCTGAATTTGTTCTACCAGTTCATGCATGTCTGTCCTGAGCAAATTGACCTCTATGCAAACCACATCAATTTTGCCTTTCAGCACAGTGCAGGCGCCCTGCAAATCTGCCATAATATCCACCTGTGAGGACTCATCCTGTTCAGTCTCCTGCTTGGCAGATCTCTGCATGCCTGGCTGTCTAGTTGCCTGCTGTGGTGCAGCCTGGTGGGTCATATATTGCATCATGATGTTGCCCTGAGGAGGCTTAGGTACTTTATTCTTACCCATGACGCCCAAGCCAGGCCACAGACACCACTGGAAGGTCTGGCTTGGAATGTATTAGTCCAGCCTGAACACCAGCCGCAGGGCCACCAACTCACCCAGTGCACCTCACAGCAATAGCCCAGTGGAACGATTTGGCATGAATTTATTCTGAGCTGCCCATGTAAGCAGTCTCTGAAAAGAAAAGGTGTTTTGAGTATATCACCCACCTTACAGTGTCCCCACACATGAAAACTCACAGGGCCAATGTCCCCAAGGTACTCCAGAGTAATAAACACAGTGCCCAAAGAAAAATCTCAGCTGGTCCACCCATCACCACCAGGCAGGTCAGGCCATGGGCAGCAGAACTAATAGAGCAGAAGGGTGGTCAAGATGCACACATTGGGCTGATCACTGTGTCTATGGGCAACTTCTTACTCACAGGTGCTCAGTCCCCCGGGGGTCAGGTGTCAGCCAGCAGTCCCAGGATTTGTGGGGCTGCGGGGGAATGGGTGGTGGCCCGCTATGGTCTCCAGCCCCCTTGAAGGATCTGAATGGTGAGGCCTCCCCAGTACAACCATTGACAGAGAATCAGGGCCCTTTCCGCCAGGCGGCTGCAGAGAAACCAGCCGGAAAGCAGTAGGCCTGACTCTGCCATGAAACCATGCAGGCCCCCAGTTGCAGCTGGTCCTGTGAATCGGAGGTGGAGTTGGGCGGGCTGGGCGGTGAGGGCAGGGGGGAAAGGAGAGTAAGGGGTGGTTAGAAAACAAGAGAAAAAATCAATTACCTTTCAGCCGGCCGCGGCCTCTCTTCCATCTCCTTCCTGGCTTCTGCTGCAACAAGAAGCAGGAAGCAAGATAGGCTATCCTGAGCCAATCACAACATTGCAATAGAGCATTGTGATTGGTGAGCACCTAGGCTCCCCTAAGCTAATCACAATGCTGCAATGCGGAGTTGTGATTGGTCTGATCACAGTGGTTCGGTGCTCAGATGCAGAATAGAAGCCTGGGCATGTTCTCCACCCAGGCTGTAATGCAGCCTTGGTGGAGAACATGCTAAGGGGAAGATTTATGTTCCCTGGCGCATCCCTGCAAATCAGTATGGATGTGCCAGGGAAGAAGCGTCACGCAAGTTTGCCCTTGCGCCACCGCAGATGCGCCGCATTTACAATGCGGTGCATCGTGGGGCAAGGACAAGCAGATGCGTGATGTATCTGCCGGCGTAAGGTTGGCGCAGTGCTGAAGTTGTGTCGCAAGCGCGACGCAACTCCAGCACTGTTCCAACCTACCCTATCTCTAACATGGTGCGTCAAGCCTTACGCCTGCTTCAAGCAGGCGCAGGGTTTTGACGCATCAACGTTGGGAAAGTGAAATCTTATAGATTTCACTGAGTCACTTTTCAGGGGCGTTCCTGCAACGGAACACCCCCCCCCCTGTGTCGCAACGCCCACATGAAACCTGACGCAGGTTTCACGTGGTGCAGGGCTTTACACCGTGACGCATCTCCATAGATGCGTCACGATGTAAATCGGGCGCAACGTGGCGCAGGGTTTACGCTGCCGCTGCGTCACAAAAGTGATGCAACGGCGGCGTAAAAGGGGCGCAAGTCCCACATAAATCTGCCCCTAAGTGTCTATGAGTGTCTGGCCGGCCCCAGAGAGTGTCAACACACCTCCCCCTGCACAAAAAATGATAAGAACATCGTGTTAATATTATTTAATTTTTCCTTTTTTTACCGTGCTGGAAGGCAGTGGGGCGATGCTCCTCTGCCATTGCGGAGGAGCAGCCCACCAGGCCCCAACAGTTTGTCATCGTGTGCCGATCCCTCCAGGGTGCTCTTAGCAGCAAAAGAAGGATCTGGGGTTAATCTACAGCTCAAGAAGGTTGTCCTTGCTCCTGGAACTCCAAAGGAGTTGAGATGTGTGCCCCTCCCCCCAAGTAGCAGGGCAACAAGGTTGAACAGGATTCATTCGGGTGAACTGGTAGCTCTCTATAAGAGCGACCATTCAGCCATCTTGCCTCAGCTATGCCGCAGGTTGTCATGGTTTTTAAATGATAAGCATACAACTTATTAAATGGTCCTCCATGATACCAACATATGTGCAAAGCGCACAATCATTTTAATCACCCACTTTTTCCATTCATTCTTCACATGAACAGCTAACAGTTACAGAAGTCAAAATTCTGAAATGTGCTCAACAGAATTGCAGATGCACTCCCTGCTACTATAATACAATAATACAATGTTAAAAATCTTTACTGTTGAAATAAAAAAGAGCAAACTTTTAATTCCTTAACAGCAATAACAAGTCTCAACTTCCAACTGTTATCGGTCTTGCACAGAGCTATTACTTTAGCAAATGGACGATTTCTCACATTTCTCACTTTAATACGTGTCCTATAATTAGCTCCATTATCTAGTTCAGATCGTTCACTTATGTGGCACTTTAATTTGAAGGACAAGGTGTTTTATTAGAGGAAACTTGCATAAAAATGTGCTAAAATTGGTTCTATTCCAAACCATACAAACAATCAAAACACGAAAAATGCACGTTGATTTTAACTTATTTTTAAAAGGACCCTCTTCTTAGTTGTTTTGATATTTGTCTCATTCTAGTAGTGCAAATAATACTTTCTAGAGGTGAGACCATCTGGCCACTAAGTTTCAGGTAATCTTTCCATTGTCTTGGCCCATGCATCTTTCTTGTGTAATTTTCATTTTGCTCACTTATTTGCCCGAGACGTGCTTAAAGACACGAAGGATCGATGGAATACCTTCTCCACTAAACGTAATGCAAATTGCAGTTCACGTAGTCAGCAGTCATGTCAACAATATTCAAACCTCTCCTGTGTTTTGGCAAGACGTGGTGAAAACAGTATTTATGGTCGATATTGCCCAGGGCTTTAAGTGGGACGAAAATACTGTGGGGGGGTCTCTCAAAGGGGCGTGGCCAATGTATTTACGGGTGTGGCTTAAAAACACATGAGCTCAAAATCTGTGCTTAGCATAGTGTGCCACCCAACTTGTATTTTGCTGTTTCTGTCATTGCATCCAGATATATGATACAACAAGTAACATCATACCTACAACAAGTCAGGACTATTGGCTTTGGCAATGGTTGTCAGTTGCATAAGATAAATAAACAGCAGCTATGGCTTGTATATTATTGAAAAAGCTTCCACTTAAAGCCCGGGTGACACCACAGCAATGTTGCTGCTCCTGCGTTCTAAAAAGTGAAGGGAACTCCAGAGAGAAAATGACTCTCTTTAAAGGATTTCCCTTCCCCTAAGCTCACCTGGCATGACGTCATGACGTAACTTCTCCACTAGTGGGAAGTGAGCAGTGTGAGAACGCACACATCGATGTGCCTGCTGTCACTGCAGTCCAGAAATAAACTGACCGCCTGTGCCAGGGCACAAAACAGATAGAGACCCGTTTCGAGGCCCCCTTTAAAAAACTGCCGGTGCTCAGCACCGATGAGACCCGGCCCACTTAAAGCCCTGTTATTACCACATAAAGTTCCCCAGGAGCTAAAAAATGCAGGAAACATTTCCGACATAATTTCAAGATAGCCGGTCACTGGAGGGGAGATGCTGGGTTCAGATAAACTGATTATGGACAGCATCGCAACCCAGTTACCAGCAATTAAGAGTACCTGGGCCCAGAATCAAGAAAAACAATCTGCACTTTGAACTACCAAACTCATTGTGGATACCGGGCCCAGTACAGAAATGCCAAGTGGAAAATGTGCACAGTAGAGCATTAGGTTTTACTAGGTGTGTTCCTGCACCCAGTAAAACTCAGGATTGGGTAGTATCACATATGGAGATTTTGGTTTCTTGTGTGGAGTTTTATACAGCGAGAACTAGACCCGAAGATATCAGAGCACTTTACATGAGCATAAGCTACCTTACAGACGGACAAATTCATTTTCTTTTGTTAGGCAGGGGGAGATTCAGTGATTTACCCAGCATCACAGAAGGTTGAACATCCCTGCTGAGACCTGAAGCCGGGTCCCTAGCTCCGAGGTCGTCCGCCGATATGGTCTGGGACTACCGAATTTCCCCCTCCCCCCTGCGCATAAACACAATTTTAATGAGGGACATGAGAGGTAATGACTTTTTGGAGGCGGGGGTCGAACAACCCCCGGCCGTATTTATTAAAAATATGAAAACAAAATTAAAATTTAAGAAATAAACATTATTTACACAAATGTTTATACGCAGAAACATAACACGACATTTGATTACAATTCATATGCACAGATTTCAGATGGCTAACCTTAACATATCTCTAATACATAGTTCTCCTATCCGAATCTAACATAATGATCATAATCATACATTAATTACTTTCTGCGTATCCTATTTGGGCCTACGGCAAGGTCATTAACTGGTGTCAGATCCTTATCAATTTACCACGCCCCCCCGTAGGGTTGCGCATGTGCAGAGGGCCCACTTACTGAGAGGGTACTTCCCCCCCCGGTTACCCCCATACGTTCCCTGAACTCCATGCCAATTTGGGGGGTCTTGCACTCTGCGCCATTTAGTGACGTCCATGCCAGTGCGGGGTGGCCAACCAGCCTAAAAGAAAGCGTGACTCCCCCCTTCCCCACACCCATCCAGCCAACCGGATGTACCGCCCCTGGAGTTATATGAGAGACCCCTTGTCCCTCCCCCTGGGTGACCCCATCAGAGACTGCCTTTGGACTAGCAGAGCCTCCTCGTGACTGAGCACGGAGCTACGGACCACAGAGCTACAGACTACAGAGCTGAGCCCAAACGGAGCCGTCCTAGTTACCGCTATTGCCGCTTTTTCCCGCTGCCCCGGTCCCGCGCCCGTCTCACCTGCCAACTCCCTGCTCCCTGCTTGCTCCCACGCCCTCCCTGGGCGTGAAACTGCTGACCCGCAGTGTTGGGCAGCTTCCGCGGTTCCGCTGCTCCAGCGGCTCCCAGCAGCCTCCCACCGGCGGTGGAACAGGGGTGAAGAGAGCGGACTGCAGATTCGAGGACAGGTGCATAGGGCGCTGAGAAGCCAGTAAGGAGCCAGTAAGGAGGCCAGACAACTAAGCGGAGTACTCACTACGAGCAGCAGAGGGGTGAAGTGGATGTAGCGGAGGCAGCAGGAGCAACAGTAGGAGCAACAGTAGGAGCGGTCCAGGAGCGGTCCAGGAGCGGTCCAGGAGATAAACGGCCACCGGTGAGTCTGTTCTGCCAAAAGGTTCTGCCAAAGGTTCTGCACTACTCACTGCCTGTCGCCCATTGTTGCCCATTGTCTAGTCTCACAGTAAGTGGAAAGTTGATGATCACAGCCCTGACGATCTCTTTGTCCTCTTGGGTTACATTACACTTACAACTACATTGTGGTCGGAGAACCCACACTGGGCAAAGAATCGGATGCGGCAGAAGATGAAGATGATCTGAAAAAAACAACAAAAAAAAGACTTGGTCAGAGTGTTTTTGCGACGAGCCAGAATTACCTCCTTATTACAGAAGATTACACCATTTATAGTGTGCTGGGGGCAAAGCAGACAACAACGACGCACAAGCGCAGCCACTACTAGAGGCAGCTGCAAAGTTGCAAAAGCAAGGAAAGAAAAAAAAAAGAAAATGAGATCAGGCAGAGTAAGGCATCCACCTCCCAACTCATCTAACACAAAATCAAATTTCAAAATCAACCTTCCATCTAAACCTCGGAAAAGGAAACTAGAGTCAGTATCTTCACCAATAAACTTATGCCCCACCAAAAACGAATAAAGTCAAAAAAACAGGGGAGATACGATGTCAGTCACTAATCAAGATCCAGGAACCAGTCGCGAACTAACTCCCTCTTTCGGTTCCAATAAATCCTTGAATGCAAAGTGTCTCGACAATGACAAGGATCTTATTATATTACCCTGTCTAGCAACAGCTCATCCACAACTGCAACAATCTCAGGAATTATCCCTGGTGTCTCCGCCTTCGGTATTAAAATCACCACCAATGGGTCTAAACAATCTCATAACCATTGAGGGAACGCCAGTGAAGAAAAAGAAATGTTTCTTCCAACCAAAGATATATACGAAGTTTTCTTTCCTAAAAGATCCTGGATCAGCAATTTTTTCTAAGACAGGGAACATCAAGGGTCTCCACACACCGCTCCTACCAAGCAAACATAATCAAAGTTATATAAAAAACGCGGACAGCAACCTAGCAGGCCCCCCCAGGCAAGCTGGGCCTTTGAACACATCCAATACGGAGGCAGCTGAAGCAAGGTCAGTACCATCTCCATCAAAGGTAAACAATAGGAAAGTGGGCTCACTTACTTACTTAGCAACCTTGGCAGTCCAAGCAATTTCCAGTCACACAAATCTGGGAAAGGAGCCGTCCAATAAATTCGTAAACAAAAATTGGATCCTACCAAGGAAAGTTGAAACCATAGAGGCAGTAATCCACCAACGCCAACATCTAGTGAGCCACGGTGAGAGCAAGGACTCTGAGATCCAGAGCCATAAAGAGGAGGAAAGGAAAGACTTACACTGTCCTCAACCATTAAGTAGCTCACCAAAACCAAAGAAACCGAAGAAGGTACCCCAGGACATCGAAGAAATACAAACACTGCAGAAAACTAAAGCAATGGAACCAGGAAGCAGATCCCAGTGCCACCAACCGACCAAAATTCTTTTAATCCAAAACCAGACATCTCAAATAAATCTCAAAAGCAACATAGGAAAAATTGTACTAAATGACAGGTCAGCAATAATGACTTCATCTCAACGTTGCACCTTGCCACAGTACTATGATCTTCAACCCACAGACAACTACGCAAACAACGACATGTCCTCCATAGCAGCACAGGAATGGGAGGAACTGGTTGCAACCTACAATCTGGATTCAGGCGGACGCAGTCCATCCGTCGACGCATCACAAAAACTGGATAAAAATAGCACCATTGACAATCGGGGCAAAGATTCAATATGGGCAATAATTTTGAAAACTCTGCAGCATTCGACCACGGCTCTAGAATTTCAATCTCAAAAAATGGACTTGCAACTCATAGTTCTACAGACAATGGCGGACACAATTTCAGGAATTGACCAGAAAATCTTAGAATTTAATGGTCTCATAAAAAGAGGCCAAGACGCCGTCTATGAGTCCCAAACAAACTTTCCACAAATACAAACTTACGATCCGATCTTGGACAAATTAACATCTTTACCAGCAATGCTGGGAGACCTGATAAACGACTTAAAATTGACAGCCTTACAAACTCCAATTCCACAAACTTCGGATCTACCGCTAGAATCCTCATCTACATACGCAAATCGAGAGAACGTGCCGCCTGCCGAACAGAGCTCAACAACCAATTTACCCTTAAAACAAACATCATCTTTTGACAGGTTGGACACTGCCCCCACGATTATTACCATAGATAATTCTATTCTAACAAACATCCAAGCTTTGAATAAAAATTGTAAAAAGAAAAAAAGGAAAGGAAGGAACAGGTTGACAATGAGCGAAAGGCATTATAAAGAGACACAACTGTACCCCCCCGCCTTAGTAGCAACTAGCGGCCAAAAGTAGAAAACAATGATCAACCACCAGCCTCCCATAAGACCACAGACAGCACTACTTCTCCTTTTTTAGTATCTTGCGACAAACAGACATCCAACTCGACTCAGGAAATTGCCCTAAAAGAACCTGAACAGGAACGCCCTCAAATCATATTAAACCAACCGGTACATAATGCTCACAACGTTGAGCCAACATTTGTTGAACACACTCGATTAAAAAAAAGTGCGGACAACGATACAGTCACCAAAACAGAGTTGCCGCTTCAATCAAAATGGTACTTAAACAGCAATATAAGGCCACAAAATACAGATAATGACCCAATGCAGCAACTAAACCACTCAGACACAACACGCTTAGCACGTTCCCCTCAACCTTTCCACCAAGATAATGCGGGACTTTCAAATTTGACAGTACCCCAGCACTTGCATACTCAGGTATCAATCCTTTTCATTCCTGAATACACATCCAGAGGAAGGGATGATATATTGAACAGGGGTAACATACTGAAACTCTTGCACAAATAGAGTTTCAACCAAACACCGAACACCACCGCCCGGAAATAACGAAAGCAACCTGGAACTCCGCCGAGACAGTGAGTAAAATCATGGAAGAAGAAGAAACATTCCGACAATGGGGGATAGAGTTGAGATTAGAACAGCGCCCCCACTATCCAACACCCCTTTTACCACCCAATAGGTCTCTAGCACCCAAAAGAACCAACTCAATTTTAAGGGGTGCTAGGAGTAATTCCCCGAGGGCATACTCCAAAGACAACAGGAAATCACAAATAGGACAAAATCCAAACTACAGTACTTACTTTCCGCAAGATTGTAATCCTAATTGGAAGTCAATCCAACGCACAATTAGCACAACGACTGGCGCATTTTGACAAAAAGGGCAAGAACTAGCTAATCCTTCAAATAGGAAGAGGGATATCAGCATCTGCTCATGGAACATCAATGGCTTAGCCAGTAAAAGTAATGACCCGGAATTTCTTCAATACCTGAACAGATTTGATCTCTTATTGCTTCAAGAAACATGGGAAGAAAAAGCACTAGATCTTTTGGGGTACGCATCATGTTGTATCCCGGCTAACAAAAAATCCATCTTTGGGCGGAGATCAGGTGGATTGATGCTTCTTGCATCTATACAAACCATAGGTGAAATTATAGAAATAGACTCTCACATATCTCCCCTGAGTGCAATACAGGTGGTAAAAATCTCCCTTTGGTTACGAAATCTGCCTCAAGAAGTAATCATAATCAATGTATATATACATCCAAAACAAAAGCAAAAGGCCGAAAAAGATTTGGGAGCAGCCTTGGAGAAGATAAGGGAAGAGCAGGACACCGACTTAATCATCATGGCGGGGGATTTTAACATGCTTCTCATCAACGAGGACCAAGATGATGACCTTATTCGAGATTTTAATGTGGCATGGGGCGTAGCCACACAAGGCTCGGTAAAAAACAGCAAACTAACTAAGTATTCAAAAAACTTGCTCCAAAATTTGGAACATCTCAACCTAAGGGCCTTAAATGGGCGTCATGATGAAGACGACCCACCAGTTTCAACCTTCCACTTTAATAAACAAACCTCTCATCTTGACTACATGTTTATATCTTTAAACATGTTTAGCTGGACCAAAATGTTCAGAATAGGGATGAGTGACCTCAGCGACCATCTACCCTTAGAAACCACAATAAAAGTTACCTTAAAATTGGAAAAGGAACTATACAAAGGCCCCTGCTTGGATGTCACGTCAAACCTACGGCGGTTACGATGCAACATTGACAACATTAGATCAGTAAGCATAACAGCAAAAAATCTTTTCACTCAAGCAGCCAATTCCTCATGTAAAGCGTTGGAAAACTGGCAAAGCTTCATTACAAAAATTAGCGAGAAGCTGATAAACAACAAGCCAAACACGTTACGCCAGGGGAAGAGAGTCACTAATAAAAATCTAGTAACCCTAGAAATGAAGACTCAAAAACGGCTCATAAATCAAACACTAAGGCTGTTACGAAAGGATCCAACAAATTGCAGTTTGCGAACAGCCCTACAGACAGCAAAAAAACACCTGAAACGGATGAAATGGGAAAAAAGGAAGGAGCAGAATGAAGAGCTATGGGCAAAGCTCCATTATGAAGGGAAGCAGAAAAAACAGTTCGAAATTCTGGCAAATGGTTAAAAAAAAAAATAACGCAGACCACAGGGGTCAAAACTCACACATACCAGAGGAGGTTTGGACAAAATATCTGTCACTGCATTTTAACAATGAGGACATCACAGAGGGAGCCGTAACACACACACCTCGTGCAGTAACCATGTGCCCCAAAATCGAAGGCAAAGAAACCAGCTGTACACCCACAAGACTCCAGGAAAAGCGTGAGAATGGGTCTAAGACCCCACCTAAGCTCGATAATTTAGCACCAATGGCAGTAGTTTCGATATGTGCTGAGCAATAGCAAAAATTAATTATTCCAGCTGACGTAAAACGACAAATAAAAAGAGGGCGATCTGCGGGTGCACCGGGCCCAAATGGTATTCCACCCATGTTGTATAAGGAAGACGTGGAATTTTGGAGCAAATCGTTGGCATCCTTATTTAATAGTCTAATTTACACCCAGATACTTCCTGAGTCCTGGCATGGGTCAGTCATCAGCCCGATTTATAAGCACGGTTGCAAGAAGCACCCAAACAACTACCGACTCATTGCATTACTAGATGTAGAGGCTAAATACTTTGCAGGCATAATTCTGGAAGAATTAACAACATGGGCAGCTGAAAAATCCATAATCCCGATCACTCAAACAGGATTCTGCAGAGGCCAAGGCACCACAACCAACATCATGGCGCTGTCCCTGCTGATGGGACAGGCCAAAGAGACTAAATCACCTTTATATCTTACGTTCATCGACTACACTGCCGCATTCGATCACATAGATCGTAACAAACTTTGGCAGAAACTAAGCCACTGGGGGATACCGAAACATCTCTTAGATGTGTTAATACTACTTCACTCCAACACTTGGATTAAAATCAAACTTGGAACAGGAACACACCTATCGAGACAACAAAAGGACTAAAACAAGGGTGCGTACTGGCTCCTCTTTTATTTAACCTTTATTTGGCCGATCTACCAGGAGAACTTGACAAATGCTCTAACCACGCGCCTAAACTCGGGTCAATTATCCTCTCCAACTTACTATATGCAGACGACTTAGTGTTAATAAGTCGAACCCCAACGGGCCTTCAACATCTTTTGAATGTTGTATATACTTTTTCTGAAAGAAACGCCCTTCAAGTAAATCTTAAAAAGACTAAGGTCATGGCTGTGAATTATAAGAAAAAAAGGGAAATTCGTTGGTACCTGAATGGAGAGAAAATGGATTTGGTAACAACCTATAAATACCTGGGAGTAATCCTGGACGCAAAAAACACGTCCAAGCCACAACTTGAATCCCTACGAGGGAAGGCGACTATGATCCAACTTGCCATCAAATCACTAAAGGCAAAACTTCCCGATCTAACACTTAAACCTCTTCTTTAAATACTTCGTGCAAAATTAGAGACGACCATCACATACGGGAGCGAATCCCTACATGGGAAGGATGCTGCCCTACTGGACATACTCATGGCCAAATCATATAGGGCCATTTTCAACCTTCCCAAATATGTTTCTCCTGCTCAGATTCAGCTGGAACTTGGAATAATTAAACAGACAATAGGAAGGCAGTGCGCGTATGTAGGAACCTGGCACAAGATTTGCACCACTGAGACTGGCTCCCTAAGTTCCAACGTATGGGGGGAGCTATTTCGTCATCAAAAATCACTGGCCAGGGACTATCTATTGGAATCACTTCAAGCCTTGGGCCTGAAAGACTTATGGGAAATTCCAACAGACCATCTGAGCTTTCAGTAATTGAAGACAAGAATGATCTAGAGAAAAGAGCGCATGGTTGGACAACGCTGGGTGATTACGGGTCAGTACAACCACAAGTATATCTCAGTACTGGCATGAAAATAAAAATCAAAGAAAAGTTTATGAAACTACGCCTCGGAGTAATTCCTATACTCCCGCATTTGCCACCTTGGGAGAGGAATAACTCCTCAGAGCAGTGCCGGCTGTGCAAAACTGGCAAGGAGGACACGTGATCTGTATTTGCATCAAATTGAATGACTTAAGGCATAACTTACTACGCCCTTTCTTTAAGCAGTATGGCACGCGGACTTGTAGACAAGCTGTAATACTCTGTTTTAATCCGAAATATACCAAACTGAATTGCCGGGCCGTAAAGTTTTTCGATTCAATGTGTAAAAGACTTAAGAGCACCTGATGACAACCCAAAAAAACTTTTTAAGCTTACTTAATGGACCTTAAGTAAATTTTTTTTTTTTTAGCCAATGGCAGTGTATCAATGAATTTTAAAACACTTATTTCGATGTTTTATGATAATTTGTAAAGATTTTAACTAATCATGTACAAATAAACAATTACCTTACCTTACCATCCGAGAATGTGGCCGCCCCCTAAGGACCTTAAATTTACTGCTCACTAGTCATGACCTTACCGCCACAGGCCAGCATAGTTGCCCGACTATCTGCCCCCCCCCCTAGTTAAGCAGCCTCCTAAGGGCTGCATCCAGATGCTGGGAGAGCACGGGACAAAGAGACCAAGTCCCACACTCCCCAGCCTTTTATCATAATACTGGGGGCAGACCAGTTCTAACTGGCCTGTCCCCAGTCCCCCCCCCCTGACCCGGAAGCGCATTAATTGCTTCCGGGCCATGGGGGTCAACGCCACGAGCCAATCCCGGACACGGCGCGCCCACCGCGTCATGGTGACGCGGTGGCACGCGCCGCCGGGTGCACAGGCGAGGGTGGGGGGGAGGGGGTCGGTGCCCCGCCATATTTGCGGCGGGGCCGATCCCGGCCACGCCTTTCTCGCCCCTCGGTAACATTCTCTCCCCTCCAAGCTCTGCACAACTCCTTATGGTGTCGTACAGGACCCCTCTATTGACGTTAACCACAATGTGACGCAAGATGTGGTAAGTCCTTATTTAGAACATTGGTAATTCTTGCCATCTGGTGTTTGGCTGGCCACAGAAAGTTCGTTCTGACCGCAAAGTGACAGGACTATTAAAAGCTAAACACTGAATTGTAGCATTATATCATTCTAATATTTGTATTCCTTTTCATCCTGCCACAAGAGAGCAGGTCATGTTTTTGAAACCATGTATTTCAGCCCCTAGAGCAGCACTGACATTTAAGACGGTTGATGCTTTATATAAAAGTAACGTGCATTGCTTTCAAATGTACCAAATGCCCTTTTAGGTGTGAATATGACAACGCAATGTGTAAAGGAATATCATAAATATTTACTGTGCCTTATTACGAAACGCTGGAAAACAAGTAACTTTAAAGGTCGTGATAACGTAGAGCAAAGCAGGGAATTCTAGTGAAGTCACTTCAAAATATTGACAGTTTGTTGTACGCTTTTTTGATAATTTGTTGATATTGCATAATGGATAAAACACTAAAATAAAAATAATCAATTATAATTTAACCTTTTACAGTCTTGCTTATAAGCAGAGGTGTAGTAAACGTGCATTTAAATAATAAAGGTGCATCTATTTTCAGGTGCTTGTATTGTGCCAGAATGTCAGCTCATGGCCCTTCAGACACTCAGGGGCATATGTACAAGCCCCTATCACCACCACAATGTCACCTATAGTGACCTTGTGGTGGTGATAGGGGCTGCTCCTTATGTACAAGGCAGCTTTAAGCCACTTAACGTATTGTACATAAGGCCCCCTTTCACACTATGGTTAGAATGAAAGGGGTGGGCAGTGGGTGTTGCAGTGGGCGTTCCACCACAACACCCATTCATTTTGACGTTGCCACCTATGTACAAGTGTGAGTACATAGGAGCAGTGCCAAAATTAAGACCAGGTAAAAACTGGTCTTAAGATGGTGAAACGACGAGAAATGCATTATTTTTCCTCGTTTTCTCTTTTTCCATGTGTGCTGCCTTGTGCATCACATATGGATAAAGCAAAATGCCATTGTTCTTTTTATGTACAGGAAGGTGTCCCTTTCTGTACATAAACAAACTTTTTAGAAAAATGCAATTTTGTCACTTTCATGTGTGCTGCATGAAGCACCACACTTGAAAGTGACAGAATGGCATTTCTAGGATTGTTTATGTGCAGTAAAGGACACGTTCCTTTACATAACCAATCCTCCCCTGTACACGGAAACCCTTGCACTTTGGTGCAAGTGTGCCTGCGTTGGCACTAAGTTGCTAAACCTAGCGCCATTGCATGGGGAAACGTGAGGCTGCACCACATTCTTCTAAATATGGTGCAGCCTTGAGTTTCAGAAGTGAAGGAGAAAGGTGTTAAGCCTGGAAGGCTAACGCCTCTCTCCTCCACTTCCTAGTACATATCCCCCTTTAGTTTTGTTTTCCTTTACTTGTTTCTTGCAGTTCCCCATATGGCCATTAACAGTAGTTACTGGCCCAATACGGGTCGATTTTCTAAGTACCTACCTTGGCCTTGCATTATTTTTATCCCTTTAAAATAAGATGATGTTGCAAATTACTAAGAACCCACACCTCCTCTCACACCTTCAACTCTGTTTCAAACCGGCATAAACATATCAATAACCATTTATTCAGCTTACTCTTCATGAAAGGCTTTGAATTCAACAGCTCAAAATGGCGTTTAGTGGTTCAACATGTTAGGGATCTTGCTAATTATTAGACTGTAGTTAATTATTAGGGAATTAACTGACAACCTGCTGCTGGTCTTGGGAGTACATTTCACTCTGCATGTCAGGATGCTTTATTGAAATTGATGAAGAAAATAATTGAGAATTTATTGAAAATGTGTCATTGTTTTAGCTTTCTACAGCACCTACTATAATTTCTATGATTAAAAAAACTTGGGGAAATTCAAAAGTTCAGGATAAAGAGACCATGTAAATTCCACTGAAAAAGTTACAGTCTCAAAGTCTGGCTCAAAGAGTTCCATTTGTTATGGTGTAGGCCACAAGGAGAAGGAAGAGAGCCACGGAGGGCCGTCACTATAGCACAAATAGCAGGCCAGGAGGTGTGGGGTATCATTGCTTTATCTTGAAGAGATGGTCGGCATCTTAAACGATCATTTCTTGAGCTTCGTTTTGGCTGTTACCACTAGCTGTCATTGCTGTAAAGATAAGTGCAGACCTCATGTCTTTCCTAGTGATCACTGCATTGCGAAGAGTTGGGTTGATGTAAAGTCCCTAAGTTCATGTTATCTATGCCTTGACTCCATCTTGACTAATAGAGGCTGCCATCTTCAATCTCTCAAACAATAGAAGTCACCATCTTTCCCGATTTATGCAGATACATAGTCGTGTCTGCTATTAGGCGCAGATGTCGCCTAAGCTCATCTTTCAAAGAATTGTGAAATGTGAAGGCTGTAAATAGGGTAAACATGGTCTCAACACAACTGTTGAGAGACTGTATACAGATGTGATGCCAAATATGAAGCACCATCAAATTAAAAAACACAATCATGTTACAAATTCATATTACAACATATTGTTCCTCAAATACTCACTTCTCCATAAGCCTTCAGAAGCATGCATCATATCACACGCGAGAGGATGCAGGGTAGAAATAGCAGAATCATATGGAATCTTAACCAATGTATAAATATTTTCTGAAATTAATCAAGCTTGGAGCAAGCTGTGGCCATTCTTCCAACTGAATCCTCTAGTGTTACTCTGCATCCTCTCATGTCATCAGTAATACCACTTTGGATACTTTGTATCCCCCACCGGAAACATGACCATGGTAGACATGATGTATTCTCCAGGTAATCGTTTTCTGACAGCAGAGACTAGACTGCATTGTGGTAAATAGCCATCTTACCAGGTGCATTTGAGTGATGCACGGCGTGCACTCTCACACTGCAGGGCATGCCCACATCCAGCTTTGTCTTGCTCAGTGATACTCAAAGTACAGCCCAGGGGCGCATGCAGCATTCCTGACCTTTACATGCAGCCTCCTAGGCAGCAGCAGTACTGGGCTGCTATTTACTCGACTCAGCACTAACATGGAATAAAAATTCAATATCTAGCAATCACTTATTTGAAGGTTAATTGTGGTTGGGAAAAGGAAGTAGCTGGGCCCTTAACTTTAGGAGCACCTTTATTTTTAAAGACAGCCACTAGATATACATGCTTTGCTTCCCCTACAACCACTTTACACCCCCCCACCTCGCTGGCATCAGTGCTGCCCTTGGTCTCACCATCGACCAAAAATTGCTGCCCCCGGCTAGGAGGCATAACAAATCATTCATTCCTTCTATGGTAAGCAATGATGGTTTGACTATTCATTTGTGGGCTTTGCTGCCCTGTGTTAGTCGTACCTCTCTGACAAATGTGGTGATTACTTTTTCGATGAGGCGTAGAATCCCGTCAGGATCTACACAGAACATTGCAATCAATTAAGGTTTTAATGAAGACGCTGTTTATCTTCTTTTCCTCTTCTTGTAAGAAAGGTAAGAGTACAACGTTGTCAGTGCAACTATAGTGCCTCAAATATTTGTCATGTTTCTATACTCAACAGTGCATTCATTAGTTTGTATAGGATCCTAGTTCAAGAACTCTCTATCCTGTGGTTATGCTTGATTCAATCTGGGTTCACTTCATCCAGGATGGGAGGAGTGAGGAGGCTTTGCCTTTCAAATATTTTTTTCTTTTGAGAGTGCACATGTTCAATTGTGGTAAATACAAATCTGCATTCACTTGCAGCGGTTACATACAATCTTGCAGCATATCCATTGTGCACATCTGACTGGCATACCAGGCATCACCCTTTCTGGTTCCCATCAGGTGAGTTGTGATTCCATCACATCTTGCTAGAACTATGAATATATCGTATCGCATAGGGTTTTACACTATGTATATCTTTTTTCATGCAGGCTGCACTTGTTTTAAGTCCTAAAAAAAGACCCATATCGATGTTGTAAGGGAACACGGTTTGAAAGGGTCATAACAGCAATGATATTTGCAATTCGTGCTCTGAATCTACTCTAAAAAGTGGCTGAAGACTCATGACTAATACACTAAACCGTGAACATACAAATATAAAGGAACAAAACAGACACTATATCAACTGTATTGGTTTTAATTTTATGTTGATGTTTAATGTATGTCCTTGTCACTTGATCACATTTCACTTATATGTTTCTGTATTTGGCAGCCCTACCAAAAACTTTTATTTTTGTATACTTCGCTTTATGAATAACAATATACAAAGCCACATTTGACTCTTGTGTCTTTGCACACATTTAAGGATGTTTCCAAGTTAGAGGACAAATTAATAGGAAATTGATAAAATCTTTTCCTTCCCCCCATCAGAACCTATTGTAGCTGCAGAACATTATACAGCCAGGTTCTGGGGTTACCCCATTGTAATTAATAAAGTTCTAAAATTGCCATTTCTGAGATGGTAACGTTAAATCCAATGTTACCAATAAAGAGAATGTATCAATACCATTCCAAAAATATAAAACATGATGCAACCACTCCTTTCTAATCAAGAATTACAGCTTAAAAGTGTATTAAGGAACTCACAATGTTAACCTATGAGAGGTGTAGACCTTGCAGTAGTGAAAAATTAATTGGGCTTTTTGTAACTACGAGGACATACAAAACGTATTCAGTACATGTCCTACCTTTTACTTGCACAGCACCCTGACCTATGGGCAATCTGGGGTGTATCTTAGGGGTGAGATATGTGTAACAAAATGGGTGTTTAAGGCTTATCAAGTAGCTTTAAATGCCAAGTCAAAGTGCCAGTAAACTGCACACACACGCTTTGCAATGGCAGGTTTGAGACAGTTTTGAAAGGCTACTTTTGTGTGTGGTGCAATCAGTGCCTTAGGCACACTAGTAGCATGGGCATAGGTTATACCACGTACAAGTATACTAAGTATGCCAGTTGTGTCTACACTAAAATTTCCATGTTTGGGGGGAAACACATGCACTTTAGCACTGGTGAGGAGTGGTTAAGTGCACAGAGTCCAAAGGCAAACATAAATAACCAGCAAAAACATGAGGTAAGCAGGCAACATGTTTAGGCAAAGACTACCATAAGGATGACAGATCTAACAGAGGGTTGTGAGAAATCCTACCATTCCTGCATCTGTGCTTGCTCTCCATTTCTATACTTTGTATTTTGCTGACCTGAAATGTACAGAGTTCTTCTAAATGATTGATTCAGCAGGATAACCAAGCTTTGCACACAAGCTTATTGATCCAGTGATTTTGAATGTATTACTTGATCTCCTTATGATTTATAATTCAAAAAGAATCCTTTACTGTTTAATCTTTCTCTGTTTTTCATTTTTATAGGACCTAACAGGTTCCACGTGTTCATAATAAAAGAGTCTTTTAAGGTGCTTTTAATCGAGACATAGGTTTGGCAACGAGCTCCAAAATATTGTAAGTGTTTAACACCGCTCCATTAGTTGTGCAGAGAACGAAGTGGAGTTCGACATCACTACCAAATTCAGAATAACTATTTTCCATTGCCCATGTAAACAACAGCCGTTTGTAATCCTGAAGTAACAGCAAGACAAATAGGATCACAATGTATTGACAACCTATAGAGGGGACAAATGATCCACAAACTCTGAGGCGGTGAGCACTTCGAAGCTAAATGAGTGTACATTCTGCAATGAAGAACAACACAAATAGTGTCCACTAATAGAAATACTTGCCCCCTATTGTCTTCACAGTAGGACAAAACCTTTTCTGATTGTATCGAGGATGCAATTGTGTCTTCCAAAGTCTGTGATTACGCTCAAACTCTTCCAGCCCTTTGAAAATTGTTCATGTTGTGCTTTTGCACTAGTGTACTCTACTAGTGTCATTTTACATGTGTGCGACTATTAATTCATGTTCTGTGAAAGTGACTGGATTTACATTCATAAATCAATCTAATTGTGCACCTTAGTCCTCCTTACTTGCTCAAGTGGCTCAGTGATCAGACGCACTGTGCTTTATACATTGTCTGTGAACAGTGGTCGCGTTCCTATCTTGGTCTTTGTATGAGCTAGAAAGGCAGTTTTTAACCATTTGACATCTGTGGACTTCCAATCATTCACTACTAGAAGCCAGGGACCCCTGCCTAAGTAGTTTCTTTGAATAAAATCGCAAAACAATATGCAAAATTACAGAACCAAACACACATTTAAAAAAACATAAGTTACAAAATATTGAATTAGTAATAGAAATACATCTAATGGCTGAAATGTTAACATGGAGGTTGGAGTATTTCAATACTTTTGCTAAAAGACAAAGATATATACTTGGAGAAATATTTATCAAATTATCACGCAGTGCAACAAGCCACTTTGCTGCACTGCACTGTGTGATAGGGAAAGAGCAGGAATGTGTCATATGTAACATTATAAAGTGCATTCCTATCATCCTCCAGAACTGTTGCACAATGTGCTGCTTAGCGCCAATGCAAGCACCCTTGCACAATGGTGCAAGAGTGCCTGCGTTGTAAGCAGGATTGTTTCTGTGCAGGAAGGGCCACTTTCCTGCACAAAAACTATCCCCTGAGGCATTTACTCTTCTATGTGTGCTGCAGAATGCATTACTCTAGATTTATCAAGCCACACAGGGCCATGCAAGGTGCATCACTCTTTTACCCCTTTGCATGGAGCAAGGGTGATGCAACATTTTGTTAAATTTGCCCCTTGATACTAGCATATCAGTTTTTTCGCGCCTAAAGCATGCTCTCTTTGTTGTTGGCATATACTAGTGCCTCATTTGAGGTCACCAAAGTGTCCATAACAAATTCTGTTTGCTGTTCTTGTGGTGTTCTTGTTACTGGAGCTAAGGATACCAAATTATGTCCATATTTATCAATATTTCACAGAACACAAACAGCCACCTTGCTGTGCTGCACAGCATGAAATAGAGAGTGCAGCAATGTGCTTTATTTAACATTATACATACAAACATTTGCTAAATGCCAATCTAGGCACCATGGTGCAAGGGAGCCTGTGTTGTAGGCAGGATTGCTTCTTTGCAGTATTGGACACTGTCCTGCACAAAAACAATCCTCAGATGCTTTTCCTCTTTCTACATGTGATGCACTATCCAGCACAATTAGGAAGATGAAACAACAAGGAGAAATAAAGATATTTCACCTTGTTGGGCCTCTGGTGGTGAAGTATACAATTCTGATGCATTCCCAGGTCTACCACTGTTGGTAAATCTGGGAATGTGTCAGAATGCATCGGTGGATGTGTTGGAACACCCACGCCCCCATGGCATGCCTCCTTGCCTTCAGTCCGAGGCCTGCACCCTCCCCAGCAGCTCCATCGTGCTCTGCTCCGCTGCACAACTTTTCCTCCCCCTCAAACAGGGTTTGAGTCCTCTCAGAGCTGTCCCCAGCCTGTTGGTAGTTGTGAATTGTTATTGCCATTGTAATTGCTATCCTCAGTCCTGCTATCGTTTTCCTGGCATTCCCCCCTCTTGTTGTCACCCGTGTCTACTTGTGCCCATTGTGCCTTGTGCCCAGCCTGTGGTTATTTTTGCATTACCCTCTTTCTGATTTCGTTTTCTTTCCTCTTCATTGCCCCCATTTTTTGCCTATCGTTCTGCATTGTGCCCCTGTTGATTGTAACCTACCGCTACTGTTTTATTTGTTTTTTCTATTCACTGTTGGTTGCCTTTTCCCGCCAGTGCCTGTGTCCCCCTGACCCCTCCCCCTTGAGCGTCCCCTCTCCCTCCTCCACGTCCCTTCCCTACTTATTGGTGGCCGCTGCTCGGTTGCGCAGCAGACGCGCGCAGCGGATGCGCCTTAGGCAAGCCCATCTGGGCCCGTCTGTCACCCGGCCATAGCCAGCACCATGAACCTTGGATCAAGGAGCCTTCACTGCTACAGCTCTGCCGCTCTCCATGCACTCAGCCCCAAAAGAAACATCGACTGCCAAATATCTATTCCAAACACCACCCATGGCCAGTTCTCCTGCCTACACTGTAGACAATCCTTCACCATTGATGGTGCCCTCGTCACCGCCGCAACCTCACCGGACACCTGCCCTCCCGAAGTACTGACATGCATCCTCCTCAATGTGCGCTCCCTACACAGACACGCCATAGAGATCTGGGACCTGCTCGACACACTCTCACCCAACGTCGCTTTCTTCACTGAAACATGGACCAACGCCACCTCCGCCTCCAACATCTCCACCACCGTCCTGGATGGATACAAGATCCAGAGAAAGGACCGCCCCCACCACCCAGGAGGAGGACTCACAATCGCACACAAGAGCTCCATCTGAATCTCCACCTCGAGCACGAGCGACCCACTCTCCAACACAGAACACCTCCACTTTCAGATCCAGACCAGCCCCAGGACCACCCTGCGTGGCACTCTCACCTACAGACCACCCGGACCGTGCACCCCCTCTGCAACCACCATTGCCGACCTCGTAGCACCCAACGCCCTCACCTCAATGGACTACATCTTCATTGGGGACCTGAACTTCCACCCGACAGCCGCAGCAACACCGACTCTGCTGCCCTCCTCGACAGCCTTGGAATCCTCAGACTGAAGCAGCTCTGCACCTCCCCCACCGACAGAGCCAGACACACCCTCGACCCCATCTTCGCAGGAGGGACAAACATATACTTCAGCCACACTAAGCAGCCCCTCTTGACAGACCACCACTGCGTACACTTCACTTTCAACACCACCACTGCACCCAAACCCGTCCCACGCCCGCCAAGAAGAAACTGAAGCAAGATCCCAGAGGAACACCTCAACACCACCCTCCTCCACGACCCCCCCTCAGTCATGACCAATGCCAACTCTGCAGCCAAAGGACTCCACCACTGTATCTCCAGCTGTGCAGACAAGATCACACCCCTCCACCACCCTGTTAAACAACGCACCCTGAAGGCCTCCTGGTTCACCATGACCTCCAAGAAGCCAGGCGCTCCTGCATACATCTTGCAAAAATCTGATGGAACAGGAAAACCACTGAAGGCCGGAACAACTTCAGGAACACCATGACTGAATACCACCAGCTCATAAGATCCACAAAGCGAACCTACATCAAGAGCAAAATCCACACCAACACTTCCAACTCCAAAGAACTCTTCAACGTCTTCCAGCAGCTCACCAAACCCCCCATCAAAGCCACGGACGTCACACCATCCCAAGACTTCTGCAACAAGCTCAGCTTCTACTTTCACCATAAAATCAAGGCCCTCAATGACAATTTCAGTGAACAGACCCCAGACACCACCCCCCTCCCCACCACCGACAACCAGCTGTCCATCACCACCTGGAATCCTGCCACCATTGAGGACACCGCCATGACCATGAAGAACACCCACTCAGGAGCTCCCACGGACCCCTGCCCACTGCATTTCTAGCACCGAGCCACCACCACTATACCACCCAAACTAAGCCGGACCATCAATGCCTCCTTCCAATCCCGCATCTTCCTCGACGACTGGAAGCAGGCAGAGGTCAAAACCCTCCTCAAGAAGCCCTTCGATGACCCGACAGAGTTGAAAAACTACCAGCCCATCTCTCTTCTCTCCTTTGCTGCCAAAGTCACGGAAAGACTTGTAACCACCGAGCTGACCACCTTCATCGAAGAGAATGCCATCCTAGACCCTTCCCAATCCAGATTCCACAGCACCGAAACCACCCTCCTCGCTGCCTCCGACGACATCCACATGCTACTCAACCATGGCCGTGGCCCTCATCCTTCTAGACCTTTTTGCAGCTTTTGACTCCGTCTCACATCGCAGCCTCGCAGCCAGACTCCACAATGCTGGAATATGAGGAACCGCCCTCAACTGGATCTGATCTTTTCTCTCCAGCAGAAGCCAGAGGGTCAGACTCCCACCCTTCCTCACCGAACACACCGGGTCACCTGTAGAGTACCTCATGGATCCATGCTCAGCAACATGCTCTTCAACATCTACATGGCCCCCCTCGCCACCATTGTCAGACAACATGGGCTCAGCATAGTATCCTACAGAGACAACACCCAGCTCATCCTCTCCCACACGAAGAACCCCAAAGACACCAGACTCTGCTTCCAGGAAGGAATGAAGGACATTGCAGCCTGGATGAACAACAGCTGCCTCAAGCTCAACTCAGTGAAGACTGAGGTTCTTATCCTCGGCCCCTCCACCTCCGCTTGGGACAACACCTGGTGGCTCTTCGCCCTTGCCAGCCCACCCACCCTGGCAGACCACGCGCGAACCTTCTGCATCATCCTGGACTCCTCCCTCACCATGACCCACCAGGTCAACTCCATCGCCTCCACTAGCTTCAGCTGCCTCCGCATCCTCCCCAAGACCTTCAAATGGATCCCCCTAGAATGCAGGAAGACCGTCACCCACGCACTCATAACAAGCAGACTGGACTACGGCAAAGCCCTCTACGCCAGAATCAACAGAACTCTCCTACACAAACTCCAAACCATCCAGAATTCCGCAGCCAGACTCGTCCTCGGAACCCCACGGCACAAACACACGATCCAACACCTATGAGACCTGCATTGGCTACCTGTCGAGAAGAGAGTAACCTTCAAATTATTCACCCATGCCCACAAAATCCACGTGTAAAACTTAAAGTGTGTATCATCTATGGTGTCAGAGGTAATTTTTTTTTTTCAATAGTATTTTGATTCCAACCTCTGTACCCCTTAACAGAATCAATCCCCTGTTGTTTATAAAGCAAATCCCTCCGCAACATCAGTCCCAAATACCACGAGAGAGTCTCCTTCCACGTACCCAAAAGGAACCTCCACTCTGCTGACCTCGCCTTGGCAGAAACCCCCCGCATCCGCAGAAACAGAGTAGGTGGAAAGCCTTCTCCTACATCGTAGCCAAGGCCTGGAACCAGCTCCCGGAAAACATCAGACGCTCCCCTACCCTGCACACTTTCAGGAAGAACCTTAAGACCTGGCTTTTTGACTGACTGGGGCTGCACCCCCCCCCAGCGCCTTGAGACCCTCACAGGTAAGTAGCGTGCTTTATAAAACCCCTAATTGATTGATTGATTGATTGATTGATTGATTGATTGATTGATTGATTGATTGATTGCTGCAGAGTAAAGTAAGTGATCAACTTGCGTTGTCTTGTGTTACTCTAGAGTTATCTAGTAATGCAGGGCCACGCAAGATGGCCTTGCGTGGCGTGGTAAATCTCAAGTAGGTTCCGGATTGCCCTCGAGTTCCCTTGCGTGGTGCAAGGGTGTTGCAAAACCTTGAAAAATATGGGTCTTCATTTTTATGCTTCCGTTTTCAAATTCCTTCACATTTAGAGTGTTTTAAAATATTTCTGTTAATCATTTTGAATAATTATGTGTATATACATTATTCATCTGTTAAAATTATTTCAAAACAGTCGTGGACACCCTGTGCAGGTGTAATGGACCCTCTGGACTCTGCGGTCTCCAGTTTAAGAAACACTGGTCAATAAAATTGGCCCAGTATAGGCAAATCTAAGTTTGTCAATCAATCAAGCATTGTGCTACTTACGTGACTCTCCAACCTACCTTGCATCAGTTTGCATGGATTGTCTTACACAAAAGGAATTCACTCAGTAAAGTAGGGTAGCATGTACAGGTAAAGTATATCAAGGACATGAATCTTTCTTTTAAGTTGAGTTGTCTCATATCTTATTAGAGATTGCTTTAAACTAGCTTCCTAGGCTTCTACGTCCACGCTCCACTCCCTTTGGCTCTTTAACTTTTAGCGTTATTAGCTAAAACGCGTTAATAGCTGCAATCTGCTAGATTCTTAGAATAGCAATCCCTTTAACTGCTTTTGTTCCACATATGCAAGCTTTTCCCCAATTAAAGAAAGATTTTACTACTTCGTGGAGGATGTGATTAGAACGAGTTCATTAATGCTACAATTCAAAACTTCTAGCAGAAACACTATATTGTTCTTCTCTGCCATTGAAAGAAACATTCTCAAAACAGTGTGAAAGAATTTTGATTGAAGTTCAAAAATAGCTGCCAAAGAAGAAAGGAGAGGAAACAATATTTTCGCATCGTTTTGTGATCTCCGGTTAGAATACAATTATTATGCTGTGCAGACTTTTCCTTTTTAAACACTGTAGAACATAAAGTGAACGAATGGAATTATTTTTCAGCAACTTAAGTTTAATTATTTGTATGGCATTCTTAAATTATTAATACCAGTTATACTACAAAGCATGTCAGCAGTCCCAAAAATAATACATTTTTCAATCCTATTTTGGTCGGGGATATTGAGGAAGTTGTATTTTAGCAACATTGTCCAATAATGTACCATTCCTTAATACTGGTTGACACATACATAAGGTTGAGCAAATTCACAAAAGCAAGATAAAAAAGTGCAAGCATAATTTACACCAAGATATGGTCGTTGTAAGAAATCGGAATACTATTTGAGGGGGGTGGGGGGGGGGGCTGATAACCCACCTCAAATAATAATCACAATCCCTGTCCAGGTGAAACTCAAAAGTCACTGGATTAACCTGTGCTTAATCCGCTGGTAGCTTGTCATAAAGCAGTCACTCCTAGTGTAAAGGCAAAGTGTAAATTATTTAAACAGTACTCAAATAGTAATAAAGTGAAAACACAACACAAGAACAATTCCAAATCCATTTAGAAAAGTAATAGAGTACATTTTAATAAACAAAATAACACCATTAATTCCAATAAGTAGAGCAAGAGATATGAATTTTCTAAGGGTGGAATTAAAAATAGTGCCAAAAAGCAAAAAGCCCTAAATGTGGTCAGCTGGTCAAACTAGACCATTTCAAAGCCAAAAGTAAAGACTGACCATGATGAATCACCAGTCAGATATAGGTACCAGGCTCATTCCAGTGGAAAGTTAAACTCGGGACTTCATCTGTGGTGCAAGGTGCAAGATGTAGCCATAGCAGGGTATCGACGATGGTGGGTTGATGAAGAGTGGGATATCGGTGTGGTCATTGAGGAGGGTGGGAAACTTCTAAGCTGGTGAAGTCCAAAGCTTTGTCCAGGACAGTGTCCACTTCGACAGTTAGCTGCTCAACATTGGTCATGATGAAGGCTCTGATGCTCAGACTGGGATATTTTTCAGAAAGTCAGATATTCTTTTGCGGGGCAACCCAGCAAGCTGACCCAACTAGCAATTCAACATCTATGGTTTCAACACCAATCCTAGGTTCTGGCAGTTCTCGTGGCAAAAGTTGGCAAAATATTCTAAGTCCCAGGTTTTGCAGTAGAGACAGAAAGTACATGCTAACACCAGCCAAGGACTTAGGATCTAGGGTGCACCACTTGGGAGTTAGGACTCACTCCAGCAATAGCCCACAGCAGGGTCCCTGGACGGATCAAGTTGGAACTTGTCAGCTGGGAGATTACAGGGAGATCGCCTTCTGAAGTGTTTTTTGTCCCTATGACTCAGACAGCAAACAGACCCTTGGAGTCACTTCTGGATTCTGGGTTCAAACAAGCAAGTGTACTCTTCCTTCAGGATCTTCAGACAGCAGGGCAGTCCTTCATGTGATTCTCTACACTCCAGGAGTTTTCTAAAGAGGGTGGGGGTTTGCTACATTTGTGCTCATTTCAAGCCTGTGGGTGGGGGAAACTCGCTAACTAATGGGGTAAAGGTTCCCAGGGAGAACCCTACCCATTTTTTCATCATGTCCTGAATGTTTAACTGTATGCTATCCCACTGTATCCTTCTTTCCCCAAAACCAATGTGGCAGAGCCCTTCTTCTTCTGGTCAGAACTCTCTGTGCCCAGCCAGATGTGTGCCTGTGGAGATGGGCGAACCCTGCTTAGTGGTTGTTCCAAACCAATTCTGGGGCAGTTTCCCCTCCCACTGGGTTTAGAGCCAAGCTGGCTAGCAAGACAAAAGAGAGGCAGGCCTCGGTCTGGGCTACATCTGCCAATGACAGGGTAGGAATCTTTTGAAGCTCAGGAAGAGGCTAACCACAGTCCCCAGGACATTCAGCTCCAAGAAGAAAAACACCTCTCCACACCCAAGCCCTTTTCAACTCTGAGAAAAATCCACAACTGGGGAGATAGTGTCAAGTGACACTGAACACCGGCAGAAAAGACCATTAAGTTAGATTTTAAATCGCTTATAACATTATTCAATCAATCATCTTTCTAGCAGTTTCCAAACTGAATTGAGTGTTATCAATTGTTATAGTGAATCCAACCCTGTCACAATCCAAAAACTTATTTAGAGGATTTTCACTGGAAGGGCATACAAAATATGTAAAACACATATCCTACTTTTAATACACCATGCACCATGCTCTATGGGCATGTATGGTCTGACTTTTAGGTAATAAAAAGAGGATTAGGCCTGGAAAAAGGTTTATTTTGCCAGGTGGAAATGGTATTTTACAACTGTCCATCCTTGATATAGGGGCAGAACTGGAGGAATTTTCTTTAGTGCTACTTCAGTGGATGACACAATGAATGATGCAGACCAATGTAGCATTTAATTTACATGTCCTGTGCACATGTAGTAACATACACGAGGAACCTATAAGTAAACTAAATGTGCCAATTTGCTATATGCAAATTTGATCATGTTTAAAAAGGAGACCACTAGCACTTTACCAATGGATAGCAAGTGTAAAGTGTGCAGAGTCCCATGGCCAACAAAAATGGGTTTAAAACAAGTAGGCAAGAAATCTGGGGTGACTCTTCACAAAGGGTAGATTTCCAACAGGTGTACATGCGAGTTTGGTCATACAAGCATTTCTGACCTTCACATGCTCAATTTTGAATGTTGAGATTGTGCAGATGTGCATGTCATTCATACCTTACTGACCTTTATATGTTTTTTACCTCAGTCCTGTGTTCACACTTGTTCTCAGGTCATAAATGCAATTGTTTGCGTTACTTTAGATTAACTTTTTTTTAAGTAGCTGCCTTTGAGATGTCTATTTTTCCTTTTAATGCCTCGTAAAAAATATAAATATATGGCTCTCTTCCCAATACTTAGATTGATGTACATGTTTGCATTAATATATTCTACAGAAAAACATATATTTGACATTGATGGAGCGGGTAGTACAAACATTTTATATACCCCCCCCCCTATTCTGCATGAATAAACTAGTCGAATAATCTATTAATTATAATATTACTAAATAAGTTTGCATGTGTATTAATCAACGTTATTAATATACAAAATATACGTGGGATTTGCATTTTGCATGGCTGAATAATTGTTATTACTAAAATACGTACGCATACTAACAGTAGAATATGTAGTAAATAGAATACTGCATGATATATATGGCTTTTGTGACGTTTTCATTATGTTGTTCCAGATGACATCGAATGGGTGAATATGAACGCGTTAAATGTCGCTATACGCTAGATAATTACAAACACGTAGAGGGATTAGTAATGGGTTAACATTTTAATCATTATTTCTATGTATTAATTACTCTTTGTGTTTGTTTCGCTTAAGTTGTCCTTTGGGCCTAAAAACAAGATGGCTGCCAACGTGACATGACGTGGTGGCCACCATTCCAGGAGGTTTCGGGGGAAGTGCGACTGCGCAACAGTTTGTTCCTGTGGCCTCGTCCTGAACCTTGTCACACTGTGCCCAAACAATGCCACGGTGGGACGTCGGCCAAGTGCCACACAATAGACATTTACAAGAAACCAGAATAATCTAAAAACCATTACATAACCTCTTGAACTGTGTGAAACCTCACAGGACGATACCAACCGACCAATCAAGAAAGCCCAACTGTTGTAATTTGTTACATCTTGACTTTACTTTTAGTATAAAGGTGATGGTAGAATAGAGAGGCTGCTGCTTATACTTTCCCCTATGCTGACGAAGACGACGGTGACGCTACGCGACGCTACTATTTAGGGTGACTGCTGCGTTCCTGAATCTTTGACAGTCCGAATGCTGCCCATTTCCTGATGAACTACGAACTTTATAAAACTAATGGGCACTGATAGATGGTTGCACGTCTCTGGTCCTTGCCTTTCTGATTAGATAAATATGGTGTTTTGTGATTCAACATAAAAATTAATAAAACTTTCTAGAGGTAGATTTAACCTTTTGCGATAAAGTAGATAAACGAATATCGATTAACAAGCAAATGCGTTTGTGATTTATTGAGGGAGGGAAGATCAAAATGTTAAATGTGTTTAGCTGGTTCTAAATCACCATTAACTGATCCAACTAAATGATCCATTGATCTCGTGGGAGGAGTGTCTTGATGTTTAAGGATTGAGATCTGTAGGTGTAGGGATCTTAATGTATAGATATGTGATACAACTTTTCTTCCTATAGTTTATAAGGTATTCCTCTCATGTCAGCGCATGAAACATTCATCTCTCCTGTATGTGCAGACCAGTGTGAAGTGATGTGTGAATGTTGGTGTTATGGGCCCCACAAATGACTGCATGTGTGAAAGCGTTAATGTGATATCTGGTCTGTGATGAAGGGAGGATATTTGGTACGGGTCTTGTCCTGTTGCCCGTTACCTAGTTTTTCTACGCTGCAACTGTTTTTCTGGTAGCAGGATGATGGTTATTATTGTTTTGGTTTGGTGATTATTGCTTGTAAATAGCTTATTGATTATTGGAAAGTATTGGTTTATGTATTAACACTCTATGATGAGTCGGGTCAGGGTTCTCTGTTGTTTGCACAGCTTCTGGGAGGTAGGAAGTCGGAATTTGTAACGTTTCCGTAGTAGAGCAGAGGTAAGCGCTGCTCTCGGGAACGACGGAATTATTGTTGCCCTGTAGTTATGCAGGGGAAACGTGTAACGATTGAAGTTGCACAACGCATTGTCTGGGTTCGATTCGGTGACATCGTCATGTGTTGCCATTAGAAATATCTCCTGTATGAAAGAACTGTATGATAGCGAAGGTCACCTGTGAAATTTTGGTCTTAGATACCAGGAGTCCAGAAGGAGCTCTGATAACGCTTATCACTGAAAAGTTAATAGGTGTTCCCTAAGCTTGCTAGAAGGATAAAGTAGAGGGAAGTGCTACTTTATTAACATATTTAATAATTCTGTATTAGGACAGAATGTTCGCTGTTCTCGGGAAAGACAGAATTCTGCGTGAATGAACTACATTTTCCGTGTGAAAGTGCGTGAATGAAAAGGCATTCGGGTTAATTGCGAAACTTTGGTTTTATTTCTCAGGAGCATTGGGTCTCCTACTAGGTGTCTTAATTCTGGAGAAACAGTTAGTTAATGCTTGCTAGAATGGTAAGGTAGAGGGATGTGCTACTTTATCAATGGAAGTAACGATTCCGTAGTAGGGAAGAGGTAAGCGCTGCTCTCGGGAAAGGCGGAAATCTTGTGAGAAAGGGCATTAACTATTATTTGGTTAGCGAAGCGGACAATGGTGGCGTTTTTATGTAGTTACTAACAGTTTGTAAATAAAAAGAACGTAAGAAAATTTACCGATAACATTTTGTAAAGGAGGGGTCTGCAGGAGTAGGAGCTGCGACAGTGAGAAGAGCTGACGTCAAAAAAGCCGCGCTGGGATTGGCTAGTCAGTGAGAAATGTAGACGCCCCTGATTGATGTACTAGTGTATGTTGTGGTAGGAGTGGAGAATTACAGGGTGACGTAGACACAGCTGATTGGTGCGTAAGTGTGAGTCCCGCTGGGATTGGAGAATTGCAAAAGTGACATAGATGCTCCGGATTGGTGCGTTGGTGTGAGTCGCGCTACGATTGGCTAAAATAACAGAACAGTCGTAAGGAAAAGACTAGCGATACACGAAAGACAAAATGATGTATTACGATCCACCTGAAAAGGAGAAAAAGTCCTGGTTTGGGAAAATCAAGAAGTTGTTTAAAAGGGACAAACCAAATGTGACAAGGGAGGGACAGTTGCTTCCCCCACCGAAACCCCCCCCGCATCCTTTAAGGTTGCGAAATACGGATATCATACTTGTATTTGGTTAGATAACTGGGTAAAATACACAAAGAATGATGGAGTTTTGGCATTTCCAGAGCATGGTTCATTTACTTTAGCGGTTTTGAGAAATTTAAGAGAGAAAATGATGGATGTAGAACCAAGACCTAGACCAACACAGTTTGAAGCACTGACAGAATGGGAAGATGAGATGCATGACAGAGAAAGACAGAGGAGTGGCGAAAGATACAGATACATGTTTGGCAGAAATGGGCATGAAAATCATGATGACAGAATGAGGAGGTGGAGAAATGCAAGTATGACTGATGGGTTGTTTCCTGTAAGAAATGTTGAATAAATTGGAGGTAAAAAATGTACGGAAAAGAGACATAATATGGAATCAAGAGGGTATGGAGTGAATGAATCGGAGGATGATGTTCTTGATGACATGTTTTATAAAAATCCACCCCCATATCAACCAGAATCTGAAATGTTGACACCAAGTGCCCCAATGAGAGAAACTTTGCGAATCATTAAGACTGAACCAGTACCCCTAGAATTAGGAAAAAATAATTCCCTCAGAGAGATAGAGAAAAAATCAGATGATAAAATGAGTGGCGAAAATTCAGCAGAATTAGCAAAAACAACTTTGGAATTAACTGAAAATATAAGAGAATTGACTAAAAATCTAGAAGCTGTGACTGTTCCAGTGACTATAGGCCCTGTGATGCCTATTTTTAATCAACAGAAAGATAGTGAACATTGTTTAACAGTTCCTTATAACAGTAATAAACAGAATGAGAGGCCAAAGCAAAGTATAGATGAAAATCTATGGGGACAAACAGTGAATGCGATCGAGCCAAATGTTCCTAGAAACCTGATATTAAGTCCAAATATAACAGAAAGACATACAAAGACAATGGAATCAGTATTAGAAACTCGAAAAGACTTAGAACGAAGTAATGTAGAGAAACCAGTAGGCCCTACTTCGGAGGAATTAAGTGAATGGTTGAGAAGCTTGCAGAGAATAGACAAAGAATCCCAATCAATAGATGTGGCCAAGCTACGAATGGTTCTGGAAGAATTAATAGTAGGGACTATCCCCACAGAGAAGTTAAAAACTTATCAGGATGAGGAGTTACTATTTCTGTCTAAAAGTATAACTTGGAGAGCAAAAAATCTGCATGAAAGATTAGAAGAAGTAGCAAATGAAATGTGTATAGATATTGAAAAGGTAAAGGCTCTACAGAAACCATATCGAATAGATTTTACTGAAAAAGATATTGAACATTTGAATACCACAGGACGAATAAGTCAGATTAAGGAAATAATTATCCTGTTGAGAAAATGGGGAGATGTGGATAAATGGAGAAGCAGGTGGTATCGAAAACGAGATGATGCCTTAGATGAAACTTTTGCAGCTTTCCCTGTAAGAGAAAAAGAAAAGGTAGTAACAGAATGCCCCATGAGAGAAATTCCAGGAGGAGGATATGTACATGTTCCATGGACTAGGCAAGATATTTTGTCATTTACCAATGATTTCCCTCGACCACACGAAAAACCTGTCGAGTGGTATAGGCAAGTGAGATTTGTGAAATTATCTAAAGTATTATGGATTGACCTAAACAGTCTGTTTGACATAATAGTACCAGCAGATTTATGGAAAGAGTGCAAGCTAATGATAAATTGGCCTACACAAGAGTACCCTAGGGATCCAAAGACAGGAGCCCCTGACCCAGAAGTTATGAAGAAATATGAACAGGTTATTGCCTTTCTGAAAAGTAAAGTGCCTCCCAAAGAAACTGATTGGGTAAAAATTGACAGAACTCATCAGGAAAGTAAGGAGTCAGTACATGCATATTATGAGAGGTTAATCCTGGCCTTTAAACAGTTCAGTGGTGATGAAAATCTGAGTGAAAAGGATTTGAGCCATTTTGTATACAGATTTGTATATGGTTTACGTCCAGAAATTAGTGAAATGATCAAGCAACATACCGTAGATTGGCAAAACAAGAAAATAGATGAAGAGACATGCAAAATATTTTAGTGATGAGATTGAAGTCAAACAGCGTAAATTAAAAGAGAAAGCTATGTGGGCACAAGTAAAGGTGGCAGAAAGACAGGAAGCTCAGTTAGTGGAACAAGCGAATAATACAGGACCCAGATCAAAATTAATTCCTGGGAAAGGTAAGGGAAATTTTTATATAGAGGAAGCTAAAAAGCAATTCCCATGTCATAATCGCTGAAGAGTAGTGCATTGGAAATCCGTGTGTAAGTTTCCCCCAAGTACTAATAATGAAAATGCATCATTGAACCCACAGGTGCAGAATGAGGTGAGTGGTCAACCGCAGCGACAGCAGCAGGTTGTTACCCAACAGAATCAGGTGCCAAAACCGCCTTTTCCACAAAGCAAAAACTCACAGAAATACAGTAATGAGACAGGATTCTACAACGAAGAACAGGTTACTAAGCTGCCGCGCGCTAGCGCTGTTTCGCAGTATTGGCTACAACGCGATGAGAGTGAGTCAGAAGAAGGTTATTGACGGTGCCGAGGGGAGGAAGGAGAGTGCGTACTTGGCGCAACTCTAGTAGTAGACCAGACAGGCCCATTTGTGGACGGAAAGGTAAATGAGGAGAAAATTAATTTCCTGGTAGATACTGGTGCTACTCAATCAACTGTTAGATCAGCTGATGTTAAGAATCTTCCTCTCTCGGATGAAACAATCCAAGTAGTTGGTGTATCCAACAGACAGATTAAAACTTATCTTACAGAACCAGTGAAAGTTAGCATAGGGAAATTCTCTGAAATGCACCGCTTTGTTGTGTGCGATACGAGTCCTGTGAATTTGTTAGGTAGGGATTTGTTGTGCAAAATGAATTGCACTATTTTCTGTACCCCTGATGGTATAGCATTTGAGACCCCTGATGAAGATGTGCTGCATAAGATGACTATGGCAAACAGGGAAACTGAGGTTACTGAAGCCTATGCTGTATTTAACCCTGATGAATTACCTAAAGAATTGAAACAGACTGTAAAGGCAGAAGTTAAGGATTTCACTGGAGAAGATGTGGGACTAATGAGAAATGTGGACCCAGTAAAAATAACAGTGAAAGAGGGAATAAGCTATCCAAATGTCCCACAGTATAAACTGACACCTGAGATAATTGAAGGAATCACTCCTATAATTGAGAAAATGATAAAACAAGGCAATTTGAGAGAAATAATGAGTAGTCCATGTAATTCCCCAATTATGGGACTGAAAAAGACTAATGGGAAGTTCAGGATAGTGCAAGATTTGAGAAAGATAAACAAAATCGTTGTGTCATGTTGTCCTATTGTACCAAATCCATCAGTGATTTTGTATCAGATTCCCCGTGATGCAGAATGGTATACTGTAATTAACTTATGCCATGCTTTCTTTTCCATCCCATTGAACCATGACAGCCAGCAAATCTTTGCGCTTCGTTTTGGCGAACGTATTTTGGCTTGGTGCCAAATTCCACAAGGGTATACAGAAAGCCCCTCAATATTTATTCAGATATTGAAAAAGTCCTTCGAAAGCCTAGAAATGGCTGAAAATTCAGTGTTAGTACAGTACATTGACGACCTTCTTTTGGCGTCGAAGACTTGTGAAGCTTGTGTAATGGACACTATAGCCCTGCTGAATCATCTGGCCAATGGAGGAATAAAAGTGTTACCATCAAAGTTATAATTTTGCAAAAAAGAAGTACATTATTTAGGCCATAATATCGAAAAGGGACTGAGAAAAATAACAATAGACAGAATCAGGATCATAAAAGGAATGAAAGACCCCATGACGCAAAGAGAGGTGAGAATGTTTCTTGGAATGGTTGGATATTGTTGTCAGTGGATAAGCAATTTCTCCCTGATTGCAAAGCCTTTGGTACGTTTTACAAGAAGTGATGTGAAAGATCCCATTGAATTGAATAAAGAAGAAATGGCAGCTTTTAAACAATTGAGAGATGGTTTGTGTGAAGCGCCAGCATTAGGAATGCCTGATTACGAGAAAGAATTTGAGTTGTACTGCAGTGAGAGGAATGGATGTGTACTTTCTGTATTAATACAGAAGCATGGAAAACTGAGGAGACCAATTGCATACTTTTCATCTATGCTAGACCCAGTAGCTGTAGCTCTACCTGGGTGTCGGAAAGCAGTGGCTGCTACCTGTAGGAGTTTGGAGCAGAGTGAAGAAATTGTGATGGGATATCCTGTGAAAGTGTTTGTACCTCATGATGTGGCAAGCCTTTTAACCAGGAGTCACACTCAGTTCATGACACATAGCCGGCTGATTAAATATGAAAAAGTCATATTAGGTGCAACAAATGTGAGCCTTGAGAGATGCTTGAATGTGAATCCTTCAACGTTGCTCCATGATGCTGAGAATGTGGAAGTCAGAGAAGAAGCAGATCATGATTGTCTGGATGTACTCGACTTCTGTACCAAACCACGTCCGGATGTAAAGGATGTACCATTGCCAGAAAGTGATTTTGTGATGTTTGTAGATGGGTCTTGCTTGAGGGCAGAGTGCAGCATATGCAGTATGCACAGTTGCAGCAGTAATGGAAACATCCTACCTGAAAGGAGTTAGATCAGCCCAAGTAGCTGAACTTGTTGCTTTGACTAGAGCATGCAAGATTGGAAAGAACGTGATAACCGATAGTCAGTACGGTTTTGGTGTGGCGCATGACTTTGGCCAAATATGGCTACAGAGAGGATTTTTGACATCGATTGGAACTCCCATCAAAAATGATGAAGTGGTTTCGAAGTTACTTGAGGTGATACAGCTGCCTAAGCAATTGGCCGTTGTAAAGTGTGCTGCACATAGTCAATCTGGCGATTATACTGCCATCGGCAACAAATACGCCAACGATATGGCCCAATACTGTGGTCGTAATCAGAATTCTGTGAATCGGGCGAAGGAGAGAGATTTGAATTCTTGCACCCTAATGTTTACTAACATTGTGGGTACCTGGGAGGAAGTGAGGCAATTGCAGGAAGAAGCAGGAGATGAGGAAATGAAGCAGTGGGTAAAAGCAGGATATGCACCAAGGGAGAAAGACCATGTGTGGGTCTATCGAGATGGAAGACCAGTTATGCCTGATAGCATGGTGTCTGCCATGGCACGGATGTATCATGGACAGGGACACATAGGGAGAGATGCCATGATAAGGTCGTTTAAACAGACCTGGTACAATGCAAAATTTAGACTTGTAGCAGAAAGTCTTTGTCAAAGATGCATTATATGTCAGCAGTTCAACCCTGGCAGGAAAACCGTGGTGAGTCTAGGAACAATAGGTCAAGAAGGAGGGCCTTTCACCGGAAAGCAAGTAGATTTCATTGAGATGCCTCCTTGCAACAGGTTGAGGTATGTTCTAGTCATGGTCTGTCTGTTTTCTAGATGGGTAGAAGCATACCCAACAAGAAGTGATGGGATCACAGTGGCAAAACTGCTTTTGAGGGAATTCATTTCCAGATTTGGGTTTCCAGTAACAATTGAATCAGACAGAGGAAAACATTTTCATAATGAGATTGTAAAATTGATTTGTGAAGCATTGAATGTACAGCAAAAACGACATTGTGCCTATCGCCCAGAGGCTTCTGGTGTGGTAGAACAAATGACTGGTACTATCAAAAACAGAATAGGGAAAATGTGTTTAGCCACGTGTATGAAATGGCCTGATGTCTTGCCTCTAGTACTCATGACTATCAGATCAATTCCAGATAGAACTACTGGGTTGAGTCCCCATGAAATTATCATGGGCAGAGCAATGCGTCATGTGTTCAGACCAGTCAACAAGCTGTTGCCTATAACTGATGACATGGTGTTGGATTACTGTAAGGGCCTGGCTGACGCAGCTCATTCTGTGTTTCATCAGGTTGGAGCGGATGCCACCACCCTTGAAAAGAAGCAAGCTTATGATCTGAGCCCAGGGGACTAGGTGAGAATCAAGGTACACAGAAGGAGGAACTGTTTGGTCCCAAGGTGGGGAAAACCACGACAGGTGATTTTGACTGCAACAACAGCTGTGAAGTGTGCCGGAATCAAGAACTGGATTCATGCAAGTCACACATTGAGGATTCCAAATGCAGTGGATAACAAAGAAAAATAATATTTAGATGAATCAGAATCAAGTTCTGAATCGGATGATGAAGAAGCATGAACAAGAGAAAACTCTGAAAGGGGGGAAACAGAGTCAGATCTAACTTTTGTCCCAAGAAGTATTTCCTTGAGAAGAAGGTTACAGATTTCTGATACCAGCTCCGACTCAGAGACTGAACAAGTAACTCTACTTTCAAGAAAAGAAAAGGACAGTGAAAAGACAATTAAAGAAATTGTTGATAAAGAAGATCCAGATGAAAAGTTGAGAGAGATTCCACCTGAAATAGCAAGAATAGATGGACGAGTGCCAGATACAGAGAGAGAGGGAAAGATTCATGCGGGAACCCCCGAGGAGGTGTAGGGGACTCCAACATCCAATTAGAAGAAGGGACAAGTAGTCATCAGGAAGATTGTGCACAAGAAACCCGAGGAGGGACAGAAGTAGGGAAAACGAAAGAAGTGGTGGAAAGAATAGCTGTTGAAAGTAATAAGCAAGTTGAAACAGAATCGGAGGAAAGTGAAGACTAAGTACCAGAAGGTCGAATCTTAAGAAAGAAAGCATGGAGAACTGAAAAGAATGATAAAGGTAGTAAACTGAAAAGATCATCAAGAGATGAAGTGTGGCCAAACAAAATAAAGAGGCTGAGATATCGACTGACACAAGTAAATTCACCAAGAGCTGAACAGGTGGAAGAAGTAACTAGTCAAGAGAAATCAAAAGACGAAGAAATAATTGTAATAGAGGAAAGCAAAAGAACGAGAAAACCTAACCAGAAGTATAAGTTGCCAGAATGGACGCATGTGGCCCTGCCTGAGATAAAAGAAGAGGCGGATAGCCAAGAAAATCCAGAGGTGACTGTACCGAAAGTGGTTGAGGAAGACGAAGAATCAGAAATCCTGAGAGTTATCGTGTCCGACATTGGAGAAGAAACGGATGTTCAGGAAATTCTGTATTTAGATCACGATGGAAAGGTGAAGGACGATGAGATGCCAAACTGAATAAGACGAGAATGCTGCTAATGGAAAGACAATAAAATACGGGAAAAGACAAAACTGGTAGAACCAAGTAGGTGCTTAGAGCCTTTGGTTAGACAAACTAGTTGTGAAGTAGAAGAGGCTAAGTCAAAAGACACTGTTCATTTTTACAAAAATGGCAAACACAAATAGTAGAAAAGATAGGTGTATATTCTTAAAGCGATGGTGTAAAATGTGTTGTTGTTGTACTGGATTATTAATGCTTCTGTGAAGGGTACTAGCTCTGATGATCTCATTTAAGGTTACCATTGACACAATAGAAGGAGATAGTGAGAACAAGACTAATATAGACAAAATTCAAAAGGGGGGTCGGACTAAAATAGATAGACATTTTTTGCATAAAGACAGGTCTATAACTGATTTTTCTAACAATGTATTTTCAAAATTACTGTATAAATATGTAAAGACAATGGACGTAAGGGATTGCTCCATTTGTATGCAGTTACCTGCATCTGTATCGGAGGGAGTGACTTATTACCACCTTCCAGTAACTTATGGAATAACATGTAGTGTAATAGCTAGTTTATTTTACCAAACAGGGAAATTAGAATATTATTTCTCATATGTAGATAATATATTTTGACAAGTACCCTCAATTAACAAGCTAAATAAGGTAAAACCTGCAAAGGTGTTAGATGAATTTTTTCTAGAGACTAAATAACTAACATTAGAATATATATTTAGAAATAATTTGACTTGCAGTTTAAAGAAAGAAGAAAATACGTTTTAGGATATGGTTGAGGAAAGGAGATTGAAAATGCAAAGGAAAGCATCTGAAGGAAAAGTGGAAAAGACAGTTTGGGATGTAGAAATGGGAAAACACTTGAAGGGAGAAGCTAGTCCAACTATGGCATTAGATTGGCCTCAGAAAGGAAAATTGTATATTAGAAGGAATCAGACTGCATATGATAATTACTTTGTAGGTAACAGTGAGTGCCATGAGACATACCGAATCATGGGTGGATGGGGATTTAAAGGAGGAAATGATCCAGTTTTTCCTGGGTTATATTTTATCTGTGGAAGCAAGGCATATTATCATTTGCCAGACCATTGGTGTGGCACATGTTATGTAGGCCTGGTTTTCCCAAAGATTTTTCACATGGGAAGAGGAGAAGATGATGTACATAAGTTAGGTAGTTATTTAGCACGTAGAAACAGAGAATCTTGGTCAGAAATTGTAGGTGACATCTTTGGCGCATTGATACCAGCAGTGGGAATATCCCTGAATGCAAACAAAATTAGAAGGCTATCAACAGTAGTGGATCTCTTATCAACAAGCACAGCTGGAGGATTTTTATTAGTAAATACTGAAATGGTTGACATGCGTGCCATGGTAATGCAAAATCGACTTGCCCTTGATATATAATTGGCAAAAGAGGGTGGAGTCTGTGGAAAACTGAAAGTTCAACATTTTTGTACTTACATTCCAGACGAAAGTAAAGATTTGAAAGTTTATATTAAAAATATAACTGATCTGCATGATGAAATTGCACCACTGGAAGTTGAAAGTGTTTGGGAAAAGTTTGGAAAGAAAATATCTTCTATTAAAAATGTCTTAGTAAACCTAGGTAGTACCTTTTTAGGTAAAATCTTATTTCCATTAACGTGTGTGATTTTTGTAGTATTAATATTAAGATTAGGATGTCTGTGTCGTAAAAGAAAGAAAATCCAGAAAAAGCTAAAAAGAGAAAATTTGAGAAGACAGGACAAGAAACAAGAGATTGAATTTGAAGAAGTAGAATTAGAAGAGATGATGTATAAAACAGCCAGAAGAGAAGAAATTGGGGAGACAGAGATGTAAATTAAAGCAAGAATTCATTTCAACTCCATGTAAATTAATACAAAATTTTAATGGGAGATTGATGGAGCGGGTAGTACAAATATTTTGTATACCCCCCTATTCTGCATGAATATACTAGTTGAATAATCTATTAATTATAATGTTACTAAATAAGTTTGCATGTGTATTAATCAACCTTAATAACATACGAAATATACCTGGGATTTGCATTTTGCATGGCTGAATAATTGTTATTACTAAAATACGTACGTATACTAACAGTAATATATGTAGTACATAGAATACTGCATGATATATGTGGCTTTTGTGACGTTTTCATTATGTTGCTCCAGATGACATCAAATGGGTGAATATGAACGCTTTAAATGTCGCTATACGCTAGATAATTACAAGCACATAGAGGGATTAGTAAGGGGTTAACATTTTATTCATTATTTCTATGTATTAATTACTCTTGGTGTTTGTTTCGCTTCAGTTGTCCTTTGGGCCTAAAAACAAGATGGCCGCCAATGTGATGGCCACCATTCTTTGAGGTTTCGGGCGAAGTGCGACTGCACAACAGTTTGTTCCTGTGGCCTCGTCCTGACCCTTGTCACACTGTGCCCGAACAAGGCCATGGTAGGAAGTTGGCCAAGTGCCACACAATAGACATTTACAAGAAACCGGAAAAATCCAAAAACCATTACATAACCTCTTGAACTGTGTGAAACCTCACCGGATGATCCCAACCGACCAATTAAGAAAGCCCAAATGTTGTAATTTGTTACATCTTAACTTTACTTTTATTATAAAAATGATGGTAGAATAGAGAGGCTGATGCTTATACTTTCCCTTATGGTGACGAAGACGACGGTGACGCTACGCGATGCTACTATTTAGGGTGACTGCTGCGTTCCTGAATCTTTGACACTCCGAATGCTGCCCATTTCCTGACGAACTACGAACTTTATAAAACTAATGGGTACTGATAGATGCTTGCACGTCTCTGGTCCTTGCCTTTCTTTGGGACTGTAGCGTGCCGCATGAAGAACTTCTAAATTCTGACTGATTGATGACTAATTTGATGACTTAGAGGACGCCCGATAGCCAGATTAGGTAAACATGGTGTTTTGTGATTCAACATAAAAATTAATAAAACTTTCTAGATGTAGATTTAACCTTTTGCGATAAAGTAGATAAACGAATATCGATTAACAAGCAAATGCGTTTGTGATTTATTGAGGGAGGGAAGATCAAAATGTTAAATGTGTTTAGCTGGTTCTAAATCACCATTAACTGATCCAACCAAATGATCCATTGATCTCATGGGAGGGGTGTCTTGATGTTTAAGGATTGAGATCTGTAGGTGTAGGTATCTTAATGTATAGATATGTGATATGACTTTTCTTCCTATAGGTTATAAGGTATTCCTCTCATGTCAGCGCATGAAACATTCATCTCTCCTGTATGTGCAGACCAGTGTGAAGTGATGTGTGAATGTTGGTGTTATGGGCCCCACCAATGACTGCATGTGTTAAAGCATTAATGTGATATCTGGTCTGTGACGAAGGGAGGATATTTGGTACGGGTCTTGTCCTGTTCCCCGTTACCTAGTTTTTCTGCGCTGCAACAACTTCATAATTTGTAACTTATCTGTGATAAGGACAAGGACAAAGAACATTCAAATTAGTATTGTCCATCCCAAAAAAGGTATAGTCCACCTTGATTCAGTCCATATTCCTTCTGTATGCAAACGCAAACTGGCCAAGATATGCTTTCTACGTGGTTGGGCTCATTGTTAAAGTACAGCATAGGTCCATGGGAAAGTGACCCATCATTGAAAATATCCTAGAAAGGTTCATCGTAATTATCAATTATTGGTATTGTTGTTCCATTGGAATAAAGCTTTCCATTAATTGCTCCAAGTACCTTTTTAAACAGAATACCTTCCATGTGCTAGAGGAATCAGAATCAGAGACATGAGCCTCAAATTAACTGAATTGTTGCAGAAGAAAAGCAATTAGCTTCTAGAATTTCTAATCTGGTGTTAATATGGAAAAAACTTGATGCTTATGTGGAAAACGACACATTCATTTATGAGAATGAAATCGCATCTTTCTTAACAGCGGCACCAGATGTGAACAGTGCAATACCTGACTCGCGAATACGTAGTCAGGCAAGTTCTGAGACGTAGGCCTGATTGCACTGAGTGAATGGTCACAGGTAGGGTGGCAAGTAGCAGACATGCACAAATACAGGAAACTTTAAATCAATCCAACAGATTGGCGAATCAACATTACAATGGTCAAGGGAGATTTGCTCCAATAAAGCACATGCTGGAGCGGGTAGTACAACATTTTGTATACCCCCCCATTCTGCATGTTTATATTAATCTGAATAATCAACTAATAGTAATATTATTAATTTGTTTGAAGTGGAGACTTACCAATTATATTAACAACAGAATTACACGTGGGATTTGCATTTTGCGTGGCTAAACTAATTGTATACTAACATATATACGCATACTAATGGTAGAAAATTAGAATATAGCATGATATATGTTGCTTTTGTGATGTAATTGTAAGTTGTGCATCATTGAGTGAGTATAAACGCTTTGAATGTTGCTATTCTGCTATATAATTACTTACACATAGGGGAATTAGTGAGGGTTTAACATTTTAGTAGCCATTTCTATGTTTTAATTACGTTTTTGTGTTTGTTTTGCTTAAGTTGACCATTTTGGCCTTCTTCAAGATGGCTGACTAAGACGTGCAACGTGACTGCTGCTGTCACGCGAGGTTCTGGGTGAAGTGCGCATGCGTCACCGCCAGCAACAATGGCCTCGTCCTGACCCCAGGAGACGATGTTCCTACCAAGGACACTCTGGGAGCTTCGCCAAGACTACAACAATGGACTGTCTTTAAAACCAGCAAGTGCGATGACTTAATCTTGCGGACTATGTGAGAACTTTACCGATCGACCCCAAATCCACCAATGAGGACTGTCTAAAACCCCAATCTTGATACATTTTGACATTAGTTTCATTATAAAATTAGGTAGAAAAGTGAATTAGAAAAACTCTCTCTTCCTTGACGAACTTGATTTCCTGACGTTATGCTGACGGAGAGGACTGTGACACTGCTGGACAGCTGTTATCCTGAATCTATGACAGACTGAATTGCGGCCTGACTTTGATGAATTAAAGATTTTTCCACGACTTGACTGACTTAGAGGACGACTGATAGCCAGATTAGGTAACTATGATGTTCTGTGGTTTGGATGATGATTTCTAACAATTTGCAATTTTATTAGATAAACGATAGTTGATTAATTGATAAATGTGTTGTGTCGATTATTTGAAGAAACTAGAATAAGAGAAAAGTATAGATCAATGAATTGAATCACTAAATCATATATACAACTAACTGATTCATCACCCAATGAGGGGAATATCACAAGGTTGGAGTTAATAAAGTATTCAATGCATTTAGGGTTTAGGTAAAGATATTCCTTTCATGTCAGCGTTTGGAAACTTATTCCTCTAGGGAAGCAGATCAATGAAATATGAGTGTTGGTGTTATGGGCCCCACCAATGAATGTATTTGAGTGAATCTGTTATTAAGGTATTTGGTCTGTGACGAAGGGGGAATTTGATGTTCCACGCTGCAGCACACACATGCCAGAGAGGGTACCCGCGCTCCTAAATCACAATATGGTCAGACGCCACATAAGTTAGGTACATCTAGCCAATCAGGACGTAGTACATGAAGTGATCACATGCTTCCCATGCAGGGCATATGGACATGTTACCCACTGGCCACATTGTGTCCATGCAAGGTTGAGGCCCAATTATATTTTCCATTAGACAATTCATTTATGACGCCAAAGGCAGCAACTTAAGTTCCGCACTATATTTGGATCACCTGAAACCTTTTATTACCTTCAATGAACGGTAGAAAATAGGCCACTAACCGATTGCAAATTGAGACAGTCTTTAGAACCTTTGCCTTTAAATGTTCTCCAGATCACTATGTTTAATTAAACAAACTGTTTCTGTTTTGCCAAATGCCTCCTGTCTCTAGTTTTTGGCAAACCAAATAGGAGCAGATTGATACCTCAAACCCGACTGCAGCCAAAGGAAGGCGACCCACCCAGACAGATTCACATTTGAGCATCAAGGAAAGTGAGTAGACACCACAATTGCTTGGAAGTTCTGCTGAATCCGCAGGGCGGAAGTCCGTCCTGAAGAGACCATCGCAGAGGGTAAAAGCCTACATCAGGACCTAATTTAAAGCATTTGGCGTATGGTAAACTAGGATGAAGCATCAAAAGAGAGCGTGAACTCCCTGCCACTGACAGAATCTGACATATTACTTTGTTGCTAGAATATGAATATGAATTTACCTTGAAAAAACAAAAGACAAGTGGCGTTTGGCAAAACTGGAACAGTTGCTTTAAAAACACTTCGATCGGGAGCACAAATACAGAAGCGGGACTGAGGACTATCTCAAAGTACAGTCAATCTGAGCGAGTCTTTATACAGTTCAGTGTCATAAAGTTCTTCTGATTGTCCTTTTTGGTAAAAGAATGTGGGCCTTGTGTGTGGAGTAATAAATAAGGCCCCTGGTAACAAATGCAAGTGGGTCTTGACCTTGTGTGGACATAATGGGGGACAGTGGGTAACATGTCCAGATGTCCAGCATGAAGGTCCTGTGATAACTGTGTGTATTTTGTGTGATGTGTTCTGATTGGCTATGTGTTCCTAGTTTCATGTGGCATCTAACTTTATGGTGTTTTTGGAATGTGTGCACCCTCTAACCATGTGTATTTTATTGGAGCCAATCTCTCTTGACCATTGTGGTGTCACTGTGCTTATCTGGGGGCCCGAGTTTTCTGTTCACACATTTGTCTGACAGCTACGTGTCACCCCACCTGTGACCTGTCAATCAGTAACCTTGGGCCTAGGTTGCAGAGCCTGCCTGAACATGCATTTCTGAGTCTGGGTTGATGGAGAGTTTGTGACGGGCGAATTTGCTAATTGTGATGTGATTTCGCTCATATATACAAGTGTATCAGTTTAAGCATTGCCATCAATTTTATCAGTACTAACAATCTATTTTATATGTCCTAGCTGAGTAGTCGCAAGGCGGTCTCGGAGGCAATCCCATGGAAGTCACCTTTTTTCGATATTCAGCATGAAAGCAAACATGAGTATTTATTGTATAGCCCTAGATAGCTCCCAGCACACTGTTTTTGTGATAGAGCTATCCTGACTGTGTGGAGTTGGCACCTCAAACTCATTTTCTTTTTGTCTAAAAGTTTTTCTCAGTGCTACTGATTTCTTAACACCATTGGTATCCGGAAGGAGTGAGAGGCGTTGGTCACTTGCACCACTGACAGTATGCCCAGGCTGCTGGGCATGACACAGACAGTACTCATGAACAGCTCAATGTGACACATATGGTATGCTTGGCTCCTGAGTGTGATACAGGGCATGATTTGGACATTAAGGGAACAATTTTGGACCTGGGAATCTAGGTGTAACTTGTGTGTGGCCAAGAGGGGCCTGTAGTTCCTGAGTTATTCCTTTTTCTGCATCTATTACTATTATCTTTGTCCCGAAACCGATTTGGCAGACTATCAGTCTCACTTAGTACTTTGTAAAACACAGAGCTTCCCTGTTAACAAGATTACATGTGCTAGGAGTGGGCTAAGAACGTTTTGGCAAAGCAAACACTTTTTTCTGTCAACCTTTGTTGAGTTGCTCTAATGTACATATGAAGTTATGGTGCTAATATTTATTGCAAACTGTATATTGTGCAAACAGTTTTATCATGTAGATACTGTCCTAATATTGAATGCTTTTTGCCTATGTTTCAATATTTCATATGAAGTTGCTGTTATGTATTGCAAAGTGTATTTTGCGCAGAAGTTGATATTGTGCAGATACATTTTTAACATTCAATTTTTTCATCTCTGTTGCAACCCTTCAAACGCATTGTTATCTATGTTTATTAAAATGTTCAAGTTCAATTGTTTGGTGCATCTGTGAATATCATTGAGCTCACAGTAAGTTAAATTGTAAGAGTGCACTATGTACTTTTATCCCCAAGATTAGAAAAAGCTAAGAACTCCCCAAAAGATTTGAGTCATATCTTGTTCACAAAACCACTAAAAGTGTCATGGATTCCCCATTTAAATACATGGAAATCAAATTCCCCGCAAAGGCAAAGAAACTCAACAAGTTTTGCCAAGAATGGCATGCACAAATGAATGCACACACATTTCCCTGCCTCAGGAGGGACCATTTAACACTAACGCAATTGAGCATACTAAATTAAATATACAGGTCAAAAGAGAGACAGGTGAGAGGCATTACTGGAATTATGAGCCATCTTCAAAGAGGCCCATGTGATAGCCCTACAATTTTGGGAGCAAGTAAAGTGTTTGCACCTTTCCCAGCTTATGCAGGAATGAAAGTGCTCACAATAGCTCCCACTGAATTAGGATATTCCAATCCACCAACAGAGGAGCTGATAGGCCCCCACTGAAATATGTACAGTTAGACCCAATCTTGAGAAACCAAAAGGCCAGCAAGCCTAGATGCTACCAGCACAGTCCAAGTACCTTGGAAAGTTCCCCAAAAGCTTGACCCCCCTGTCTATCATGCCGAATGCATAGGACCTCAAACACAAACAAAACACCCACTCCCAGTGGTTCAGGTGAACATACACGAGTGACAGGGAGGTTTGTGGCAGTTCTGGATGGTGATTCAGTGAATGGGGGTGAAGAAGGGAACTCCACTCCCCCAGAACCAATGACGAGAAACAGGATGCAAAGTTTGCCCAGTTAGCTGAAGTGGAAAATCAGGCAGTGATACTTGAAAAGGAAAGGGCACACAGCCATACATGCCTCATACTGACAACCATGTGCCAACCAGAAGAAGAATCCATAGTCATGGTACTCTTAAACAATATACTAGACAGCTTCATAATACACAATGGGGCAACAAGGTCATGCATAAGTCCTCTTATTAAAATACACTAAGGCTATTCAAGGGGTTTCAAGTACAGTGACAAGGATCCGATTTATGAAACCCCTAGAACTGGATACAGGAAGTAGTCACGTGAGAGGACAGCTGTTATATTTTCCCTCATCCCAACCAATCTATTGGGACAAGATTTGATGGCCAAGCTAAAACTGACCATCTAGTTCTCTGACGATGGGACTATGGCCTTCTCCTTCCCTGGAGTTACTCCCGCAAGACCCATGTCATTAAAACGCCTCCACAGCACAGCAAGACAAGTGAGGACATCACTTACCAACCAGACTGCTTTCCCTGAGGCTGTCTTGAAAAACATGCAAAAATTCTTGGATCTTTGCAAACTCATTAGGCAGTGGGTAAATCTTACACATGCCCCTTACTTGAGGCTATTAAAAGGGCAAAAGACTTTATATGAAATAAAGTACTGGGTGGGAAAAGAGTTATGACGGTGCTACACATGTGGCAAAGGGTCTCCTGTGATGAAGCAGTAAACAGGGGTAAGACACATGGGGGCAATGATAGTAGCAACTAGAACCCATGCATTTTGGAAATGCTACAGATCACAAGTTACTGGAACTCAGCCTATGCCACCACCACAGTGACCCCGAGCATCATGAGGTGGCAAAGGCGCGAATGCCCAAAGTCACGTGGTACATCCGCCATGCCTAAGTACCTCTTTAAGCTGCTAATAACTTTACCTGAATGTGTAGCGATAGTAAAATGTGCCCGCATACTAGGGGTAAAAACAGAACCACCGCTAAATTGGTTCAACACAAATTGAAAAAGGCTGCACTTGAGAGGAATACATTGTCCGCAACCGTGCAAATGGCACCAGGCTCAAGGAGAGCTCCACTGCAAAACCCCAGAGGGTTCTAACTCAGCTTTGAGGTGGAAGCCATGGAGGTTGTCAGCAACTAGACCCTAGGGAGTGCTACTATTGCCACAGGCTGGGTCACCTGGCAGACAGAGCCGGGTAAAGGTATACCATGAGCAGAGATCAATGAGCCATGGCAAACACTACAAAACCCCATGAATGTACATCCACAAAACCAAGCACAGAATCAGAATGCACCCTGCACTTAGCCTTAGGGAGGTCCGCCGTCCTCTGCACCCAGCAACAGTGATCTGGTAATTGGAAAACCACGTGGCAGGAGCAACTGTAGACAGGGAACTTAACCCAACAGGGACTGGTGCCACAACCTCAGCAGGTAGGGGTAACTGTATGGAGCAGTAGTGCCTTCACGTAATCACAGAGCAAAAATGCGCAGTAAGATAAACCCCTTGCATAAGTAGGAATAACTAGCGCCCACTCACACTCTTCCCCCAAAAACTGTACCAAACCAAATGAAGGACAAGGGGGCATATCAACAAGGGCTTTATCTCTGCTTTTTTGGCTTTAAAAGCCAAAAAAGCAGAGATAAAACTAGCACCCTATCAACAACAGGGTGCTAACACGCAAATTTGCATGTTAGCACCCTTTTACTCTACGATTCCCCTTGCATCTCTAATGAGATGCAAAGGGGGCGTTCCAGAGTAAAATAATAGGAGAAATGTCGCTAAGCGACATTTCTCCTATTATCAAGAATGTCGCTAACCCTGTTAGAGACAAAAAAAGCAGCGCTAACCGCGGTTAACGCTGCTTTTTTACGTCTGCTAATTTTCAGACTTAGCCATGATATCCTATGGAAGGAGGATATCCTGGCTAAGTTTGCCTGTCCCTATCAACAAGGTAACGTGTGATTATCGCTGGGTTTCCAGCGATAATCTCATGTTAGCCTGTTAGCGTGTAGATTTTTATCGCTATTGAGATAAGCGTTGCTAATAGCACGCTATCTCAGCGATAAAAATTCACGCTAGCCGGCGATAATTATCCTCACGCTAAGAGCGCCAAGCGATAATTATCGCCGGTTGTTGTGATATGCCCCAAAATGAGATAACAGTGGGAATTAAAACGTTTACTTGTGTCTAGAGATTCAGAGCAACTGCGAGCTGTTTTGACCAGGTATCCTCAATAAAGTTGGACATCAAGGGCGACCCCGAGGAAGAGTGGAATAACCAGGTTACCTAGGGTGCCTCAACGTGCCAACACCGCACTCTGCTGTTGATCTCCCAATTAAGGGTTGACTGGCCACACTGCGGGGGAAGGAAAGTCTGATGAGGGTGAGGGAAGCACCCAGAGAATGTATTTAAAAATCAGACACCCAGGTCCCCGCGTCGACAGTCATTAGGGATGGGTTCCAATGACCAACTGAAAAGGTCTTCATTCTCGGGCATCTGGATCAGGACCAATGTTTCCAATATGCTATTTAGTTTCCAAAAAGCTAGAAGTCTCCGCTCAATGTAGGCACCCTTTTTAGCAGTAAAACAAAGCTGTAAGACCAAGGACTCCCGTGCGCCTAGGAGGGTAGAAAATAAAAAACTCTACAGTGCATGCACAAAGAGCCAACAAGCTGTGATGCATCTGCATGATGTCATGTCCAAGCCTCCAGTTGAGGAGTGGTTCACCAGGATGACCAGCCGTCCCTGAATTGCTGAGGAAATCCCCGGGTTTTTATTTTCATCATCACCCACCAGACATTTGAAATTATTTTATCAAAAACCCCAAGTTCCACGTTTTTGAGGTTATAAGGCAAATACTGACTTAGCCAGCCTTCGCCTATGCTTCGTGAACTATCCTGCTTTTCCAAGGTTTTGTCACTGTGCCATGCCCTTACAACACATGACCATAGAGATCTTAGCCACCAACTAGGGATAGCAGGCTCAAGTGTGCTGAGAGGAAGCAGGGTGTGGTCCGAAGGAGAGGAGTGTGCCTGGGAAGAGAGATCCAAATGTCCACTGCAGCTCCAGATGAAGGTAGGACACTGATGCACTCTCCTCTAGATCAAGCACAGTGAATCACAAATACTTCAAACTTCACAGGCACCAACCAGGGCAATCAGTTTGCCCAACCTCAGACACCACAAAGTAGCATAGGCAGGATTAAAAAGGAGGCCACAGAGTAGCCTCCAACCCCCTCCCCTGCATAACAAATGAGGCAGTAGATCGCACAAGACTTAGGGAAAACCCAAAATTAAAGCAATCCAGGCCAATGTTAGGGGGAAAAAGCTTCCAGATAAAAGGCGAGGTTGAGATACCTGGTGCCACAAGGGAGGGTCATGTGGCACACCACATGCCAGGAACTGAGATATACATACACACATGATCTCAGGGCACATGTCATCCAACAGCACCTGGCTTCCACATATATAACTGCTATGGACAAAGTGCATTGGATTTTTGTGCCCAACCAGACGATTGGGGCAGTCATTTTAGTAAGTCATACTCAAACAGTGAAGCAATAGATGAGGATGATAAATTGAGTCAATGTGTTTCTGCCCAGTAAGAAACCAATACTCTTGTTTCTACTCTAATCAAGCCCTTAAATGACATCAATACTTGTATCCTGCCCATGCTTCAGGTCCACAACGGATTCTAAATAATCTATTTAAAGCAACCACTGAGGTTTGGAGACAGTACATAAATATATTTTTTAATGCTATATTGTCGAGTCTCGAGATTCCAACCTTGTAGAAGATCACTGTGTTCCTGGCAATATCAAAGATGTGGCACAGTGCAAACCCAGCAATTTACCGCCCCATCAGTTTAATAGATTCGCTACAAAAATATTTAGCAACAAGTACTGACTCACCTGCAGAACTGGATTGCTACGGAGGGTATTTTATCTGACCTCCAGGTAGGTATTAGAATAAGTATTAGTACCTTGGATCAGTTCCTCAGGTTTGTGCGTATTTATTGGCGTGAAGTATCTCTTCTCAGGGAAAGTTGTGCGGTGCCTTTGTAGACTTGTGCACAGCTTTCGACCTTGTCCCCAGGGAGAAAATGTGGAAAGTACTTGAACACTTGGGTGTTCCCCCATCCCTTCTGAAAATACTGGTCAGACTTCACATGGGTAATAAGGAAAAGGTCTGATGGGGAATAGACAGACAGTTGACAGACCCCTTTAGGATGGTACAAGGTGTCAGACAATGCTGTGTTTTGACCACCATGCTTTTCTCCCTGTATGTAAATGGAGTGATTGACCATCTTAGCAAAGAGGGGTACACTGTGCCAAGCCTCGGGGGAAGGAGAGTCCCAGCCCTCCTTTTCATCGATAACACCTTATTGATTTCTAAAACACCCCAGGGACTGCAACGGCTCCTGGGCCATTTTTCCTCATTCTGTGCTGAGACGGGCCTTGAGTTACAAGGTACAAAAACAAATGAATGTTTTCTCCAGGACTAGGGACTTCTGTTGTACCAGACAAATACAGGTGGGAAACAAGTATATAGATCATGTGTCCACATTAGATTACTTAGGTATACTCATAACTCCGAGTATGAGTTGAGCCCCTCAGATTGAAAAGGCCCACTCAACGCTTATCCAACAAACCTGTTGAAGGTTCACCAAAAAACATGCTCCAAGAGGGGGCTCCTGTTCTGGACATATATAATACAAAAGTTATTGGGTCTGTGTTGTATTTGTCTGAGATATGGGGCTTTTCAAACACTAATAGCATTCCCAAGGCAGAGCATAGGTTCATGAGGTCTAAATTCTCACTTCCAATGAGTATGCCTCTTGTACCCTTATACTTAGACATTGCCCAGAGGAAGATTCTGCACAAAATGTAATTCAGAATGTTTTCTAATGATTTGGGGTCGACAGTTGAATTAGAATCTTATCGAGAAGGTGTCAGAGACCTTATGACCCTCCAGGGTGTAGTTAAAATTCCCTGGTCAATGCTATTAACACACTTTTGCAGAATTTGAGCCTAGATATCTATTGGTGTTCTCTTCTGCAATTGTGCCAGCTGTCTAGAGCAAAGATCTAAAACCTTTAATGGGAGGCTGCAGCCACGGATACAGCAACCAAGAGTACAGGGAGCCTTACATTGTCTTTTATCAATTTCAAACAAAGTTTGAGTTATGAGGTAATGATTGATGAAATTGAACCCCCTCTGGTGAATACATTATATATGCATTTCAGATACGGTATCCTCCAGGTCAAATCTTTTACCTCTAATTGGTCTACAGGCAGTGAGTGTGATGATGATCAATGCCGTGCATTTGGTGGGGGTAAAGAATCCTTGTACTACATATTGTTCTTTTGTATCCAATACAGTAGACTTCAGGCAAAGTGGAAAGAATCTAAGTACCAGGAGTTACCAGGTTGCTTTTTTAATTCTGAGCACTAGCACACACAGGCCCATGTTTTTGCCATGGCAAAATTTCTTATGACAATCTGGAAACATCCCTCCAAGTGTTAAAAAAGTGTGATAGAAATCCTCTGAGAAAATCGAGTAGGGAAATGACTAGTGGAATCCTATGTAAATTCTAAATGTGTGCTGCCCATTCGTTGGTTTTCTCTGATTTAACATTTTATTATGCTTTTATGATAACAGCTGGACTGCTTTTATCTGTTCTGTATTTTATTCACGGTTTTAAATTATTTTTTACTTTATTGATCTGTGTGATCGAAATAAAGTATTTTGACTGCAACCACAAGTGGCACTAAATAGCGACATGTCCCCTCATCACATAAACTCGTGCACATCTAGACAAAAAAGACACAACTCACACTAACGGATCTTCAATGCACACAACAGACAAGAAACATTCCGGGAATACTAGTGACACCCACAGAAAGCCTGCTAATACATGGTGCTATCCATCCCTGTGCTCGTGATAACACCCAAAAAATATTGGCGTATATTCACAAGAACGTGTGATAACTACCACAAGAGTAGCGTAACGCAACTTTCAATATCGCAGCCCATCACGGGAAAATAACCCCGTGTCAATGTGGAATTCACTACAAGGCGATAGCATGCGATAGACACCAGATAATGCGTCAAATGTCGGCGTCAAAATCGTACGATGAGGAGAATCGCGGTACACAAATCAGCGAAGACCAGCCACAGGCCTGCAAATCCCACGTGTCTGGCAGGAAAAAGCAACATAAAAGCAAGGGAAAAAAAGCCAAAAAACAGTTCAAACTGCATAGCAACATGGATGCACCCGGACCGAGTGCAGAGGACAAGCCGAACACCACAAGCCCCACAGACGACCAGCCAGGAACCCTGCGTTCATGGAAGGGCAAGGACAAGAGAAAGAGGAAGACGGGGTTCAGTCCGCAGTAAGACCGGATCCTTGTCACGGAGGTGACCGAACACCATCAAAAACTGTTACGCACCTCCACTGCAGCACTGGCAACCCAAACCAAAATATGGCAGGCCATTGTTACCAACATCAATGCAGTCGGAGTGTCGAGGAGATCAAGAGGCACTGGCATGATCTGAAAAGGCAGACCAAACATGAGCTCGCCGCCAACATGGAGGCAGCAATGGCGACTGGAAGTGGGTCTCCTGCTACTCAGGGACTGGATGAGCTGAAGCAAATGGTGGCCACAGCCAGCAGTGAGGAGACGGTGGCAGGATTGAGGGGCCTGGACACAGCACAATACGACCTGACCCAACAGCAACAGGGTGAGCAACGACCACGGATGGGGGGAAAGGGGGAGATGGGCACAATGGCACACATGCACAAGTATGCGTAGCACACTGCACACCCACAATGACCGTGGAACATGTCCCTGATTGTCTTGGCACACTGCAGCACACATAGAAACGCCAAGTAGGCCCCCATCCACAATGTGCACAGAGGGGCCCCCCTATCACCAATATCACAACCGACCCATGCACATGTGCTGAATCCAGCAAAGCAGCGGCTCTGTGACCCACACTGACTATGCAAGTAACACTGCATGTCCTATAGCATGGCAGCTGCCCAAAAAAATGACATGGCCCACATATCGACATGGAGGCATCCCAGTGCGGATCACATCTGTAAACGAGTAGGTCACACCCTGCCATGTCCACTTGCACCCACAACCCTTGCCTTACAATACACGCAGCAGACGAACAATGCACCAGGCCACAAAATCTGTCCAAGAGCACATATGACCCAAGTCAAAAGCAAATCAGGTCCCCAAAGCACGCAATTCAAAGGCACTCCGCCTCAAAGGGAGAAGGCCACACAAAATCAGAGCTGCAGGGGCAACTCCCCCACAATGCAGCACACACACATAGCAATCACAGGACATCAGCACCAACGGCAATGTGATACAATGTGCAACACCAGCACCACAGGACAGAGCCCACAACAGGTTCCGCTCGTGTGTAGTAACTGTCCACTCACATCTGGCATTGCCTGACACAGTGTGATGATAATGAACAGGTACCACCACACATCCGTCATGTATTCGGAAAACACACTGACTGCCATTGAATAACCAGCTCCCCCAAAACAGTCATAATGTACATTGGCATGCAGTCTGAATGTAAACATATGCAACTCAACAACATACATAACATTGCAGAGGGACGATCAACACTTACTGCAGAGCAGAACACAAACCCCATCATTGATGATGTAGAGGACAACCTGCACATATGTCAAGATACCCTCCAACGGATACTGGACAGCCTCTGCACCTCACCCCCAGGAGCAGGGCATGCCAGCTGCCTCGAGGTGACCCCACCACCTGCACAGAGTCAGACCACACAGCAGGAAACACACATCACAACAGCTGTCTCCCAGGACCCCCCTGACCAATACATGGAGCACAAACAACATGTGTGGTCTTCCCAGGTGGAGTTGGCTGAACAGCTGCGGGTGGGTTTCGAGCTCATGGCAGCCAAACTCAGTGCCATACGTGGGTGTCTGAGTCCCATCATGGACCAATTACAGTCCCTATCGGACATCCCCTGTCCGCACTATGCTCTGCCACAGACCTTTGCTGACCTTGCTGGTGCCATGAATCATTCACAAGAACTGTGTGGGCAGACAGGCACCTGCCATGACACCACAGAGTTGGGACAGATGCGGAGGTCAATGGAGACCATGGAGCGGATGAAGGCTGGAAGGATGTCTGACACGGATGGACACCAGTGAGTAGTAGCTGGGGATTTCAATGCCCTGCAATACTTCATCTTGCCATTGCTGCCACTAAGCCGTTCCTAGATGACTGCAGTGGGAATATCAACACACACAGCTCCGACCCCTGATGTGTCCGTGGCACCCAGTGATGCTGCCCCATCACTTTCACAGTCTGATGTGTCAGTGGCACTCAGTGATGCAGCCATCACCCTGCCACACACACAGGACACACCGGACACAGAACCCGTATCAAGGGAGTAAGAAGGGGATGTGAACTACTGTGTGAGGAAGGAGGCAGTAGCAGCCATCACTGCCATATGGCCTGTCCCTGCCTGGTTATGACCTATGCATCATGGCCTGGGAAACATCTCATAGTGACCCCCGGAACACTCTGTGACTTTCACCCGGACCCCGACACGGACTGCCATTTCTTCACCACTGGCCAATTACACAGCTATCCTGCTGCGGACTGCACTCTCCCTATTCCCAATTACTGTGCAATCCCCAAAGGACTCTGGTTGGCACACCACTGGGCTTCCATGTGATGTGGGCTTGGATGGCCATGTACAGCCCCAGCTCCCGCAATCACCTGAATGTGAATAAAACATTCTAATTCACACAAATGTGTCATCACTATGTTCACTCACGTATGGAGGTATGGCTGGATGTAGGTACAATGATTGCACCTGAAGGGACACCCTGGTAACTGACATTGATGCGCATGTGTATCCTTGAGACACATGGCCAATTGAATGACTGTTAAGGTGAGTACTAGCTGTGTCACCATTGCACATCAACAACAATCTCACAACCCCCAATGTAGGCACACACCCATGTATTGAATAGGGCTGTGTGTAGGACTGACCCAAACAAAAGCAGGCCAGAAGTGGTGTCCTACAGCACATGTGACACCAGAAGATCACGTCGCATACCTACCCTCACACATCTGTGTGGACACATTCTGTTGTGATATATGACATTCCTCCACATGGTCAGAGGTTGGACACCATACTCACATTGCTGAAGTCACGTATGTGCACATGGCGTCCAGCACCTTTCCAAGAACAATTTCGGGCTCACAGAGGTGGAGCTTGCCAAAGGGAGACCCCCATTGCACATGCATCAGTCAGTTCTTCCCTGTGAGGGACGATGCCCATTGTGGCGCACGAGTGGACAATCCAAACAACACACCTCACAGTTAGACACCAGTGAAGTTGCATAGACTTTATTGGCATGTGTGTGTCAGTATGGATGAGGCAACGGCCACAACAGGCAGGGACATGCTTAAGACACTTAAACGCAGCATGGGTACATGTCGAAGTTCAGAAAAAGATGGGGCTAAAATGGGCAACATTCATCATGGATGGCAACGCTCTAAACCCACCATGCCTTGCTGGATGAGTCATGTGTTGTGTGGTGTCTGCCCATTGCCCCGTGTGAGGGGGCGCCACTCACTGCCCATGGAATCTGCACAGTGCTCTGCCTCCGGAGTGCGCCGATTGTCTGCTCTGTTGACAGTGATCAGGTGTGAGGGTCCGGCAGGTTCACATGTTGTGATGCATTACCATGTGTGTGCTCTCCCCAAGCAGTGTGTCCAAATTGGCAACGTTGCCAAACGACACTGTGTTGCACTGGGCATGGACCTCCATCACCTTGCACACATGCGCTGTTCCACGCATATGCATCCAGAGCCTGGATGTAGGCAGACGTATCCTCTGTTGTGGTGGGATGTGTGAGCAATCCCCACAATGCAACAAGTTGTTGGGACATGTGCTGTGGGTGACAATCGGATGTGGCTGCAGGAAAGTAGTTACTCGTCCATGAATGCCCATGCAGCTTCATGTGTAATGTGTTCCAATAGTACATTGTTGTCGTGTTCAAGGAACCCCAGGGTGAGCCAACTCATTAAGTGGTCTGGACAGGTGTGCTCAGTCCATGCCATTTCACCAATCCGCAACACAGCCCAATAGGAGAGCGCCTCAATGTGGTCACTGCACACAAGGAATTGTGCAATCTCCCATGCACAACTACCAATACATACGCAGTATGTCAGGGCATCCATTGCACGGCTGTCTCGGTTACACTCCTGTTCGTGATCCAACAGGGGGTGCAGACACAAGTCATAGTCCAATTTATCAATAGTTGTGTTGGATAGGCAGACATCCATGGGACACTGGAATGTGCATGTTCGGCAGTGGAACCAGGGCTGGACGCATGTAACATAGGCAATGCGGAAGCTGAGCCGGTAACTGATCCGCAGCACTGCCAGTGGCACTGCGCCCAGTAAATGCAGCATACATGTACGGTACTGTTCCACATGACGGGGTTGTGCATGTGCCCGGTATGGCCTGCCATTGTGTTGGTGTGTCTCGTGGAACCGGCACTCTTCTGAACTGCAGCAGTTTTGTGGAGGATATGCCACAGCTCTGAGCAATGATTCGAATGTGTGTGCAACGTTGGGGAGAGTGGGGTGCTGATTCTGTGAGTGTCAAGGGCAACACATGCAGGGGTACCATAGGCAGGGGCTTCTGTGTGTGGAGTGTGGATGACTGGGATTGTTCATTTGCAGAATGCGTGGTGTGGGAGTTGTCCCCGTCTGCCATGGCATCTCTCGCAGGGTGTTCCAGACGCGTTCTGGACCAAGGTCAGAGGTGCAGGTGTCCTCCCGCCTACTGCATTGGAACAATGGAGCTTTCATCCCTGATGTTTGTCTGACTACTACTTGCGTTTTCGGAATGTAATGTGGCTTTGGTGCTGAGATTGGGACACGGCCTTGGGCTCATGGTGTATGGATGGTGATACACACACACACTTGTTTACATGTGGAGCCAGGTGCCCGAGCGGCCTTGCGCTGCTTGTGTAATCTCACTCCATCTCTCTCCCTTGCTCTCTCCCTGTCTTTCCTTTGTTGGGCGCAGGGCACACCTCTTCTCTTGGATTTGGTCTTCCAGGCTGTGTGCTACTGATTGTCCAGTGAGGAGCCACTAGGACTTGTCCTAAGGGTTGTCTCGGCTTTTGTTTGTATGGTGTTTTGTGTTGGTGATTGCATTGCTGTTTGCCTTAGTCTCCATTTCCTGGCCACGCAATGCTGTTGATTTTCCTGCTTGTGCAACATCAGGCAAAATGTTTGTATTGGGATTCGTGGTGTTGGTGTGCAGTTTCTTAGTCCGGGGTTGGGGGTGGTCTGGGGAGGGTGTGTTGCAGGCCTGGGTGTAGTGTCGGAGGGTGTTTTGGCACTCTTGGGTGTCCAGGCCGCATGATGGGTGGCTCCATGGCATCTGTTGCTCTTTCGATGTGGCCCTGGGCAGGTCTCCCTTTTGTGGTCCAGTCTGCCGTCCGACAGAGCAGGTGTAGATTTCTTTGTGCTAACGCGCCATAGCGCCTGTTTTGTGTTTTTACCGCAGATTTGTCTGGTCGTTGAGAATGTTGAGGTGTGATGTTGTTGCGCCTTTTGGCACGGGAATGCCCACTCTTTATCTCATTAGTGATAGTTGCAGGGGGCCTCTGTGGCGATGTTTTTTCCGGCTGATATCGTGGGTAATCTGGTTGTCTGGTTGTGAGGGCTGTTAGCACCAGTTTGTGAATGGGGAGGTAAATTTATCACGACTTTGGCTGCGATGAAGTGCCGTTAATACGGCGATAGCTCCTTGTAAATATGCCCAATTGTGTAGAAATCTAAGCATCCAGTTAGGAATGGAGGGAAGCTCAATGGCTCATAAAGAGATTAATCTGCCTGGATAACCAATAATCCTCCTTATTCTCTCAAAACTATCAAAAGATATCTGACAGGGATCACCTCCTGAAAATATTGGAGTGTGAAGGAGACACACCTAGGGTAAAAAACTAACTCCAAATGCAAAACTATTGATAAAGGTGCAGATTTACTGTTTCTGAGTTCAAAATCAACAGATTTCATATCCCAACAGGTGAACCACCGAACCTTCAATTGTACAAACACCCAGCTGCCATATATAACACCCCAGCCCAGACAAGAAGTGTACATTTGGAGCATTGAACAAACACCACAAACATTTTGTTTGAACTGATAAGAGAAACCACAGCCACAGGAGGACCACAGACATCTCCCTGGAGATCCACGCCAAGAGCTGCAATGTCAAATGAAAAGATATGCATGATTGCATTCTTATGTTCCCTCTGCCCACCATGGGTGATGCCACACGTATTTACTGTCAAGGAACTGCAGAGTAAAGAGGATTCTATTCAAAAGTTACCACAGAGCTTGCATAGGGACCTCTCCCCTAACACCTAAAATTACACTAAACAGAACACCAGCACACGACTTGCACTACGCTGTGCCCTTTTGCACAACACATGGTCCAAGCACATGACTGCAGTTGGTTCCAAACATCAGCAAGGTCATGTTCTGTCTGTTTGTTGTTTTCTTATGCTGTAGGCGCAGATAGGCTTACTTATCCATAGAGGGAGACCCCAAAAAAGCAAAATGCCTTACTCACCTATATCTATACAGAATAAGGTCCAAGATCCAGTCCAAGAAGGTAGAACCACACAGGGTTGTAGTACATTTGCCCTGATATTTTAATGATGTTTTAATTTTTGCTCATGCACTTGGACTCTTGTTGCCATTTGCACATTAGAAGGGGAATTGAAAATTCTGTTGTTGTTTGGATCTGCAAGCGAGGAGGGAGCAGCTAAAATCCTCGGAGGAAAATCTGAAACTTTTTCACAATTTTTAGGTCGAGCATTCGAGAACTCTTGTATATACTTTAGTATATATATATATATATATATATATATATATATATTATCTACTGGCGGTCGCCAGTAGATAGTTATAGTTAGGACCGTGTTTCCACAGGAAATCTGCAACATTCTATTTGGAATAACTTTGGCGCCGGTTGACGAATCCTCGCAAAATTTTCAAAATCGGTGGGTCGCACCGCTCCGCTCCTACCCTAAAAGTCTTGGGGTGATTCGTCAAGTGGGGGCCGAGAAAAAAGGGGGGTCCCAAAACGTGTTTTCCCCATGCATTTTTCCATAGGTCCTTTAGTCGAAGGTACAGCCCGAACGGCTGAACAGCATTACTTGAAATTTGGCAGAGAGGTAGTCCTCAGGTCAGGGAAGTGCCTTTTGCAGGTCTGGTGTCAATCTGTTCAGTAGTTCCTGAGAAAATCAAAAGTAAAATCATATATATATGTGGGCGGAGCCTAACCACACATCTCATCCTGCGATCTTATTGGCTGTCAGCACTTCATCCAAGAAGTGTTGGCAGCCATCTTGGGACCAATATACATGATAGCACCTCATTAAAAAGCATTACAGTTAATAGAAGGTTTTAAGACTTTAGTTACATTATAAATCATTTGTTGATGGTACCATACTCATTTTAGGAATTGTGGTATGTTCTAAGGTGATTTCACCATGTGAAAAAGCCTTCTGCTGGGATATCATGATTGAGAGAAAAATATTTTCTCATGCTTTTCCCACAGAGGTTTGGAAGGTGATCTATAAGCTAAACTGAGAGCTTATTTTCTGTAAATTCACATTATCTTTCTCAGTCATGTGAGAATGAAGTCTGACATTCTCAGTAAAACATGTACATCCAACAAGGGCAGTGACTGCCAGTTGATTCCTTTGTGTTCTACTGCAGCTTCCCAGAGTGTTCCAAAGAACAACTAGAGCGCGGATTCGTGGTGTTGGTGTGCAGTTTCTTAGTCCGGGGTTGGGGGTGGTCTGGGGAGGGGGTGTTGCAAGCCTGGGTGTAGTGTCGGAGGGTGTTTTGGCCCTCTTGGGTGTCCGGGCCGCATGATGGGTGGCTCCATGGCATCTGTTGCTCTTTCGATGTGGCCCTGGGCAGGTCTCCCTTTTGTGGTCCAGTCTGCCGTCCGACAGAGCAGGTGTAGATTTCTTTGTGCTATCGCGCCATAGCGCCTGTTTTGTGTTTTTATCGCAGATTTGTCTGGTCGTTGAGAATGTTGAGGTGTGATGTTGTTGCACCTTTTGGCACGGGAATGCCCACTCTTTATCTCATTAGCGATAGTTGCGGGGGGCCTCTGTGGCGATGTTTTTTCCGGCTGATATCGTGGGTAATCTGGTTGTCTGGTTGTGAGGGCTGTTAGCACCAGTTTGTGAATGGGGAGGTAAATTTATCACGACTTTGGCTGCGATGAAGTGCCGTTAATACGGCGATAGCTCCTTGTAAATATGCCCAATTGTGTAGAAATCTAAGCATCCAGTTAGGAATGGAGGGAAGCTCAATGGCTCATAAAGAGATTAATCTGCCTGGATAACCAATAATCCTCCTTATTCTCTCAAAACTATCAAAAGATATCTGACAGGGATCACCTCCTGAAAATATTGGAGTGTGAAGGAGACACACCTTGGGTAAAAAACAGTAACTCCAAATGCAAAACTATAGATAAAGGTGCAGATTTACTGTTTCTGAGTTCAAAATCAAAAGATTTCATATCCCAACAGGTCAACCACCGAACCTTCAATTGTACAAACACCCAGCTGCCATATATAACACCCCAGCCCAGACAAGAAGTGTACATTTGGAGCATTGAACAAACACCACAAACATTTTGTTTGAACTGATAAGAGAAACCACAGCCACAGGAGGACCACAGACATCTCCCTGGAGATCCATGCCAAGAGCTGCAATGTCAAATGAAAAGATATGCATGATTGCATTCTTATGTTCCCTCTGCCCACCATGGGTGATGCCACACATATTTACTGTCAAGGAACTGCAGAGTAAAGAGGATTCTATTCAAAAGTTACCACAGAGCTTGCATAGGGACCTCTCCCCTAACACCTAAAATTACACTAAACAGAACACCAGCACACGACTTGCACTACGCTGTGCCCTTTTGCACAACACATGGTCCAAGCACATGACTGCAGTTGGTTCCAAACATCAGCAAGGTCATGTTCTGTCTGTTTGTTGATTTCTTATGCTGTAGGCGCAGATAGGCTTAATTATCCATAGAGGGAGACCCCAAAAAAGCAAAATGCCTTACTCACCTATATCTATACAGAATAAGGTCCAAGATCCAGCCCAAGAAGGTAGAACCACACAGGGTTGTAGTACATTTGCCCTGATATTTTAATGATGTTTTAATTTTTGCTCATACACTTGGACTCTTGTTGCCATTTGCACATTAGAAGGGGAATTGAAAATTCTGTTGTTGTTTGGGTCTGCAAGCGAGGAGGGAGCAGCTAAAATCCTCGGAGGAAAATCTGAAACTTTTTCTCAATTTTTAGGTCGAGCATTCGAGAACTCTTGTATATACTTTAGTATATATATATATATATATATTATCTACTGGCGGTCGCCAGTAGATAGTTATAGTTAGGACCGTGTTTCCATAGGAAATCTGCAACATTCTATTTGGAATAACTTTGGCGCCGGTTGACGAATCCTCGCAAAATTTTCAAAATAGGTGGGGCGCACCGCTCCGCTCCTACCCTATAAGTCCCGGGGTGATTCGTCAAGCGGGGGCCGAGAAAAAAGGGGGGTCCCCAAACGCGTTTTTGCCCATGCATTTTTCCATAGGACCTTTAGTCGAAGGTACAGCCCGAACGGCTGAACAGAATTACTTGAAATTTGGCAGAGAGGTAGTCCTCAGGTCAGGGAAGTGCCTTTTGCAGGTCTGGTGTCAATCTGTTCAGTAGTTCCTGAGAAAATCAAAAGTAAAATCATATATATATGTGGGCGGAGCCTAACCACTTATCTCATCCTGAGATCTGATTGGCTGTCAGCACTTCATCCAAGAAGTGTTGGCAGCCATCTTGGGACCAATATACATGATAGCACCTCATTAAAAAGCATTACAGTTAATAGAAGGTTTTAAGACTTTAGTTACATTATAAATCATTTGTTGATGGTACCATACTCATTTTAGGAATTGTGGTATGTTCTAAGGTGATTTCACCATGTGAAAAAGCCTTCTGCTGGGATATCATGATTGAGAGAAAAATATTTTCTCATGCTTTTCCCACAGAGGTTTGGAAGGTGATCTATAAGCTAAACTGAGAGCTTATTTTCTGTAAATTCACATTATCTTTCTCAGTCATGTGAGAATGAAGTCTGACATTCTCAGTAAAACATGTACATCCAACAAGGGCAGAGACTGCCAGTTGATTCCTTTGTGTTCTACTGCAGCTTCCCAGAGTGTTCCAGAGAACAACTAGAGCGCTAACAGTCCTACTTATGATAAACGTATGGCACACCTGAAGCCATCTTGCTTGGATTAAAGTGGTAACTCTTAAAACATTTAATTTAAAAAGGAACAAAATGAGTGGGTTCATTTTTCCGTAAAAAGTATGATTAGTGCTGCAGAAAGAAAAATTAAGGCACATTTTGAGTGACTTCTCAAATCCTCTTCTATTTCATTAAAAAATTCTGACATGCAGACTGAAACATGCACTTTCAATACCAGCAGCAGTTTTCCCTGGTGAGCAGTAGCTTTACTACAGTGATCTAATGAGCAAAAAGAGTGCTAACATTCTGAATTTATGGCAAATGTGTGACACATCTGAATGCCTTCTTGATGGAATCAAAGTAAAAAACTGAAAGTATTTCCTACTGAGGAGACTGCAGTAAATGAGGAAATTAGGAAACTTCAAAACAAATAAGTCTCCCAAGATGGCCACCAGAGACAAAAGAGCCCAAATGTAGCCCAAATATCACCCAGATGTAGCCCAAGTATAGCCCAATGACAGAATGTCCTAGAGTGTTCTTAAAAACAACTAGAGCGCTTACTGTCCTCATTATGACAAAAGTATGGCACACCTGAAGCCATCTTGATTGGAATAAACTGGTAACACTTAAAACATTTAATTTAAAAAGGAACAAAATGAGGGGGTTCATTTTGCCATAGAAATTATGATTAATGCTGAAGAAAGAAAATGAGGGCACATTTTGAGTGACTTCTCAAATCCTCTTCTATTTCATAAAAAAATTCTGACATGCAGACTGAAACATGCACTTTTAATACCAGGAGCAGACTTCCATGGTGAACAGTAGTTTTACTACAGTGATCTAATGAGCAACTAGAGTGCTAACATTCAGAATTAATGGCAAATGTGTGACATATCTGAATACCTTCATGATGGAATCAAAGTAAAAAACTGAAAGCATTTCCTACTGAGGAGACTGCAGTACATTAGGAAATTAGGAAACTTCATAACAAATAAATCTCCCAAGATGGCCACCGGAGACAAAAGAGCCCAAATATAGCCCAAAATCACCTAGATGTAGCCCAAATAAAGCCCAATGACAGAAGTGTGCAAAACACTTATTATTTTGTGTTTTTGATGAGTTATATAGTGCAGACTTGTCAGGTATTGGAGTGCTTTACATGAGCATTGGTTACATCACACAAGAACAAATTTGTTTTGATTGTAGACATGGGGAGACTAAGTGATTTGACCAGAATCACAGAATGTCGAGCTGAAGCAGAAACTCCAACCTGGTTCCCCAGTTGCAAAGTCTGCAGTTCTGGAAGTAACACCACATCCTCTCCCCTAAGTGCAACATTTAATCAAGTGGTCAACTGGATAAAAAAACATAAAGATAACAAATAATTTAAAAATGCTTTGTCGCTATTTGAAAACTCAGAAAATATGTCCTTATTTTAGTCTTTTAGAGCACTAACCATAATTTTGATGCCAATAAGACCCTCTCATATATGTAATTTCTAAAGGAAATGCTCTAGGTATTACAGTTTTGATTACATCAAGATGACGTCAGGCGTTCCACACTTTTGTAATAAATATAGAATGTTAGCAATCTAGTTGTTTATTAGGATACTGTTAAGAGGCAGAGGCCTGGGGCACGGACTCTGAAAATTGAAGGCAGGGTGCAAAGGCAACAATTTAACTACACTGAGCAGGCAGGAAGGGCCGTGGCAGCACAACAGACTATGGAGGGCAGTGGAAAGGGGGGCAAGGGCAACAAACCAACAATACAGGACTTGCAAGAGAGGCTGTGGCAATGTAATAGACCATTGTAGGCAGAAGGAAGAGGCAATGGTAGTACAACCATACATGCCAACAGACCCGATTCAGCCAGGAAACGTCCAATGTTTTTAAGCTCAAATGGGCTTTATTTGATCTGTCTCCTGTCTACAATCTCCTCTTTTTCAATGTAACTCAAAGGGGAAAATCAATACCCCAGTTTTTTTCAAAATTTCCCTCTTACCAAGTTCAAAATGTTCGCAAGTATGGTACATTGGATCATGGAAGGAAATGGGGTAGGGACATGGACTTGGATAACAGAGGACAGGAGGGACATGGAGAGGTGCACCAAACTGACCCTGCAGGGCAGGCATCAGGGTTTGCAGCAGCATAATACACCACACAGGGCATGCGGGACGGGAGTGCAGCACAACAATCCATAGAAAGCAAGAGGGAGGGGACAGGACCATGCACATGGACAACAGAGAACGGAGGGGCAAGAGGCAATGGTAGCTAGCTGACCATAATGGACAGACAGGAGAGAAAGCTGCAGCATAACAGACCATAAAGGGCAGGAGGGATGGATCAGGGGCATTACAATGGAACAGACAAGCCAGTAGGGAGGGAGTAGGGGTCTGCACATGTAAACAGAGGGCTGGGGGCAAGGGGGCAGGGCAGGAGCAGCAAGGTAGCCATGGAGGTCAGGCAGGATGGGCACTAGAAGCAAGACACACCATGAAGAGCAACAGTGAGACTGTGATGGCATACACACAGACCATGGAGGGAAGGTGGGAGGGGGTCAGGGGCAGCTAACTGACCACACAGGGAAGGTGGGATGGGCCATGGCAGCACAGAAGACCATGCATGGCAAGTGGGAGGGTTAGTGGCAGCACAATGGCTATGATGGGCAAGAAGGAGGGTGCAGGGGCATGCACAAAGGACGATGGAGGATAGAAGGGAGGGTCAGGACCTGTGCACAGACAAGAAAGTTCAGGGGAAGGGGCCTCACAACAGACTGCACGGGGCAGGCAGGAGGAGCAGTTGCAGCACAACAGACCAGGGAGGGCAGAAGGGTGTGGCAGTACAATGGACCATGTAGGACAGGAGGAAGAGGATAGGGGCATGGCATGTGGATAGGCAGGGTGGAGGTGGCTGGGACAGGTTACAGTCATCTGACAATGCTAGGCAGGTGGGAGGGGAGTGGCAGCTCAACAGAACACTCAGAGTAGATAGGAATGGCAGGTCCATGGAACATGGTGGGCAAAAAGAATGGAGCAGGGGCATGCACAAAGACATCGGAGGGCAGGGGGAAGGAGAATAGGGGCAGCAAGCTAAGCACAGAGTTTAAGCAGGAGGTCAATGATGGGGCATAGAATTGGGCAATGGAGGGCAGGAGGAGTGGACTGGTACATCATACTAAATTGAGGGCAGTGGCAGCACATCAGACCATGCATGGCAGGAGGGAGGAGGCTAGTCCATGGATTCACACAACAGAGGATAGGGAGGAGGGGGATGGGACAGCAAGCTAACTGTTCAGAGAAGGCGGGTATTAGGAACTTTATTGTTTTTAAAACGTGTGTCTGTGCGAACTACTTAAAATATGAACAAGTATGCAGCATAATCTCACTTTTATTCAGGAAGAAGAGGACGTTTGTGACTGTGACTCCGGGCTCACTTGGCAGAAACACCCCCTGACCCTCCACCCCCTATCGCAAAATGTAATGCCCCTCAAAAGGGTAGGTGAACACAGTGTTATATAGAACATAGTCCTGAGAGCACGATTGAAAATGAAAACTAGATATAGTGTATGGTATAAACTATGCACCAAAAAGTGTGATATAAGATGAACCAGTCGTGAAATATAATATGCAATACATTGTGCGCAATAACAGATTCATTGGAGAGCACGAGATAGCACAGGCACTAGCGCGTGCTATGCGATATGCGCCTTGGAGTGTAATATGCACAGGGCAGTGTTGTGTAACCTAACTAGTCTCTAAAGTTGTAATATAAAATATGTGCTGGGGAGTGTAACGTTGCATATGCACTGTGACAAAGATATGGATCCCAGATTGTAATATGTATGGCAAAGCACTGTGCGTTATAACATAGACATCGAGGAAGGCACGTTAGATGGGGCAATATAACCCGTGTGAAGACAAGTGTGGCATGACATATTCACGGGGTGGTGTTACAGTGCACATGGGCTAGAGAGTGTCATAGCATATGCACCAGCTGGTGGAATACAACACAGAGGTGTGTGGCACTCAGCAGGCAATGGTGGGTGTAACACAGCATTGGGCTCTGCCAGGAGTGCGCTGTGACTCTCAAGTGATGTTCGTCCCCTTTCCAGAGAGTAAAATAAAAAGTATTACACATCCGGCAGTGGATGTGTGTTTTATTAACCGTGAGGGGGGTTTCTTGCATAGTTTTGGTCGAATTTTTGTCGAATCCCCTTTGAATGGCTTGGTGTGCATGTGTATTAAATGTGCCCGTCAATAGCTACCCATGTTTGTATAAATAAACGACAAGGGTGTCTACCGGGATTAGGCACGGTAGGGCATCAGACATGTCAGAGCTTCACTAGTGGTGTAAATACATTCCACGTGGATTCATTGCATGCATAGTCGCCTTTTAATGAATATCACGCAAATCGTCATGGTGATAGGTATGTACGGTTTGTCCAGCATGTCCTAGGTGCGTCTATAAATATATATTTTTTAAAAATAATAAAAAACAGTGGCCGGCCCTGGGGATTGGGGTAAAAAAAATATAATTAGGAGACGGGCCCTGGGGGATGGAGTCATCAGGGCCAATAAATTAGAATAAGAAGGGGAACCACACAGCCCCCCTTCTTAAAAAATTAAAATAAATAAAAGACTGGCATCGTGCCGGAGGCCATGCCCCCTCCGTGCAGTACTCTGCAAACGCGCCCCCAACAGGCATCTCCAGTATGCGCCAGGGAGCTGCGCTGCAGACAGGTGTTCTGAGGCCAAGCCCCTTTTTACACCTCTCTGCAACGCAGCTCTGTGGCACTTACTGGAGGTACCTAGTGGTCTAGTTTGACCCTAGGGACCCTTAGGATTCAAGGGGACTTAATCTCTCAACTTAGAACAGCCACAGGGCGCGTTTACACAGTGGTAAAGGGAGGGGACGGGGCCTGAGGTGACGTGTGCAAACACGCACTATGGCACGTTTTACATTGGGGATATAATTTCCCTTCAATACTGAGGGCCCCTGGGGGCTAACTAGCCCACCAAGTGCTTCCAGTAAGCGCCACTGAGCTGCATTGCAGAGAGGTGGTCCAGGCCGTGCCACTTTTTACACCTCTCTGCAACGCAGCTCTGTGGCACTTACTGGAGGTACCTAGTGGGCTAGTTGGACCCTAGGGACCCTCAGGATTCAAATTAACTTAATCTCCCAACTAAAAACGGACACAGGGTGTGTTTACACAGTGGTGAAGGGAGGGGACGGGGCCTGAGTTAACGTGTGCAAAAACGCCCTGTGGCCTGTTTTAAGAGGTAGTTTTAATCCCCATGCCCTATTATATACTAGGGGCTTACAGAGGAGGTCATGCTAATCACAGGGGGACCCCAACGCATAATGTTAGTGTATGTAGGTGTTTTCACTGTATTCTAAGTGTCTTTTAACATAGCACTGGCTCTAGGACTGGTTAGTCAGACTCAGTTACCACCAGTATCCGTCTGAAAAAGTTGAGGGTACAGGATGATTTTGCAACAAGGCTTCTTTCAGCTCTTCTTTTTGTTCTTTCTGCACGTTATCCTTCTTCCTGCACTTATCTTCGTATTTGAGGACTTCTGTTGCTTCTTTCTGCACTTCTTTTGTTTCTTTCTGTGCATTTTTTCTTCTTTCTTCACATGTCCTATCTCTGTAGGCATTTAAAAAACCTTTGAAATTCACAGAAAAAACCATAGATTTCAGGCACGTTATAGTTAGGAATTAGCATTTAAAAAACCTCAGAAATTCACTGAAAAAACCATATGTTTCATGGGTGTTATAGTTAGCTGGACTTTTCACTTGTACAAAACCATTGAAATTCCCCCGTTATAGTTAGTTCAGCTAACTATAACTCGTGCGCCCGCAATGCACTGCTGATGACTTCACATATTACATCACTCATGACATGGTCAGTGACATCACTCATGACATCACTGATGACATCACTCATGACATCATCCTTGTGATAGAGTGGCAGACCTCCTCTCACCCTAATATAACCTTTGATACACACATTCAAAAATAGAGACTCAAATTTTCAAAACAATGAACATACCAATACCAGTTACAACAACCTCTTCAGTAATTCTAAGATCCACATACACATCCACTCATTCACCAACAGTCCTATACAGTCACTCATACATGTACTCACTCATCATATGTACTCATACACCTATACATCCTGTTACACAATGCCACTCATCCAGAGAGTTACTCACACACATAGTCACTCATGCTAATAAAGAATCAAACATACATTTACTTGCATATACAGTTATACACACACCACCACACTTACTTCTACGGAAACTTACACATACTTAGTCTTTTAAACAATCACTTATAGAAACACATACTTATTCATACAGGAACTCTTTCAATCTCTCACTCTCAGATATACTCACATATATACACCAATTGTCACATATACTAGTTTAAAACATATGAAGTTACTCAGAAAGACACTATTGAGAAAGTCATTCACTCACTAACACACCCATACACACACTCATCCACCCATACAGTACTGCACACATGCTGTGTTCAACACATACACACAGTGAGTCACTCATTCATGCACCTATGCACTACGTAATACCCCCCACCGAACCATGCAGACACTCAGACTGCTACTCAAAAAAACAACTAATAACCTATATAGACACCCATGTAGCTACTCACCAACCCATGCAGCCACTTATACACAAAGTGAGAGACTGATACAGATATTTACATATTTAAACATTACTCACTAAGCCATGTATTCACTATGATACACTTAATCAGTCAGTTACACAATCAATTTTTCAAAAACAAATCATCCATTTAGACACTTATATACCCATTTATTCTTCCATCTACCTTGAGATATACATATATAAAACATATTTAATTTTCAGAAAAACACACATTCACTGGATGATGTCATCAGTGATGTCATTTGAGATGTCATCAGTGATGTCATGAGTGATGTCACTGACCATGTCATGAGTGATGTAATATGTGACGTCATCAGCAGTGCATTGCGGGCGCGCGAGTTATAGTTAGCTGAACTAACTATAACGGGGGAATTTCAATGGTTTTGTACAAGTGAAAAGTCCAGCTAACTATAACACCCCAGAAACCTATGGTTTTTTCAGTGAATATATATATATATATATACATATATATATATATATATATATTCACTGAAAAAACCATGGGTTTCACACACGTTATAGTTAGGAATTAGCATTTAAAAAACCTTAGAAATTCAGTGAAAAAACCATAGGTTTCACACACGTTATAGTTAGGAATTAGCATTTAAAAAACCTTAGAAATTCAGTGAAAAAACCATAGGTTTCACACATGTTATAGTTAGCTGGACATTTTACTCGTAAAAAACCAATGAAATTCCCCCGTTATAGTTAGTTCAGCTAACTATAACTCGCGCGCCCGCAATGAACTGCTGATGACGTCACATATTACATCACTCATGACATGGTCAGTGACATCACTCATGACATCACTGATGACATCTCAAATGACATCACTGATGACCTCACTGATGACATCATCCAGTGAATGTGTGTTTTTCTGAAAATTAAATATGTTTTATATATGTATATCTCAAGGTTGATGGAAGAATAAATGGGTATATTACTGTCTAAATGGATGATTTCTTTTTGAAAAATTGATTATGTAACTGACTGATTAAGTGTATCATAGTGAATACATGGCTTAATGAGTAATGTTTAAATATATAAATATCTGTATCATTTTTTCACTTTGTGTATAAGTGGCTGCATGGGTTGGTGAGTAGCTACATGGGTGTCTATATAGGTTATTAGTTGGTTTTTTGAGTATCAGTCTGAGTGTCTGCATGATTCGGTGGGGGGTATGACGTAGTGCATAGGTGCATGAATGAGTGACTCACTGTTTGTATGTGTTGAACAGAGCATGTGTGCAGGACTGCATGGGTGGATGAGTGTGTGTATGGGTGTGTTAGTGAGTGAATGACTGTCTCAATAGTGTCTTTATGAGTAACTACATATGTTTAAAACTAGTATATGTGACTATTGGTTTATATATGTGAGTATATGTGAGAGTGAGAGATTGAAAGAGTTCCTGTATGAATAAGTATGTATTTCTATAAGTGATTGTTTAAAAGACTAAGTATGTGTAAGTTTCCGTAGAAGTAAGTGTGGTGGTGTGTGTATAACTGTATATGCAAGTAAATGTATGTTTGATTCTTTATTAGCATGAGTGACTATGTGTGTGAGTAGCTCTATGGATGAGTGGCATTGTGTAACAGGATGTATAGGTGTATGAGTACATATGATAAGTGAGTACATGTATGAGTGACTGTATTGGACTGTTGGTGAATGAGTGGATGTGTATGTGGATCTTAGAATTACTGAAGAGGTTGTTGTAACTGTTATTGGTATGTCCATTGTTTTGTAAATTTTAGTCTCTATTTTTGAATGTGTGTATCAAAGGTTTTATTAGGGGAAGAGGAGGTCTGCCACTCTATCACAAGGATGATGTCATCAGTGAGGTTATCAGTGATGTCATTTGAGATGTCATCAGTGATGTCATGAGTGATGTCACTGACCATGTCATGAGTGATGTAATATGTGACGTCATCAGCAGTTCATTGCGGGCGCGCGAGTTATAGTTAGCTGAACTAACTATAACGGGGGAATTTCATTGGTTTTTTACGAGTAAAATGTCCAGCTAACTATAACATGTGTGAAACCTATGGTTTTTTCACTGAATTTCTAAGGTTTTTTAAATGCTAATTCCTAACTATAACGTGTGTGAAACCTATGGTTTTTTCACTGAATTTCTAAGGTTTTTTAAATGCTAATTCCTAACTATAACGTGTGTGAAACCCATGGTTTTTTCAGTGAATTTGCAAGGTTTTTTAAATGCTAATTCCTAACTATAACGTGTGTGAAACCCATGGTTTTTTCAGTGAATTTGCAAGGTTTTTTAAATGCTAATTTTTTTTTTTCTTCTATTTTTTCTAACATATTTTTATTTTAATTTTCTTACCTTTTATAAAGACTATGATGAAATTTTTAAAATTCTTTAATATGTTTTTTTTTATATATTTTTTAAAATAAACATGTACAATTTATTTGCAGTACTTTTTTTCTATTTTTTTTTTTATTTTTTTAGTACGCGTACCGTAAGCTCACGGTAAGCGTACGGTTTACGCAACGTCCGTAATTTTCCTACGCTGCTTGCGTATAGTTACGCAATTTGCGTAGCCGCGCGTACTCCGCGTGGGACGCGTACGCGTGTACGCTACACGCGCACGTTACGCGGAAGTGCCGGGAGTGACTGTTATGCGCATGCGCGCAAGCGCGTGTCTTTTTTACGCGCATGCGCACTTTTGCCGTAAGCGTACCGTAAGCGTACCGTAAGCGTACGGTAGGTCATGTGATCATGAAACACAACTTTTGATTGGTTGAAACTACTTTCAGTTCTAGAACTCTCCTACACCACACCCATTCCCCTCATTTCTGCTTGTGATCCCTTGGGAGAAGGAGCTGGTTTGTCTTTGGGATACGATGGCAGAACAGCAGAGCTCTTCTGAGAGTGAGGCTAGCACTAGCAGCACTGTCTTGAGGCAGAGATCGAGGAAACAAAAGCCCTCTTATGTATGGGATTATTTTACTTTTCCTGAAGGCCAGCAAAAGGTAAATGCACCCTTAGTGACTTGTAAGCTGTGTAAGCGTGTACTTTCTAGAGGTAATCCTAACAGGAAGTATTCCTTTGGGAATCACACCATGAAGAGACACCTCCAGGATGTACACAGAAGGACACATGGTCATCTTTTTGGAGGTAACTCTTCAGAAAGACAAGCCAGTACATCCACAGCAGCTCAGCCTGAACCATCATCTGCAGGGCTGACTCCTTCTTCTGCAGGTCAGGTGAGCCCTTCATCTGTGGGGGGAGAATCTCCTTTTGCTGGCCCTCTGGAAATCAACCCTCGATTTCGGAAGGTTGATATTCGATGCACATTTTGTCAAGATCTAATTTGCTATAGGGAGACCAGTGTTTCCCTAGTGAACAACAAAATAGATCAGCACATTTGTCGCTTTGAATAATTTTCCCATGCTTCCTTTCCTCTGTCCCTGCATGAACACAACGGTTCTTTTAAGAGCCAACCTTATCTTTCATCTTTTTTTTACATATGTTTTTAAAAACTTTTTTTTATTTTTTTTTACCGTACGCGTACGGTGCGCATACTTTTTTTTTTTTTTTTTTTTAAAAACACTAAAAATCAATAAACACATTACAAGGTCCTTGAGAGACTACAATTATTATTATTGACTTACCATACTCACTGAAAAAATATTTATTCATTTGTTTTTTTAAAAGATAGTTTTAAAAATGTTTGTAGTTTTCGAAAATTTTCTATATCTATCTGGAAAAAAAGAAAAAAGTATTAATATTTTTAAAACATTTTATAATACAGTACACATATTTACATTTTTTTCCATAAAATATTTTTGCCTTATTTTTGCTGTTTTCAGAATATATTGCATTTCACTATAAATTGTGAAAGCAATTGCATTCATCATTTTACAGCGGGCAAAAAAAAATAACAATCACAAAGATTGTATTAAAAAAGCCCTGATTCTTTTTTTACTTAAACTTAACATTATAGAAATGCATAATATTCTAAAAAAATATCATCTAATACCAATACTTATTTCTTTAAAATACCGTCTGATATGTTTGTTTCAGAAGTATAATCACAATATTATATCTCAAATAACTCCAAAATACATCTGATTTCATTTCCTTTAGACCAAATAGTAATTTTAAAATTCTTTTTTGATTAAATTTCCAATGGTAATCCAATAAAATTCTAAAGTTTTATTTGTACAGATCTCACCGATTCTCTGTAACAATTCCTTTATTGTATTTAAATATATTACTACATTTCTTTTCACAATAGTCACAAAACGAAATTTCTATGCCAATTTGAATGCACACTAACTGCTCTTTTTTTTGGGCAAGTGAAAATCACTTTTACAAACTGTCACATTATGAAACCACTTTTCAGATTTTTTAAAAAGCCCATGTCCAGACTGCTACACTACAGCAAGGGCAACCAGCCTTAGTGATGCTGAATGTATTTGCATTACAGACTGAAACCTGAAAACCCCACTCGCTTGTAAATACTGTGCATGACTATACATGGCAAGCACATGGGTGTGTGCTAAGACTCTGCTTCTTCCCCCAAAAATTCGCTCCCCCTTTCCATCTAATGCAACTGTGAAATCACCAGAGCAAGACGCAATAAATCTCTGCCTATAATTCCTCTCTGCACACAGAGTCATGTTTTCACATTAGTCCCAAAACGAAATTTCTTTGCCAATTTGAAAGCACACTTACTGCTCTTTTTTTTTTTCGGCGCAAGTGAAAATCACTTTTACAGACTGACACATTATGAAACCACTTTTTTTGATTTATTTAAATGCACATGTCCAAACTGTTTTTTCAGACCACCACCATGTGTATTCTCGGTGACTGCCTACACTCCAGCAAGGGCAACCAGCCTTAGTGATGCTGAATGTATTTGCATTACAAACTGAAACCTGAAAACCCCACTCGCTTGTAAATACTGTGCATGACTATACATGGCAAGCACATGGGTGTGTGCTAAGACTCTACTTCTTCCCCCAAAAATTTGCTCCCCCTTTCCATCTAATGCAACTGTGAAATCACCAGAGCAATACGCAATAAATCTCTGCCTATAATTCCTCTCTGCACACAGAGTCATGTTTTCACATTAGTCCCAAAACTAAATTTCTTTGCCAATTTGAAAGCACACTTACTGCTCTTTTTTTTTTCGGGGCAAGTGAAAATCACTTTTTACAAGTGAAAATCACTTTTACAGACTGACACATTATGAAACCACTTTTTTTGATTTATTTAAATGCACATGTCCAAACTGTTTTTTCAGACCACCACCGTGTGTATTCTCGGTGACTGCCTACACTCCAGCAAGGGCAACCAGCCTTAGTGATGCTGAATGTATTTGCATTACAGACTGAAACCTGAAAACCCCACTCGCTTGTAAATACTGTGCATGACTATACATGGCAAGCACATGGGTGTGTGCTAAGACTCTGCTTCTTCCCCCAAAAATTCGCTCCCCCTTTCCATCTAATGTAACTGTGAAATCACCAGAGCAATACGCAATAAATCTCTGCCTATAATTCCTCTCTGCACACAGAGTCATGATTTCACATTAGTCCCAAAACGAAATTTCTTTGCCAATTTGAAAGTACACTTACTGCTCTTTTTTTTTTCGGGGCAAGTGAAAATCACTTTTGACAAGTGAAAATCACTTTTACAGACTGACACATTATGAAACCACTTTTTTTGATTTATTTAAATGCACATGTCCAAACTGTTTTTTCAGACCACCACCATGTGTATTCTCGGTGACTGCTACACTCCAGCAAGGGCAACCAGCCTTAGTGATGCTGAATGTATTTGCATTACAGACTGAAACCTGAAAACCCCACTCGCTTGTAAATACTGTGCATGACTATACATGGCAAGCACATGGGTGTGTGCTAAGACTCTGCTTCTTCCCCCAAAAATTCGCTCCCCCTTTCCATCTAATGTAACTGTGAAATCACCAGAGCAATACGCAATAAATCTCTGCCTATAATTCCTCTCTGCACACAGAGTCATGTTTTCACATTAGTCCCAAAACGAAATTTCTTTGCCAATTTGAAAGCACACTTACTGCTCTTTTTTTTTTCGGGGCAAGTGAAAATCACTTTTACAGACTGACACATTATGAAACCACCATGTGTAACTACAACAAAAACAATTTCCATTTCTATTATTCCTTTCTTAAGTTACCACATACATCCCCTCTCAAACTGTAAACTCACCTTTAAAATTAGTTAGTTGTGAAAGAAATGTGACACTCAAACAGCAGATTATCAGAGCCAGGATCTCTGTTGTGTTCACCTCTCTCCTCTCAGCAGAACCAGATAATGGCAAACTTTCCCTCTATTTTTCCACACATATACTTGTAAGTTTCAAATCTCAGTGCTTCCCCCTTTTTTTCAAATGTAATCACACATTTCTATTGGTTGAAAACCAACCCTTTTCCAAAAGTACCCTTCCCCCAACTTGACTTCTGCCTAGTACCCTTCCCCCAACTTGACTTCTGCCTGCTACCATAGCAACAGCTCATGGAACACTGCTGTGTTGAGTTAGGTCAGAAGTTCGCCAAACAATGTTTCAATTCCACAGAGCAAGAGTGCTTGACTTTTCAAACCTAACAGCAAATCCATAGTACTGTTCTTTGGTTACACATTTTTTTTTACCAATACAAAACATGCTTCTATTAATTTACACATACAGCCTAGTTTTTATTCTAGAATGGTATGAAACAGCCAATCAGTTCTTTTTGTTTTGAAAAAAATATGTATGCCTCCATTTCCAAACTGTCTTTCTTTTCATATTGCCATTCTACTGAAAGACACCTCCTGAGTGCATCCAGTTCTCCTTTGAAGATGTTCACAGTGTGGATTGTAGGGCACAGCTATGTCTTCTGGAGTGAAAAGTTTGCAGAGAAAACAGGTATGGTGAGAGACCTTGCTTTGCCAAATGTAGACATTAAATGGATTGGTCAGAGAGGGTTAAAGTGGCACCAATTGATGCCATTGGTGAAATCCTTCATTCAAATCCAACACCCTGACCTCATAATAGTGCACTGTGGTGGCAATGACCTAGGCACTTTGACTGGGGTAGGTCTGGAAATGCTTATGAAGGACACCTTTGCACAACTGTTTACACTTTTCCCTAAAACTGCCTTTGTGTTTTCCAACATATGCCAAAGGCAAAAATGGAACTGGTCCAATCATTTCTGTCCACAGATTGACAAAGCAAGAAAGCACGTCAACAAATCTGTTTCTGCTTTCCTCCGTGACTATGGTATGGGTGCCATTTACCACAACAACTTGCGTTATGACATGCAAGACATTTATAGAGTAGATGGTGTGCACTTCAATGATGAAGGGAACAGAGTCTTCCTCTTGAACCTTAGACTCTGCATCGGTACTTACTTGTAGGTACCACTAAAAAAATGACTTCATAAACACAACAGCTCTTTTTAGAGCTCCCTAATTTCTAAACTCTTAAATCTGCTTTTCATTTATTTATTTTTATTTTTTTTACCGTACGCTTACCGTAAGCTTACCGTACGCGTACCCCGTGATTTTTTTTAAAATCAATAAATGTTTTTTTTGTACTTTTCTGTCCTTCTTTGACCCCCTTACAAATGTTAGGGGGTCTGTAACTCTCCTCATTGCCCCCTTTCCTTGATTTCACTCTTTTTTTTCAGAGTGAAATACACAAAATGGCGGCCGCCGCTTCCTGGTTTCGGCCGATTCGAATGTTTACTAAGATCTAAGAGCCAATCAGAATCGCGCTCGCGCACGCCACCGTACGCTTACCGTAAGCGTACGGTAAGCGTACCGTAAGCGGGCTCAGATATATATATTGATTTAAAGGCTATTTTCTCAGAATCTACTGAACAGATTTACACCAAACCTACAAAAGGCACTTCCTTGACCTAGGGACTACCTCTCTGCCAAATTTTGAGTAATTCTGTTCAGCCGTTCGGGCTGTAGCTCGTTCTAAAGGTCCTATGGAAAAATGCATGGGAAAAACGCGTTTTGGGACCCCCCTTTTATCTCAGCCCCTGCTTGACGGATCCCCCCGAGACTTTCAGGGTAGGAGCGGAGCGTAGCGCCCCACCTATTTTGAGAAATTCGCGAGGATTCGTCGACCGGCGCCAAAGTTATTCAAAATAGAATGTTGAGGTTTTCCTATGGAAACGTGGTCCTAACTATAACTACCTACTGGCGACCGCCAGTAGGTAATATATATATATATATATATATATACTTATAGTGGGTTTAGAGCCCAACCACTGCTTTCATTTGTCTGTTTCAGTGTCCTTTAAAAATACTTGCCTGCTAGTTGTCAATCCTTCCTCTTGTTCCTCCTTTTCTCTTTGGTTTCCTCCCACAGCAGCAAGGATTAACTACTATATAGTTACGCACATTTGGGGGACTATTTCTTTTCATTTGTTTCCTGCTCTCACATCCCTCACCCTTCCTGCCACTTCTTCCACCTCCTCACTTGTGCTACATGCTCACCCCCACCTATTCTGCATTTCTGTGTGTTTATTCCTTATAGTTCATATTGATCTCCCCCTTGTCCTCCTCTCCCTGAACTTGTCTTTCACCCATCATGGAAATGAAATACTGTTTCACAGAATTCTGGGACATGTAGTTCTTTTTTCTTTAGACTGCACCATGTGCACGAATAGCACGTGCTACAGGGACTACAAATCCCATCATGCCAACCGCTTTCTCAGTGCGCTTTAATATGAGCTCCATTCCAGCTGTGTGTGCCGTAGCGGAGTTTGGAAGATCACAAAGGAAGCGGATAGGGGCTCAGGAGACAGCAGCAGGGAAATACTGGTTCGGCAGACCCTCACTATAGCAGCCAGCAGAGCGCAATTTACAAATTAGTCAAAAACACCAAGATTACTTCAATTCCTCCGACTCCGGCCATTTCATAAAGTCTGGAGTGGATGCTTCGCTTGGTATGGTAGTGTGCCCAGTCTGGCAAAAATCATCCCGACCTGGGGCGTTTTGATTTAAGGAGGGCTAGAAAGCACATAACTAGCTAATAATAGTTAACAGCATGTGCGTGCCCTGGGGGCAGAAGTCGAACAATGGCCCTTGCCCTTGCCTTTGTTGCGGCTCTGGTGTTAACATGCCTGGCAACTAATTAGACAGAGAAGCCACAGTGCTTGTAGCTAATTGGCAAACACAGACAGTTTCACGTACTGATAGCTGTGCTCCTTGGGCCGAGATGGGGGACCGGGGAGCTGTAGACAAGGGGAGGGCCCCAGAGCGTTAGCTAAGGGTGGGTTTATTGTCCTCCGGAGAAGCAGCTCATCTGTGAATCTACGCGGGCTGGATGAAAGGGAGAGCTCAGAGGGGGAGCTTGTCCCATTCTTTGGGGACTACTGGGTTGTGTGATAAGATAGAGACCGCATTTCTGCTCTCACCGTCTATTTCCCTGTAATGGGATTGTAACGGCCTAAACAATCTGCTAATAAGAACAAAACACGCCCATCCGTGCAGCCCAATCTGCAACTGTTTTCTTAAAATAGCCCCACGTGTGAATTCTCACATCAAAGCCATGAAGAAAAGAAATGCTTCGTCCATCAGTAGATGTTAGCTTAAATGCAGACATCACACATGCAACGCGCCTCTCGCTGAAACACCATGCATGCTTGTGACACGTTTTAAATTGTGAACAAGTTGATTTTAAATGTGTCATATCTAATGACAGAGGCATGGCCTTTAGAAAGGGTGAGACAGATATTGTCGGAGTAGTTCGATATATATGGTTACATTGAACTTTATGTATAAAACACCAACATACATTAAAATGTGTGCAAAGAAGTGTCCCCTTACTCGAATGGAGAAAGCTTGCAGGGTACCGTATTGACAAAGTTGTACGATAATGATGCTATCACCGGAGCTCGCGCATAAAAACTGATGATAAGAGTTGTGTACTCGTGAGCGAGCTGCGTCTCACATGAGGTCTAACCCAGGGGCACCCTCTAGTGCAAATGTCTACTCGTAGTAAAAAGCCTATGGGAAAACTTGTGATATTGGTAATTAACTGGAATTTACAGGTATCATGAGTAGGAAAATTAAGAAATTTTGAGCCTGCTTATATTTGGTGTTAAAATTTAATGCAAACGTATGTCTCACTCCATTTCTAGATTTGGCACTGCATTGAATTCTAGAAACATTTGCACCATGGCCCCCCGCCTTATGCCCCGTTTGCGTATATAAACAAGCATTTTCAATGAAATAGGTCTCGCTTTTGCGAGAGTTAGAGCTATTGGCATTGTAAATGACAATGCCTTTTATTTATGTGTTGTTTTTCAAAACCGATTAAAAAAAGGTATTGACATTGATAATGTTAATAGCCTAAACTCTTGCAAATGCGAGACCTATTGCATTGTAAATGCTTGTTATTCGTGTTGGGACATTTTGGCTAGTGTCTAGTTTCTTCCCCCAAAAGAGTACAGTAAAGAATTTAGGAATTCAAATGGCGCTGCCCTCACCTTCAAGGGTCAAATCTATTTACAGAATGGCTCTTGTTTTAGGCTGTTACAATCCTTGAAAAAGTTCCTACCTCCCCTATCTGTTCATTGTGATGAAAATGGTGATTCAAGCATTAATAACTTCCAAACTTGACAATAGCTTCGCACTTTACCTGGGTCTTCCAGACTAAATTTGCCATAGACTTCAAGTGGTGCAGAATGCAGCAGCACAAATTCTTCTCAACCTTTCTCTACGAACTTATATGACCCCACATTTAAAAAGGCTTCACTGGCTTCCGATTAAAAAGAGGATTCTTCTTAAAGCCTTGAGCCTGGTTTATAAAGCCTTACATGGCAAAGGAGCAGTGTACCTGAGGAGAATTTGTGCTTATGCCCCACCCAGAAATTTTCGGTCATCCCATGGCTATTTGGGCAGAATTCTAAAAATCCGCAGGCCAGGACTGGAGGCATATCCTTTTCTTATCATGGGCCGGTGTCCTACAATAAGCTTTCCTTGGAACTTTGTGCCACACCAGAAATGTCCATCTTTAAGAAGAAATTAAAAACATGGCACTTCCAACACGCATGATTTTATGCTCAGCACTACCGTAAGCAGCCTACATTCAGCACAAGGACACTCCTTGGAGTTTGTGTGCCCTTTATAAATCTCAATCATCATTATCATTCATTTATGAAAATGAAATTCTATCTTTATCAACAACATCGTCAGCTGCGAACCAACCCTGGCTTCTGAGACCTAGGCCCGAGGTCACAAATTGATAGCACACAGGTGGTGCGACAAGTAGCCTGCAGACAAACACACAAACAGGAAACCTTAAATCAATTCCACAGATATGTGCAGCAACATTACAATAGGCAAAGGAGATTGGCCCCAATAAAGCACACATGGCCGGAGGACGTACGTGTGCTCCTAAAACACCATAAAGTCAGATATCACATGAGTTTGGAACATATAGCCAATCAGGACATAGCACACGTAGTGATCACGTGCTCCCTATGTCAGACATCTGGACACATTACCCACTGGCCACATTGTGTCCATGCAAGGTTGAGTTCCACCTGCATTTTACATCAAACAATTATTATATGACTCAAAAGTCAGCAACATACATACCTCACCTTATATGGATCATCGGAAAGCTTTTATTACCTACGATGAACTGTATAAAAAAGGCTACAGATCAATCATAAATTGAGACAGTCCTCAGAGCCTTTGCATGTAACTGTTCACCCAGCTGCTATGTTTAATTAAACAAACTGTTCCTGTTTTTCCAAACACGTCTTGCCTCTTGGTTTTTTCAAGGTATTTCATGCTCAAATAACACTGGGAATATCTAGGCCTTACCACAGAACGCTGATGGGCTGCAGTTGGAAAATACCCACCATGGACCAAGAAGGGACTGTTGCGCTGCTCTACCTACAGAGTTAGTGGCCAGACCTATACATTTTCCACTGTCAGAAAAACGGTCATTCAAGAATATCTAAAGTAAAATACTTTTTTTATAGCCTATTCTAAAATATTTCCCACAGAGAAGGTTCACATGTTAAGTGCAACACAATAGACAAAGGGCCTTATTACAAGTTTGGTGGTACATAGGACTGCCAAACCCACGGTGGTGGTCCAACCACCACCACCACCACACTGTGGTTCCAACTGAGAGTATTATTAGTAGTGGCTGGTATAAGGACAATGTTGTGGGGGAAGCATGGAGGGGCATGGGGAAAGCATGCTGGGGAGCACATGGGGAGAGCGAGGGGGCTGAAATTATTTTAAAAAAAGAAAAATTCCCTACCCATCTTTTGCTCGCCATGCTGCTCCATGGACTTCCTGTTTTGGCACAAGCTGAAGCTCCCAGCTTCCCCTGCAGCCAATCCCCACGCTGCTCTCACAATGTGCCTGCTGATCTCTCCACCAAGCAATTTAGCTGGGTTGGAGACATGTCAGTGCACATGATGGTTTGGCCAGCCTAAGATAGTCAGCCAAACTGTCATGTGTACTGACAGCAGGGCCCACCACTCTTCCCCTCCGGCAGTGCTGAGGCTCCACCCCCAAGACTCAGCAGCAAGACAAAAAGTAAAGTGATCTGCATTGGGATAATTCTATTTTTTGATTGCCTCTGCTGTTAGTGGGGTAACGCTCCTCCGTCATAGTGGAGGAGATGCTCCTCAGTATTTTGAGTGTGGCAGTCAGATCGCCACAGCAAAGCTGCGACCACTGGGGCTCAAGGATCCTGCAGCAGTCGCACAGCAGTCAGGAACACATTTATGCTGGTGGTGCTGCTGCTCCACTACCAAGCATATTAGGAGTTGCCTGTTCACCGGCCTTTTCATGGCAGTGAGCCTGCCATGGAAAGGGTGGCAGAATGGCAACAATGGGACCCTAACAGGGCACCCTGACACTCCTGGGCCTAGGGGTGCATGTGGGGGGGCACATGTAATCCCCCTCTGGTTTTGCACCTCCAGCTCCTGCATGGTGTTGCATGTATGGCATACCATGCAAGAAGGTGCCGTTGGCTCTCTGAGAATCGCAGTCTGCATGTCAGGCTCTTCAATGAGCCTAACAGACCACTACCTTAGACCACTGATTGAACTCTTAATCTGGTGGGCGGCAGCACCACAGCTTTGTTGGTCCTACAGCGGATGGTTCTAGGACCATCAAAGTTGTGTTAAGGCTGCAAGATTTATGCTAGTCAAGACCATTATGCGAGAGCACCTGTCACTTGGCAGCAGTGACATGGCTGTAATTTTTTGGACATGAATACCAAATCTGTTGGAATTAAGAAAAAGAGCAATGATCCATACCCTCAAATAAATATTGGAACCAGACTATACCTCGTGGTTTCCAAGATTTCCAATGTAAAGGTGTAAGATTCCTCTTCAATTAATTCCAATACTCAGCTTGAAGATGTGAAAGAAGTTTATTCCTCATAGAAGATCCCATCCATCAACCAGCAGGCAAAACTGTAACTGAACATTATTAGAACTATACACATTACAAGAATCCATGACATAGATAAGATTCCAGTATGACATAAACACTGCACATGACCCAGTGTGGAATACCACACATCTCCCCTCCTTATACAGAAACATTTTTTCCTTTTCTTAACAAAGAATCAAACAATTACCCCAACAAAATCATCAAGATAACTGGGTTTTTTGACCACTCTAGAAGATGTCCTAAGACTAATTAAATCCTTTTCCTCCTCACCCTTAGTTTGATGAGAAGAAAATCTTTCATTAGAAGAAACCAACCCATTACCTGGTTTCAGCACATCACTACACACGACCACTCTATTCAAATTCCATATGCGATGATCTTGCGTTTGAATAGCATTTCTAAACATTTTGATTACCTTAATAGGTTTCATAAATTTTGAAGGAGAACAGCTTCCCAGCAAACCAGGATATTTAATCATGACCCAATCACCTACATTAACTTTAGTTTGCTTTACAACATGTTTACTATCAAAGTATGCTTTTCTCAACTTTGCTTTTTCCTCCTCTATTCTTACCATATGATCACCATCACACACACACTCCTTTCCTTTTAAAAGTTCATATCTGTTAACCCAATATGGTTCAACACTAGTATTGGGCACCCTACCCCGAAACAGCAAGAAGGGAGTCTTCCCAGTTGTTGCATGAGGAGTTAATCTGTATTCCTCAATTTTACCGATGACCTCCTTCTTCCAATCAGTACCCATTCCTTTAGCCAATGCAATGGTCTCCTTAATCACTTTATTAAACCTTTCCACCATCCCATTGGCCTCTGGATGATAAAGAGCAGCGGTTTTGTGGATTACACCTCTAGCAGCCAAAAATTGCTCCATCTCCCTAGAAACTAGTTGAACACCGTTATCAGATAAAATAGACTTAGGAAGCCCCTCTCTTGCAAACAAATTCTTCAAACACTCAATCACATTACAAGTATTAATAGATGATAAAAAAAAAACTTCAGGCCACCTGGAGAACATGTCTATAACAACCAAAATATATACTTGCAACCCTTTTCCTTGTATGGGGCCTACAATATCCAAGGCAATATCTTCCCATGGGCCACTTGGACGTTTTCTCAACACCATCGGTTGCACATGCGTAGATTTATTCTTATCACTAATGGCACAAGAAGCACAGTCCCTTATTATGCGCTCAATCATTCTGTCCATTCCAGGCCACCAATAAGACATGCGAATTCTTTCTTTACTTTTAGACAAGCCTGAGTGAGCCACATGCACCAAATCAATTAACTCCTTTCTGAGGCTAGTGGGAGGAATCAATCTTGTCCCTCGAAACAACAAGCCACTATCTACTGATAATTCATTTCGTACTGCCCAAAAACATTTTGTACCTTCTGACCCATCTTTATTAGAGCTCCACCCTTTTCCTAACAAGGACATCACTTCACCCAAAGTCGCATCACTCTCTAATTCTTTCAACCATCTTTCTTCAGCAATAATGTTCTGATCAACTACACAAACTATTTCATCATCTTCATCATCCACCAAAACATCATCCTGCTCACAACTACCAGAAACTAAACGTGAAAGCACATCTGCAACTCCATTTTCGACCCCAGGAATATATCTTATTTCCAAATTGTATTCCTGCAGCCCAATTATCCATTTTGTAATTCTTCCAGAAATAAGATCTAACCCTTTTTTGCTGAATATTTCAATTAGGGGTTTATGATCCGTATGAACCTCAAAATTCAAGCCCCACAAAAATTTCTTCAGTCTTTTAATTGCCCAAAATACTGCCAACGCTTCTCTTTCAACGACCGAATAACGTGTTTCTGGGTCTCTAAGACTCCTTGAAAGAAACATGATAGTTTTCATGCCATTTGGACCACACTGTTTCAACACCGCTCCGAGCCCTTTCTCACTTGCATCAGTTACAAGAATGGATTTACTCCCTGGATCAAAGCTTTTTAAGGAAGGGGCCTGACTGAGCTTCTTCTTAATGGCCACAAATTCATCCTCACACCGATCTGACCATACAAATTCTTCACCTTTTCGCAACAACTGCCTCATGTTTACTGTTGCTACTGCAAAACCCTTCACAAACTTGGCATAATACTCAATCATACCTAAGAATTTCATCAATTCCGATTTGTCTGTAGGGGAACACATCTTCGTAATAGTTTCAATCAAATCAGGTTTAGGTTTCACACCTTCCCCAGATATGTTATGACCTAAATAGTTAATGGTTTTAGATTTAAACTTGCACTTTTCAACCTTTACTGTCAAATTGTGATTGCACAAATTTACCAGAACTGATCTCAGTCTAGTGTCGTGTTCCACATCATCCTTAGCAAACACTAATATGTCGTCTTGGTACACACATACCCCCGGAAGATCTTTCAACACCTTCTCCATCACGCGTTGGAAAACTGAAGAAGCGGATACCAATCCAAAAGGCATTCTCCTAAACCTAAATGTGCCAAAGGGCGTGATGAACGATGTATAATCCCGAGATGACTCTTCTAGCTCTATTTGATGATACGCCGAAGTGAGATCTATCGTGCTAAAAACTTTTGCTCCATCAAGTAGCGTTAACAATTCATTAATGTTTGGTAATGGATACCTATCCACTACCACACACTTATTAAGTTGCCTTAAGTCGATGCATAGGCGCAAATTCCCATTGGGTTTGCGTGCTGCAACGACCGGAGCCAACCATTCAGATCCTTCCACTTCTTCTATAATCCCACACTTACTTAACATTTGTATTTCTTTTCTCATGTCTTCCTTAACAGATAGCGGGACACTTCTCACTTTACAACACACAGGAACCGCACCACCTTTTAGTTGAATCCTATGTTTATATCCCTTTAAACAACCTAATGTTTCCTTAAATACGTTTGGAAATTCCGTTTTTAAAACCTGTACATATCTGTCATCAACCCCTTTATCCACCGATTGTACTCTGTCTCTTAGCTGTATAGGAGGATTAGCGTTTGGATCAAGAAATACTCCCAGATCCCCTTGATGTATCCAGCTAATGATGCTATCTCCACGCTTTGACACATAAACTTTCCCTGATATTAATCTATTTTCATACTCCACCAAGCCAGAAAAATATCCATGTAGTTTAATGGGTTCCCCACCATATGCCAAGGGATTTATATCAGGTTTCATTAAGGTAACTTTTCCTTTAAGCTTGGAGTTGTAAAATTCATTTGAGATGATGGTTATCTTTGCACCCGAATCAAATAAGACCCTAGTTTGTTCACCCTCTACTAAGATGTTATCATAAGGACAGGATTTACCACTGCCTTTGTTTTCAACCTGCACTACAATTTGCCCACAAACCTGATCTTCTGCATTCGATTCGCCAAACTCCCCTTGATATATATCAATTTCTTTCACCCTGGTTTTGCGTTTAGTTTTGCATAAAGCTGTTACATGCCCCCTTAACCTGCATTTGGAACATGTTTGATTGAAACCAGGCTGTTGTTGTGATTTAAAAGTTCGTAAATAAGCGCGCTGGCACAACAAGGTCCAAAGCCAAATCCGATATCCTCCCCGCGGCGATCACACACGGCGACTTTACACACTTCCCCCCCGCATCTAATGTGATCCTCAGTCAAAGCACAACAGCGCCAAATCAATAAAAGAAGCGATTTTCCACACAGCGATTTCACAGTGCCTCCACACACCTCTCTTGCCGCAATTTAATGCAATCTTCTGTCGAAGCATGTGTCACTCGCTAGCTTTAAGGCAATTCCAGTGCAAACTTAAACAGTCAGATGAAGAAGAGGCACTTACATTAGATGCGTAAGCTTACGAGATGAAGCCTTCCACAAGGTATAAATCTCGATCTTGAATCTGGAGGGTAACTCACAGGTATAAATCCGCTGTGCTGCACACACCAGCTTGATGAAACGCCAGAAAATATGTTGGAATATCAAACATCTGTAAAAGTTCAGATAAATACAGGGATCTTTGTTGAGATCTTCTCCAGAGGTTCCTGAGCCGACTACGCCAGTGTAAGATTCCTCTTCAATTAATTCCAATACTCAGCTTGAAGATGTGAAAGAAGTTTATTCCTCATAGAAGATCCCATCCATCAACCAGCAGGCAAAACTGTAACTGAACATTATTAGAACTATACACATTACAAGAATCCATGACATAGATAAGATTCCAGTATGACATAAACACTGCACATGACCCAGTGTGGAATACCACAAAAGGTCTAGTAATGAAAGTGATAAGATGATTATACCAGAGAGGAGCTTGTAAAATGTTGTGAATGGTAACACAATTGCAGATGAAAACAAGTGTGTTTAAGTAAAGGAGAAGATGTGAAAGAAGTCTTGGAAGAGAAAAGAAGGACTTCTTGAATAGAAAAATGGTCAATTCAAGAACTTTCAATATCCAGCCAGAGAGGCGTGAAAGAGGAAGAGACTGGAAGAAGCCATTTAGAACCCTGACACAAACAGAAATCATTATGATATATATGAAAGTCAGGAAAATGAACCACTCTGTCACATCTGGGTTTCTTGATAATAGAGAAGGCTACTCTTGTTTTTTTCTTATTCTAAAGAAATTAAGAGAGAAGAGAATCCATTTCTTTAAAGTAAGTAAGTGGTATATGAACAGGGGTCATAGACAGGATATATGACAAAATAGGAGTAAACATCATTTTGATGGAGTCAAGACATGCCCACCAAGATAAGAACAGGGGGTTCCTTGAAGACCGATGTTTATCAATTCAAGCTAAACCTTTTTCATATTATAGTAACAGAGGACTTAATGGAGTTTGTTAACCAAATGCCCAAAAATTGAATCTCTAGAACTGCTCCAATGGAAGTCGGTGGAATCATAAGAATGTTTAAGATAAAATTCAGTAATGGGTAACACCTTTACTTTATCAAGATTAATTGTATAACCAGAGATGGAAGATAATGCCGACCGTTCATCAAGTAAAACTAGAAGTGTAAAATCAGGATCACAAATGGAAAAAAGAATGTCATCTGCATAAGCAGAAAGTTTCAAACGTTAGTCACCATATTGAAAGCCTTATATAAGATTGTTTACACCAAAGCGAGATAAAAAGGGTTCAAAGGATAGTACAAATAAAACGGGAGACAACGTTCAACCCTGATGAACACCTCATTTTAGTGGGAAAGAATGGGATATATGTCCATTGACAAACACAGAAGCCATTGGGGCAGAATAAAAAAAAAGAAGATCGATGTCGTTTTTGGGACAAAGCTCTGCCAGGATAGAGATTTAAATTTGAAATATGAGTCCCTATCAACGCTTTTTTCACCATCAATAGCAGCACCTAGTGACGGTGATAGATTAGAGGCCTTGTTTAGGGCATAACAAAATAGTCCAAAATTATCAGAGGTCCTTATTCCCTTGACAAAACCGGGTTGTTCTTTACCAATTAGATTAGGAAAGAGTGGATTAGACAAAGAGCAAGTAATTTAGCAAAAATCGTGTAATCTATATTAACAAGAGATATCAGACAATAAGTTTTACAATTAGAGGGATCACACCCATATTTATGGATAAGACACATGGTTGATTCTTCTAAAAGTACCTCCAGCTGTTCCACTGTGATGAAAAAACAGAAACAAATGAAAACGTCTAGGAAGTAACAAACTGGAAAAGTGTAAATAAAACTCTACTGTAACTCCATCAGGACCAGGAGTTTTACCTTTTTTTAAGGTAATGAAGAGCCTTAAGTATCTCTGAAATCAAGAGATCCTTTTCCAGGGAAGTAAAACTAAGGTTCGCATGAGAAGGAATTGACTGACATTAAGATAAGTATCAATCAAATAAGAATCAACAGACGTCTCAGGAGTATAGAGAGTTTTATAAACACTTAGAAATTCCTCCAGAATATCTTGATCTTTAAATGAACATATTTAATCAGAAGACTAGATAGATTCAATGGAAAAACTTGGCTTCCTAATTTTTCTATATTTTACCAGAATTTCCCAGATTTGAGTCCCCCATAATAATGCACACTGCTACAGAGTAAAATGGAGGCAGCATTATCTGTAGTTAGCCTATTAAAATATAATATGTTGAGTATCAGTTACCATAAATTAGAGTCAGTGGCTGAAGTAAATTTATGTGCTAAACATTTAATAGTAGTTAATAATTGATTTCTTTTTTTTGGCAACAAAATCAATAATAAATCCATGGGCAGCTGCTTTAAAAGTGACCCACAATTATTGGGTAGATGTATCAGGGCTGTTATTAAAAGTGAAAAATATATTCACAAAATTAGTCAATAAAGTTGAGAAAATAGGATGCAGTAAAAGAGAATTGTTAATGTGCGGGGAGTAAATCCAAATCAACAACAATTGGAGCATAGTCGGCGATAGCAATAGTTTCAATAGTGGAAGCAATAAGATAAGTGCTAGAAATTGTGTAAGAAAAATATGATCTAAGAAAGTAAGGGAGCCTTGTGGTGGAAAATAAAAAGACAACATCCTTCCAATGGGGTTACATGACCTCCATTCATCTAATAAATGAGCAGCAGGGATAACAGAGTGAAATTGATTATGTGTTTTGTGGGGAATAAAATTAACATGGAACTGATGATCCATGAAGGGATCTATAATTTGATTACAATCACATCCTAAAAAGAAAAATCATATTTTTATTGAAGGAACCTTTTAGCTACCATAGGCCAAAAATTATAGTCTGGTAAAGTAGGAGCATAAATATTAAAAACAGTTAGCCGAATATTATTAATCAACTATTTTGCAATTAACCAACGTTCTTCGTAGTCACGTTTAACTTTTTATGACACAAAATAAAAACTCCATTCTTCTCATTAGGTGTAGGGGACAGAAAAAATGAACCCACCTAACTATGTTGAAGTTTTGATGCTTCCAACTCTGTAAGATGAGTTTCTTGCAGAAGAACACGATCCGGATTATAGGAAACTTAATGAGATAAACTCCTCTGCCTTTTAATGGGATTCAAAAAAACCTTCACATTCCAGGATAAAACTCTGAATGGAACAACCAACAAAAATATGTGAAACAATGGGATCATCAATAGATAAAAGAGAAAACATAGAGAAAGGGGGAAAGAACGCACAGTAAAAGAACATCAAAGTGTTATGTTTCATATAGGTACCCTAATATAGGCCAGGGAATATCATACACCTTCACCTTAATTACCTTTCCCTTACACAGTAACAAGCCTTTTAGGATTGAACTTTTACCTAGTTCTAGTCCTGGGTGCAGAAGTAGGGTTTTCCCTGAACAATAACATCCTATTACTTCATCAATAAACTCACATAGTAGGAATGAATATTCATAAGGGTTCTTGGAAACCAGGCAGGGGCTACACCACCTGCATACTATCTACGTACAAGGTTCATCCCATACGTCATCCTCAAATCCAACACTGGCTAATACATGAAGCAAGGGACAAAGGAGCCCTAGATACTTTCTGTATAAATACAGCCCATCTTACTAGTGTTAGCTACAGGGAACCGAGACTTCCAGGCTGACACAAAGACCAGAGATGCTGAGGCTCCTGCATGAAGATGCTCCAACTGACAATGGTCTAACACATCCCTCGCGGTGTGTCTAACTCGAGACCAGGATGGGGTCCAACACTCTCACACTTCAGGTAGTGGGGTTTGACTAAATCCTAGTATTCTTGGCTTCACACCTACTCACCTGCTAGGTACACTTAGGTACATCTAGATAGGCATCGTAGGAGTACGCCCACATTTATCATTCATTTTATATTCATGTATGTATCCATAATTATTACAAGAAGGTAGAACTGTAACATTCTTTTATTTTCACTGTACTGCTAATCATATATATCTGCTAGTGTCTAACGGTTGTTGCAGTACATCTATTTTACACTAGTGCAATAATTTATTATTGTAACTCGCCCAACTGTTTCTTCTGTGTAACTCTCTGAGACTGAATAAGTGAGCACGAGTGACTGAGCGAAAAATAGTACATTGTTTCCATGATACTGTGGGATCAGTGGTGTCATGTTCTAAGGTTGCCAGAAACTATTATCACCCCGATAGGAGGAGATTCTAGTGGCACTGTGAGCTAGCTAAACAGAAAGGCTAACATTCTCGGTGGGGGTGCTCAGAGCCAGTCTGCCACCAAACCCACAGTTTATGTTATGTGGAACGCGCAGATCCAGTATAGGTAATATAGGAACTACATGACAAAAGTAACAACCAGAAAAAGAAAGAGAGAAATGAACAGGAAAGTAAAAGAAAAAAGGAGAAACAAGTGCAACAATGAAAGACAATAGATGGCAAAAAAGAATGACATCTGAAATACGTACCTTATAAAGAAACCGGAAGAAAACAAGGGGATGGTGACACACATGCAGAGACAGCACAACCAACAAACGGCAATGCACCACACTGGAAAACGACAGTGAGTGGCCAAAAAACAAGCACTTAAAAGAATTTCAAGTATCCGGTAAAATACATTTAAAAAAATAGAAAAAGAAGGATTAATCAGAGCCCCTGTCAAAGCATCAAATTAGAAAAACCTGTATGAGAAAGCCAGTTTAAAAAGTCAATGTATTCTGTCATCATGAAGAAGAGAGACCAGCAGTATCCATCACTGTCATCATGTGAGAATTAATAAACTTCTTCAACTCCAATGGATCATAAAAAGTAGCAGTACAATTTTGAAATATAACTTTAAATGTACAAGGGTGGAACAGACCATAGTGGACATCTAATGCTCGCAATGCAGGACAAAGATCAAGGCAGACCTTACTGTGTTTAGCTGTAGCCTTGGAGACATCCTGTGAGAGAAAAAGCCTTGCAAGAGACCGCATAATCTGCTTTTTTTATTCAGCAGAATTTAAAACTTTTGATTGGTCTGTAAGTTCCAAAAAGAGAATAATCACATCACACGGTTCGCTGGGAGCCACAGATGAAGACAGGATAGGACCCAGTCTGTGTGCATGTTGAATATTTAATTTATTCGACGACAGTAAGTCTAATAATTTAGGAAGGAACATAATGAAGAAGGAAACAGGTTAATCTCCTTCAATTCCTTCCAAAAGTCCATATAAGTTAATGCGCCTATTTCTATTTTTAAATCTTCAGCATGTCTTTTTAACAAAAGAACCTCTTTCTCAAGAGTTGCAATTTTATGTGATGTAACTTGTAAGTCACAAACCTGCTGCTAAACCAGTGACATTCTAGCCTCTACATTTGACCACGTGTCATCAAGCATTTGAATGCAACTATTTGTTTTAAAACCAAGCGATCATAAGGAACGTATTTCCTCCAGCACCACGTCCAAAGAAACTGGTGAGGATGACTTGGGTGGCAAAGGAGGGTCTTATTTGAGTCTTTTATTTGCAGAAGAAGGTGAATGCATTTTTACTGAGGGAGATTTAGACGTTGATGAACGAGAAGAGACAGAATGAGCCAGAGACATGGAAGAACCTTTCATGAGGGATGCAGATGAAGGTGTATCAGAAACAGATATGGCAAAAGAATGTCATTTATTGGAAGATAAATGTTTCTTAATTCTGCACAGATATCATCCGACTCAAAGAGAAACAGGAGCTAATATGAAAAATCAAGTAAAATCACTCCAGCATGGAGATAGAATAAAAATTCCATCCAAAACATGATATTATATCACCAAAATCACGGAAGAACCATGAGGATGAATCTCTATTCTGTATCAAAACACCCATTTAAAAAACGAGAATGACGTACACCGTAGTAAAGGACATCATGACAGCATTAAATATAAAGATGCAGATAGAGCAGCATGTCAGACAGAATATGCTTTATTCAATTTAAGAAGTATGAATCCATAAAAGCACAATACATTTAAAAACATGAATTACATCAAAATAATTTAAGCAAAAAAGATAAATCGCAAACAGTTTAAAAGAGAGAGGGGCCATCCATTGTCATCCTATATCTAACCACCCCTTTCAGGTATTTGGCTATATGATCAATCACAGTTCTATTTTTAAACATTGCAACTTTAAAAAAGCAGGTCAACATTGTCTCAGGCCATACTCTTTTAAAATAGGCAAAATCTATTTTTTCCTAGGCAAAGTATAACACTTACAAAAGAACATGACATGAATTGTTGACTGTGCAGATGTATTATCGCATGGACATAAGCATGGAGGTCGAGACCAGTCATCTGTATTTAGTAAAGTGACCCTAATATGAAAAATTCCAAGATGTAGACGGGTCAATAACAACCTATCATAAATTCCTAAGGTATTTATCAGATAGGGTAACATTCCTGGCTGGGTCAAAAGTACTTGATGTGCTCTTACTGATGGTTTCATAATATTTGTAGCCAATATGATGGACTCCAAATGATCAGTACATAACCACAATAACAGATGTCATAGCGAGCAATTTCTCTAGAGGAACCAGGGCTGACTTTCGATGATCGGGGGGATTGTCAGGTCCCGTGCACTCCCTTGGGGCCCTGGGGTTCTAAGGAACTCAATGTGTCCAGATAAATTGATCAATGCACCGTCCAAGTGCTCTAGACGACCATACTATAGAGCAAAGTTTTTGTCTATCGATTATTTGATCCGGTCAATAACAACCTATCATAAATTCCTAAGGTATTTATCAGATAGGGTTACATTCCTGGCTGGGTCAAAAGTACTTGATGTGCTCTTACTGATGGTTTCCTAATATTTGTAGCCAATATGATGGACTCCAAATGATCAGTACATAACAGTTTTAATTCATTCCTGGTAACATGATTCAAAACTGTCAGGATTAGCAAAGTACTTGGGATGTCCTAGGTCATTTCAAAATGTTTTAACATATGTAATCCAGGGAATACGGTCTATCCCATAAAGACCATAAAGAAAGAGACAGTCACTAATCACATCCCAATTCAAGCTAGTGGAAGTGCCAGTCCAGACCTTATGCCATAGCAGGATAGGCTGCATTTTAATCTGGTCAGACAAGTATGACAAACCGAACTTGGCATGGCAAATAAATGCGGCTATGCTACTCGGTACCGCTAGAAGATATCTTACAAATCTATTTTCTACTAGCTGCAAACACTCAACATTAGCATAGCCCCAGATGCCAGCTCCGTACATGGCAATCAGTATGCCTTTGGATTTATAGATTATTAGTAGATCAGCAATTGGACGATTTCCTTACTTTCTAGCTAAATGTATCAGTGCACTGGTTGCTTTGCAAAATAGCAATTTTCTTGACACAATAGCTGTTGCCCATAGACCCCTTCTTTCAAATACAATGCCCATAAAAGAAAAATGATTAGTAAAATCGAGTTTCCTGTTGTTAATATTGAAGTCTCAGCACTTAACATTGGGCTTACAACATTTCATAGTAAATGTTTTATTAACATTGACATTAAGGTCAAGATTTGACATATAGGCAGAGAAGCTAGAGATAACTGTTTGTAGACCAAGGGGAGTACGAGCCAATAGGACTGCATCGTCCGCATATAACAATGCTCCAATTGGCCGTTTATCAATACATGGTCCTGGCATTCTCTTCTCAATGTTGCTCCCAGGCTATTAACATAAAGGGTAAAGAGCCAGGTCCTGAGACAACTCAAGACCTGGCTCTTCGACCACTAACAGCTCCCCTCCCCCTTTCCCCCAGCGCCTTGAAACCCGCGCGGGTATGTAGCACGCTTTACAAGTTACTTGATTGATTGATTGATTGATTGATTGAACAGAAGGGGGGCAAGCACACACCCCTGCCGCACCCCCTTCTTAACAGGGAAACTGTCGCCACTTCCATAACCCACCCGGGCCCTAGCATCTAGATAGAACTGCTTTAGAAAATGTAAGATTGGTGGATCCACCCCCATGCTCTCTAATATAGTCCATAGCTTCTGGTGATTGACGCCGTCAAAAGCTGAACTCAAGTCAACAAAACACAAATATAAACTCCCCCTTTTGGCATGTAGATATTCTCCCAGCAGGAGGTTCAAGTTCAGGCTCTGTTCAACAGTACCCAAACCTTGGCGAAATCCATACTGTAACGCTGAAATTATACCATTTTCCTCAACCCAGATCTGCAGTCGATTTAAGACAACACGCCAGGCCACCTTTACGAGAGAATCCAGGAGTGATATTGGACTGTAACAGGCCTTTCTTTTAAATGGGGACAAGTATGGACTCCGTCCAAGTGGCTGTAAATCCCTGGGTACAACAAGCCTTTAGGACCATAGCTAACAGTGGTTCCCAAAGAGCGGGCACGATTTAAATAAATCCACAGGTATACAGTCGGGGCCGGGGCTTTCCCACCCATGCTCGCGTTTTTAGCTAAAATCACCTCATTGACGTTAAAATCAATCTCAATTGGAAGATAGCTTGAAGGTTTTCTTCTAGAGGCCTCTTCATTTTGGAAATCTACCAAATTGCAATAGAGACTAGAAAATGAGTCACCCATTGGTCCTCCCCTCTTGTTATTTCAATGCTGGGTAGTTTCATAGAGGCAGGAACTGGAGCATTCACCGCCTTCCAGAACCCATTCATACCTTTCAGATCTGAGGCTTGCTTAAGATTTTGCCATAATTCCAATTGTATGGCAATCTTACGCTCTCTAAGGGATAGTTTATATTCTGCTCTGGCCCTTTTTATACCTCCTGGATTTATCATGGGCTTATGTAAGACAGTTATCAGGGCTGCATGTGCTTTTGAGCATTTAGAGTCGAGCCAGCCTTTCTTACTATCTACCCGATTTTTGCTTTTTAATACTAATTTGTTTTGTATGGACTGAGATATGTTTCTAAAAGAGCTAAGAACATCAGACTTGGAATTTTCATCGAGACAAACCAAGAAGTCATCTTTACAGCTACTTAGGAGAGACTTACATAGTTGTAACGAGTCAACGACTGCCCACTTAACTGTATAGCCATTCAATCTATTAATAACGATATCTAATGCAGGTTGAGTAGCCAATCTTTTAATAGTTATCACCTTAGCAGGAAGATCTATAGGAACGCTAATAGGGTAATGGTCACTAAAAGCAACAGGATGTATTTTAAAATATTGTATTCTGTCTGTGTATCTATTTGATAATAATATGTGGTCTATAACTAAAGACAGACCACGGCCATTAAAAGTAATGCTAAACGGGAATGGTGGTAAACATAGGTCATTTACAAAACCCAAGTCCAAGGTATATTTAAGCAAGTTAAGGTGATCACCAAGAGCAGAATGCAAGAAATGGGAAGAGTCATTATCATCATCTAATGCTATACCACAGACATCTCCAGCGGCTTGTAAACAAGGTCCAGAATTAAAATCCCCACCCCAGATTATGCAAAGATCTTTATTAGTGCTCTTTTGAATGTTATCCAGGTCTTTCTGTAAATGCTTTCGGATTTGTTCAATGTCCACGACAGGTATATTGTTATAAAAATGTATTAATACTGTACAGTGGGAGTTATCTATACACATTTTATGCAGCTGGTAATACGTTTTGGACTCCACAAGATCTATCTTACATGCGTTCAATCAATAGGAGATAAAGGTACATAAGCCACGCATTTTCCTCCCATGACTGGAGGGAACTGCCGGGGTAAAGAAAGTTTTGTACCCATTAATGTGTTGTATATTATCTACCCAGGTTTCTTGCATGCATATGGTATCAAATTTGTGAATAAATTTCAGCCAGGCAGGGTTGGTCAATTAGGCCTTAAGGCCCGCCACGTTCCCAAAAATAATTTCTATTCCGTTAGTTCTAGGCACACACTGAGATACACGATCGTTGTGGGGAAGGTCAGCAGTAGAAACATTAAGATGATGACCATAACTATGTAATGGACATGCGTGGGAGGTATTTATGATTTGTTGAGGTATTCCATTCTAATTATTAGAGTCAACAGGAATATCTCCCACCTCCTCATCAACTTGTTTGACATTAGCCAAAGGCACTATACATGGCATTATTTCTGGAAGTTTGTGTTTGGGCCACATAGCTACTTCTATTTATGAGTCAATCAATATCCTCCAAAGAAGAAAGCATATCAAATCTAATAAACAGAGGTAAACTGAATTGGGAGTGGTTCATGGGGTGAGTATAACTCTGCTGTATTACCTTGGAGGTGTGATATATTAGAGCATAAAAATAGCTCAGAGGCAGTACATTTATTCCATGATTAGTCACATAATTGGAACCTTGTCTATGCAAAATGTTGTGTGTTAAACTTGGCATTCTAAATGTAAGGACAACGCAATCTCCAGAAAAAGTGTTTTCTCTTTTCCCCACCCATCCCACTCTTCTTACCATTTTAAACTCCCTGAATAAGGCGTCTGTTAGGCCAGGTTTAGATCCAAGCCAACAGAGAGCCTTATTTCTTAAGGACTCCCAGGATTTGGTTGACTTTAAAGTAAGTTGTGGTACATTCGTCAATATTATTGTGTAGGGAGTGGCCTCTGGTGGCAAGTTTAAGAGCACCTCCTCCCCATTTTTCCTCTCCCTTGGAATTACATGTGGATCAGGCAACGGTAAAAGACCTTTAGGCCCTGTTTGGGCAGGTGCTTTATTATGATTTAAATTTGGTATGCTTTTGGAACCAACACATACCCCAGAAACCGGATGTGAAATATTAGCCAGAGAGGACTGAGCTACCCTACCATCATTCAATACACTACTTGGGCAGTTTTGCAAGGTGTTATTAGAGCTTACGCCCTGTACTTTACTCAACAAGTCCTCAATAACAGATGTCATAGCGAGCAATTTCTCTAGAGGAACCAGGGCTGACTTTCGATGATCGGGGGGATTGTCAGGTCCCGTGCACTCCCTTGGGGCCCTGGGGTTCTAAGGAACTCAGTGTGTCCAGATAAATTGATCAATGCACCGTCCAAGTGCTCTAGACGACCATACTATAGAGCAAAGTTTTTGTCTATCGATTATTTGATCCGTTCGAGAGCGGTGTCCAGGGCAGTCACACCAGCAGCAATGGTAGCAGTTTTATCCTCCAGAATAGAAAACGGCATTGAGAGGGGGATATCTATAGCCTGTGTACCAATGGAAGAGGTCGCCACCACATGGTTTCCCCAAGGCCTCTTTTGCTGTTTTGGCTTCTGGGGACCCATGCCCTTCTTGCGATTCACAGGTGCCTTTGCCGTTGTGCCTGATAAGGGGAGATTGGAAGGCTGGGTCCTAGAGGCTATACTAAACTCACTGGGAGTATCCATATGTTGTACTATTAATTCATCATGTACGGGGACCGGAGTATCCGGGGTAACCGGTGCCATCCCTTGAATGATGGGAAGGGAGCAAATTTGATGCTGAGGTATACAACCCGAAATGTGCATGCCTAGTGAGGATCGCCTCTGCAAAGATGAAGGATCTAGAGAAAACCGCCTCTCTGTTAATTCAATCTCATGGCAAAGTAATGTTTATGCCCTCATGATGAAGGCATCCAATGTCCCCTTGGCTCCCTTACATTTGCTCACTGCTGGATTACTCATGATTGGGTTAGCAATATACTTCACCACCACGTCACCACCCGATAAGTGCAAATCTCAGAACAAAAAGATCACACAGGCAGAGGGAAAAAGAGACACTGCTGTACCTGGAGTTAGTTGAGTCTGAGAGTGGTGCCGAAGGGCCTTTTGTTGGAGGGTAGGCCAAGCCAGGACATGGAAACAGCAGAGGCAGGTAACTGGCTGGAAACTGGTGGCAGCGAGTGAAAATGAGCATCTCATGCTGCAGTAGCCCTGGCCTCCTTTTGTGCGCCTCCAGGCACGCTTGATGTCGGCGGTGGCGTGCGCTCCGCTAAGGGTGCTGGGAGATGTAGTGCCTCCCTCCCGTAGTGGAGCCGCGTCCCCCTCTGGGCGTCCAGGACACGGAAATAGCACAGGCAGGTAACTGGCAGGAAACTGGTGGCAGCGAGTGGAATTTAGAAGCATGTCAATAACTCCACAAAATGACTTTAGCAGACAATATCTCACATGATACTCACTGATTCCTTGAGGAAAACCGATCCGTCGCGTTGAGAATTCAAAATGACTGCCGTGATGTGAGGGAGAAGTAAAATAGCCCCAAAGTGAGCGAATTTGCCATGAGCAGGTATATATGACCCAGCAACCAGGTCAAGAGGCATTCATAGTGCAGAGGAAATCTTTTTCATCAACGCAAGTGTGCTAGAAATGCTACAAAATGTCTCAGCAGTGCAAAGCCTCGAGTCTCGGCAGCCACCTTTTGCGACGCCTTAGCCACGCTCACATGGTCAATTTTTAAGACATTTTATAGTAACATTTTATAGTAACTGTGTACAACATATCTGCAAGAAGGGCATTTATCTCAAGTTATTTAAGATTCATTATGCATTTGCATAGTTTACACACAAACAAAAACTGACAGATGTGCAAAATAGAAGATCACATTCTTAATATCTGGGTAATAAGGTATTCCCACTTGCTTACACTTCTTGTAATGCTGCAAGGACTGGCTTTGAAGATGAACCTTCTTCCATCACTGATGGAAATGTTTTGTTATTGCTGCTATAAGTAGTGTCTTTAGGTGCATTTACCTTATAACTCTATCTCCAGAGTTGGCGCTTCTTTTTCTTCATCATGCATGGATGGCCTTGGATTATGTAAAGTAAAGATAAGTAGAAAGACAGCTCTTTATTGGTGATATTTGCAAAAGTTTTATCTAAACTGCAGACATGCCTTGATGAATTACTTGTTTCATCCTCTCTTTCAACAGGTTGGATTCTGCAACAGACTTTGAATTTTTATGTCATGACTCGTGGTTACATTAGGCAGAAGTACCTATGATACAGAAGAGAAGGCTCTGTCTTTTTTCTTCTTCACAAGGGGGCCTATTTACAAGTGGTTTGTGTTGCGTTTGCACCACGCAACATGGTACGTGTCTGACGCAAACCCTCAGTTACATTTATAAAGCCATGCAAGGTCACTTTGTGTGGCTCTGCGTGGCTCCATAAATCTGAAGTAAACCAACGCAGTGCAAATCTCTGAGTAGCCTGTGCAAGGGAGATGTTCTATGGGCATTGTGTGGGTATTCCCATGCAACTCCTATCGTTTTTATGCATTCCTAGATTTCCCAGAACTGGTAGACCTGGGAATGCACCAAAAAAGATACACCTTCCCAGGAGAGGCATAATGAGGAGACATATCTTTATTTCTCCATGTTACATTCTGCAGCACACATAGAAAGAGGAATATACCTTTCAAAATTGTTTTTGTGCAGAAAGGAGCACCTTCCTGCACAAAAACAATCCTGCATGCAATGCAGGCATTCTTGCACCATGGTGCAACTGTGCCTGTGTTGGCATTAGGCTGTCAAAAGGGCGCTGGTGCTGGGAAGAAAGCAGAATGTGGCATATTGCCTTAAATACGGTGCATTACTGCACTTTTACTGTCACACAGTGCAGTGCAGCAAGGAGATATGCTGAATTGCACTGCGTAACTTTTTTGAAAAAAAGCCCCCAAGTGTTTTTGAGGAGCTAGTCATTAAAAGTTAGCAACAAACACCGAACGCAAAAGAAAAGGCTGACATCCACTTCTTCCTTAACTTCTTTGCTTAAATGTCTGGCAAGCCCAATCAAGTGAACAGCCTTCACTTGCCTTGCTTCTGCAAAGTGCATGCACACCACACAGCCCCATATGGAAGAATGCACCATTGCTGTCCCACTGATAGTCCCATTACTAGTCCAATGGTAGTCCTATGTCTATGTGCATTCGAGGCGGCTGGTGACATTTGCAAGTGGTAGGGCATAAAATTATTGTCATACTGCACCGTAGCCAGCGAGCATAGTGAGCGAGTCGGAACAACCTACAGGGGGTTTGGGGGGGTTCTCAACCCGAGAAAAGTTTGAAAAAATAGTGGACAAATGGTGCATTTTCAAGCAAATGTGAGAAAGCAGGAAGGTTAATAAAGCAATTGTGAAAGTGCAGTTATTACATTAATAAAGAGATGTCATATAACATAGGTAGCTGCTTATGCAGTATAGCTACATTCAGATTAATATAAGCAACATTAATTCGCAAAACCGTGATGTGAACCTGTTTTAATAATAATTGTTGTATTCCTGGCATCACAATATGGATTTTATTTTAAATAAAGTATTGCTTCTATGTTTATGCAACTGAAATACGTTTAAGCTGTCATGAACATTTACAAAGCATATGAGAAGGTCATAAAGTAGTACAGACATTAAAAGGGCAAGCAATAAATAAGGTGAAGTGAGTGATGCACAAGGCCATCTAATACCATACTGTTCATGGTGAAGTTAGGTTTAACAGTATGCTTTTAAACAACGAGCTACTGGTCTTGGGAGAGAAAATGAAATATGCGCAATATGCTTAATGGCAAATAACACTGTTTGCACAATTGCAAAGCTTACATCAAGGTGCCCATTCCGATCCGGTAAAAAAAAATTGCGTACGACTCGTATCCGTATATTTTCACATACCAATCGTAAAAGTACCTTACAAACAGTGAAGTACGATTCGTAAGTGAAAAATACGTACGAATAGCGTCGGGAAAAGGGTACGAGAGGGAGCCGGAAAATTTCACGTCCGAATAGCGTTGGGAAAAGTGTACGATAGGGAGCCGGAAATTTTTACATGCAAAACGTAAAACACAAGTCCGAGCGTGCAAGTACGATCTGTACCACCCGTCCGAATACCCAACCACATGTAAAAGGCCCAGTACGGAGCGAACGTTGCAGCACACATGTACACGGGTAAACCTGTGCCCGGAGACGAGTCGTACAGCCCTCCCTCACCCCACATATGTCAGCACCATACCCCTGTATGTCAGCACCATACCCCCCCTCCGCTCCATACCCCAACACTGTACCCCAGCCCCGCACCTGCACACACCATACCCCAACACCGTAGGCCCTCCCCGCACCCATACGCACTGTAGCCCAATGCCGTAGCACAGCCCCGCACCTGTACGCACTGTACCCCAATACCGTAGCACAGCCCCGCACCTGTACGCACTGTACCATAACACCGTAGCTCAGCCCCACACCTGTATGCACCGTACCCCAACACCGTAGCACAGCCCGCACCTGTACGCACCGTACCCCAACACCGTAGCCCAGCCCCGCACCCGTACGCACCGTACCCCAATACCGTAGCACAGCCCGCACCTGTACGCACTGTACCCTAACACCGTAGCTCAGCCCCACACCTGTATGCACCGTACCCCAACACCGTAGCACAGCCCTGCACCTGTACGCACCGTACCCCAACACCGTAGCACAGCCCCGCACCCAGCGTCGCATATGTATGGACCTTACCTACGCGAAAAAATACTCGTACAGAACCAGGACACTGTAAAACAGCACAATGAGGGTCAATTCGACTCGCACAACACCACAAAACACGTCTACATGACAAAATACATCTCTATGACTGACCTGGCATATCCAAACAGGCAAACAGAGGCCCTAAACCACAACCGCCTCTTATAACACACCCACCACAAATTCAAACCCAGCCACACCCACAAAAGGACCAATAAAAAGAGTCCACACACACAACCTATGAGCCTTTGCAAAAGACCCACTGATGACAGACCCCACAGACAAACAACTGCACCTTACTTACACCTCAACTACACCTTATCTCACACACCTTCACACAACCTCCTTAACAAACACCCCCTCTTCACATTCACACACACACCGGCACATTCACACCCACACACCCACAACCATCCACACCCACACCACACACCATGCCCACAGACAAGAATCCAAAGTTCACAACGGCAGAGCTGGAGCTCTTTGTCAACGAAGTCATCAGAGTCCAGCCACAGCTGTTTAGAACATTGGTCAGACAGACCAGCATAGCCCAAAAAACAAGCCTGTGGCAGAGGATCGTCGATAAGGTGAATGCAGTTGCGCCCATCCGAAGGACCAGGCATGAATGCCAAGCCAGGTGGTACGATCTGCGCAGGGCAGTCAAGAGGAAAATGAACGATAAACTGCCATTCACCAAAATCTGAGCAGTAGATGACTTGTATATATTTTTAAGAAAATGAACGAGGAATACGCCCAGAGTAACATCACTGGAGGTGGGCTGCCCCGCAGACCCGTACATTACCATCCCTGGGAGGAGAAGGTGATGGCCACGCTTCCGCCGGTGGGAGTACACGGAGTCGAAGGAGTCACAGAGTCTGGTGAGTACACAAACAACTCCCGTAACATGGGGGTAATGGCATCCACACCAAATGCACACAACTTACCCCAAGCCCTCACCACACACAACCACACTAAAAAACCATGCACATGCCACTAACGTCTCCATGCCCCATTCACAAATAAAGGTAATGCCATATCCCAGGCCACACCAACCACAAACCCAAGACTGGACGTCCGGGATGCTGGGAGGGTGGGGCTCACACAACACATTGTGCAACTCAGAAGCAGACACCAATGCCCACAGCCCATATGGCCTAGGTACATACCCATGCACCATGCCCAATGCACAGGGACAGGCAAAGTACTGACAAGGTAGCTGACACTTGGCCCTGCTGTAGGCAGCACAAGGCCCTCCTGTGACCACTGTACACTCAAACAACAACTCCACAAGCTCACATACCTAGCACAGGAACTCACACACACTGTCATGCCAGCATGCACCATGAGGGGACAGACACATCACCTGGGAGACCCAATGACAAATCACACTACACCCAACAGCAGGCCCGGTCACACACCCCCCCTCACACAAGCACACACCCCCGGGGCAGGCAACGGATTTACCCACTCTCACAATGGACATGTGACACAACAAGACCAATCCATAGCCAAATAAGCATCCGAGCCAAAAATCTACTGGTCAAACACTCAGTAGCACATACCAATCTGTCCCCCACAACATACCCATCCCCAAGTGTACATTGAGAGGAATGCTAGGCACATCCAACCACCTGGAGGAACTGTGACTACTTGAATATGTATGAAACATGGATGTGGCATGAAACAGCATTAACATTGTCTCTCTCTCACACACAGGGCAACGTCATCGCCCTCCCCACAACAATGGGGGGAACAATCACAGTCCCAGGCTCAGCGTGAAGATGATCCCACCGGCAGCGAAGACTCCCACCACTCCGTGGATGACCCCGACCAACCTGGCCCCTCTGGTGCCCAAGCCCCTGCAGCACCTACGTCAGGTACATCTGTGCCAACCACCACCCCCATTCCTGCCACATCCCAGGAGACACCCAGGAGCCCTGCTCGCACTGAACAACACAGCCAGTCTGGCCAGGAGGGACAAGGTTCTCCGGGCACCCAGGAGGAGGCAGACGGCCACGCTAATGCCATCCCTCAGGGGTCCCGTAGACCTGATATGCCCACAACGGCAGGCCAGGCTCGTGTGGGCAGGGGTGGTGGGAGTGGAGGCAGGCGGAGGCGAGAACCTGACCAGACAGCTGAGGGAACTGGTATTGCACACATATGCCACATCCTGGACACATACCGGCGTGACACCAGGGGCATCAGCCAGGTAGTGTCGAGCCTCACAGACATCAAGGGGACCCTCGACGAGATGAAGAACCTGCAGGCCGAGCAACATGCCAGTCAACAACAACACCAAGGACGGATGGAGGCAAGACTGGCTGAACTCCTGGCGGTGCAAACGGACATGAGCCATTCACTCCGTCAGATCGCCGAGAACATGGGCAACCCTCCCTGTGCCACCAGGCGAAGACCACCACCAGCCACAGGGAGGGAGGAGGAGGAGGATTCGTCTGACGGAGCATCACAGACATCGTCAAGGCCTGCATCTGAGGGTCCAGCGAGGAAGGTGGGTCGTCCACGGAAAAGACCGTGAGAGGCAGCGACCATACACATCTCCCAGGTCACCTGGCCTGGTACCCGGACCTCTGGCGCAACAGCAGCACCTCACCCAATGACATTCTCTGCCACATGGACTTGCTGATCACAGTCTGACCAATGATGACCAACACTGTGGTCTGGACTCGGATGACTCCAACTGACAAGGATGCCATCTCCCCCTGTGAACTTTGGATTCTAGGCACCCGGTAGAGCACCTTAGTACATCTACCAAAAGACTTACCCCACCAAAAATAAATCTTTTTTTCTTGTCATGAGATGTTGCTGTCATTTGACATTAGTCCACAACATATGTGTGTGTAAATGTCTAACTATGCCTGAGTGTTGAACTAACTCCACCCATCCATACACTGGGATCTGAGTCTGGTACAGGACACACATGGGTCACAAGTTATCATTCAATGCAGACATGGAGCACAATACTCACCTGTCATGGCCTCAAGCTTCTGAGGGGGTGCTAGGGAAACTGTGCGGACACACCTATTTGGAAGAGTAACATTAAGGCGTAGAGGTCATGCCTCATTTGGAGGTTCCCGGGGAGGGAGTCCCAGGTGTGTGTCTCCAGGTGGGAGAAGTATGTCCTGCATGCTGGAGTACGCTGGATCTGAAGAATGCTGGCCAGGTCAAGGCTGGGTGCACGGAAATGGCACTACGGGGTCTCGGATGACAGTGGTACAAGGTTGGTTTTGGGTCAGGGTTGTGGCCTGCCTCCTGAGTGTGGGTGGGGAGTCTGAAGGTCATCCTGCAGCGCAGAGTGATCCATTGCAGCTATCTCTGCTGGACGGTGATGTGGCTGGGGCGCGAGATGTTGCAGCTGAGGTGTGCAGATGCAGCCTGGATGTGGACAAGTGTCCCTGGAGTTTGGATGTGGCTGCTCCGTAGAGGGCAGGGCAGTATTTGACAAGGATGGTGTCGTGGACCTGGGGGATGGTCTGTCTTTCCTTGGGGTGGATCTATCTGGGGATCATGTGCATAATGCAGAGGGTGTTGCAGTGTGAGGTACAGATGCTGGTGATTACCATGGCAAATGTGAGCAAGCAATCCATGATGCACAACATCTTGTGTGCGTGGACACTGGGTGTCTGTGTGGGGCTTCTGCGGGTGGGACACAAGCAGTTGACCCAGCTGTAAGGGGACAATCCTCAGATGTTGTCCTCAGTCCTGTACAAGTCCATCCTCAGGTGGCTGCTGTTCTGCCATTCATCTATGGATCCCATGCAATCTTGAATATTGGAACTGGAAATGTCTGCGTCCTTGGTGAGGGTGAGGAGCGCCTGGCTGTCAATGGCATACGAGTTGATGATGAGGTTGTGTGCGCATGTGATGGTGGAGAGGGGGGTCCTGGACACATTGTCGATTGACACGCTGAGAGATGATACCTGTGCCATGTGCCTCACGACGACAGCATACTACATGCAGAAGCCTTGAGTCCCACTCCCATGGCCTTGCAGGGGTACAGAGCCGGTGGGGAGTAGGAGAGACATGACCTGGTGGGTGTGACAGTGCCTGGAAGGCATGGCAGCGCTGTGTAGGCAGTCGGAGTTGCACACTCATCATGCAAAGGTTTTGTGTGTGCGCTCAGTGCATGCCTGAGAGCAGGCGGGAGATGTGTGGATGGACCTTGCTTGGAGGGTGGCTGCAACATCAGACTGTAGTGTGATGTGGGTCATGCAAGGACCTGAGTGTCGTGCAATGTGCACGTTGCATGTGCAGACGGTCCAGCCTTTGGTACCACGTGGCCGCAACTGTGGCACAGACAAGCTGATGACAGCCAAATTAATGTGTTGAGGGAGGAAGGAAGGAGCATCTTTGATGTGTATGTGTTGCCAAATCTGGAAACCATGTGTGCCCTTGCTGCAGTGGCTGCAACAGCAGGCGGCATGTCCTGGGAACTATTCCACAATATCCACACAAAGACTAGGATGTCAGAAAGGACGACTGCAACAGGTGTATGTCAAGGAAGGAGTTACCGGTTTACAAAGGCACACCCAGAGACAAAGGATGCACAATCACCAAAGATGACTGACACCGGATCATGAAACTGAAGGCCGAGCTGCGCACAGGAAACACACCCCAGAAGGTGTTGACGGCCCGTTGGGGGGACCAACATGCCAAAACACATACACAGCCATGGACTTCATGCACAATAGAGAATCAAATGCATGAAGAACAGCATGCAGGTTGATAATCTACACATAGACTCATATGCACAATCCTTGACAACCATGCCAGAGATGCCGCATGCACAGTGGCAAGAGACCTGCATTGACAGAGATGAGGCACCTTGGAGGCTGAGGAACACCTTTATTACTCAGGCTCACACCTATGCAAAAGCATCAACATTAACAGACTCACAGGTCAATTGGATTACCATGTGGGACCTACAATGGACACCCCCTTTGCACCACAGATGCTGTAAATCCATTGGAGTGGCACACAAGTGAAGGGGGTGAGCCAAACATCTCCTGCTGCACACGGAGAGGCTGCAATTCCCCATTGAGACTCTTATGGGGATGTCCCGCAATATGTCCACCCGTAGCCTCCCGTATGTTTCTGAGGGAAGTTGTACACACATTGATGCCTTCATCAAAATCCACAATCCCATTACAGATGACTGTCACGAAGTGTGAATATCAATTCATGTGAGTCATGCTACATGTCATGTGCTCCATGTTGAGTCCACATGTATGCATAGTAACAAAACCTGCACAGGAGCAGTGCCCACACATTCCAAACAACTACCACACCCAAAATGCCTTGCTGCATTCCTTACCCAAAGGAGACTTTTCACCATGTCCGAGCATGTAACGCTGATTCAGCACACGTTGCAATACTCATCAGGAATAGCAGGAGCACAACGATGCCACGAGCAGACAGCATGCGCAACTACCTGGGGATGAGAGACACACAAGGAGTCAGGAAAAACATAGTCATCCGCATGCATGGTCATGTATTCTACATGACTAAGGTTGACACCATGCTAGTTGTCAAATGAGTGTGTCAGCTGAAATGTGTGGAATGACATCAGCCCTCGAGTTGCCACATCAGAACACACCTCAAAGTCACTTAGCATACAGTCAGCTGGACACACACATTGCAACACATGCCACACAAGGCTCCAAGTGTGCTCACTCAGACACAGGGACTCACCATTATGAGAAGAAGTTGCGTATGAGCTGACTCCGGATGTCCTCCTCCTCCTCTTCCTCCATCTCCTCACTAGCCACGTGACCAAGGCCGTCATCCTCCACGGGTGGATGTTCCTGCTCATCGGGATCCAGGATGAGTGGCACAGCTTTCTCCACTGCCATGTTGTGCAGCATGCAGCACACAAGGAAGATTTTGCAGACCTTCACCGGTGCATATGGGAGGGACCCGCCTGTTTTGAGGAGGCAACGGAAGCGGCTCTTCAGGAGGCCAAACGTCCTCTCAATCACTCGCCTGGTCTGCCCATGGGCGTTGTTGTAACGGTGATCTGCAGCTGTTCTGGGATTGCGGAGAGGCGTCACCAGCCATGGCATGTTGGGATAGCCAGAGTCCCCTACATGGAAACATCATGTAAAGAAATGGGTCAGGAGATGCCGTCACATACTAAGACTCCGCTAAATACTGGACAAACAGAGTCCACCCACCAACAAGACATGCTCGTTCGTTGTGCAGCTGCAGCATCATTTCTGGCACCCTGCTACGCCTCATGATGTAGTACAAAAGGGGGTGGTGATGGACGGAGCATCAGAACCAATCAAACACTCACACCCAGTCAACAGATCCGGGTTTGATCCATCACCGTTCTTTAGCCCACTCTGCCACCCCAGTTCAGACATGGCCATATGCAAATCAGTCTGACCCTGTGCCTCATGGGAACAGTCCATCCCAAACTGCCAAGCCATGCCTTCCCTGGACCGGAAACAAGCTTCCTAGGACCGGTTTCTGGCATTTCAGCTGTCTTGAGCCAGACTTGCTTGAATCCAGTGGCAAAGTGAGCAAGGGACTCACGTCTGAGCATACCCTGCCAACTTATGGCGAACAAAGCGGTACAAAAGGGGGTGGTGATGGACGGAGCATCAGAACCAATCAAACACTCACACCCAGTCAACAGATCCGGGTTTGATCCATCACCGTTCTTTAGCCCACTCTGCCACCCCAGTTCAGACATGGCCATATGCAAATCAGTCTGACCCTGTGCCTCATGGGAACAGTCCAGCCCAAACTGCCAAACCATGCCTTCCCTGGACCGGAAACAAGCTTCCTAGGACCGGTTTCTGGGATTTCAGCCATCTTCAGCCAGACTTGCTTGAATCCAGTGGCAAAGTGAGCAAGGGACTCACGTCTGAGAATACCCTGCCAACTTATGGCGAACAAAGCGGTACAAAAGGGAGTGGTGATGGACGGAGCATCAGAACCAATCAAACACTCACACCCAGTCAACAGATCCGGGTTTGATCCATCACCGTTCTTTAGCCCACTCTGCCACCCCAGTTCAGACATGGCCATATGCAAATCAGTCTGACCCTGTGCCTCATGGGAACAGTCCAGCCCAAACTGCCAAGCCAAGGCTTCCCTGGACCAGAATCAAGCTTCCTAGGACCGGTTTCTGGCATTTCAGCCGTCTTCAGCCAGACTTGCTTGAATCCAGTGGCAAAGTGAGCAAGGGACTAACGTCTGAGCATACCCTGCCAACTTATGGCGAACAAAGCGGTACAAAAGGGGGTGGTGATGGACGGAGCATCAGAACCAATCAAACACTCACACCCAGTCAACAGATCCGGGTTTGATCCATCACCGTTCTTTAGCCCACTCTGCCACCCCAGTTCAGACATGGCCATATGCAAATCAGTCTGACCCTGTGCCTCATGTGAACAGTCCAGCCCAAACTGCCAAGCCATGCCTTCCCTGGACCGGAAACAAGCTCCCTAGGACCGGTTTCTGGCATTTCAGCCGTCTTCAGCCAGACTTGCTTTAATCCAGTGGCAAAGTGAGCAAGGGACTCACGTCTGAGCATACCCTGCCAAATTATGGTGAACAAAGCGGTACAAAAGGGGGTGGTGATGGACGGAGCATCAGAACCAATCAACACTCACACCCAGTCAACAGATCCGGGTTTGATTCATCACCGTTCTTTAGCCCACTCTGCCACCCCAGTTCAGACATGGCCATATGCAAATCAATCTGACCCTGTGCCTCATGGGAACAGTCCAGCCCAAACTGCCAAGCCATGCCTTCCCTGGACCGGAAACAAACTTCCTAGGACCGGTTTCTGACATTTCAGCCGTCTTCAGCCAGACTTGCTTGAATCCAGTGGCAAAGTGAGCAAGGGACTCACGTCTGAGCATACCCTGCCAACTTATGGCGAACAAAGCGGTACAAAAGCGGGTGGTGATGGACGGAGCATCAGAACCAATCAAACACTCACACCCAGTCAACAGATCCGGGTTAGATCCTTCACCGTTCTTTAGCCCACTCTGCCACCCCAGTTCAGACATGACCATATGCAAATCAGTCTGACCCTGTGCCTCATGGGAACAGTCCAGCCCAAACTGCCAATGTAGGCATCGTGTGCTGACCCTGGAAAACGTGCACAGACATGGGAAAATCAGCATGTTAGCAAGACACACCACAAGGGCATTAATGGAGTGATAATGTTTTCTGTTGCGATAGGCTACCTCCTGTGCCTGTGGTGCTACCAAAGCCACATGTGTCCCATCAATGGACCCAATTACATGGGGCATCCCTCCCAGGGCATAGAACTCACCCTTGATTCCTGTCAACTGCTCACGAGTTGGAAAATGGATGAATTCATCCAGGTGCTCCAACTTGGCTTCTAAAACATCATGCAGGACACGGCTGAACATGGTCTGGGACATGCCACCCACATCAGCTATGGTGAACTGAAACGTACCGGTGGCAAAGAAATGTAGGGCTGCCATCACCTTCATCTTGGGTGTCAGCGCAGTCGGATAACTGTGTCGCGGTTGGAGGTGTGGTGTCAGCCTGTTTGTCAGGTCCTCAATTAACTGTTGGGGGAATCTGTAGCGGCGTATGCAGTCACGTTCCCTCATGGCACCCAAGTCTGGCATTGGTCGGGGGAGAGGCGGTGCCCTGCAGAAATTTGGAAGGAATAGTGAAGATTGAGTACATTACTACACCATGTCAATGCAGTGAGCACATGTTCAACAGCTAATACACATATGCTACATACAGAGTCTGTACTGTGCAATACAACCCGCACACGTATGCCAGCAAGGTGATACTCCTACCAAGAGCCAGCTTCAAACGTGGATTGGCAAGGTCTACATGACATGCCATGAAAGTAGCTGTGGGCCAGTGTGAGTGAACAGCCAGACAAATTACAGGAGTGACATACATCCACATATGTGCATTTGAAGGATGTCATCTCATACAGACAGCTGCCGGCAAGCTAGACGCACAGGTCACATGTCATGGAAAAAAGGACAGACCACACACCTTGCCATGAAGGCGTACATGTCAAAAATGATCACACAGACATTGAGACTACGCAGATATGTCCTAAACTCGCAAGTCCCTGTTTGATGCATACAGACACACGTTACGTGTTATTCCACATGTGTCCTGGTGTGCGTAATAGTGTGACATGGACATCTACACACAGACACATGTTGGATGCAGCTACAGCAGATGCCGTTGACGGAACACCAACAGCAAGATCATGGGAACACATGACACACACATGACATAGTCACATCGTGGCACGCTGGTAGTGAGATGTCAGGTTTTGTGGTAAATAATTTCATTACCGGGACTTAATTTGATACAGAAACATAATAAAATAGCTCAGTAAAATAAGAGGCAGAATCCGTGGTATTAGAGGTTCGGAATGGGCTTTATTCCAATGGTCGATTATAATCGGTTGCTCCAAGTTCCATCACCACGGAGGTTCAGGAAGTGAAGTACATACTTTATTGACAAGAAATGACTTTTATAGAACATACATTACAATGAAGCGAATGCGGCAGGCGTAACAATTGATAAGAAAAATGACGATTCATATGCGTAACCGAAAATGGGCGTAATAAGGAGTAAAAAGGAACATAATTGGTTATGATGTCATATATAGGTGGATCTATAAGATAATACTTGGCATAGATGCGCGCGCAGCAGCATGACGTGTGATTGACGTGCAACTCGGGGGTGAAGGGGACTTGACATTTAGCTCTACATGTGGAGACAAAAAGTCTGGGGGGTCAAGTCAACCTAATCCCAAATCATATCTAACATCCTATGTTTAAAGAACTATGTTATCCACAAAACAAGGACTCTCGGACAGAATCTATTCTATACTGACTGTGCGTGCGTGTACAAGCGTCTAAGTGTCTACACTAAATGCGAGGGGGTAGGAATATTCCATGGTAACAGGACTATGAATTACTTGCATAAAGACAGAGGAGCCGAGCCATTGCTCGGTAGCTGGAAGGATGTTTACTTAAACTACTAGACAGGAATGCATCGGCTAAGGAGTGAAGCAGATAACTCGAAGGTGAAATACAGTTCTTGGCAGAGAATAGGCTGATGTCAGGCTTCGTGAGCCGCGCAGAGAATGAGACAAAGTTCATGGTCACAGATGCAGGCTCTGACTGGAGTTTTTCAGAGGCAGAAGGCAAGAGGAGTTTGATGACAGAATCAGGGCCTACTTGCCTGGACTGTAAAATGGCATAAGTGAACCATATAAAGCCGGTGGCCTTTCATACTTAGGAATGGAATATCCGGCCTATTCATGGCGGATCTGACAGAGGACATATTGACGGTGGACGCACATGTGTTTGCGTCTTCATAACTGGAACTGGAGGGAACATACATGTACTTGTGATTCATACATGAAACCGTTGGGGTCCAAGATAGGGGACATAACTGATCAGAAAAATCCATATTTCCACATTCCCTCCTTGTCCCCTACTTGCCCGTTTAAGAGATATCAATCTTCATCAATCCATTGATCTGTTCATATAACATCATTTGTTCTTCTTTCTTCTTCCGTGACTAATGAAATCTTGGTGGTGGAATACACGATGTGGCACACAGACCACAGATCGCTGGTCCACATTGTAGACATAGACAGCAACTGAATAGTATGAGAAGGCCAATACCTAGGAAGGATAGAACTCTCCATCCCCAGGCTGATATCACACTCCAAAACCAACTGGACCAAGTCCAAGTGCCTGGGTTCTGGTGTATCTGGCTTACAATCTTATGAAGGCGAGTTATAGCTTTATATACAGATGGCGAATTTTCTGGTATGAATACGCAGCAGCTTGATCCGATGACCCTACAGGCTCCGCCCCTATCGGCCAGGATGACGTCAAGGACAAGACGATTTTGAAGAACAACAATCCGCATAGCAGACTGCTCTTCTGTTAAATTGCCTAAGGCGGAAATAGTTTCATTCACTACTGCTTCAAGGGTTCTAGTTAATCTTCGTATCAGCTTACTATTAGTAACAGTACCTATATAGGGAAAGATGCCTTTATTAAAATCTACATACTTGTCCCATGCCGTCTCAGTATAATCGACAATTGGGAGATCTCTCCGCTCTCTGTTGTGTACTAAATGAATATTTCTATAATAATCAGGAGGAGCTAGGAAAACAGGTGGCAAAAGGAATGCAATGTAGCAGGTACCATCCCAATCTAGAGGTAGACGCATATATGCAGTCTGACCACATATAAAGTAGGAGTGGCGATAAGCTCTAAATGAAGATTTGCCTTGATCACTGAATTCTACTATAGTAGTGCATTTACTATGGCCCATATGTATGGAACCAGCTTTTCTTACACACAATTCACCCTTCGCTGGGAATACTGACATGGTGGGTAAAACTAGTTCAACTTCGGATTTGACATTTAGAATCATGAGATTAGGTGTAAAATTACCTAATCCATATACTTCATTTTCTAGATCCGTTCCTGTTCCTTTGGGGTGACCCTCCTTGTCAGGGTAACAGACTTTGAATAAAACTAGGTTCAGATTTCCCCATACCCACTGGTCTTGATAAACTGCTGTGTCTGAGTCTATGGAATTGATTAAACTAAACCATGCTCCACAGGAGCCATTATGTGTAAACGGATGTGGAAAGAAAGGCAGGACTCCTTCATAATTCTGATAGGGAGGGAGCCGGCCACACACCCAACAATTAGTAGCATTACTAGTCTGGTGGGAATGATGTAACATACTAATGAAAGTGTTATTGCGCAGCGCAAGTCTATAGGACAATTCATGCGGGGGTAAGTCACTAAAAGAATGTTCAGCAGTAACATTGTAAACGTTTCTGGCAATAGGGTAATATATGTGCAACAATATACTTGCAGTAATTATTAAAAGACTTAAGAAAAACAAGATTAATAATGTCACTATGCAATGGCTACGCAGTGATTTACAATACGCCTGTCGTTTCAACATTTTTCGTGAATTTTCCATGATTCAGGTCTAAGGGATACATGTCGGAGACAGATTCAACCGCTTCACCTAGGAGAGGACTTAAACAATCAAATCGTCCGACGGTCTAGGCCTTAGTTTTAGTTTATAGAGTTCCTTACTGGTGGCTTCAGCCAAAGGTAGTTTTGAGTCAATTGGTGAAGACACACGAGGTGGGCTATTTACATCTGCAGGAAGTCCATGAAATTTCTTGATATGACTTGAATGAATCCATTCTGCCTTCGATCTTCACGGCTGTCCTTGTGGTCAGCAGGACCAACTGGGGTGTCTTCCACCTGGGATCCAGCTGAGTCTTTCGGTCGAAATTTCTCACAAGCACAAGGTCCCCCGGAACTACGTCATGGGGTTTCACCTCAGTGTTGTCGGGAAAGGCTGCAGCTACCTGTGAACGACAAGATTGTAGTGCAGACATCAAGGAAGCCAAGTAATCTGTCAGCATATTACAGTCAATATCAGTTATTTTGCGTGGTATAGGCGTCCCCCACATATTTGGTGGTCTGCCGAAGATCACCTCATACGGGGATAGCCCTGTTCGAGAGTGTGCTACCATTCTCATGTAAAAGAGTGCAACTGGTAACGCTACTACCCAGTCGACACCTTTCTCTCTGCATATTTTGGACAATCTGATTTTCAGTATCTGATTATGTCTTTCTACGAGACCTGCTGCCTCGGGGTGTCGGACACAGTGGAATTTCCACTGATATCCTAACAGAAGTGAAACATGTTTCATTAGTTCGGATGAGAACGGCTGGCCGTTATCTGAGTGAACAACACGTGGTAAACCGTATCGTGGGAAGAATTCTCGAACCAACTGTTTGGCAGTAGTCGGGGCAGTGTAATCTGAAACCGGGTATGCCTCCGTCCAACGGGACAGAGCGCAGACAACTACGAGAACATATTTGAATCCTCGACATCGTTCCATCTGGATATAATCCATCTGGAGTACTTCAAAAGGGTGATTAGGAGGATGAAATCCACCTTGTTCTACGGGAACGCTTTTTCCTGGGTTGAACTGGCAACAGATCATACAGGTACGAACTTTTTGTTTGGCTGCTGCTCGCAAATGTTTATTGAACCAAATGTGTTGAATGCTATCTAGCATAGCTTTTTCTCCTAGATGTGCTGGACTATGTATAGTGTTAATTATAACTTGGACCATTGAATCAGGAAGGAACCACACAGACTTTTCCTTCATCATCCATCCTTGGTCCGTTTGGATCCCTCCTAATTCGGTCCATTTCTTTATTTCATCTGGTGTGGCATGTGTCTGGATGTCAATCACGTCAAGAGTAGGATCTTTAACTGTCATACAATGTGTCGGCATCGGGACTATTGTCTTTGTCATGTCGGAGGTTTGAGTTTGAGCAGTCTGTTTAGCTGTTCTGTCGGCTAGATCATTGCCTTGAGAAATGATATCAGTAACCTTCGTATGAGCCTTACATTTCATAATTGATATTGCAGTGGGTAGATGTATTGCATCTAATAAGGCATGAATGAGGGGTCCGTGCTGAATGTGGGCACCGTGGGAAGTTAAATAACCTCTCTCTCGCCACAGCACGCCGAAGTCATGTACAACTCCGAATGCATAACGTGAATCAGTGTATATGTTGACTTTTTTATTTGTGGCTTGAATACAGGCTTGTGTCAGAGCGATAAGCTCTGCGGCTTGAGCTGACAAAGTATTTATATGATTAGTTTCAATGACTTCAGTATCTGTTGTGACTGCGTAAGCAGCCACTAACTCTCCTGTATTTGTTCTCATACATGAACCATCTACATACAATGTCAGGTCTGGATCTGACAATGGGACATCGGTTAAGTCTTGTCTGGGTTTCGTCGTTATAGTAATAACTTCAATACAGTCATGGGCTAGTGGGTCTGTTCCGGTTACTGGCAAAAGTGTGGCAGGATTCAATGTGTTACAGCGTCTGATTTCTATATGTGGCTGAAAATGTAAGTTCGTACCCTGTAAGTCGCGCAATAGTCAAGTGTTGTGTTTGCGTTCTATTTACAAGAACCTCTACTGCGTGTGGTACTTGAACTGTCAATGGATGTCCTAACACTATGGCGTCGCTCTGTCTTATTGCTAAAGCTGTCGCTGCTACTGATTTTAGGCATGCAGGCAAAGCCTGGGCTACGGGATCTAATGTACTAGAAAAATAAGCACATGGTTTGTGTGCTCCTGCTTGTTCCTGTGTGAGTACTGACAAGGCAGTACCTTCGCGTTCTGTAACAAAGAGTGTAAACTGTTTTCTGTAACATGGCGTTGCTAAAACAGGGGCTTGACATAAAGCTTTCTTTAGGCTTTCAAAAGCTTGTGTATGTTCCTGAGTCCAAGGGAGAACAGTCGATGTGGCTGCCTCCTGTGTTGTCAACTGAATGAGTGGTTTTGCTAGAAATGCGTACTGAGGGATCCACTGCCTGCAATATGAAGTGAGGCCTATGAAAGCCCGCACCTCCTTCTGTGTCTTGGGTATTGGCATGTTAGCTATTAACTGAATGCGGTCGGGTGTAAGCTGCCTTCCCTCCTTGGACAGCGAGTGTCCAAGATAAATAACTCGCTGGACACAGAATTGCAGCTTAGAAGGGGACACCTTGTGCCCCTTTTCGGCTAAAAATTGTAAAACTGTCAGTGATGCTTTCTCACATTCGGGTTCGCTTCTCGCGGTGATCAGTAGATCATCGACATATTGAAGCAGAGCAGTGTTAACTGGCATGTGGATACTGTCGAGTTCTCATTTCAGTGCTTGGCTATAGATGCTGGGGCTTTCTGTAAATCCTTGAGGTGCGCGTGAGAATTTAAAGCTACGCCCATTTAAACTAAATCCGAACAAATATTGGCTTTCCGGATCTATTGGGACGCTGAAAAAGGCATTCTTGAGATCAATTACAGTAAAGAATGTCGCTTCGGAATCAATAGCTGTCAGTAATGACGAGATATCTGGGACCACAGGAAATTGTGGCACAATGCATTTGTTTAATTCGCGCAGATCAATAACCAATCGATATACTGGCGGGGCCTTAGGATCTGTTCGTTTAAGAATCGGAATTATCGGTGAATTGCATACATTGGAGTCTGTTTCCACAACTACTCCTTGGGCAATGAGCTCGTCAATGATTTGTAGTAAAGCCACTACAGCATCTGGTGGTAACTTGTATTGTCGCATTCGTGGTAGTACCACTCCTGCCTTTAATGTGACTCGATATGGTGTAATATTCATGCAACCAACATCAGTAGGGCCTTGTGCCCATAGATGTGTAGGTAAAGTCTGCAGTCGGGGATCCATGTCTCTAGACACATAGTGACCTTTAAAATCACGTAAAAACAACCTTACTCCTTCCGGAGAACAACATATTATGGCTCCTAGAGCTTTCAGTGTTTTTATTCCTAACAGATTTTCTGGACATGATTTAGTAAGCAATAAATCTGTAGTTCGGGTCAAAGGTCCTATCGTAAGTGGAAGAGGCTGTGACACTTCATTAACAATAGGTTTTCCTGAAAAACCAAGGGAAATATTCTGAGAGCCTGAGAGGGGTGCCCCTGGGACTTCACTACGTTTTATGGTTGTTCGACTTGCCCCTGTATCGAGTAAAAATTTTCTATCTTGGCCTAATAATTCACTATGTACATAAGGTCCTTCTTGATCTACAGGAATCTCGATAAGGGGTAAGTCAACTTCCCTCTCTAGGCTGGTTCATGCGTATCGTTGGTAATCAGGATAGTCGTACTGTGCGGTCTGGTACAGCTGTCGTGTCGTAGTTTGTGTGGCAGCAGCCGGCAGCGCTGGTGCAGCTGGCACAAACTGTATAGACTGTTGTGGAGCTGGCATGGACTGTGCATGCTGCGGAGCTCCTTGTTCATTCTGGTCCTGTCTAGGTGGCCGTGGTCTTTCTTGTGTTTTACCTATGGTGATATTATGTTTCAAAACTGGACAATCGTGTACGTAATGACCTGGTTTTTTACAATAATTACATGTCCCTTTTACAGGTCCTGCTGAATCACCGGAATGTGTCATACCCTTTTTATGTCCTTCAGCTGGAACTGTCTGAGAAACTAGCATTTTCATTTTCGTGTCTTTCATGCGTCTGTGTTCATGTTCTTGTTCCTCTCTAATTCTATTGTGATGGTACTGTAACATTTGTAACATTTGTGATGGAGTGTTACCTTGCCAGGTACTCTCGAATTTTAATACTCTATTCTTTACTTGGGGCAGGGCATTTTCTACTAATTTTGTTACAAACAGATGCGGGTATGATTCGCTACTTGCTTTTAGGCCACTATTTATACCAAAACATTTTTCAAATCGGGCATAGTAATCACTAGTGTCTTCATCTTGCTTCTGCTTACAGGCTGAAATTGTACCCCAATCTTCCTTTTTCGTAGTTAATAAACGTGGCAGTACCTGTACTAATAAACCTGGTAGTGCTTTAGTTTTATCCCCAAGTCCTGCTCCTGCAGTTCGGGCCTTTTCTTCCGCTTCTAATACTGACCATTCTATCTTTTGGTCTCCTACCTCCCACTCTTTTTCCCTGAGTTTCTCATAAATACCAGCAGGCATTAATACCTTTAATATTGTCATAATGTCGGGGTAGGTATTCTCTCCCATGAGTAACATGTCTTTAATTTCTCGGTGAAAACCCGCTGGATCTTTGTCATGACTGGGTACCACTTTCTTCATTTCTAATAATTCTATTTTCGATATGGGCGTATATACAAATACGCGTTTAAACTCATTGTCCTCGCCCTTTATTGGGTGCACTTCTCGTAAGGGATTCTGTCTATCCATGTAATACGTGGTTCTTTCCTTGACGGGCAATGAGACACGGTCTGAACATACAAAAAGAATATACTGCTTTCTTGATTCTAGAATTTCTTTAATTAATTTAGTACCTGAACCTCTCCATCTATTCATGAGCAATTCAGTCAACATGTCAGGTAAGGGACCAGGGTCCGAATGCTGACTCTGATATAGTATAATGAGTTGTTGAATCATATAAATCCCAGCTAACCGCTGTTCATCTGGGGTGAGATTCAAAAATGTGCGTGCTACTGTATCATCACTATATTTTCCGGGACTGTCCACCCAATGGACAGCTGCCCTGGCTAAATCTTGTTCATCCATAGAATCGAGAAAATGATAACCCCTTCCTTCTCGGAGTAGTTTGTCGGCGGCTTGGAACGAATGCTCGTTAGACCTTATATTAATTATAGGTATTTGGAAATTCCTGTTATTATCTGGACATATCGGACGTATCGGGTCAGTAAGACATCTATTACTATTACAAGATCTTCCTCTACCTACATAGGCTATGGTGTCTGACTGTCCCGCGGGCAGTCCTGACCCTTCCTCCTCGCTTTGTTCGAACTCGTCTACCTCTAATCTTTCTTCGTGTAGGCGTTCTATTTCTTTACGGATCTTTCGGCACATGGCTATTATACAATTTTTCTTATCATGTCTACCTTCTGATATATTCTGGCTCCATCTGGTAAGAATTTGCATTGCTTCCGGGTCTACCCCCGGTCGGTCTTGATTTCTGATCACACAATTTATGAGGAAACGTAACAGTTCCCCCTGTATCTCCACTTTCTGGTATTCCATAGCTCTGTTAATACATTCTGGATCTCGCCCTGTTTGGACAAAATGATATATTTTATCTAGATGCGCAGTCATTCCTGGTAACTTCCCTAAATATACTGCGGCTCGTCTGATACGCAATGATGCCAGGGTCATTTCGTCCTCTTTGCCGGGCACAGGGTCATATCTACAATCTATAAGAAGTTCCTTAAGCGTACGGGCATTTATGAGTTTGGGTGTACGTGAATGTGCTGACTCTTGAAAAGTACGTTTATTTATTCTGGGTGGCGTAGAAAAAATGTTGCTAGCACCTCCCGTAGCCCCATCTGGGGTGTCAGGTGTGAAAGGATTCGTTGAACGTGACACAGCAACTATAGGTGTGGACACAGCTATAGAAGTAGCTGTAGGAACAGATGCAGAAACAGATGTGCTTGCCGGAACTTGTGACTCGATCTGTTGCTGTAGGGATATGGGTACTGGATCTTGGCGTTGAACTTCCCTGGTAGGCGGTCTATGTGGGGCGGAATTAGCATACTCCGGAGCTGCGTCATCTAAATATGAGGAAAGAAAAACATCTTCTGCGGTTCTAGGATGCCCCTTAGGATGTACCTTTATTGGGAATAATGGGGGTGGCAAGTCTTTCGGTATTTCTGGAGTAGCTTTAGGTAATCCTTCGGCTAGAAGGGGATACATACCATTCATAAGGGCATTTCTTTGTCTGTCTACTTGTTCTGATTTCACTCGGATACCTTCCTCAATTAATAGATTTTCTCGAACTTTATTTGAACTCTCTTTATTCTTTTCTTCCTGTCGGAGTGCTTTTTCTGTGCGTCTATGAGATTCTTTACGCCATAACTCAACGGCGTCTTTCTGTGACTGTCTGACTTTCCTTTTCCATAACTCTTCTTCTACTTTCATGATGCACTCTGCATCCCAGGTTCCCGCTGTGGGCCACCTCTGACTTTCTGGTAATTCCTTGGTGTAGTCTACCCATAAATCAAGAAATAATATAGCGTCTAAGCCATGTTTATGATACATGAAGTACCCTGGAGTGTCCCTAGGAGGAATAGGAACGGCTTCTTCGAGTACCCCTTTTCTAGTAGTGATCTGTCTTAACTTCGAAAAGAGCGGCATATTGACAACTGATCCGATACTTAATCTTGAACACACTTAGTACAAAAGCACAATAATGAACAACCATTCATACCACAATATGCAGGACGTTTAACACATTAAACATTAAACATTAAACATTTTTAACCTTTAAAATAACCAACAATGATGATCGTCTGCATAACTAATCACCAAGCATAATTCTTGACAATAACTAGATACTTCGGAATACTTGATATACTGCTAAACAGTACATATACACTGCTAAAACAGTGCAGACCGGATTTGTGTACCCAAACCCGTCTTGACCGGCACAACCTATGTGCACGTCAGAAATGCCTCCCCAGTAATGGTACTCACCGGGTAGCTTCGGAAACGGAAGGCCTCGGCAACTGAACTTGAACCGGACTGGACTCGACTCGACTCGTCGGAAACTGGACTCGACTTCGAACTGGTGGGCCTCTGTATACCTCGGATCTTGCTCTCTCAGCTAGGCTCTGGTCGGGATACTTCGCACTTCTCACCGCCTCGTCTGGGTGTTGATCGCAGCCTCAGTCGCCCCCGCTTGACCGGAGGGAGATACAGGAAATCCTGCTGGTACGCGTTATTGTCCGTCCAGCTGTGGCAGGAGACCGGGCCTGCAACTCACCGCCGGCGCGTGAGATGAGAAAGTGTCCCTGTTCGGGCGCCATTCATGTGGTAAATAATTTCATTACCGGGACTTAATTTGATACAGAAACATAATAAAATAGCTCAGTAAAATAAGAGGCAGAATCCGTGGTATTAGAGGTTCGGAATGGGCTTTATTCCAATGGTCGATTATAATCGGTTGCTCCAAGTTCCATCACCACGGAGGTTCAGGAAGTGAAGTACATACTTTATTGACAAGAAATGACTTTTATAGAACATACATTACAATGAAGCGAATGCGGCAGGCGTAACAATTGATAAGAAAAATGACGATTCATATGCGTAACCGAAAATGGGCGTAATAAGGAGTAAAAAGGAACATAATTGGTTTATGATGTCATATATAGGTGGATCTATAAGATAATACTTGGCATAGATGCGCGCGCAGCAGCATGACGTGTGATTGACGTGCAACTCGGGGGTGAAGGGGACTTGACATTTAGCTCTACATGTGGAGACAAAAAGTCTGGGGGGTCAAGTCAACCTAATCCCAAATCATATCTAACATCCTATGTTTAAAGAACTATGTTATCCACAAAAGAAGGACTCTCGGACAGAATCTATTCTATACTGACTGTGCGTGCGTGTACAAGCGTCTAAGTGTCTACACTAAATGCGAGGGGGTAGGAATATTCCATGGTAACAGGACTATGAATTACTTGCATAAAGACAGAGGAGCCGAGCCATTGCTCGGTAGCTGGAAGGATGTTTACTTAAACTACTAGACAGGAATGCATCGGCTAAGGAGTGAAGCAGATAACTCGAAGGTGAAATACAGTTCTTGGCAGAGAATAGGCTGATGTCAGGCTTCGTGAGCCGCGCAGAGAATGAGACAAAGTTCATGGTCACAGATGCAGGCTCTGACTGGAGTTTTTCAGAGGCAGAAGGCAAGAGGAGTTTGATGACAGAATCAGGGCCTACTTGCCTGGACTGTAAAATGGCATAAGTGAACCATATAAAGCCGGTGGCCTTTCATACTTAGGAATGGAATATCCGGCCTATTCATGGCGGATCTGACAGAGGACATGTTGACGGTGGACGCACATGTGTTTGTGTCTTCATAACTGGAACTGGAGGGAACATACATGTACTTGTGATTCATACATGAAACCGTTGGGGTCCAAGATAGGGGACATAACTGATCAGAAAAATCCATATTTCCACAGTTTCATCATCTGTGTACCTGACAAGCAAGGTACAGTTGCGGGGGTTGGTGACTGTGCCATGCCAGTGATGCAGTGCTTGACAAGTTAGAACTACATGCACACATGTAAAAGGTGTGAAGGGGAAGTGCGCCACATAGTGCCCCATCACACAAGACATGTGTACACAGGTCATCACACAACTATTGGGTTAAAACATGAGGAGACATGTGCCACATCACTGCCTGACACACCTAGGCCATACACAAAGGACTGCACTGACAATGACTTGATGTCCATCCTTGTGCGAGTCAGACACCTCCATTCCTTTCCTACCATAGTGCTACGGGCCGTACCCGCGTGTGTACGGCCTGTAGCACTATGCCCTAGGGGTACGTGTGAAACGCACCATAACTGTGTGGGGATTTGAAATTTACAATGGGGACACATAAGGGCCAAGTATTAGGGCCTACGTGCATGCTGGTTGTCATGGATACCCAGTTTTAAGATCACATTTTTCCATCATGTAACCTGGAAAAAGCAGTTGGCCACATTATACATTTTTGCAAAGTGGTTTTTGACTTGACATGATGCTGCAAATTTGAAAAAAATGCTCATGCTGTCACTGGTGTATGTTTAAAGGGATTGGAGGAAACGTAGGATGCAAATGAGTCTGACCAATCACTCTGTACTCCTGTTAATGAAATAGCCCAGCAAGGCAGATATAAGTCAGCCAGAACCCATGAGAGGGCACTTGCCTGCACAACCTTTGATTCGACTACACTGCTGCTGCTTGTGATTCTTCTGGCACCATGTCGCGGACTGTGGAGAGGGCCCAGCCATTCACACAGGAAGAGAATGAGGCGTTCCTGGATGTCATCCTCCCACAGTTCCCCAGCCTGTATGGTAGACCAGGGATGCAGGTGAGTGCTGACTCGGCTACCTTTGACTGTGCCCCTTCTTTTTGTGACTGGCACTTCTGGCATTGTGTCCAGGTGTGACAGACATGAAATGGTGTTTAGAGTGGGTCCCAGGGGGGGGAATGGCTCATGTCTGTAATACAGAGCATGATGTGGTTCATGAGTGCACCCCTCACTTGCATTGTGCTTACTGTGACTATCACTGCATGCTGCATGGCACATTCAGCATAGCTAATCCTCTTGGCCCTTCTTGTTCTATAGTCCCGAGGTGATTCAGTGTTCCCCCCGTGTGACAGGTGACTGTACCCACAGATGTGTGTGAGTTGAGTGGAGCTGTGGTGAGAGTGTCCAAATGAACTGGACATTGATGTGTGTGAATGTTCCTTGTCATGTGGGTGAGTGTCTATGTGGAGTGTTTGACCACAGCTGCATGGAGGAGGCAACAGCTCTACCCATCTGATGTGAGAAGTGACCCGTGCTGTGTTTCTGACTTGCTGGGCTAGCCCCACGCCTGTGACACCCCCCAGGCAAGTGGCACATGTGCAGAGTGAGGTTTGTATCAGCTGTTGCCACTGGCAGGTGAATGATCTGTGCCTGTGTGTTTCTGTGTAGTCTGCTGATGTTGGGTCAGTGGCCTGGGGCATGTGACTGCTTGGAGGTGCTGGCCATCAGCTTTGTGTTGCTTGTGATGTACAGTGTGTGCCATGATCAGGGAGTGTGTCGCACCCCTCATGCCACCTGTGTACTTCCAATGCCATGTAGTGCATTGGGCCTTACACAGAGGCCAAAGTCCCTCTGACCAAGGTGCGATTATTTTGCTGCATACTATGCCCTGTTCAACAAATCAAAGATGTTCTAATGTGTGTCTCTGTGACATGGAGCAGGTGTAGTGATCTATTCTCACTTTGGCATCCTCACAGGTAACCGCCTACGAGAAGGGGAAGATATGGAAGCGGGCCGTCAGGGCCGTGATCTCCGTGGAGGGTCGCAGTCGGTGCCTGGCACAGGTGAGTAAACGCTGGCAGGACATCCGGTGCTGGACAAGGAGGATCGCCCGGGTCCTGCTGGGGGACTCACCAGAAGGCAAGGACCGCGGGCGCCGCCTGACCCACCAAATTAAGCGTGTCCTGGCGGTGGTCTTCCCTGACATGGATAGGCGGTTACAGGCGAAGCAGCAGCAGAAAGGGGGTAGGTACATGTGTGTTTGTTGTGTGTCACCAGCTTTGGGAAGTGCTCAGTCGCATGGATACCCTGCCAGGGTTAATATGTGCATTGCATTTTCTATTCCCCAAAGTCATCCGCTGCTGTTCTTCCTCCTTTCCCCTCCTTGACATGTGTTCCCTGGTCTGTGTGTAATCACTATTGCACATGGTCATCTAGGCTGGCAGTTAATCCAAGTGCACATTGCTGTCTGCATCATGTGGGGGTGGGGTCGGAGACATGTGTTGTTACCTTGCCTGTGCCCTTTCCTGTTCAGTCATTTAGGGGTCCATATCAGTTGGCACTGATGCTGAGTCTCAACATAGGAGTGTGAGTTTTCAAATGAACAGACTTGCAGCATGCATGACCGATGTTTTGGCCTCAGACATGATGTGCATGAGTGGGAGATATGCATAGTGCCGGGACGATAGCTCATGTTACAGTCAGATAATTCCAGGACCATGGAGCAGTGTGCCCACTACAGTACCCTAAGACACCCTTGCCTCGGTATCATGTGTGTCATCCAACACTGTGCCCATTCTCAATGTGTTCAGCATAGTTTTGCATCTGTGGCATTGTTCCCTGGCCTCATTTGTATTTATCTGAAGTGTGCTACATGTGCTTATTGTACAGGCTGACCCCATTTTGCTTGTGCATCCTCACACTGGCCAGTGCCTGTGCGTCTATGTACAACAATCTGTTGAGGTGTTTTGTCACAAATATGTGTTGGCAGCCTCACAAGGTGATGTGGAGTACATTTAGGATTTCCTGATGCACTTTTAGTAAACCCAGATTGAGAGGTGTCACTTCTTGAACTGTCTCAATCACATTGTCTCAGGTATGGGGTGTTTGTGCGGGCAAGGACTACATGTCCAAACCTTATGTCTCCTTGCCAGGTCTGACCAGTGTGTGATGATTGTCTGGACAGGCTCTCAACGTGCAGTGACCCAGGTATGTTGTGCAGGGTGTCATGTTTGTGCTTTGCAGCATGTGTCACAAGTTAAAAAACATGTTTCCTGCTCATCCATTATTGGCACGGGTGTGTGCTCCAGATGCTATGTGGTTTGGTCTGTGTGTGCTGACATCTGTGTGGACATTCTTCGTTCACATAAGGGTGTCTCCTCAGTGCTCCTTATTCCAGCACAATTTCAGGGCCATTTGCTAATGCATTGTCCTATGTCTGGACATGTGTGCCAATCCACATGACAGGTAGTGTGTCAGATGTGTTGCCAACTGTGTCATCATGGTACGGATGGCCATGTGACAGGTGGCATGTTTTAAGTTGTTATTCAACAAAGTCATGTGCCCTGGCACTCACTACACTTGTCAACATGTCCCAATAGTTTGTATGCTTCACTTTGATTTTTGTGAAGGACAATGATGTGCCTGAATGACAGATGTCTCCCAAGGGAGTGCACAAGTACCACTTTTACACTTTTGTGGAACACGCTGGCACAATTAGAACATGGGCACATTTCTGTCCAAATTTTGTTTAGGAATTATACATATCCATGTTCCCACAGTGTGTTAGCATTTGGGTTAGTCCCTGGTAACCCCGGGCGTAGCACTACGCTTCGCCCACGTAGTGTACGTAGCGCTGCCTGCTTCGCACTTTCCGAAGTAGGCGAAGCAGGGCAGCGCTACGCACACGCCGAGGGGGAAGCGTAGCTGCCTGCCACCCGCCACCCACCTCCCGCCTGCCCTCCTTTTAAATAATATCAGCAATGAAAAATAAATTAAAGTAAAGCGACTTACCTTAAGCGCGGCGTCTCCGGGGCTCCCTCTTTCTCGTTTCTAATTTCTTCTGGCAAATGCGCATGCGCGGACACCCGCGCATGCGCATTTCTTGCGAGAAATGCGCATGCGCGGGCGTCCGCGCATGCGCATTTGCCAGAAGAAATTAGAAACGAGAAAGAGGGAGCCCCGGAGACGCCGCGCTTAAGGTAAGTCGCTTTACTTTAATTTATTTTACATTGCTGATATTATTTAAAAGGAGGACGGGCGGGAGGTGGGTGGCACGTAGTGGGGCTACGCGAAGCGCGTAGTGTGCGTAGATTTGGGCACACTACGTGCTGCTTCACGTAGCCCCACTACGCCCCCTACGCCCAACCTTAGTCACTGGTTGTTGCTTATGCCAACTTACCGGTGTCAAGTCATCCCGACCACCGTGGTGCCATGTATATGTACTTCCTAATACCACATTTCTTCTTAACATTGGCTTCTTGGCATTAGGCGGGCAGCTCATACAATGACTGTGTAAATGTACTTTTGTGTGCACCTCCTTGTGTGACTTCTGATATTCATGCACATGTGTGTTCTGTTCCACAAGTGGGACATTCACACATTCCAAATATGTCAATTGTGTAAAGTTTTGTGCCTCCCAATGGATCAGATAGTATTACTTTTTCTTTTCTACAGTACTCACAGGTCTATGAGTGTGGGGACCCCTTCAGCATTGGCGTCTGTTATTTGGCATTGGGTGCACCAATACTATTTTGCTCAAAGTGACCATGAGGTGGCATGCCGTCATGGTCTGCCTGTGCTCCACTGTTCACAGACACTAGCTTCTCTGCATAATTGGATCTCCAGTTATTTGCTGTGGTGTCCTGATTTTCATTATTTCAGGGGGCATGTTGGGTGAACCAACTGGGGAGTGCAGGGCTTACATATGTGCTGGGTGTTCTAGATGTTCCTCATGATGCTTTAATGATATGCACTGTGACCTATTTAGTTTGGACTCATGTGTCAGATGTACACAGGTGACTGATTATTTCCTGTCTCGTCACCTTGCCCACAGCATCATCGGGGAACACCGAGGGAGCCACCTGCATGGACGTGGAGGAGGGATCCAGCACCAGTGCCACCACGCCTGGCGAGTCGGCAGCATCAAGTGGCACAGAGGGCGAGGGGTGTGCGGCGGAGGACCTGGGTAGTACCACCACCGACTACGATGCAGACGGGTCCGAGGCTGAACTCCCTGAGTGGGCGGAGGCTGCTCCAACAGCTGGCAGCAGCGCTACAACTGTCACCGCCCCCTCCATTCCCATCACCGCCCTCCCAGTTTCTCCGGTCCTTTCTGTCCGTGTAGGGCAACAACGTGTCTCCTTCGTGCCAGGCACCGCACCCCCTGCCCCTGTCTCCCCTGCTGCCCTCACTGCCGAGTCTGTGGACATTCAGCGGCAGTTGCAGGTTGGGCAGACATCGATCCTGACTGTCCTCCATGGCCACACCAGACTGCTGACACAGATGGTGTCGTACATGGAGGGCATGTCATCAGCGATGTCTGACCAACGGATGTTGCTGAGGTCCATGGACTCGTCACTGACGGCAGCAGTGAGTGTCCTGCAGCGCTTGCTCCCCCCACCTACCCCTGCGCCATCCACAATTCCCACTCCCATTCCTGTCCCAAGCACACACACACCTTCCCAGGCAGGCACCACACCAGACACAGGCAGCACACCAACAGGGAAGGGCAAGCGCACACCTCCAGTCACGCACACTCAGGGGGAAGAAGGCACACCCACTGGGTCTAGGGCACACAGGCAGACACACAGCCACAGTCGGAGTCCGCATGCCTCCCTCCCCAGTCCCTCCAATGTCACTCCCCTCGGCTCCCCTGCCCCACAGTCTGAGAAGGAGACCTACTTGGCTGTGCTGGGCCTCAGCCCCACTGTTTCACCTGCGCGCAAACGGGCAAGGCACTCCACGGGTAGGGGAGTTGAGTCCCCTCCCTGTCCACCACCTCCCCCAGTAGCGCTGCAACCCATCCCTCTGACCCCCCCCTCCTTGGGGCCTGTGGTTCTTTCGGGTGCAGGGGACACGCTGGAAGACCTTGTGGGCGTGTGCAGCGCAATACTGACCTCCACCTTTGGTGCTGTCCCACCCCCTGTGGTGGAGTCGTTCGACCCTGCACCCCCAACACCTGCCCTACCCCCTCCTGTCCCTGAGGTGCCTGGTCCTTCCCCACATGATGCCCCCACCCCAGTCGATCAACCAGAGGTATCAAATGTGCACGCAAGCTAGGGGAGACGCGTGGCCATGTGTCCTCCCCCCCCCAGGACTTCGTATCTGGACTGACCTATGGCCTTTGTAAATTGTGTCCTTTTCTACTTTTTGTTTTCATGCTGAATAAAGCATTTTGTTTTTCCTTTGCACACGATTGCTTTTCAGGTATTGATGTTGGTGCTGATGCTCCATGGGTTGGGGTGGTGATCATGTGTTGGGTATCTGAGAAATGTAGTAGTCTGCTGCTCATGGGGTGGACCCTGGTATCTGCGTGGCATCACAAGGTCTCTGCAATGATTCTTTGTTCGTGTATGCTCTTTGTGTTTGGAGACATTGTCCCAAGGAGTATTCCTTCCTCTGTGGCACCTGACAACTTCCCTGCAGGGAGTTGCACCATTGTTGTGCTGACCTGTATCTACATTCCCTTGGTGGCTGATGGATCCCTTCAACTATGTCCATGCCTGCTCAGCAATGTGTCCGGCTGCATCGTCTGTGCCATCATTGGTAGCCACTGTACTTGTGTATAGAGTATGTTGCCATGCCTCCATGGGGAAATGGTCCCTTTTCCACACTATGTATGTGTGTACTCCCAGCCTAGCACACATATGGTACTTCTTCTGCAGGGTATTTGGTCACCTGACTGACAATTGTGGGTATTGTATCTCTGGGAAGTCCACCCTATTCCTTCCATGGGAGACAACAACTTGGTGGCTGTGCCAGCACCTGTACATTCCTATCAGTCCTGGAATGCGCGTGACAGTGTGTGTTCCCTTTGGCTCTCTTAGTTTAGTAGGCTTTCACATAACTATACAGTCTTGTGACATGATCTCAGTGTGTGTATTGTGCTGCATCTGCCAGGGGTGGGTATGCATGTGTCATTTGTCATCGCACCCACATGTGGTGTGTCATGCAGTGGGGGAATGACATCCATCCTCATGGGAGTGGGACACTGCTGTCAGTGATGTGTTGATATGGCACTCTCAACATAGTCGCACATTGGGGATGCGTTCATGGACCCATGGAGTTGTGGGCATCTGAGGATGATGCACCCACCCCTCATATGTCAGGCCACTGCTGGGAGTGATATGCACCCACCCCTCATATGTCTGGGCACTGCTGGGAGGCCTCTGCACCCACCCCTCATATGTCTGGGCACTGCTGGGAGTGATATGCACCCACCCCTCATATGTCTGGGCACTGCTGGGAGGCCTCTGCACCTACCCCTCATATGTCTGGGCACTACTGGGAGTGATATGCACCCACCCCTCATATGTCTGGGCACTGCTGGGAGTGATATGCACCCACTCCTCATATGTCTGGGCACTGCTGGGAGGCCTCTGCACCCACCCCTCATATGTCTGGGCACTGCTGGGAGTCCTCTACACCCACCCCTCATATGTCTGGGCACTGCTGGGAGTGATATGCACCCACCCCTCATATGTCTGGGCACTGCTGGGAGTGATATGCACCCACCTCTCATATGTATGGGCACTGCTGGGAGTCCTGGGCACCCACCCCCATGTCTCTGTCCACTGCTGGGAGTGATATGCACCCACCCCTCATATGTCTGGGCACTTCTGGGAGGCCTCTGCACCCACCCCTCATATGTCTGGGCACTGCTGGGAGGCCTCTGCACCCACCCCTCATATGTCTGGGCACTGCTGGGAGTGATATGCACCCACCCCTCATATGTCTGGGCACTGCTGGGAGGCCTCTGCACCCACCCCTCATATGTCTGGGCACTGCTGGGAGTGATATGCACCCACCCCTCATATGTCTGGGCACTGTTGGGAGGTGTCTGCACCCACCCCTCATATGTCTGGGCACTGCTGGGAGTGATATGCACCCACCCCTCATATGTCTGGGCACTGCTGGGAGGCCTCTGCACCCACCCCTCATATGTCTGGGCACTGCTGGGAGTGATATGCACCCACCCCTCATATGTCTGGGCACTGCTGGGAGGCCTGTGCACCCACCCCTCATATGTCTGGGGACTGCTGGGAGTGATATGCACCCACCCCTCATATGTCTGGGCACTGCTGGGAGGCCTCTGCACCCACCCCTCATATATCTGGGCACTGCTGGGAGTGATATGCACCCACCCCTCATATGGCTGGGCACAGCTGGGAGGCCTCTGCACCCACCCCTCATATGACTGTCCACTGCTGGGAGTCCTGGGCACCCACCCCCATGTCTCTGTCCACTGCTGGGAGTGATATGCACCCACCCCTCATATGTCTGGGCACTGCTGGGAGGCCTCTGCACCCACCCCTCATATGTCTGGGCACTGCTGGGAGTGATATGCACCCACCCCTCATATGGCTGGGCACAGCTGGGAGGCCTCTGCACCCACCCCTCATATGACTGTCCACTGCTGGGAGTCCTGGGCACCCACCCCCATGTCTCTGTCCACTGCTGGAGTCCTCGGCAGCCAGCCAGCCACCCACCCACCCGCCCCCTTGGTGCAGTACACTGCTGTCCTGTGCATACACACACACCATTATACTGCTTATATGCTGCACCAGGCCCTATGCCAACATTCGTGGTGTGTGTACGCCTTGTGTCCATTCTGTACTGGTGCCGTAGGGGTACGGGTGGGACGGACCCTAACCCCGCATTCATGCGGTGTACGGGCCGTATCCATGCTCTGAGGGCGTGGGTACGGCGCGTACCCCTCCATCACCACCACAATGGTGGTACGGGCCTTACCCACGCTCTGAGGGCGTGAGTACGACGCGTACCCCTCCATCACCACTCCAATGGTGGTACGGGCCGTACCCACGCCCCCACAGCATGGGTATGGCCCGTACCACCATTGGAGTGGTGATGGAGGGGTACGCGCCGTACCCACGCTCTGAGGGTGTGGGTACGGCGCGTACCCCTCCATCACCACTCCAATGGTGGTACGGGCCGTACCCACGCCCCCACAGCGTGGGTACGGTCCGTACCACCATTGTCGTTGCGATGGGTACGCGTCCACGTCCACTTCCTTTGTGACGGTACGTAGGGAGTGGTGGACACGCCCCCCGAAGCGACCAGAGCCAGGAGGTCATGTATGTACAGGACAAATTGGGTGGGGGTTAGGTTTCCTGCCCCTCGCCCCCCCCCCCCCTTTGCCCCTGGGTGTTGTTCTGACCTTCTGCGGCATCTGCGTCGGTTTCTGTGCACCAGGTCGTAGGCTAGGAGGGCCGGGATGACACGTAGGATGGGGTCCATGGCTGTCCGTCGCATACCGGTGCTCCTTGTTCGCTTCGTCCTCTATTTCCCGGCAGTTTTTGGCTGCCGTAAAAAATGGTCCGTGCGGAGTGAAGTAGGCACGAATCTTACTTGCTGGTCCGTAAAACGCTGCCTGACTCCGTCCGGAAGTCACGTACGTGATGTCCCGGATCGGAATTGTGTGTATTTTTTCGCCGCACGTACTTTTGTACAAATCGTACGGAAATGGTATTTCTGTACGATTCCTACTTGCGGCTTTGTAAGGTGGATTTCCTGGGTACGAGTCGTACGGGGAATACGCTCCGTACGACCATTCGTACCCGGGTTTTCCAGGATCGGAATTGGCACCCAAGTGTGTAAACATACCTCACTATGGAAAGGCTGCCATTTTCCAATGCACACTGCAACACAGTAATTCCTACATGCAAACTAGTGCATTGAGCTTTTGCTATTCTTATGCCTAAAAAACCCTTTAGAAGTTTTACATGTTAGCGTTATTTGCCTCAAAGCAATTTTCACATTGGCTATGCCTTTGTTTTTGAATTCTGATAAACACGAATATGTATGTGTCGACTTCACGAGGTACTAAAAGTTTATCTCGGCAGTGAACGGGATGCCCACGATCCTAATCTGAGGGTTAGAATACAGGAGGGGCTCATGTGAGACCATACTCTTTTGTAAAGTCGCTCAATTATGGACGACTGAAACAACTGCATATCAATTTGTTTTTTTCTGGGTGCGTTCTCAAGTGCCTTAAGCACCTGCTGGATGAACTCATAGGTGTCACAACCTAACAGCGTTGCTTGCACACATTCCACATTAAGAAGATTATGATTGGAGCCTTTCTTCCTCAGCTCCTGATACAGAAATCATTGTTCTACAGCTACAAGACAATACTATTTCAGTTTACGGGTCCCATCTAAAATGAGGAACTGGATCCACACAGGTCTAGCTGCAATGATTAAAGCACCATTTCAATATTCAGCTTTACAAAAACGCGTATTCGAATAAAAACATACACAGTCGCGGATCGCGGGGGTGGGGGGTGTTGCGTGGGGGCTGGGGCGGGGGTGGGGGGAGTGTTAAAATAAATAAAAAAATCCTTATCCTACCTGAGGTCCTGAGCAGGTCCGCGCCACCTTGGGTCCGTTGGCGCCTACAGCCCCTCTCAGCAAATCCTGGTGCTGCCAGCAGCGCCAGGATTGGCTTAGGGCACGGTTACTGCTCGCCCGCCTGCCCAGTAGGAGACCGAGGTTTGAGCCTTTGCTCAACCGTCGCTCTCCTAATGGGCAGGCGCCAGCCAGAGCAGACACTAGTGCGCATGACTGGGAACGGCGTAAAAATTCGCTCACCTTCCCCACTCATGCGCACTTGTGCTGCTGCCTGTTGCCCCTGGTCCATCTGACAATCATGTCAGTCAACATGACGCCGGACCGCCCACCCCCTTCAGACTCTGGAGGGGGTGGGCGGTCCGACGTCATGCTGACTGACATGATTGTCAGTTCTCCCTCGGCGTCTTTGAACTTAAGTAAACTGATTCAGTTTACTTAAGTTCAAAGATGCCGAGGGAGCTGCGGGTAGGGGGACTACGCTCCAACGCCCTAATGAACGCACCGCGGCTGATTTGCATGTATGCCACTTCAACTACTCTGTACCATCTAAGGCCTTGTGGGAGAGCCTGGACTCATTCAATGTGAACTGTTCCTCTGTCCCTCCCTCTTCCTCCTTTGCTCGTAATGCCTCTGTTGCTGTTAGCAAGGTTATTCTAAACTAATGTTCTAGTTTACAAATGGTGCATGTTCAGTGGTCAAACATATGAAATATTGAAAAACGATCAAAGTCTTACCGACTTAGATTTGAAATGTGTGTAATGATTTCCCCTCTCCCCTTTGTAATTTTGGTATGGCTTGCATCAAAGGCGTGTGAATGAAATTGTGATCACAAACCATTCGTAACATACTGAGATCGAGGAGGGGGTGGCAACAGAGTTGTAAAGTGGACATTGCCCCATAGAAACAACTTCCAGCTTGCGAATGGTGGTTGTTGGCATTGTGGGTAAAAGATAGCTAGCAGGGGTAATGCTCAATGCTCTCTTCAATGGCATTCGAGGAATGCCAACTTGCATTTTTTTTAAACATTCCGGTCCATTTTATAAAACAAAGTTGGCTCTCAGGAAAATCTAATGCATTGATGAAGGTCTTCTGACTCTCTCAGGCGTCCATTACTGCATTCATAGGAAGTTGTTAAGGTTGACAAAAGAACCCCACTTTCATACATATTGTTTAGGTTACAGGTTTTGTGAGGTCCAAACGGTAGGTTTTTTGTGCTGCAGCTGATTAGTACATCAGTTTCAGTGCTGCTTCCCTTTGAAACACTCTACCCATCCAGCCAGGGAAAATATCAAAACAGGATGCAATGTACTCAGCCAAGGACGGATTACACAGGCACGGGACACTGGGGAGATGGGATACATAGGGGCATATCAACAACAACCGGCGATAATTATCTCTATAATAAGCAACAGTGGTTCTGTCGGGTATGGACTTGACAATTACTTTGTTCTTCGGATGAATCGAGAGAAATTGAATATATTAATCCGGAAATGAGGAAATCAATTATAAAAGAGAATGTTCTCCTTTAACAAGGACCACATAAATTATGAAGTACAAATCACATACACAATGTCAAAATATACATCACGATGAAATCAAATTTGGTGGGTGAAATGCTGTTCTTTATATGTAAATTGCATCATTTATATAGACACCCATATCATTTATAAAGCACGGTTACCAAAGTAATGAACCATAAAGTGAGTTTGTGAATCAGTGACAAAGTGACATAGGTGAGAAAAGTGTGCATAATGTATACAAAAATTGAATACAAAATATTCTTATATACACGATATACATAAAAGGTGGGCCAGTTTTAAAGAGAATTGCAATGACGCAGTTTCACGAATAAATCAGAACGTGTATAGAAACAGGTCTTGAACTGGTCCTAGCTATTGTCGTCGACGTTTCAACCCAGTATAAGCGACATTAAATCGTCATGCAGGGTCTTCATCAGGACTTTAAAATAAACGATGGCAACCTAGCCGATGGTCTAGGATGGCCTAACAATCAAGCGTTCAAGAAACGAGTACCTCATCCAAGGCGGGTGTCTCAAAAGGCGTTTTCCTACACGAAAAATCGTGTTTGTAGAATACTATGCGTCGGATCGAATCCGATGATAAAAGTTTGTACCAGTGTTTTGGTTCAAAGATATTTGCTGTCCAGCGATGACGACTCACGCTGCCATGGTGTGGCAGCGTGAGTCGTCATCGCTGGACAGCAAATATCTTTGAACCAAAACACTGGTACGAACTTTTATCATCGGATTCGATCCGACGCATAGTATTCTACAAACACGATTTTTCGTGTAGGAAAACGCCTTTTGAGACACCCGCCTTGGATGAGGTACTCGTTTCTTGAACGCTTGATTGTTAGGCCATCCTAGACCATCGGCTAGGTTGCCATCGTTTATTTTAAAGTCCTGATGAAGACCCTGCATGACGATTTAATGTCGCTTATACTGGGTTGAAACGTCGACGACAATAGCTAGGACCAGTTCAAGACCTGTTTCTATACACGTTCTGATTTATTCGTGAAAGTGCGTCATTGCAATTCTCTTTAAAACTGGCCCACCTTTTATGTATATCGTGTATATAAGAATATTTTGTATTCAATTTTTGTATATATTATGCACAATTTTCTCACCTATGTCACTTTGTCACTGATTCACAAACTCACTTTATGGTTCATTACTTTGGTAACCGTGCTTTATAAATGATATGGGTGTCTATATAAATGATGCAATTTATATATAAAGAACACCATTTCACCCACCAAATTTGATTTCATCGTGATGTATATTTTGACATTGTGTATGTGATTTGTACTTCATAATTTATGTGGTCCTTGTTAAAGGAGAACATTCTCTTTTATAATTGCTTTCCTCATTTCCGGATTAATATATTCAATTTCTCTCGATTCATCCGAAGAACAAAGTAATTGTCAAGTCCATACCCGACAGAACCACTGTTGCTTATAATAATCACACCCAGGTTCTGAGGGACACAGGGTTACCCCATTGTTTAGATAAGATAATTATCTCTAAGCGCACTTAGCGCTAGGATAATTATCGCCGGCTAGCGTGAATTTTTATCGCTGAGATAGCGTGCTATTAGCAACGCTTATCTCAATAGCGATAAAAATCCTCACGCTAACAGGCTAACGTGAGATTATCGCTGGAAACCCAGCGATAATCTCACGTTACCTTGTTGATAGGGACAGGCAAACTTAGCCATGATATCCTTCTTCCATAGGATATCATGGCTAAGGCTGAAAAATACCAGACGTAGAAAAGCAGCGTTAACCGCGGTTAGCGCTGCTTTTTTTGTCTCTAACAGGGGGGCATATCAACAACAACCGGCGAGAATTATCTCTAAGCGCACTTAGCGCTAGGATAATTATTGCCGGCTAGCGTGAATTTTTATCGCTGAGATAGCGTGCTATTAGCAACGCTTATCTCAATAGCGATAAAAATCCTCACGCTAACAGGCTAACGTGAGATTATCGTTGGAAACCCAGCGATAATCTCACGTTACCTTGTTGATAGGGACAGGCAAATTTAGCCATGATATCCTTCTTCCATAGGATATCATGGCTAAGTCTGAAAAATACCAGACGTAAAAAAGCAGCGTTAACCGCGGTTAGCGCTGCTTTTTTTGTCTCTAACAGGGTTAGCGACATTCTTGATAATAGGAGAAATGTCGCTTAGCGACATTTCTCCTATTATTTTACTCTGGAACGCCCCCTTTGCATCTCATTAGAGATGCAAGGGGAAGCGTAGAGTAAAAGGGTGCTAACATGCGAATTTGCATGTTAGCACCCTGTTTTTGATAGGGCACTAGTTTTATCTCTCCTTTTATGGCTTTTAAAGCCAAAAAAGCAGAGATAAAGCCCTTGTTGATATGCCCTATAGACATTTGTACACACCCAACCAATCACGGTGGGTTCGGCTAAAATGAGGATTTAGTAACAGTAGAGTTCTAGTCTTCAAATTGGGGTCAATCAAACATGTAAAGGCAGGGATAGGGAAAGGGAATACGTTCAAAGGGTTTTACCCGTCCTGTGTCTATGGGGAAATGCTTTAATACACATGACCCTTCGTTCCAAGTTTACTGCGTGTTGCTGCTATGTTTTGGAAACCCTGGTTATCTTCTTTTTAAAATAACTTTTAACGGGTCGACACATAAAGAAATGCAGTTGTGGGTTATTCTCAGAATGTCCATAATGAATAGGTAGGGAAAATGTTCCCATGCAATAAATGTCACTGAAAATTGTATGCATTTTTGCTAGTCATTCTGAAAATGTAGGAGTTTTAAAAATCCTTTGGGTCTAAAAGTCCAGTAATAGGATGAAGACCAAATGACAATAATATGGAACAACCTAAGAGCTATATTTTAAATATCTACAGTCTTAAATTTCAGAAGGGCATTGTGAACACCAAAGAATCTGTTAGATGTTGCTTGCTATTCTAGTGCGCAAACATTGGGTTCATTTATCTAAGGATTCATGATCCTTTGCTGTTGGTTTATACAGCATGTCGAAGTTAAACTCAATTTTTTTTTAAATCGTCAAATAACAATGATTTATTTACTGAGACTCTGTTACTGTTCATAAGAAGAGTACATGGATATTTTATTGTTCACTTTAATACAAGGGTAGAGAGCTCTGTGAGAAATATTGTGGTAGTGTTTTCTGAATATATGAATAATCATAACAGATATTCTGAATTGTGCATGTACCGAGACTCTGAAGACGAGAGCATCTCATAGAAAACTGCAGAACCGGTTTACTCATCCTAACTTAGTATTGCCTTATAATTACAGCCAAGAAACATTTTCTGAGTTGATTGCTTTAAAAAACGTCTCACATAAACAGCATTGTTCATTTCCAAACCTAGGTTCATGGACAGCTCATGCTAGAGAAATGTTCTCTTGCTGGCTGTTTTCTCGTAATAAGAATACTGCTATGCTGCAGAAATCTTATGAGATATATATGAATTATAAACCTACCAGCAAAGCAAGTGCCAGGAGAATGCTTACTGTGTGAATCATCGCTTACTCATGGGTAGCTTATAATGAAGTGACCTTGGAATCAATGCCCTTGGGATGTCAGTGCACTGAAAGATGTGTAGGCACCAAGGGGCATATTATCAAGCCAGGCGATAAAGTTATCGCAGCTTTGGCGGCAGAAAACTGCCGCTAAAACGGCGGTAATGGGCTTCATAATATGCTCTATGGAATTCCAATTGAAGCCCATGTTAAATGTGAAGGAGTCTAACATGGGCTTCAATTGGAATTCCATAGAGCATATTATCAAGCCCATTATCGCCGTTTTAGCGGCAGTTTTCTGCCGCTAAAGCGGCGATAATTTTATCGCCTGTCTTGATAATATGCCCCTAAGTAATGCAACTGCATCTTCTGGAGTAACCCCATTCTCATTCTTTTATTGTAATAGGAGCTCTGCACTGCCATAACAGTTCATAAGCACCATGCTGTGCACCGAACAAGAGGCAAGTTGAAGGCACGGTCTTTCTGTGCTACATAGCGCTGTGCTGTGTACTGTACTTGCTGAGTGGGCAATCCTTTTAGGTCGCGGCTCCAGACAGCTTTCCATGTCTAATATAAATAGAATGGTTAAAGACAGCTTTAGCTATCTGTTGGCCAGACCTATACTTTTCAATATACATGGAGTGGACTTTGGGTCTGACTCTTGCTAAAGATTGGATGGCTTTGTTGTTGATCTAACTGCCTTATCTTGATTCTGTGGTTCCCCCCTGTTGTTGTTTTTCTTTCACCAAGCAACATTGAGATTTCATAATGTTGTGATTGGTCGATTTGTATTCTGCCATTTCTAACATTGCTTCCATAGAGTATACTCATTTAGGGGCATATTATCAAGCCAGGCGATACAATTATTGCCGCTTTAGCAGCGGAAAACTGCCACTAAAACGGCGATAATGGGCTTGATAATATGCTCTATGGAATTCCAATTGAAGCCCATGTTGGATGTGAAGGACATCTAACCTGAGCTGATAATAATATGCCCCTTAATATTTTGCTTTCAGCACCCCACTAGGTGCATGTGTTTTCTTGCCCTCTCTCCTTGTTCCCCTGTGAGCTCTGCTAAAGATGCTGTGATGCTTCCCTCTTTACATGCCTTCCTCCTATTATTTCTTTGTTGATCTTCCACCCTGCAGCTCATCTGTTGCTTCCCCCACCCATCTTGTCGTGCTTTTTTTCACCCACCCCAGTACCCCTGGGCTTCTCATTTGCTCCCCTGTCACTCATCAGCAGTGTTGACTTGCTCCCAATGCCCCTCCTACTTGCCCGAATTTCCATGGCTCTCCTGCCGCGTATGTTCCTTTTCGTATATTGTTTTTTTTATTATTGTAAGTACTTGCAGTATCTACTCATGCTTTGCAAGAACCATTAACTTTTTTAAGTCCCTACTTGGCATGAGGGTGTGAGGGTTGTGGCATCTGGCCTGTGCTGTGGAACATGATGGTGACTAGTAAATGTTGCAAGATTCTGGTGGTACTGTGGGACCAGGAGGACTTTGCTCCTCCTTCTTTGCTCCATAAAATTCACTGGCACCTTGGAGGTGCATCTGATAATTTCCCTACGGTCAGCGACATGCATCGACTGTTCACTTGCACTGACACCTAGATGTTTTTTGCAACTTTTAAGCACTGCAAATGGCAGTTTGTCTGACATGTTGGGGGAGATGGGGATATGAATTGAACCCCCTGTTGGTAAAAAGAAGCCTAGCTACTTCACAGCTCCACCTAGTGTACTGAGCGGAGTGGATTTTCAAAGGCCATGTTCGAACCTACAACGTGGTCAATGATGGAGTCAATATTAGGACATCCTTTTTAAAATAAATTTAGTGTACCTTTCACATTTTTACACTGCCAGGACCTACGGGGCACCATCCTCTTATGATGCCTGTAGGCACAATAACACCCAGTGCTCTTCTTAGCATATAAATGGCTGTCATGTTCCCCACGTCATGGAACACCCTACACCAATCATGGCTGTTAATCGAACAGTATATCGAATGCTGGAAGTTGTAAGTCAGCAGTAAGCACATAGGGAAAATGAGACTACAGTTTCAAGATAGCATACCTTGTTGACTGAAAGGTTAGAGGTGCCGCACATGGATAACCTGGCACCATTGTTTACAAAAGGGCTGTATTACATACACACCTTAAGGAATTGCCCTTTTGACGTGGTCAGTCTCCAACTTTTTGCAGAATTCTATTGCTGGTGAATAGACCTTAACAACTGGGACACTGCTGTTCAGGGACCATTGTTGCGTTCTGTCGCCTAAAAACATGTAGAATTGGCTAATCCTGATTGGCATATTGAACGCACCTATAAATCCCTAGTATATAGCACTCTTTGTGCCCAGGGCATGAACGCTAAATGTCACTAGTGAACTACAGCACTTATTCAGCCACCACTAAAGTGCCAAGTGAAAACATGACTCTAGGCCAGCAACGGCAGCCTAGCTATGCAATATTTGAACTGCAAATTCGAACTGGCAAAATACATCTTTTTCCAGGCCTAAACCTTCCTTTTTAGGTCTCGCCTGACCCAGCGCATGCGCTGGTCTGGCGCGACTTATTGAGAGGGCTCCAAAAAGTGCTACCAGGCCAGCCTAGAGCTACAGTGCATGTGCGCGGGCGCGCGCGCCTCGCTTTACCGTGATAACTTTCGCTCCCGCACGGCCGCTTTGATGTTTGATTGCGATTGCGATCATTTTCACTTTCGTGGCCACACGGCCGCTTGGCATAGCCAATAGGTCTCGCTTTTGGGACCTTATAAGTATTTAGTTATGCAACTGTTGCATGACTAAACACTTATAAGGTCCCAAAGGCGAGACCTATTGGCTATGCCAATGCTTGTTAGTACTTATCTTCACCCAGGAGGTAGACTCTAAATGCCTATTGAGCATGGTGCATTGTATTTAACAATTAGGACATGTGTACTTAAGTTTTACTTTTGCTGGCTGTGAGAAATCTCCAAAATTGTTTTTCACTGTGGCAAGGCTGTCTCTCCCATATAAAAGCACTGAGTTAAGTTATAATACCTTGTGAGGCATAGCTTCAGTTTGGGAATAGCTAACAAAGTTGTTCAATGACTTACATTATAATGAATTTAAAATCTAATCTGACAGTAAAGTCTTATTTCAATTACTATTTGGAAATTGCACTTTTAGAAAATTTACATATTCTGCCTAAAGCCTCTAGTAGCCCTTTCAGGGATATTTCCCAATTGTCACATGACAGCTTGTTGGGAGGGTTGAATGGCTTCAAGGAAAAGGAATATAGGGCCTTACCTGGTAGGAGGTGTGCCTTCTTCCTGACAGGATGGCTTGGGGGACACAGGTGTACAGAAGGCAAAATTGACACAGTTGGAGGGCTCTCGCGGTGCGTGGTTCCTGCATGACTTGTGTCGACTGACTCCGCTCCGTGTTTTCGTTGCTACCGCTGCTCCCACCGCTGTTTGGTTGAGATCTGCACTGCGTTTGGCTCAGCTCGGCAACCTCGCTTACCTAAGGCCCCCGGTCCGGACCCCTCGTAACTGCCCCAAGGTGCTTACTCTGGCGGATAGGCTGGTGATTGTGCCCTGGTTGTGGTGGCCGTGGCAGGAAGCGGAGGACTGAAGCTTTTTGCAGTGGCGAAAACCAGCATTCTGATCCCGGACTGGTGGAGGCAGCTGAGAGGTGTACTCGAGGTAACGAAGGGGCTGAGGGAGGGAACTGCCTTGCTTTCTGAGCACTCCCTCCCGAGATCTTCGTCTCCGATTTCTGGGTTCTCCCGGCAGAAATCGCTAGGTTATGTTGGAAGGTGACAGCTGACAGCTGAGTAACTCTCGGTGTTGAACAGTGGAACAGAGCGAGCAGCCGGAAAAAAGCTGGGAGGAAACCGGGAAAGCTGCGGGCAGCGGACTTTAAGCCCCGGTCTTGTTCCTGCTTCGCTCCGGCTACTACTACTGCCTGCACTACCTCCCAGGAGGGGAGAGCGTGGGAGTCACTCACCCGGCTCCCACTTGATCGAGGTGAGGTGAGGGGGTGTGACTTTTCTAAAACCTTGCTGAAGCTGTCCCACAGCCTACCTGCTCCTTGTGCCACGCTGTCCCTGTATCACCGGAGGACGCCCACACAAGCGCACCTTAGCGTTTCCCTGCCGCTGCCGTATTCACCACCCACACGGCCGCTGTGCGCAGGGAAACTACTGCTCCCAGCAACTCTTGCGGGACGAACCCGCCCACGTCATCAGAAGCGCGCTTGAAGGCGCATAAAGCCAGCGGGAGCCCCGGCAGAGCAGGGGTGACTTTTTTTAACCTTGCTGAAGCTGTCCCACAGCCTACCTGCTCCTTGTGCCATGCTGTCCCTGTATCACCGGAGGACGCCCACACAAGCGCACCTTAGCGTTTCCCTGCCGCTGCCGTATTCACCACCCACACGGCCGCTGTGCGCAGGGAAACTACTGCTCCCAGCAACTCTTGCGGGACGAACCCGCCCATGTCATCAGTAGCGCGCTTGAAGGCGCATAAAGCCAGCGGGAGCCCCCGCGACGCGGGATCGCGCGCGGGTCGGCGCCGGGAGAAGCCCGGGACAAGGGCGGGCCCTCTGTGGCCTGAGGAGTCTGGGCTGGGCACTACCCCTGGCCGATCAGCCACCCATTGATAAGTATATTTGCAATGGCCCCCACGGAGTCCAAGCTTACCGCTAAGAACTCGGTTAAAAAAACACCTATCCATACACGCTCAGTTACAAGGAATACTGCTCAAACTAAAACACCGCTACCAACGCTAACTGCAATTGACCGCATGCTTCAACAAACAATTGTGGTGGTAGCAAACGCCATTGAAAATACCGAGAGACGATTGTCGTTACCACCCAGTACCTGTCTAGTTCAGCAGATATTACAACCTGCTGATTGTAATGAACATAATATAAATGTAACATCATTATCAAATGATTCTATACTAATGCAATCGTATACAGGTCTCCCTGGGGCTGTGCCAACCCACGCGGCAGACCCACCCTCGCTTCCTGCAGTGTTTCAAGATAGGGATAGTCGGTTGTCCCTAAGTCCTAATTTGCAGAATATTGCGATATCATCAGAGGAACCAGAGCCTAGTAAGGCGCCTGAGACCAGTACAATCTTGATTCCCTGCGATAATGATGACCCTGTCCCCCCAATAGGTTCACCAAATAATAGTTGTGTCGATAGTACAACCGATCACGGCTTTGTTCACCGTAGACCTAGACGCATGCATAATAGAAAATTATTGGCCCCTAGTAGGGGGAGTGCTAAACAAAGGGGTAGAAGAAAGAAGGTAACTCTGCCATCATTTGAACAGACCAATGGAAGAGAACCACCACAGTCAAGCTCAAAACTGGGTCTCAGTGGCAATGGGGAGCCTACAATGGGCCACATTATGGATGCTATGAAGCTCCTTATTGCCCCCCTACATGACAAACTTGAGCAGATATGTAAAAAAGTGGAAAATCTGGAGAAATTGGGTTTAGCTAAATTAGATATCCTTGAACATCTGGGTCCTCAAGTTACCCCAACCCCTTTGCATGTACCCACTGTGAATAAGGTTATTATGACTGCCACAAATACAACTAAATCACAGTTCCCTTCTATTAGAAATGTGACCCCCACGGCAGCTCCCGACAAGCCCACCAACTTACATACCCATACCTTAGGTAATACCACAAGTGGCCCTTCCTCCTCCTCTTCCTCTTTCTCTGGGGTAAGAGGAGGAGTGCCAACGGGCCATACTACAGTAAGTGGGAATTCACCAGCACGCAGCCATTATAATAATATCATCCCTGCAGTGATTAATCTCCCGCCAGAAAGTAGACCATATGTGGCAATTCTTGCCAATGTCCCAAAACTTAAACCCTCCCAATATGAAAACAGCGAAACACTCAAAAATAAAATCTTGTACTGGCTTACCCATAATTGTGGATTCCCCTTAAGTGGGGCTAGCCAGATCCTCTCAACCCAAAGGGTAGGGTGGGTGGGCCCCAGCAAAAAGTAAATTAGTGGGGACTGCGTAATCATTAATTTCAAAACCATTGAATGGGCAAGAGATTCCATCTTGAACGCGCCCATCCCCTCAGACAATGATTACAATACCACCTTGTTCCCATTGGACTACTTTTACAGAAACCTGGTGGGATTTAAGATTCCCATGCAGAACTTTAAACACCCCAGAGTAACTAATACGCCGTATCCACTAGCACAGCAGGCATTAGTGCAATCAGTTGGGTACCCTTTGTCCTTTTATGACCCAAATAACCAGTATGCTCCGCAGCAAACACCAAACTTATTTAGATTGCCAAACCCTAACTATTTTAATAACCATAACGTCCCTGGGCCGGGAACTAACATTTATGGTCAATATGCAGTCCCAACATCGAATAGATTTCAGATATTCAATTCCTTAGACGAAAATGACTGACTCGGGGATACCCGTGTCGAAGAACCATCTGTAACTGATGACCCCAGGCTGATGGCTGTTAATACAGTTGAGGAATCCTCAATAGACATTACTATAAGAAGTTCTAATGATCCAACTGTGTTAGATACCACCATATGTACTGCCGAAATATGCATGATAAACCCAATAATACCATCAGCCACAATAGTTACCAACCCACCCCAAATAGCCTTAGAAGAGAACCTGAGGGCTATTACGTGGAATATAGCTGGGCTAGCCTCTAAGGTAAACACCCCTATATGGGCTGACTTTATTAAACAGGGTTATGATATTATTTGCCTGCAAGAAACTTGGGATAGGGCTGAAGTACACGTTGAGGGCTATACTTCCTTTAACGTGCAGGCTGTGGCATCCCAAGCTGGTCGAGCCAAGGGTGGACTCGTGACCTTGATATCCACTGCACTGACTGAGTTCTGTGCTAGTGATCATGTAGTTCTAGGTGAACATGCCTCTGTTCTGCGTATGGCCCATAGCGGATACAGAGACTTAATAATAGTGAACTTTTATAATAACATTGCCGGGCATAAACAGGGAAAGTTTATTTCTGACATAGAGCAGGCCATTGATGCCATCTTATTGAGTACACCCAAACCTGCTGCCATTATATGGGTAGGAGATTTTAACATTAAATCATGTACCTATGCACTCAAGGGGGCATGTGGCCATAGGGAGGAGTACTCGGGAAGGGAAACAACATGTGTATATAATCATTTCCCGCATAACAACTATGGTAGTGCTCTGAATAACCTATTGGCCAAATATGACCTGGACCTCCTAGAATGTAATAAGAATACAAACAATGTTAGATGTCCGACATTCCATGGGAGGAACAGCCAATCATTTATTGATCATATTATGATATCTTGCTCTGTAGCTTATATCAATGTTTGGGTGATTGAACAAAAGGTCAGTGATCACAACAGTGTAACCGTTGAACTATTGGGTTGGGGAATCAAAAGGAATACCTTTAGTCAACCAATTCAGGACATTGCTGCAGAAAGACCGAATGGGATGAGGGTAAAATGGACAAAAGTTGACCCCACTAAACTTGTTGCCAACGTGATCACAAATTGTTGTGGAGAGGTCGAGTATTGCTTATCGCCGGACCCATGCCCACGAATTCTGTTATCCAAATTCCTAACTATTACAAAAACCATTGAGAAATCCCTGACACACAAACCTCGGAAATCAAGGAAAGTTAAGGCGGTGTGGTTTGATGACCATTGTGCCCAGTCATTAAAAAGGTTAAAAACTTCACTTGATGCTACACCAAGAGACGTTTGTAAGATCAGGGAAGAGCGCCATAATTACAAAATTGCACTTTCCATTAGGAAGAAGGAATTGCAGGATGCGGCATGGGAAAAGTTAGATCTGGCTGCAGATACCAAAGATCATAAACTTTTTTGGGACACTGTAAATAGTCCATTCTTGAAGAACGACAACATCCCTGAACTAACCTCGCATGTTAGTTGTCAGGCCTGGATAGCTCACTTCACTGGGATTTTTAATTCTGATTTTATCTCTGATTTTACTTCTGTTTTTAATTCTAATGTTTTAACTGATACACCAACCTGTTTTAAATGGGAGAAATTACTGTTCTCGGTGACATTAAGCGAGGTGACTGAGGCAATTGAAAAGAGTAAGGGGGGGAAAGCCCCGGGTCCAGACGGGGTCCCCGTGGACTTTTTCAAATCTGAGATTGTTCTATGGGCCCCCATTTTAACCCGTTATTTTAATGCTGCAATCGAGGACAAGTTACCAACCTCATGGGGTCAATCCATCTTAGTACCACTTTTTAAAAAAGGTTCTAGGGCCGACGCACGAAATTATCACCCAATATCACTTTTAGACTCGTCGTTAAAGATTTTGAGTCGTATACTTTTGGTGAGACTAGAGACCTGGGCCGAAGACAATAATGTTCTTTCGCCTATTCAGTTTGGGTTCCGAAGGGGTCTAGGAACTATGGAGCAGTGCGTGAACCTTGAACTTATCATCGGCAAGTACACTAAAGCCAAGGAGGGGAATTTGTTTATGTGCTTTGCCGATCTAAGTTCTGCATTTGATCTAGTGGAACACGCACTGCTCTGGCCAGTACTACTTGACATGGGTGCACCACCAGAAATCATCCACCTCTTGGCTAGAATGTATAGTAATCTTTCAAGTAAGGTTAGATTCGGAACAAATGGTGAATGCACCCCCCTTTTTAAAATTGGTAGAGGGATCCGACAAGGGTGCGTGCTTGCTCCCCTTTTATTCTCCCTTTTTGTAAATCAGGTTGATCAATTTTTACAAGAATTTTATGCTGATGCTCCCATCATCAATGGAAAGCAAATACCCGTCCTATTATATGCGGAGGACGCGGTCCTGATTTCCAGGACCGCGAATGGGTTGCAAAAGTTAATTGAGAAGTTTCATATTTTTATTCAGGGCAGAAAGCTTAAAATTAACAAGGGTAAGACTATGACTATGACTTGTGGTAAGAAAATAAAGAAAAACAAGTCATTCTTTTTAGATGGGGATAAACTTGAGGCTGTCCAACATTTCTGCTACCTAGGTATCACCTTTTCAGGTGATGGGAGATGGGTAAATGAGCAATCCTGTGTTGGTCTGAAGATGACCAGAAATACAAATTGCATCTTCAGATTCGCCTCCAAATTGGGGGGTCGTAGAATCCGAGAGATGATTTCCATCTATAATTCAAGGTGCATGTCCTCTGCCCTGTATGGAGCAGGGATATGGGGATATAATCGTCAGATTGCCCTGTCCATCCAGCAAGAGGAAAATAAGTACCTGAAACGACTATTATGCCTCCCCGCTTCTGCCTCAAACGAGATTACCCACAGAGAGCTAGGCATAAATTATGTCACAGACTTGATTGCATTGCGTCCCTTGTCCCTATGGCGGTCCATATGGGCCAAAGAAGAAACCAGGTTTACCCAGGAAGTAATTTTGGACTGTATCAAACTTGATCGGCATTCGAAAATCCCCTGGCTAAAACACATTCACTCCTGGTATAAGATTCTCTTTGGTCAGGATATTTTTAAAGATATTTTATCAACATCGGTTTTAACAAAGCGTAACCTCAAAACCACCTACTTGGACCATGCAAAAGGGACCAGAATGAAGGAGTATGCAATGCAAAGTACGTTCAAATTATATTTGGAGTACAACCTTAGCACAAGACTCCCATCCTATCTTACATTTGTTAGCATTAATTCTCATCGCTTCGTTCTAGCACGCCTGAGGCTGGGAATAGCCCACCATTTGGTGGCTTTCCCAACCGTAAAAAAACCCGGGTTATGTCTGTGCCCATGCGATGGGACATCTAAACAGAGCATCTGCCACTTTTTACTCTTTTGTAATTTTTATACTGGTTTTAGAAAGTTTTATTTGAAGCAACTATTTTTAGAATATAAGACATACAATACAAGAGCCGCAATACAATTGTTGTTTGATTTGGCTTCCCCGAATGTGTGCTATCGTGTGGCCACCTACATTTTAAAATGTATCTGGCACAGGAAATCAATTATTATATGATTCCCTCCTTTCGTTATCCCCGTTCTCCCGTTGGCTGTTACATTTTATGACTATTGGTGATTTACTGTCGAGTTACATTGTTTGTTGTGTATTTATTTTTGCACTGGCATTTGTACAAACCCTTATTATAAACAAACTGCTGCTAAAATGTCAAAACTGAATTAACTCCCCCCTTAACAACTACTGCTAAAATGTATTTAATGATCAAATTTAACTCTGTACACAAAGTGATATACTTTATTGATTTAACAATATTGTCATGGATAGTGATGTAATTTTAAATGTTTCATTATTTAACTTTCATAAATTTGAATCTTAACTGTCTTGATGTATGTTGCTATATGGTTGTACTTGTACAAACCGAATAAAGCATTTCTGACTGACTGACTGGCTTGGGGGTTAGCCCATCAACTGCCCAAGCTTCAAAGAGGCACCCCCTGTCACAGGCAGATGTAACTCACACCTAGGTCTGCCCTCTCATTGCCAGTAGCTATAGCTGCACCAATCCCAGTGGGGGGAACATCTGTCCCAGATTAGTTTTGTAAGGGAAGTTCCTCATTTCCCTGGGCACACCTTAGGGATTTGCCCAGAGCTCTGGCCATGGGAAGACTGATTTATCCATGTTGGATTTTGGAACAGAAGGGGGCAGTGGGAATATTTAGAGCCACACCCCCAGGAACTGAAGCTAAAAAGTGGGTGGGTTACCCATGGGAATCTTTACCCTATTCACTAGGGAGTCATCCCATCCACAAGCTAGTGCCAGGCATAAAAGTAGCACCCATTGGTACCTTCTTCAGAACAGCTTTGTACCCATGGAAAACAGAAAAAGGACTACACCTGAAGAACCTTGGTCTTCAGAAAAAGGACTGCATCTACTGTATCCTGTGGAGTGAAACAACTGGGGCACAAAAGCTGCAAGAAACCCAAGACATTGCTGAGCCCAGCTAACTAGTTCCAACTGGATTTTTCATGGGCCCTGCTGGTGGCTCCTGGGAGATTAAGTCCTAAGTCCCAAGTGGTGGCAAACGTCCTGGACCATTGGCTCATGAAGATTTGACTCTCTCCCCATAACAAACTACAAAACTGGACACTTAGAAACCTTTTCCAAACTTTTTCTAAAAAGAGTCTATCACTGGACTGCCGCCAGGCTGCAGCCTCCAAAGTCTCATCACTAGTCAGATTCAACCTGTGTATTTGCCACACCTGAAAGAAGTTTGACTTCCAGAAAGGTTACTAAGTCTGAAATTAGAAATTTTGACAGATTGAAGGTGCCACAAGTATCTGTCTGACGAGGGACTTTACTTGTGTGCGAAGTTTGAATTTCTCCCACTCTTCACATTCCTGTCAAAAATCAACGGCTTCACCGGGACTTTATCCAATGGCTATCCATCATCGTGGAACCCATCTCAGCTGCAGCCAGCTGCCTTGATCTTGGGAGGATATTCAACTTCCATTAAGAAGACTACGTCAAAGGTTTCTATCAGACTGAACATGATCCCTGTATCTGAACCATGCTCCATCGCAGTTGGCCTTAACTATTGACTTTGACCCGGCCAAGCGCAACCAAATACTTTGAAAAATCATATCTCCCTTTCCCTACATCCCATTTTTTGTGATTTTGGTGTCTATTTGCTGTTTTCTCTAGTTTTATGAATTGGAGTGGGATATTTATTATGTTGTATTTTCTACTTATTAGTTGTCTTTATGATGATAAATAATTCACATATTTCTCTGAAGTTAAGCCAATCTTTAATGCGCTACAGCTACCAAAGGTAGGGCTGGGTGGAGAGCTCTGTAACGCTGGAGGAGTTCCCTGAGTTTTGGCCCTCCATGCTCTGCTTGGAGTGAGAAGTTTGACAAAACAACTCTGCAAACCGCTGGCGGAGCAATGGACATCATCACTGGTGCACTCAAACAAATCGATAAGTGCATGCAGCACTCGCTTCTTACTCTAATATATCCATTCCTCAGGGCAATAGCAGTGCTGGCTCAGTGGTGTGCTCTCAGTGGTCCCACCAGATCCAGCCTACTTAAGCCACACCCAGCTCACTTCATCGCATGTGACTCAATCAGGTGACAGTCACAAGTGGACTGGAGGCCAATCAGCAAAGCTGGATTGTGCATCTGGCATAGAGCTGGGTGGCCGGTCAATCACTGACAGCAAATACTTAGAGAGTTTAGAGAGCGAGTGGTCCTAGCGGAGAGGAAGTATAGCGCTAGGGGAGAGAATGGTCAATGGAGGTAGAGCTGAACAGAGGAGAAAAAACAGACAAGATAGCACTCAGTATCCTGCACCTGCCTTATGCCCGAAGTTCTTGTACACAAGGGCGGCCGGGACGCTCCTCCTTCAGCTCTACTGCCTCCGCCTATCACCAGCACCCCCGGCTGGGGGCCACTACACCTTGGGCTATTTAGTACAGCTCGCCCCGGTCAGCAAAGTCCTGAAGCGCCCTTTCTGCAGAGTTCAACCCCAAAATGAGAGAGAAGGTGAAACTCTGAGGGGTAAGTCAGGGTCCTTCCCCTGTCAATAATCATAGTGTGCAGGTGACATTATGTTTATGGGTCTGTGACTTGAAAGGCTTAAGGAAAAAAAGGAAATGGTTCAGATCCTGATAAGCTTCCCTTATTTGCAGCCTTCTTGCTAAACTAATGTTAACCACTTTGATCAAGGACGTCTTGTTTTTTCTTTTCTGCATTTTGGAGATATTTGCGTATATACTGGCAATAATAGGATCAGTATTGCCTTCCCTTGCCTTTAAAACTCGAGTTGTTTGTTATATTGGTGGGTCAAAACCAGCATTGTTAACATTACCTAATTTGGCATCCTCACTGTTTTGGTGTGTACTAGTTTCCTGCATACAATTTGCTGACCCCACGAGTGAAAGTCTGGTAGCACTTGATGAACATGACTGTGCATAAGGGAAGGCACATGTCATTCTTGGGCTTAATTCAGTCAGTCATCTTGTTGTCACATGTTATGCTGCCCCTTGGTAGAATTCCACAGTGAGACTGGGCGGCAATGCATATGCATCCTGCCGCACGCGGAACTCCATGGAATTTCACAGAGTTTTCAGAAAACTCCGTTGAATTCCGCGCAGTTGAACTCCACGAGCTTCGCACACATTGAACGCAGGCTTAAATAAATGAAACCTAACTGGGCCTAGTAAGGAATGGGGCTATTATTACCTGAGGAGGGTTACCAACCACTTCAAAAAATAATCAGTTTCTCACAGATACTGTACCCCGGAGGTACAGCAAGAGTGTGTATCTACTTTTTGCACCCTCTGGGCACTATGGGATTTCTGAAGGGGCTGCAGCCAATTGTACGACTACTTGTGCAATAGTGGTAGCACTGGCACACATGTAGCACCAGCACTCTCTTGAAGGAGTTTTTCCTCATTTGCAGGAAGGCATGGCCCTGTGCGAATGAGGGAATCACTTTTCCTCCGCTCCCTATTACGGACGTAGGTGCAAAGTCAAACAGGCACTCAGGAGGGGCACTGACAATAGGCCACAAAAATATGGAGCATTGGTTATGTGCCCCCTGGGACCATCCCTTTGGATAGGGCTAAAAGGGTATCATGAGCCCTTCTGCTATCCCCCTGCATGTGGTTGCAGTCACTCACTTCACCCGTGAGCATGACGATCTTGCTCCCCTTTTTTTAAAGGGTGGGTGGCTGCTACCTGCGCTAAGAAACATGGACCAGCTTGTAAGCAGCTGTTCCATCTTTCACTGAATGCACTGTCCCACGCATATTTACAGCTGCCCTGGGGCAGCACATTCATGACAATAGGGCATACTATCTTGACCTGAACCAGCTGCAGGATGCACTGTGGGCATTTCCACTTATTCTAAATAAGAAAGATGAAATGATAATACCAGTGTTTCGAGTTTTCTAAAGATATTGGAGTAGTGTCTGTAACTTTTATTGGAAGCAGAAAAATGACAGGAAACATTTAAATACCCACATTTTATTATATTATCTATAGTTATCCATATACTTGTGTCTCTTGTTCCCTTCCGCAAAAGGTCTTGCTGTGAGTTAATCTTGTTGTGCTATACCATGACACACTTGTCTCGTTGTTCGATTTATGAAACTAAGCTTTAGATTTCACTTTCCTCTCGAGGGAGACTCAGGAGTTTCAGTTTCCCTCTATCTAAAGCAGGTAGTCTCTTCTCCTCTCTCTAGGAAGGAATAACCGAGCCCATGTCACTGCTTTATCTGCAGCAATCTGTCTTTGCACTCCAAAACCAGGTGATGGAGGCAGCAATACTTTGTGGACAGAGGTCAGTACCAGGGCAAGTCTGGACCAGCACTGCTTGCATCAGTTGTAAGATGACTCAGCGAGTTGAGTACTTGCTACTGGAACATGCATTATTCTTCAGTTCCTGAGTTTGAATCCCTGAAGGGTGACTCAACAATCTTTATGAGGCTTATGAATTGAGTACCATACTGTGACAGGACAAGAAAGGCGATGACCAGTATTATGTGCTTTGTCACGGTGAGATTTGTATTCGTATTCTGACTCCACTTGAAGGGTATATCAATACAAATTAGGATGAAGAGTTAATTTCACTCCTTCCATGGCCAGAGTGGGGTAAGTAGCTTCTTCTTCGGCTCTTCCATCCTCTTCTATCTTTAGCGGCACCATTGGGAAACGTAAAAGTACACAGCTAATAGTAAATGCCTAAAGAATGCTAGTGGACCTCCAACAGTCACCTCTGTGCATGATAGTATGTATCCTCATGATTCACCACCAAGGGCCACCTCGGTAATTTAACATAGCCCTGTGTTCCAAACCATGGAACTTCCTTATTCTGTAAGAGGAGCTGGAATAGATATACGTGTCACTACCTCGTCACCCTAAAGCACTGTGTTGTCACTCTACATGTGCTCTCTCATATAGAGCCCCAAGGACCCACAGGGTAAGTCCCACTCCCAGATGACACCCACTCACGGAAGGTACTTGCCTGAAGAATGAATCCTGATCGGAGTCCCAGGAACCCCATCCAACATGCCTTCCCTTGGGTTCACTTGGCGTCAGCTAAGGGTTCTGGCCTCAACTTTGCTCTCCAGTTCTGGGTCTTCAGCTCCCTGGAGATCCATTGTTGGAACTCCGCCTCTCACTCTTGCTCCGCTGTGGATGGTTGGCTCTGTCTGTGTTCCCATGTCCTCCGACGTTCCTCGCCCTGCAGCACCTCTTGTCACTCTTGTTCTCCCTTTCCTTCCTCCAACGCTGACCTTCCTGCCGTGCAGGCCCACAGGTTTACTTCGGGGTCTTGTAGGAGTGAAACACTAGAACGCGTATGATTTGTGTCCCAGGGGGAACGTCCCTTCAATGTCTTGCGGTGTCTGCCAAACATACATAAGTTGAGTAATAGTAACACCTACTATGTATGATGCCTGGAAACAGCATAAGCGATATAAAGAGCAACTTAATATTACATCACTCAGTAATGGGCAGGAATTTGGGGGTCATAAAATGGGTAAACACTCGAAATATAGAATCCAAAATATCGAATGGACATAATATCGAATCAAAAATATCAAGAGAACAGAATATAGAATAGACATAATATAGTTGGAAATAATATCGACATTTAGGTAAGTAATATCGAATGTCATTATATAGAATGTCATTATATCCAATTTTTTTAAATTGTATTATATGTTACTATATGTGTTAAAAGTATATAATATTTTTTTAATGTATGGTACAATTTTTCTAATATAATAATATTTATGTTAATCAATTTTTCCGTTTATTAGTTCCGTAGCGGGTTGTGGGTTTATAGGGGAATAGTGGGGGAAGTAATTTAATTTGAATTACAAAAAATATATATATATTATTTAATAATTTATTGTTTAATAATTAATATTGGTAATTAATTTGTGTGTATATTAGTTCCATAGCGGGTAATTTAATTTAAATAAAAACAAATGTTTTTATTAATTAATATTTTTATGGTTAATAATTCATATTGTTAAGAAAGTTAATTAATGTATTTTAAATATTTAAAAGTAATTAATAAGAGTTATTAATTCATTTATAATTAGGTAAATTGTACATTTTTATTAATTAGTAATTCATTACATAATGATAATTAATAATTAATGTATTAATATGGTTATTATGTTAATTTATTTAGGAGTGTGTTAAGTGTTTATAGGGGAGTATGGTGTGTATTAAATTAATTGAAAATATATTTTTTTATTAATATTCATATAATATTTAATCAAAGTTATTTCATACTGTTAATTGTGTTAATTAATTTAGATATCATTGTTGTTAATTGTATTGTTAATTGTGATTAGGTAATTAATTAAATGTTAATTAATTATGTTAATTTATTAATACTTTAGACTATTGGAGGTGATGTTTATAGGGGAAAATAGTGGGAGGTAAATTAAATTACAATAATCAATTATTTGCAAATTAATTTGAATTAAATTGTAGGACTGGGTCTACTAAACTATTCCTCTATGCTATCCAACACTTTCCCTACTGGTGCACTCACTGGAGTGGGAATAGTAATTTTTTCACTCCCGCTATCCAACACTTTCCCTACTGTTCCACTCACTGGAGTGGGAATAGTAATTTTTCCACTCCCGCTATCCAACACTTTCCCTACTTTTCGACTTGATAGAGACGGAATAGTGATTTGTACCCACCCGTTATCTAACACTGTCCCTACTGTTCCACTTGCTGGAGTCGAAATAGTAATTTTTACCCACCCGCTCTCCAACACTTTCCCTACTGCTACACTCACTGGAGTGGGAATAGTAATTTGTACCCACCCGCTATCCAACATATTCCCTGCTTTTGCACTTGTTGGAGTGTGAATACTAATTTTATTCCCTTAGCTATGCAATGTTTTTAATTTTGTTATATTTAATGTAGTGTAAATTATTCAATAACATAAAAAATATTACTTCAATTATGTAAATTATATATTATTTATTTATATATTTATATAATAGGTTTATTTATATATATGTAAATATATTTTTAATAATGTTGGAAATGTTTTATAATTAAGATGAATAATTATTAGTAAATATATATGTGTTTACATTACATTTATTATTTTTACATTTTAAGCTTTTTTACATTATTTTAACTATGTTGTATTTAACTGTGTTTATTATTTAATTACTTTTATATTATTTTTAATACATTTAAAAAATTCGATATTTTAGTTAACTATATTTCAAACATTGATATTTTGTACTCAATATTTTAGTACTTACCTGTTTGTACATAGGGAAAAGATATTCTGTCCCTCGATATTTTGGCATCAATATTCTGGACAGTCGATATTCTATCCCTCGATATTTATTCCCTGATCCCTTAAAATGTAAGAGTTTTGCCATATTCTGTAAATCAGCATATGCGCTTGCTGGCTGGGGTATTTACTGCTGTAATGGAGAGTATTTGCTGCTTCCATAGGGATTTGGTACTCTCATGAAAATTTGACCCAACAAGGGAGAAGTATTTGATGATAGCATGAGTTGTGATGTGCACTAGCAGGGAGATGTATACAGTGCGATCAGGGTATGGTTGTGTTGTGAAAATCTTGAAGCAAAAGTATTGAAATGTAAAAATATTGTCAAAAAAATATCAAAGACAGATATATTGTCTTCCAATACTCATGCAAAGGGTAAGATATTGATCACAAAAATATGAAAGCCCCAAAATATTGTCACAGACAAGGTACATAAGTTATTATTGTATAATATGTCAAAAATATGCATTACATATGTTACATATTTGATATTTGAGCAGTTTCTAAACCGGGCTCGGCAAACTTTCTTTGTTGCATGTTTATGACGGAGTTCTCCATCTCCGTTGCTGCCAGAGCCACCCTGCAGGGTCGGACGCCCCCATTATGGAGCTTTTTGGTTTTCTGTGATGCAGACTTTTGGGGGCATGACCCGCTCTCCCAACACCACACCTGTGGAGTGCCTTGGTATTTCTGGTGCGAGTGGAGTGAAAGGGAGAAAAGAAAAGCTACACTTTTCTCGGACAGTTTTGAAACCAGGTATTTCGCTTTTACTGGGCTGAAAATCCGGGACATTATGCACTTAATAATTGCATTCCAAGACTGAAATAACAGTGCACGACAGCAAAGGAGGCCATTATAGTAAAAAAATATACACCAAATGTGGGTGCAACTTACCAACAACAGAAGTGCATCTTGGAACTGGTAGTGCTACGACTAACAGTCACATGACTTTTGATTTTTTGAGCACTTGCAATTACGTCGTAATGTCACCCACCTGTGATCAAGGCTTAAAAAAGCTGAAACGTGTAGGGTTTGATTTGCAGAGTTGAATAGAATATCTGGAGCAGTTTCTAAACTGGGCTTGGCAAACTGTCTTTGTTGCATGCTTTTGACGGAGTTCTCCATCTCCGTTGCTGCCTTAGCCGCCCTGCAGGGTCGGAGGCCCCCATTATGGAGCTTTTTGGTTTTCTGTGATGCAGACATTTGGGAAATGCAAAAACAACAGTTGATGGACAGAATGTAGAACAATGTCATACATTCTCCCCAGTACAGAGATCTGGGCCTAAATCCATCGTTTTTTTGCTAACCATGCCATTTCAGTTTGAACCTAGCCATATGCAAATTAATCTTGAACTTGTGCCTCATGGGAACAGTCCAGCCCGAACTGCCAAGCCAGGTCCTCCCTGGACTTGAACCAAGCATCCTAGGACCGGTTTCGGGATTTCACCCCTCTTCAGCCAGTATAGCTTGATTCCAGTGGCATGGAGAGCACAGGACTCACGTCTGAGCATACCCGTCCCACTCGGGGTGACAAATGCAAAAACAACAGTTGATGGACAGAATGTAGAACAATGTCATACATTCACCCCAGTACAGAGATCTGGGCCTAAATCCATCGTTTTTTTGCTCACCATGCCATTCCAGTTGGAACCCAGCCATATGCAAATCAGTCTTGACCCTGTGCCTCATGGGAACAGTTCAGCCCCAACTGCCAAGCCAGGTCATCCCTGGACTGGAACCAAGCATCCTAGGACCGGTTTTGGGCTTTCACCCCTCTTCAGCCAGCCAGGATAGCTTGATTCCAGTGGCATGGAGAGCACGGGACTCACGTATGAGCATACCCGTCCCACTCGGGGTGACAAATGCAAAAACAACAGTTGATGGACAGAAAGTAGAACAATGTCATACATTCACCCTAGTACAGAGATCTGGGCCTAAATCCATTGTTTTTTTGCTCACCATGCCTTTCCAGTTTGAACCCAGCCATATGCAAATCAGTCTTGACCCTGTGCCTCATTGGAACAGTCCAGCCCGAACTGCCAAGCCAGATCCTCCCTGGACTGGAACCAAGAATCCTAGGACCTGTTTCGGGGTTTCACCCCTCTGCAGCCAGGATAGCTTGATTTCAGTGGCATGGAGAGCATGGGACTCACGTCTGAGCATACCCGTCCCATTCGGGGTGACAAATGCAAAAAAAAGAGTTGATGGACAGAATGTAGAACAATGTCATACATTCACCCCAGTACAGAGATCTGGGCCTAAATCCATCATTTTTTTGCTCACCATGCCATTTCAGTTTGAACCCAACCATATTCAAATCAGTCTTGACTGTGTGCCTCATGGGAACAGTCCAACCCGAACTGCCAAGCCAGGTCCTCCCTGGACTGGAACCAAGCATCCTAGCACCGGTTTCGGGGTTTCACCCCTCTTCAGCCAGGATAGCTTGATTCCAGTGGCATGGAGAGCACGGGACACACGTCTGAGCATACCCGTTCCACTCGGGGTGACAAATGCAAAAACAACAGTTGATGGACAGAATGTAGAACAATGTCATACATTCACCCCAGTACAGAGATCTGGGCCTAAATCCATCGTTTTTTTGCTCACCATGCCATTCCAGTTTGAACCCAGCCATATGCATATCAGTCTTGACCCTGTGCCTCATGGGAACAGTCTAGCCCGAACTGCCAAGCCAGGTCATCCCGGGACTGGAACCTAGCATCCTAGGACCGGTTTCGGGGTTTCACCCCTCTTCAGCCAGGATAGATTGGGGGCATGACCCGCTCTCCCAACACCAGACCTGTGGAGTGCCTTGGTATTTATGGTGCGAGTGGAGTGAAAGGGAGAGAAGAAAAGCTACACTTTTCTTGGACAGTTTTGAAACCAGGTATTTCGCTTTTACTGGGCTGTAAATCTGGGACATTTTGTACTTAATAATTGCATTCCAAGACTGAAATAACAGTGCATGACAGCAGAGGAGGCTATTATAGTCAAAAAATATACACCAACTGTGGGTGTAACTTACCAACAACAGAGGTGCATCTTGGAACTGGTAGTGCTACGACTAACAGTCACATGACTTTTGATTTTTTGAGCACTTGCAATTACGTCGTAATAACACCCACCTGTGATCAAAGCTTATAAAAGCTGAAACGCATAGGGTTTGATTTGCAGAGTTGAATAAAATATCGGAGCAGTTTCTAAACCGTGCTCGCAAACTTTGTTTGTTGCATGTTTATAATGAAAAGGGGGGGCTCTTGGCCCCCCCGCCCGCATGGCGGTGCGGCGACCCCTCCCCTTGTCCTCCGGACTTCTCGGTGGTGGGGCGTGTCCACTGGGGCGCCCCCTGTCACCGATTGGTTGCCACCCCACCCTTGACCCGGATGGCGTTAATCGATATCCGGGTCGGGGGGAAGGGGGGGGTGGGCCGCTAGGAAATAAAGAGGCGGGGAGCGCCCAGGTGACCCCCTTGTTGCCTGGACGCTCCCCACTCACTGGACGTGCCCCGCGCTCGGGGCCTCGTGTTTTTAATTGTTTTGATTTTTCTCTTTGGCTCCAGGGTGGATTCGCGCGGCTCCCGGCTTCGCCAGATCAGCGGTGATTGCCGGCTCAAGAGACCCCCGACGGACGCGCTGCTGCCTGGTGATCAAGGGGACGCTGGCCAGACACGCGGTCGGCGATAAGTACCGTTGCCTTGTCCGGGTGTGAGGTACGGTAGTTGGAGTGGGGGGCGGTGTTGCGTGTGGCTTCCGGAGTCGGCGCGTGCACAGCACAATATCATTCTCGGCTCCTGGAGGCTGCGCAGCGCCGCTCTGCTTCTGAATGCACCGTTTTTGCCATTTGTCTCCATATTTGCTTGGGGGTAGAACCGACAAACCTCAGTTATAGTGGTCAGGCTCGCTCACTCCACTGCCTCGCTAGGAACACGCCGAGGCTGTTCTGACAAAGTTTGCCTAAGCTGCTTTTGGCTCCCAGACAACCCTGACTGCACACAACAGCCTTCCTGTGAATGAACTTACTGGCAATTTTACTGTTAAGACCCTGAATGGGGGACAGTAGGCGGTAAATAGGGGGTTTGGAATTTTTTACCTTTTGATTGTGCCCAATTGGGTTGTGGCTTCTCTGTTACCCGGTGCAGTGGACTGGGCAGTAAAAGAGTTCGAGCAAGTACAGAGGGGATTTAATTTGCATAACTATGGGCCTTAATATTCCCAGGAATTAATGCATTTTCTGTCGCTTCTGGTAGCCGCCGGGTGGGTCTACTTTAGAGTTTACTCACCCCTGACAAACCGGATAAGCCGGGGCGTTGCGGTTACGGTTGCATGGTGCTTACAGCCCCCTGTACATCCTCCTTCTGGTAAAGGTATTAAGCACACTCACACCTGTGTTGGAATACTAGGAGTGTAGGGCGGTGCACCTCAGTCATGCCGAGGTCGATGGGTGAGAAAGGAGGGTCCAGGATGGAGGTTATGATGCAGGCCATGATGCAGGAGATGAACAGCATTAATAGGCGGTTGGGGAAGGTGGATGAATTGGAGGCCCTTATGAATGAAAGGTTTGCTGATTCCCCAGGCCCTTCAAGCAGGCCCGCGCGGCAGCGAAAGGCGCCTATGCCAAGGGGCGATTTTGCTAGCCCGCCAAGGAAGTCTAAGGCCAAGAAGCCCAGGTGCAGTGCCCCAGCCCCAGCAGTTCTGGTCTCGATTCCTCCCGCACCCACGAGTCCAGTACCTTTGATACCTGTACCGGTAGTTCCGGAGCCCGCTGCACCGGCTCCTGCCATGCCGCCGGCGTTACCTCCTGTGGGCCCTGTTTCCCCGCCCGTGGCACCGATGCCAGTGCCGGGCTTGCCGCCACCGGTTACTCCGTTGCCTGCCATACCAGTGCCACCGGCCTCGCCCCCTGGGGCGCCCGTAGCCCCAGTTGATAACTCGGACTCGGTCCCTGCTGAATTGGCTTCTCAAATAGCGGCCTTATTGCCTTGGTTACAAAAGGGGGGCGTGTTACCGGCTTCATCAGATCACGCTGCGGAAGCAGCGCAGTTGGTAGAAAAAATTAAAGCGGCAGCCGACAGAGCTGCGGTACCCTCATCTGCTTCACTTTCAGGTTCCAGCCCCGCCCAACCGAACGCAGATAGTGGTCAACCGGCCCGGGTACAAGGAAATGGTAAGGAGGTGGCGCTGCCTCTCTTGGGGGATGGGTCAATACCTTCCAGGAGTGAGAATTTGGCACAACATGTGTCCCAGGCAACGAAAGAAATGATTTGGGCGGGAAAATATATTTACATCTTTTCATTGCTACTTGATAGCAGGGAAATGGAACATGCGAAGACACTAAAGGAATGGATGCTTCCTAGTGAATGGAGGGCACAGTGTTCTAGATTTAGGGTGGAGGAAACTTTGCTCAACTGGGTCAGGGCTTTCGCCGTATTCACGACCATCATGTCCGAACGGCCGCCTAATGTGCAGGCGCCATTGGCTTGCTACCAGAGTAGGATTGTGGGGTGGAGCGAGCAGTACCCGGGGGATGCCTGGAAGGAGTATGATGTCAATTTCAGGAAAGCTAAAGAATTTGACTCATCACTGACATGGGATAGGGTTGACTCTGTGTCGTGGCATAGGTAGTTCTCAGGGAGCCTGGCCCCACTCCAGTCCACCAGTACGGGCAGGGGGTACCCCACCAGACCTCATCACCCGTTTCGGTCGGCCCAGGGGAGCGAGGTCCCGGGTAGGAGTAGGGGGGGTTTGAGAGGAAAGGGGTGTGCTGGGATTTTAATAAGCGCACCTGCACGAGGGCTCCTGGCACCTGTAGATTTAGACATGCATGTGCAGTCTGCGGTCACCCCTCCCACCCCAAGTCATCTTGCAGGTCTAAGCAGGGCAACCACAGTCAGAAGGGGAGGGGGAAGCCGGAGTAGTGCAGATAATTTGGTTATCCCCACCCCTATAGATGTTTTGGCAATGATTCCTTGGTTGAATAGGTACCCGAATCACACAGCGGCCACTCTACTTCAGGAAGGTTTTTCCCAAGGTTTTAGGATCCCGGCAGGGGGGTACACAGGGAGTGCACATTGCAGGAACCAACTGTCAGTACAACATAACCCCACAGTGGTGGCTGCTAAGATTAGCAAGGAACTGTCTTTGGGTAGGATAGCTGGCCCTTTCCAGACGGTGCCTGTTCCCAATTTTGTGTGTTCTCCACTGGGGGTCGTACCTAAGAAAGAGAGGGGGGAGTTCAGACTGATCCACAACTTGTCGGCACCTAGAGGAGCGTCATTGAATGATGCGATTGATGAGGGGATTTGTAGTGTAAAGTACGCCTCATTTGACCAGGCAGTTGACTTATTGCGGGCGCTGGGCCAGGGGCGATGATGGCAAAATCAGACATAGAATCTGCTTTCCGTCTCCTCCCAGTCCATCCTCTGGACCACCATTTATTAGGTTTCACTTTTGATGACAAGTTCTATATGGATAAATGCATGCCCATGGGCTGTTCCATCTCATGTGCCTATTTCGAGACGTTCAGCTCATTTTTGGAATGGGTCATGAGAGAGGCGACGGGCCACCGGCAGGTTATGCATTATCTGGACGATTTCCTTTTCTTGGGTGCGGCGGGATCTCAGGAGTGTGCGTGGGCGTTGCAGGAATTTTGTGTGCTCATGCGGGCTTTTGGGGTCCCGCTAGTGCCAGGGAAGACGGTCGGACCGTCCACCTGTTTAGAATTCCTTGGTATCGAAATTGACTCAGTGGAAGGATGCTTCAGGTTGCCCGTGGACAAAGGGTCTAGGTTTAGAGCAGCCCTACGTCAATGCCTACGCAAAGACAAGGTTACATTGCAACAGCTACAGGAAGTGGTGGGGCAATTGAATTTTGCGCTTCGGGTCATCCCAATGGCACGCCCCTTTTCACGCTCCATTGCTCAAGCCATGAAAGGGTTACGGGAGAAACATCACCGCACGAGGTTGTCATCTGAGGTTCGCCAGGATATGCTTATTTGGATGGCATTCCTGGAGGATTTCAATGGCAGAGTAGTGTGGTCAGGTCCTCCCGCCACATCAGCAGAATTGGGCTTATGGACAGACGCTGCGGGGAGTGCGGGCTTTGGTGCGATCCTGGGGACTAAGTGGGTCGCACAGCGGTGGCCAGCGGAATGGAGAACACGGGGTCTGACCGCCAATATTGGCTTTCTGGAACTCTTCCCGATCTGGGTAGCATTGATGGTCTGGCCGGAACACTTATGCAATCAATCCGTGGTGTTCTGGTCGGATAACATGACAGTTGTGGAATGCATAAATCAGCAGGGGGCACGCTGTCCATTCATACTGCGCTTAATAAAGGAGATTGTTTTGCAATGCTTAAAATGGAATGTGGTGTTCAGAGCTAAGCATGTCCCTGGCATCCTCAACAATGCAGCTGACTCCCTTTCTCGCTTTAAAATGCAGGTTTTCAGGGAACATCTTCCTGCGGCAGACCCCCAGCCAGCGCAATTCCCGGCAGTACTTTGGCAGATTGGTGCCCCAGATTACAAAACCTCGTGGTTGCTAGCTTAGCCCCCAGGACCAGGACAGCTTACGAAGGGGCGTTTTTGTCTTACTGGGCCTTTTTGGGGCGGGAATGGGAGGTTAGGTGGGCGCAGGAGGACAGTTTTGCAGCTTACCTAGAATCGATGCACAGGGAAGGGCGCTCAGTGGCGGCTGTGAGCAGACATAGGGCGGCGGTCTCCTTCTTCGCACAGGGTAAGGATATGCGGGATCCCACTAACACCTTTCTGGTACGCAAGGCCTTGAGGGGTTGGCGCCGTTTACAGGGTTACCGGGGTGATAAGAGGAGGCCCATTGGACTGGCACGGCTGACAGCATTACTGGGGGCGCTGCACAGTGTATGTAGCTCACAGTGGGAAGTACTTTTGTTCAAGGCTGCATTTTCCCTGGCTTTCTATGGGGCTTTGAGGGTTGGGGAATTAGTGGCTGGGTCAAAGGCTGATAGTGTGGGCGGACTACAGTGGGCCGGCGTGAAGATCAGGGAGGACGTTCTGTGGATAACAATTCAGAGATCAAAAACTGATCAGGATTCGCGGGGTCACACTATAGTGCTCCGCCGGGCTCGGGCTAACCCATGCTGCCCGGTTTCTCACGTGGAGGCTTTCTGCAGGCAGCGGGAGGGCACGGTGGGGGGCGCACTGTTGTGTCATGCCGATGGTACACCATTGACCAGGTACCAGTTTAGACGAGTCTTGGAGTTAACGGTCAGACGGGCAGGTTTTGATCCAAAGGAATTCGGCACCCACTCATTTAGGATTGGGGCAGCAACTGAGACAGTGGCGAGGGGTCTCTCAGTTGAGAATGTGAAGAGACTGGGGAGATGGTCGTCCGAACGTTACAAGAGTAATGTACGCATTGACATGTTGTGACAGGATGGTGCTCACGCCTGGTATGTTTCTGTTTTTTTTTGCAGTTTCTCAAACCTGTCACGCAGGGGAGGAACTCGCCACCGGGCGTCAACTACCGACATCGGCACAGCACGGAGGACACAAGAAATTGGTGACTTGGATTGTGGGCCACTCTTATGTTAGGCGTGTGGAACATGTTTTTCTTTCAGGAGACCGTAGGAAGAAGGTGGCGCAAAAGGGGTTTGATATCTCATTCTTCGGGAGAGGGGGTTTATGCCTCAACCAGTTTCGGAACTTTTTTTAGGGACTCTTAGCTCAGCAGCCCGCTCCCCCCTCAGTGGTGATACTTCACCTGGGGGAGAATGATTTGGCCAAATTCGGGAGGCGCTTGCTTATTGAGGAGATCATTTCTACGGCGGGGTGGGTGGCCAGGACTTGTCCGGGTTCCACAGTAGTCTGGTCGCAACTTATCCCTCGGTGGCAGTGGCGAGGGGGGGACTCGGTTAGGGCGTTGAATCACTCGGTACGGAGGATCAACACACAGTTGGACAAATTATTTCGAGCCCCCCGGTTGCAGACGATTCCACATGGGTGTATCTGGGGTGAGCAGTTCTACCTGAGGGACGGGGTGCACTTGACTGAGGCAGCGAACGTCTTGTGGTCTAATAATGTCTGGGCCTGGTTGGAGGGATTTGCAAGGTAAGCGCGCTCCTGGGTTAGGTCTAGGGAAGGGGGAGGCCAGATCGTCGGTCAACAATGCTGGCCTGTGGCAGTAAGGTCATGACCGGTGAGCAACTATTTTAATGTCTGAGGGGGCGGGCATCATCCTATGGAGGTTCCCGCCCAGGGGGAGGGGCCATTGGCCCCTCCTAGAACTTCAGGGGCAAGGTAACTGGTGCTTCAAAGGGGCGCGGGTTGGGGAGTCACGCTTTCCTTAGGCTGGTAGGAAACAATCTGTATTAGAGTCTTTGTTAAGGATAGTCATTCACACTTGTTGACAATAATGTATCTAATGTCCTGCTGATTTTTGTATAACGGTTTATCATGCAATTATGAAAATGTTATTGTTTTATACCTTAATAAATACGGCCGGGGGGTCTTGCGACCTCCCGCCTTCCAAAGATACCATGCTTATGTTCCTGTCTCTGGGTGTGGTGAGGTCATAAGGGGGGGGGCGGTAGCCAGTCACTGACCATGTGAAAAGGGGGAGCTCTTGGCCCCCCCGCCCGCATGGCGGTGCGGCGACCCCTCCCCTTGTCCTCCGGACTTCTCGGTGGTGGGGCGTGTCCACTGGGGCGCGCCCTGTCACCGATTGGTTGCCACCCCACCCTTGACCCGGATGGCGTTAATCGATATCCGGGTCGGGGGGAAGGGGGGGGGGGGTGGGCCGCTAGGAAATAAAGAGGCGGGGAGCGCCCAGGTGACCCCCTTGTTGCCTGGACGCTCCCCACTCACTGGACGTGCCCCGCGCTCGGGGCCTCGTGTTTTTCCCACCCACCATCCCTGTAGGACGCGGTTGATGCGTTACTAGTCCGATTTAGGGTGCAAATTGTAGGTTGTGGTTAACTTATTTTCTCAGGCACGGTATACTGGGTCTGAAATGTTGGTTTTCTGATGAGTTTTTCTTTTAGGACTTTCTCTCCCATTGTAGTGATCGATTTTGTATTGCGAAGATATGTTGCTGATTATGCTTTCTCTTAGGCCTTTTTTCTCCCAATGTAGTGAATGGTACTGTATTAAGTGTCACTGGTACAATTGTGTCTAGGCCCTTTTTTCCCTTGTAGCTCTACGGTGTTATACATGATGTATGTTTTGTTTTTAGTCAGTGTAGTTGTACTTTAGAATTTTTTCCCATAGGTCGTCGTATTTATTAGGAATGGGGCATGCGGTAAGGTCATGACCGGTGAGCAACTATTTTAAGGTCTGAGGGGGCGGGCATCATCCTATGGAGGTTCCCGCCCAGGAGGAGGGGCCATTGGCCCCTCCTAGAACTTCAGGGGCAAGGTAACTGGTGCTTCAAAGGGGCGCGGGTTGGGGAGTCACTCTTTCCTTAGGCTGGTAGCCACCCCGCGCGCGCATACTCATGACGTCACCGGATGGCGCAGAGTAAGGGCCCTCCTTTAGTGGGTAAATGAAGTTCACGGCATGGACCGGGTAATTACCGGGCCCGGCTGCGCATGCGCACATCTGAGGCGCAGCTAGTAGGACCTGACACCGGTTAGCAACCTTGCCAATTGGCCCAGAAATGTTAGTATACAAAAATGCAGATGAGGATGTTAGACTCGGTTAGGAAACAATCTGTATTAGAGACTTTGTTAAGGATAGTCATTCACACTTGTTGACAATAATGTATCTAATGTCCTGCTGATTTTTGCATAACGGTTTATCATGCAATTAGGAAAATTTTATTGTTTTATACCTTAATAAATACGGCCGGGGGGTCTTGCGACCTCCCGCCTCCCAAAGATACCATGCTTATGTTCCTGTCTCTGGGTGTGGTGAGGTCATAAGGGGGGGGGGGCGGTGGCCAGTCACTGACCATGCGGAGTTCTCTATCTCCGTTGCTGCCAGAGCCACCCTGCAGGGTCGGAGGCCCCCATTATGGAGCTTTTTGGATTTCTGTGATGCAGACTTTTGGGGGCATGACCCGCTCTCCCAACACCAGACCTGTGGAGTGCCTTGGTATATCTGGTGCGAGTGGAGTGAAAGGGAGAAAAGAAAAGCTACACTTTTCTTGGACAGTTTTGAAACCAGGTATTTCGCTTTTACTGGGCTGTAAATCTGAGACATTTTGCACTTAATAATTGTATTCCAAGACTGAAATAACAGTGCACGACAGCAAAGGAGGCTAATATAGTAAAAAAATATACACCAACTGTGGGTGCAACTTACAAAAAACAGAGGTGCATCTTGGAACTGGTAGTGCTACGACTAACAGTCACATGACTTCTGATTTTTTGAGCACTTGCAATTACGTCGTAATGTCACCCACCTGTGATTAAGGCTTATAAAAGCTGAAACGCGTAGGGTTTGATTTGCAGAGTTGAATAAAATATCTGGAGCAGTTTCAAAACCGGGCTCGGCAAAATTTCTTTGTTGCATGTTTATGACGGAGTTCTCCATCTCCGTTGCTACCATAGCCGCCCTGCAGGGTCGGAGGCCCCCATTATGGAGCTTTTTGGTTTTCTGTGATGCAGACTTTTGGGGGCATGACCCGCTTTCCCAACACCAGACCTGTGGAGTGCCTTGGTATTTCTGGTGCGAGTGGAGTGAAAGGGAGAAAAGAAAAGCTACACTTTTCTTGGACAGTTTTGAAACCAGGTATTTCGCTTTTACTGGGCTACAAATCCGGGACATTTTGCACTTAATAATTGCATTCCAAGACTGAAATAACAGTGCACGACAGCAAAAGAGGCTATTATAGTCAAAAAATACACACCAACTGTGGGTGCAACTTACCAAAAACAGAGGTGCATCTTGGAATTGGTAGTTCTACGACTAACAGTCACATGACTTTTGATTATTTGAGCACTTGCAATTACGTCGTAATGCCACCCACATGTGATCAAGGCTTAAAAAAGCTGAAAAGTGTAGGGTTTGATTTGCAGAGTTGAATAAAATATCTGGAGCAGTTTGAACCCAGCCATATGCAAATCAGTCTTGACCCTGTGCCTCATGAGAACAGTCCAGCCCCAACTGCCAAGCCAGGTCATCCATAGACTGGAACCAAGCATCCTAACACCGATTTCGGGGTCTCACCCCTCTTCAGCCAGGATAGCTTGATTCCATGTGGCATGGAGAGCATGGGACACACGTCTGAGCATACCCGTCCCACTCGGGGTGACAAATGCAAAAACAACAGTTGATGGACAGAATGTAGAATAATGTGATACATTCAACCCAGTACAGAGATCTGGGCCTAAATCCATCGTTTTTTTGCTCACCATGCCATTCCAGTTTGAACCCAGCCATATGCATATCAGTCTTGACCCTGTGCCTCATGGGAACAGTCCAGCCCGAACTGCCAAGCCAGGTCCTCCCTGGACTGGAACCAAGCATCCTAGCACCGGTTTCGGGGTCTCACCCCTCTTCAGCCAGGATAGCTTGATTCCAGTGGCATGGAGAGCACGGGACACATGTCTGAGCATACCCGTCCCACTCGGGGTGACAAATGCAAAAACAACAGTTGATGGACAGAATGTAGAACAATGTCATACATTCACCCCAGTACAGAGATCTGGGCCTAAATCCATCGTTTTTTTGCTCACCATGCCATTCCAGTTTGAACCCAGCCATATGCATATCAGTCTTAACCCTGTGCCTCATGGGAACAGTCCAGCCCGAATTGCCAAGCCAGGTCATCCCGGGACTGGAACCTAGCATCCTAGGACCGGTTTCGGGGTTTCACCCCACTTCAGCCAGGATAGATTGGGGGCATGACCCGCTCTCCCAACACCAGACCTGTGGAGTGCCTTGGTATTTCTGGTGCGAGTGGAGTGAAAGGGAGAAAAGAAAAGCTACACTTTTCTTGGACAGTTTTGAAACCAGGTATTTCGCTTTTACTGGGCTGTAAATCCGGGACATTTTGCACTTAATAATTGCATTCCAAGACTGAAATAACAGTGCACGACAGCAAAGGAGGGTATTATAGTCAAAAAATATACACCAACTGTGGGTACAACTTACCAACAACAGAGGTGCATCTTGGAACTGGTAGTGCTACGACTAACAGTCACATGACTTTTGATTTTTTGAGCACTTGCAATTACGTCGTAATATCACCCACCTGTGATCAAAGCTTATAAAAGCTGAAACGCATAGGGTTTGATTTGCAGAGTTAAATAAAATATCGGAGCAGTTTGTAAACCGGGCTCGGCAAACTTTCTTTGTTGCATGTTTATGACGGAGTTCTCCATCTCCGTTGCTGCCAGAGCCGCCCTGCAGGGTCGGAGGCCCACATTATGGAGCTTTTTGGTTTTCTGTGATGCAGACATTTGGGTAGTGCAAAAACAACAGTTGATGGACAGAATGTAGAACAATGTCATACATTCTCCCCAGTACAGAGATCTGGGCCTAAATCCATTGTTGTTTTGCACACCATGCCATTTCAGTTTGAACCTAGCCATATGCAAATCAATCTTGAATTTGTGCCTCATGGGAACAGTCCAGCCCGAATTGCCAAGTCAGGTCCTCCCTGGACTGGAACCAAGCATCCTAGGACCGGTTTCGGGGTTTCACCCCTCTTCAGCCAGGATAAATTGGGGGCATGACCCGCTCTCCCAACACCAGACCTGTGGAGTGCCTTGGTATTTCTGGTGCGAGTGGAGTGAAAGGGAGAAAAGAAAAGCTGCACTTTTCTTGGACAGTTTTGAAACCAGGTATTTCGCTTTTACTGGGCTGCAAATCCGGGACATTTTGCACTTAATAATTGCATTGCAAGACTGAAATAGCAGGGCATGACAGCAAAGGAGGCTATTATAGACAAAAAATATCCACCAACTGTGGGTGCAACTTACCAACAACAGAGGTGCATCTTGGAACTGGTAGTGCTACGACTAACAGTCACATGACTTTTGATTTTTTGAGCACTTGCAATTACGTCGTAATGTCACCCACCTGTGATCAAGGCTTATAAAAGCTGAAACGCGTAGGGTTTGATTTGCAGAGTTGAATAAAATATTTGGAGCAGTTTCTAAACCGGGCTCGGCAAAATTTCTTTGTTGCATGTTTATGATGGAGTTCTCCATCTCCGTTGCTACCATAGCCGCCCTGCAGGGTCGGAGGCCCCCATTATGGAGATTTTTGGTTTTCTGTGATGCAGACTTTTGGGGGCATGACCCGCTTTCCCAACACCAGACCTGTGGAGTGCCTTGGTATTTCTGGTGCGAGTGGAGTGAAAGGGAGAAAAGAAAAGCTACACTTTTCTTGGACAGTTTTGAAACCAGGTATTTCGCTTTTACTGGGCTACAAATCCGGGACATTTTGCACTTAATAATTGCATTCCAAGACTGAAATAACAGTGCACGACAGCAAAAGAGGCTATTATAGTAAAAAAATACACACCAACTGTGGGTGCAACTTACCAAAAACAGAGGTGCATCTTGGAACTGGTAGTTCTACGACTAACAGTCACATGACTTTTGATTTTTTGAGCACTTGCAATTATGTCGTAATGTCACCCACCTGTGATCAAGGCCTATAAAGTCTGAAACGCATAGGGTTTGATTTGCAGAGCTGAATAAAATATTGGAGCAGTTTCTGAAACCTGGCTCGGCAAACTTTCTTTGTTGCATGTTTATGACGGAGTTCTCCAACTCCTTTGCTGCCAGAGTCGCCCTGCAGGGTCAGAGGCCTCCATTATGGAGCTTTTTGGTTTTCTGTGATGCAGACTTTTGGGGGCATGACCCGCTCTCCCAACACCACACCTATGGAGTGCCTTGGTATTTCTGGGGCGAGTGGAGTGAAAGGGAGAAAAGAAAAGCTCCACTTTTCTTGGACAGTTTTGAAACCAGGTATTTCGCATTTACTGGGCTACAAATCCCAGACATTTTGCACTTAATAATTGCATTCCAAGACTGAAATAACAGTGCACGACAGCAAAGGAGGGTATTATAGTCAAAAAATATACACCAACTGTGGGTACAACTTACCAACAACAGAAGTGCATCTTGGAACTGGTAGTGCTACGACTAACAGTCACATGACTTTTGATTATTTGAGCACTTGCAATTACGTCGTAATGCCACCCACATGTGATCAAGGCTTAAAAAAGCTGAAAAGTGTAGGGTTTGATTTGCAGAGTTGAATAAAATATCTGGAGCAGTTTGAACCCAGCCATATGCAAATCAGTCTTGACCCTGTGCCTCATGAGAACAGTCCAGCCCCAACTGCCAAGCCAGGTCATCCATAGACTGGATCCAAGCATCCTAGGACCGGTTTTGGGGTTTCACCCCTCTTCAGCCAGCCAGGATAGCTTGATTCCAGTGGCATGGAGAGCACGGGACTCACGTATGAGCATACCCGTCCCACTCGGGGTGACAAATGCAAAAACAACAGTTGATGGACAGAATGTAGAACAATGTCATACATTCACCCCAGTACAGAGATCTGGGCCTAAATCCATTGTTTTTTGCTCACCATGCCTTTCCAGTTTGAACCCAGCCATTTGCAAATCAGTCTTGACCCTGTGCCTCATGGGAACAGTCCAGCCCGAACTGCCAAGCCAGATCCTCCCTGGACTAGAACCAAGCATCCTAGGACCTGTTTCGGGGTTTCACCCCTCTGCAGCCAGGATAGCTTGATTTCAGTGGCATGGAGAGCATGGGACTCACGTCTGAGCATACCCGTCCCATTCTGGGTGACAAATGCAAAAACAACAGTTGATGGACAGAATGTAGAACAATGTCATACATTCACCCCAGTACAGAGATCTGGGCCTAAATCCATCATTTTTTTGCTCGCCATTTCAGTTTGAACCCAACCATATTCAAATCATTCTTGACTGTGTGCCTCATGGGAACAGTCCAACCCGAACTGCCAAGCCAGGTCCTCCCTGGACTGGAACCAAGCATCCTAGCACCGGTTTCGGGGTCTCACCCCTCTTCAGCCAGGATAGCTTGATTCCAGTGGCATGGAGAGCACGGGACACATGTCTGAGCATACCCGTCCCACTCGGGGTGACAAATGCAAAAACAACAGTTGATGGACAGAATGTAGAACAATGTCATACATTCACCCCAGTACAGAGATCTGGGCCTAAATCCATCGTTTTTTTGCTCACCATGCCATTCCAGTTTGAACCCAGCCATATGCATATCAGTCTTGACCCTGTGCCTCATGGGAACAGTCCAGCCCGAACTGCCAAGCCAGGTCATCCCGGGACTGGAACCTAGCATCCTAGGACCGGTTTCGGGGTTTCACCCCTCTTCAGCCAGGATAGATTGGGGGCATGACCCACTCTCCCAACACCAGACCTGTGGAGTGCCTTGGTATTTCTGGTGCGAGTGGAGTGAAAGGGAGAAAAGAAAAGCTACACTTTTCTTGGACAGTTTTGAAACCAGGTATTTCGCTTTTACTGGGCTGTAAATCCGGGACATTTTGCACTTAATAATTGCATTCCAAGACTGAAATAACAGTGCACGACAGCAAAGGAGGGTATTATAGTCAAAAAATATACACCAACTGTGGGTACAACTTACCAACAACAGAGGTGCATCTTGGAACTGGTAGTGCTACGACTAACAGTCACATGACTTTTGATTTTTTGAGCACTTGCAATTACGTCGTAATATCACCCACCTGTGATCAAAGCTTATAAAAGCTGAAACGCATAGGGTTTGATTTGCAGAGTTGAATAAAATATCGTAGCAGTTTCTAAACCGGGCTCGGCAAACTTTCTTTGTTGCATGTTTATGACGGAGTTCTCCATCTCCGTTGCTGCCAGAGCCGCCCTGCAGGGTCGGAGGCCCACATTATGGAGCTTTTTGGTTTTCTGTGATGCAGACATTTGGGTAGTGCAAAAACAACAGTTGATGGACAGAATGTAGAACACTGTCATACATTCTCCCCAGTACAGAGATCTGGGCCTAAATCCATTGTTGTTTTGCACACCATGCCATTTCAGTTTGAACCTAGCCATATGCAAATCAATCTTGAATTTGTGCCTCATGGGAACAGTCCAGCCCGAATTGCCAAGCAAGGTCCTCCCTGGACTGGAACCAAGCATCCTAGGACCGGTTTCGGGGTTTCACCCCTCTTCAGCCAGGATAGCTTGATTCCAGTGGCATGGAGAGCACTGGACTCACGTCTGAGCATACCCGTCCCACTCGGGGTGACAAATGCAAAAACAACAGTTGATGGACAGAATGTAGAACAATGTCATACATTCACCCCAGTATAGAGATCTGGGCCTAAATCCATCGTTTTTTGCTCACCATGCCTTTCCAGTTTGAACCCAGCCATTTGCAAATCAGTCTTGACCCTGTGCCTCATGGGAACAGTCCAGCCCGAACTGCCAAGCCAGATCTTCCCTGGACTGGAACCAAGCATCCTAGGACCTGTTTCGGGGTTTCACCCCTCTGCAGCCAGGATAGCTTGATTTCAGTGGCATGGAGAGCATGGGACTCACGTCTGAGCATACCCGTCCCATTCGGGGTGACAAATGCAAAAACAACAGTTGATGGACAGAATGTAGAACAATGTCATACATTCACCCCAGTACAGAGATCTGGGCCTAAATCCATAATTTTTTTGCTCGCCATTTCAGTTTGAACCCAACCATATTCAAATCAGTCTTGACTGTGTGCCTCATGGGAACAGTCCAACCCGAACTGCCAAGCCAGGTCCTCCCTGGACTGGAACCAAGCATCCTAGCACCGGTTTCGGGGTCTCACCCCTCTTCAGCCAGGATAGCTTGATTCCAGTGGCATGGAGAGCACGGGACACACGTCTGAGCATACCCGTCCCACTCGGGGTGAAAAATGCAAAAACAACAGTTGATGGACAGAATGTAGAACAATGTCATACATTCACCCCAGTACAGAGATCTGGGCCTAAATCCATCGTTTTTTTGCTCACCATGCCATTCCAGTTTGAACCCAGCCATATGCATATCAGTCTTGACCCTGTGCCTCATGGGAACAGTCCAGCCCGAACTGCCAAGCCAGGTCATCCCGGGACTGGAACCTAGCATCCTAGGACCGGTTTCGGGGTTTCACCCCTCTTCAGCCAGGATAGATTGGGGGCATGACCCGCTCTCCCAACACCAGACCTGTGGAGTGCCTTGGTATTTCTGGTGCGAGTGGAGTGAAAGGGAGAAAAGAAAAGCTACACTTTTCTTGGACAGTTTTGAAACCAGGTATTTCGCTTTTACTGGGCTGTAGATCCGGGACATTTTGCACTTAATAATTGCATTCCAAGACTGAAATAACAGTGCACGACAGCAAAGGAGGGTATTATAGTCAAAAAATATACACCAACTGTGGGTACAACTTACCAACAACAGAGGTGCATCTTGGAACTGGTAGTGCTACGACTAACAGTCACATGACTTTTGATTTTTTGAGCACTTGCAATTACGTCGTAATATCACCCACCTGTGATCAAAGCTTATAAAAGCTGAAACGCATAGGGTTTGATTTGCAGAGTTGAATAAAATATCGGAGCAGTTTCTAAACCGGGCTCGGCAAACTTTCTTTGTTGCATGTTTATGACGGAGTTCTCCATCTCCGTTGCTGCCAGAGCCGCCCTGCAGGGTCGGAGGCCCACATTATGGAGCTTTTTGGTTTTCTGTGATGCAGACATTTGGGTAGTGCAAAAACAACAGTTGATGGACAGAATGTAGAACACTGTCATACATTCTCCCCAGTACAGAGATCTGGGCCTAAATCCATTGTTGTTTTGCACACCATGCCATTTCAGTTTGAACCTAGCCATATGCAAATCAATCTTGAATTTGTGCCTCATGGGAACAGTCCAGCCCGAATTGCCAAGCAAGGTCCTCCCTGGACTGGAACCAAGCATCCTAGGACCGGTTTCGGGGTTTCACCCCTCTTCAGCCAGGATAGCTTGATTCCAGTGGCATGGAGAGCACTGGACTCACGTCTGAGCATACCCGTCCCACTCGGGGTGACAAATGCAAAAACAACAGTTGATGGACAGAATGTAGAACAATGTCATACATTCACCCCAGTACAGAGATCTGGGCCTAAATCCATCGTTTTTTGCTCACCATGCCTTTCCAGTTTGAACCCAGCCATTTGCAAATCAGTCTTGACCCTGTGCCTCATGGGAACAGTCCAGCCCGAACTGCCAAGCCAGATCTTCCCTGGACTGGAACCAAGCATCCTAGGACCTGTTTCGGGGTTTCACCCCTCTGCAGCCAGGATAGCTTGATTTCAGTGGCATGGAGAGCATGGGACTCACGTCTGAGCATTCCCGTCCCATTCGGGGTGACAAATGCAAAAACAACAGTTGATGGACAGAATGTAGAACAATGTCATACATTCACCCCAGTACAGAGATCTGGGCCTAAATCCATAATTTTTTTGCTCGCCATTTCAGTTTGAACCCAACCATATTCAAATCAGTCTTGACTGTGTGCCTCATGGGAACAGTCCAACCCGAACTGCCAAGCCAGGTCCTCCCTGGACTGGAACCAAGCATCCTAGCACCGGTTTCGGGGTCTCACCCCTCTTCAGCCAGGATAGCTTGATTCCAGTGGCATGGAGAGCACGGGACACACGTCTGAGCATACCCGTCCCACTCGGGGTGAAAAATGCAAAAACAACAGTTGATGGACAGAATGTAGAACAATGTCATACATTCACCCCAGTACAGAGATCTGGGCCTAAATCCATCGTTTTTTTGCTCACCATGCCATTCCAGTTTGAACCCAGCCATATGCATATCAGTCTTGACCCTGTGCCTCATGGGAACAGTCCAGCCCGAACTGCCAAGCCAGGTCATCCCGGGACTGGAACCTAGCATCCTAGGACCGGTTTCGGGGTTTCACCCCTCTTCAGCCAGGATAGATTGGGGGCATGACCCGCTCTCCCAACACCAGACCTGTGGAGTGCCTTGGTATTTCTGGTGCGAGTGGAGTGAAAGGGAGAAAAGAAAAGCTACACTTTTCTTGGACAGTTTTGAAACCAGGTATTTCGCTTTTACTGGGCTGTAGATCCGGGACATTTTGCACTTAATAATTGCATTCCAAGACTGAAATAACAGTGCACGACAGCAAAGGAGGGTATTATAGTCAAAAAATATACACCAACTGTGGGTACAACTTACCAACAACAGAGGTGCATCTTGGAACTGGTAGTGCTACGACTAACAGTCACATGACTTTTGATTTTTTGAGCACTTGCAATTACGTCGTAATATCACCCACCTGTGATCAAAGCTCATAAAAGCTGAAACGCATAGGGTTTGATTTGCAGAGTTGAATAAAATATCGGAGCAGTTTCTAAACCGGGCTCGGCAAACTTTCTTTGTTGCATGTTTATGACGGAGTTCTCCATCTCCGTTGCTGCCAGAGCCGCCCTGCAGGGTCGGAGGCCCACATTATGGAGCTTTGTGGTTTTCTGTGATGCAGACATTTGGGTAGTGCAAAAACAACAGTTGATGGACAGAATGTAGAACAATGTCATACATTCTCCCCAGTACAGAGATCTGGGCCTAAATCCATTGTTGTTTTGCACACCATGCCATTTCAGTTTGAACCTAGCCATATGCAAATCAATCTTGAATTTGTGCCTCATGGGAACAGTCCAGCCCGAATTGCCAAGCCAGGTCCTCCCTGGACTGGAACCAAGCATCCTAGGACCGGTTTCGGGGTTTCACCCCTCTTCAGCCAGGATAGGTTGATTCCAGTGGCATGGAGAGCACTGGACTCACGTCTGAGCATACCCATCCCACTCGGGGTGACAAATGCAAAAACAACAGTTGATGGACAGAATGTAGAACAATGTCATACATTCACCCCAGTACAGAGATCTGGGCCTAAATCCATTGTTTTTTTGCTCACCATGCCATTCCAGTTTGAACCCAGCCATATGCTAATCAGTCTTGACCCTGTGCCTCATAGGAACAGTCCAGCCCCAACTGCCAAGCCAGGTCATCCCTGGACTGGAACCAAGCATCCTAGGACCGGTTTTGGGGTTTCACCCCTCTTCAGCCAGCCAGGATAGCTTGATTCCAGTGGCATGGAGAGCACGGGACTCATGTCTGAGCATACCCGTCCCGCTCGGGGTGACAAATGCAAAAACAACAGTTGATGGACAGAATGTAGAACAATGTCATACATTTACCCCAGTACAGAGATCTGGGCCTAAATCCATCATTTTTTTGCTCATCATGCCATTTCAGTTTGAACCCAACCATATTCAAATCAGTCTTGACTGTGTGCCTCATGGGAACAGTCCAGCCCGAACTGCCAAGCCAGGTCCTCCCTGGACTGGAACCAAGCATCCTAGCACCGGTTTCGGAGTTTCACCCCTCTTCAGCCAGGATAGCTTGATTCCAGTGGCATGGAGAGCACGGGACACACATCTGAGCATACCCGTTCCACTCGGGGTGACAAATGCAAAAACAACAGTTGATGGACAGAATGTAGAACAATGTCATACATTCACCCTAGTACAGAGATCTGGGCCTAAATCCATCGTTTTTTTGCTCACCATGCCATTCCAGTTTGATCCCAGCCATATGCATATCAGTCTTGACCCTGTGCCTCATGGGAACAGTCCAGCCCGAACTGCCAAGCCAGGTCATCCCGGGAATGGAACCTGGCATCCTAGGACCGGTTTCGGGGTTTCACCCCTCTTCAGCCAGAATAGATTGGGGGCATGACCCGCTCTCCCAACACCAGACCTGTGGAGTGCCTTGGTATTTCTGGTGCGAGTGGAGTGAAAGGGAGAAAAGAAAAGCTACACTTTTCTTGGACAGTTTTGAAACCAGGTATTTCGCTTTTACTGGGCTGTAAATCCGGGACATTTTGCACTTAATAATTGCATTCCAAGACTGAAATAACAGTGCACGACAGCAAAGGAGGGTATTATAGTCAAAAAATATACACCAACTGTGGGTACAACTTACCAACAACAGAGGTGCATCTTGGAACTGGTAGTGCTACGACTAACAGTCACATGACTTTTGATTTTTTGAGCACTTGCAATTACGTCGTAATGTCACCCACCTGTGATCAAGGCTTATAAAAGCTGAAACGCGTACGGATTGATTTGCAGAGTTGAATAAATTATCTGGAGCAGTTTCTAAACCGGGCTCGGCAAACTTTCTTTGTTGCATTTTTATGATGGAGTTCTCCATCTCCGTTGCTGCCAGAGTCGCCCTGCAGGGTCGGAGGCCCCCATTCTGGAGCTTTTTGGTTTTCTGTGATGCAGAATTTTGGGAAGTGCAAAAACAACAGTTGAAGACAGAATGTAGAACAATGTCATACATTCTCCACAGTACAGAGATCTGGGCCTAAATCCATCGTTTTTTAGCTCACCATGCCATTCCAGTTTGAACCCAGCCATATTCAAATCAGTCTTGACCCTGTGCCTCATGGGAACAGTCCAGCCCGAACTGCCAAGCCAGGTCCTCCCTGGACTGGAACCAAGCATCCTAGGACCGGTTTCGGGGTTCACCCCTCTTCAGCCAGGATAGCTTGATTCCAGTGGCATGGAGAGCACGGGACTCACGTCTGAGCATACCCCTCCCACTCGGGTTGAAAAATGCAAAAACAACAGTTGATGGACAGAATGTAGAACAATGTCATACATTCACCCCAGTACAGAGATCTGGGCCTAAATCCATCGTTTTTTTGCTCACCATGCCATTCCAGTTTGAACCCAGCCATATGCAAATCAGTCTTGACCCTGTACCTCATGGGAACAGTCCAGCCCGAACAGCCAAGCCAGGTCCTCCCTGGACTGGAACCAAGCATCCTAGCACCGGGTTTGGAGTTTCACCCCTCTTCAGCCAGGATAGCTTGATTCCAGTGGCATGGAGAGCACGGGACACACATCTGAGCATACCCGTTCCACTCGGGGTGACAAATGCAAAATCAACAGTTAATGGACAGAATGTAGAACAATGTCATACATTCACCCCAGTACAGAGATCTGGGCCTAAATCCATTGTTTTTTTGCTCACCATGCCATTCCAGTTTGAACCCAGCCATATGCATATCAGTCTTGACCCTGTGCCTCATGGGAACAGTCCAGCCCGAACTGCCAAGCCAGGTCATCCCGGCACTGGAACCTAGCATCCTAGGACCGGTTTCGGGGCTTCACCCCTCTTCAGCCAGGATAAATTGGGGGCATGACCCGCTCTCCCAACACCAGACCTGTGGAGTGCCTTGGTATTTCTGGTGCGAGTGGAGTGAAAGGGAGAAAAGAAAAGCTGCACTTTTCTTGGACAGTTTTGAAACCAGGTATTTCGCTTTTACTGGGCTGTAAATCCGGGACATTTTGCACTTAATAATTGCATTCCAAGACTGAAATAACAGTGCACGACAGCAAAGGAGGGTATTATAGTCAAAAAATATACACCAACTGTGGGTGCAACTTACCAACAACAGAAGTGCATCTTGGAACTGGTAGTGCTACGACTAACAGTCACATGACTTTTTATTTTTTGAGCACTTGCAATTACGTCGTAATGTCACCCACCTGTGATCAAGGCTTATAAAAGCTGAAACGCATACGGATTGATTTGCACAGTTGAATAAAATATCGGAGCAGTTTCTAAACCGGGCTCGGCAAACTTTCTTTGTTGCATTTTTATGACAGAGTTCTCCATCTCCGTTGCTGCCTGAGCCGCCCTGCAGGGTTGGAGGCCCCCATTATGGAGCTTTTTGGTTTTCTGTGATGCAGAATTTTGGGAAGTGCAAAAACAACAGTTGATGGACAGAATGTAGAACAATGTCATACATTCTCCCCAGTACAGAGATCTGGGCCTAAATCCATCGTTTTTGTTGCTCATCATGCCATTCCAGTTTGAACCCAGCCATATGCAAATCAGTCTTGACCCTGTGCCTCATGGGAACAGTCCAGCCCGAACTGCCAAGCCAGGTCCTCCCTGTCCTGGAACCAAGCATCCTGGGACCGGTTTCGGGGTTTCACCCCTCTTCAATTGAAAAACAGAGAGGGACCCTGAATCTAAGAAATAACTACAATTGGGGAACAACCCGCCAGGGTGAGAACAAGAGGAAAAAACATGAAAAAGGGGGTGTTCCCTTAAATGACAAGGAAAAAAGTTTAACTATCAAAAACAGTATACCCACACACCACAACAAGAATACATTTATTCAAAAAGGTTTTTAATTTTCATTTTTATATATATATATATATATATAGATATCAACATGATTTTTTATAATAAATAGAGTAATTCCATTTGAACAATACAAAACATTTAGGAAGAATATACATAATCAAAAAAATACAAAAACAGTCTGAAACCTAGGACACGCAGTGACACTTCAAAAAAAGACACCAATTAGATCCACTCATACATCCAAACATCCCTTTTATACAGTCAAATTCATACACAAACATTCACGTCCATATCACTATACATAAGGACAAGAAAAGCGCCGACGCGCGTTTCGGACAAGTGCCAAATAGAGGCTTCCTTCATCAGGGCTCACTTGAGATATTACACAGGCAGACAAAATAATGTCTGTGACACGGTCCTGAAAAGCGGTCCTAGTAGCAGCAAGGCTGTCGGTGGGTATTCTTGATACCCTACAATCACGGGGCCCCTTTAAGTATGTAAAAGGTCAGCAGATTGTAAAAACATGAATACGTGGATAGAAATCCCAGGATTCCACCGATCAAGATTTCGCACTTTTAGATAGGCCCACAGGGGATCCAGGCGTAAGAGGGAACCAGGTTTAAAAGCAAATCAACGAAAACATTCCAGGTATCTCAATGCAAAAGAAATGAGCAATCCTTTAATTGCGGTGAGACGAAGACAGGAGACATCATGATATTGAGAAACTTCAGACCCGGGGAATAGGGGGCCTGAAGCGGCCCGGCGGTCCAAGTATAAATGGTGTCCTAGATAGAAGAGAACGCGGGACTCCTTCAACCTCCAGCAAAAGGGTTTGTCGATCACCCCTCTTCAGCCAGGATAGCTTGATTCCAGTGGCATGGAGAGCACGGGACTCACGTCTGAGCATACCCGTCCCACTCGGGGTGACAAATGCAAAAACAACAGTTGATGCACAGAAAGTAGAACAAAATCATACATTCACCCCAGTACAGAGATCTGGGCCTAAATCCATTGTTATTTTCCTCACCATGCCATTCCAGTTTGAACCCAGCCATATGCAAATCAGTCATGACCCTGTGCCTCATGGGAACAGTCCAGCCCGAACTGCCAATCCAGGTCCTCCCTGGACTGGAACCAAGCATCCCAGGACCGGTTTCGGTGTTTTACCCCTCTTCAGCCAGGATAGCTTGATTCCAGTGGCATGAAGAGCACGGGACTCACGTCAGAGCATACCCGTCCCACTCGGGGTGACAAATGCAAAAACAACAGTTGATGGACAGAATGTAGAACAATGTCATACATTCACCGCAGTACAGAGATCTGGGCCTAAATCCATCGTTTTTTTGATCACCATGCCATTCCAGTTTGAACCCAGCCATATGCAAATCAGTCTTGACAGTGTGCCTCATGGGAACAGTCCAGCCCGAACTGCCAAGCGAGGTCCTCCCTGGACTGGAACCAAGCATCCTAGGTCTGGTTTGGGAGTTTCACCCCTCTTCAGCCAGGATATCTTGGGGTATGACCCGCTCTCCCAACACCAGACCTGTGAAGTGCCTTGGTATTTCTGGTGCGAGTGGAGTGAAAGGGAGAATAGAAAAGCTACACTTTTCTTGGACAGTTTTGAAACCAGGTATTTCGCTTTTACTGGGCTGCAAATCCGGGACATTTTGCACTCAATAATTGCATTCCAAGACTGAAATAACAGTGCACGACAGCAAAGGAGGCTATTATAGTCAAAAAATATACACCAACTGTGGATGCAACTTACCAAAAACAGAGGTGCATCTTGGAAATGGTAGTGCTACGATTAACAGTCACATGGATTTTGATTTTTTGTGCACTTTCAATTACGTCGTAATGTCACCCACCTATGATCAAGGCTTATAAAAGCTGAAATGCATAGGGTTTGATTTGCAGAGTTGAATAAAATATCGGTGCAGTTTCTAAACCGTGCTCGGCAAACTTTCTTTTTTGCATGTTTATGACGGAGTTCTCCATCTCCGTTGCTGCCAGAACCGCCCTGCAGGGTCAGAGGCCCCCATTATGGAGCTTTTTCGTTTTCTGTGATGTAAAATGTAAATGTAAATTTGATACTTGTATAGCTCACTACTCACCCACAAATGTCTCAAGGCACTTGTACGAATACCGCTGTGGAACCCATCTTGGCTTTCCCTGTGAGGCGTCCACTCCTGGGCACCCCCAAGGTGGAGGCCAGGCATCCTTAGCGTTGTGGGGGCCGTTGTGGAGATTAAGCAAGCTATTGCCCAGAGTTGCAGAGTGGGACTCCATGATTGGAATGGCACCGAGGCGAGAATTATCAGGTCCGCGGATTTTTTGAGCCCAAGACCCACCAAGGCGGGGAATTGAACCCTGGTCCCGAGCTAGACCTCTGCATCAGGGTCTGCCGCTCTAATCATTGAGCCACACTTCTCCAGACTTTTGGGGGCATGACCCGCTCTCTCAACACCAGACCTATGGAGTGCCTTGGTATTTCTGGTGCGAGTGGAGTGAAAGGGAGAAAAGAAAAGCTACACTTTTCTTGGACAGTTTTGAAACCAGGTATTTCGCTTTTACTGGGCTGCAAATTCGGGACATTTTGCACTTAATAATTGCAATCCAAGAGTGAAATAACAGTGCACGACAGCAAAGGAGGCTATTATAGTCAAAAAATATACACCAACTGTGGGTGCAACTTACCAACAACAGAAGTGCATCTTGGAACTGGTATTGCTACGACTAACAGTCACATGACTTTTGATTTTTTGAGCACTTACAATTACGTCGTAATGTCACCCATCTGTGATCAAGGCGTATAAAAGCTGAAACGCACAGGGTTTGATTTGCAGAGTTGAATAAAATATCTGGAGCAGTTTCTAAATCGGGCTCGGCAAACTTTCTTTGTTGCATGTTTATGACGGAGTTCTCCATCTCCGTTGCTGCCAGTGCGCCCTGAAGGGTCGGAAGCCCCCATTATGGAGCTTTTTGGTTTTCTGTGACGCAGACTTTTGGGTGATGCAAAAACAACATTTGATGGACAGAATGTAGAACAATGTCATACATTCTCCCCAGTACAGAGATCTGGGACCAAATCCAACCTTTTTTTTGCAACCATGCCTTTCCAGTTTGAACCCAGCCATATGCAAATCAGTCTTGACCGTGTGCCTCATGGGTACAGTCCAGCCCGAACTGCCAAGCCAGGTCCTCCCTGGACTGGAACCAAGCATCCTAGGACCGGTTTCGGGGTTTCACCCCTCTTCAGCCAGGATAGCTTGAGGGCATGAACTGCTCTCCCAACACCAGACCTGTGGAGTGCCTTGGTATTTCTGGTGCGAGTGGAGTGAAAGGGAGAAAAGAAAAGCTACACTTTTCTTGGACAGTTTTGAAACCAGGTATTTTGCTTTTACTGGGCTGCAACTCCGGGACATGTTGCACTTAATAATTAGATTCAAAGACTGAAATTTCAGTGCACGACAGCAAAGGAGGCTATTATAGTAAAAAAACATACACCAGCTGTGGGTGCAACTTACCAACAACAGAGGTGCATCTTGGAACTGGTAGTGCTACGACTAACAGTCACACGACTTTTGATTTTTTAAGCACTTATAATTACGTCGTAATGTCACCCACCTGTGATCAAGGCTTATAAAAGCTGAAACGCGTAGGGTTTGATTTGCAGAGTTGAATAAAATATCTGGAGCAGTTTCTAAACCAGGCTCTGCAAAACTTCTTTATTGCATGTTTATGACGGTGTTCTCCATCTCCGTTGCTGCCAGAGCCGCCCTGCAGGGTCGGAGGCCCTCATCATGGAGCTTTTTGGTTTTCTGTGATGCAGACTTTTGGGGGCAAGACCCGCTCTCCCAACACCAGACCCGTGAAGTGCCTTGGTATTTCTGGTGCAAGTGGAGTGAAAGGGAGAAGAGAAAAGCTACACTTTTCTTGGACAATTTTGAAACCAGGTATTTCGCTTTTACTGGGCTGCAAATCCGGGACATTTTGCACTTAATAATTGCAGTCCAAGACTGAAATAACAGTGCACGACAGCAAAGGAGGCTACTATAGTCAAAAAATATACACCAACTGTGGGTGCAACTTATCAACAACAGAAGTGCATCTTGTAACTGGTAGTGCTATGACTAACAGTCACATGACTTTTGATTTTTTGAGCACTTACAATTATGTCGTAATGTCACCCACCTGTGATCAAGGCGTATAAAAGCTGAAACGCACAGGGTTTGATTTGCAGAGTTGAATAAAATATCTGGAGCAGTTGATAAACCGGGCTCAGCAAACTTTCTTTGTTGCATGTTTATGACGGAGTTCTCCATCTCCGTTGCTGTCAGAGCGCCCTGCAGGCTCGGAGGTCCCCATTATGGAGCTTTTTAGTTTTCTGTGATGCAGACTTTTGGGAAATGCAAAAACAACAGTTGATGGACAGAATGTAGAACAATGTCATACATTCTCCCCAGTACAGAGATCTGGGCCTAAATCCATCGTTTTTTTGCTCACCATGCCTTTCCAGTTTGAACCCAGCCATATGCAAATCAGTCTTGACCCTGTGCCTCATGGGAACAGTCCAGCCCGAACTGGCCAAGCCAGGTCCTCCCTGGACTGGAACCAAGCATCCTAGGACCGGTTTCGGGGTTTCACCCCTCTTCAGCCAGGATAGGTTGATTCCAGTGGCATGGAGAGCACGGGACTCACGTCTGAGCATGCCCGTCCCACTCGGGGTGACAAATGCAAAAACAACAGTTGATGGACAGAATGTAGAACAATGTCATACATTCACCCTAGTACAGAGATCTGGGCCTAAATCCATCGTTTTTTTGCTCACCATGCCATTCCAGTTTGAACCCAGCCATATACAAATCAGTCTTGAATCTGTGCCTCATGGGAACAGTCCAGCCCGAACTGCCAAGCCAGGTCCTCCCTGGACTGGAACCAAGCATCCTAGGACCGGTTTCGGGGTTTCACCCCTCTTCAGCCAGGATAGGTTGATTCCAGTTTCATGGAGAGCACGGGACTCACGTCTGAGCATACCCGTCCCCCTCGGGGTTACAAATGCAAAAACAACAGTTGATGGACAGAATGTAGAACAATGTCATACATTCACCCCAGTACAGAGATCTGGGCCTAAATCCATCGTTTTTTTCCTCACCATGCCATTCCAGTTTGAACCCAGCCATCTGCAAATCAGTCTTAACTGTGTGCCTCATGGGAACAGTCCAGCCCGAACTGCCAAGCAAGGTCCTCCCTGGACTGGAACCAAGCATCCTAAGACCGGTTTCTGGGTTTCACCCTCTTCAGCCAGGATAGCTTGGGGGCATGACCCGCTCTCCCAACACCAGAACTGTGGAGTGCTTTGGTATTTCTGGTGCGAGTGGAGTGAAAGGGAGAAAAGAAAAGCTGCACTTTTCTTGGACAGTTTTGAAACCAGGTATTTCGCTTTTACTGGGCTGCAAACCCGGGACATTTTGCACTTAATAATTGCATTGCAAGACTGAAATAGCAGGGCATGACAGCAAAGGAGGCTATTATAGACAAAAAATATCCACCAACTGTGGGTGCAACTTACCAACAACAGAGGTGCATCTTGGAACTGGTAGTGCTACGACTAACAGTCACATGACTTTTGATTTTTTGAGCACTTGCAATTACGTCGTAATGTCACCCACCTGTGGTCAAGGCTTATAAAAGCTGAAACGCATAGGGTTTGATTTGCAGAGTTGAATAAAATATCAGAGCAGTTTCTAAACCGTGCTTGGCAAACTTTCTTTGTTGCATGTTAATGATGGAGTTCTCCATCTCCGTTGCTGCCAGAGCCGCCCTGCAGGGTCAGAGGCCCCTATTATGCAGCTTTTTGGTTTTTGTGATGCAGACTTTTGGGGGCATGACCCGCTCTCCCAACACCAGACCTATGGATTGCCTTGGTAATTCTAGTGCGAGTGGAGTAAAAGGGAGAAAAGAAAACCTACACTTTTCTTGGACAGTTTTGAAAGCAGGTATTTTGCTTTTACTGGGCTGCAAATCCGGGACATTTTGCACTTAATAATTGCATTCCAAGACTGAAATAACAGTGCATGACAGCAGAGGAGGCTATTATAGTCAAAAAATATACACCAACTGTGGGTGCAACTTACCAACAACAGAGGTGCATCTTGGAACTGGTAGTGCTACGACTAACAGTCGCATGACTTTTGATTTTTTGAGCACTTACAATTATGTCGTAAAGTCACCCACCTACGATTAAGGCTTATAAAAGTTGAAATGCGTAGGGTTTGATTTGCAGAGTTTTTTTTTTTTTTTTTTTAATTTTCAACACCTTTATTAACATATTGCATGGTACAGCAGAGTAATCATTATAGCATAACTTAGACGATGTCATTACACATCTCTGCCTTCCCTCCTCGTACCCTAGCATCAAAGAATTAACCATCCCCCCTCCCGTCCTCACAGTATGGTGATACAGCCTCAGAAATCTCGTCTTTGATTTGCAGAGTTGAATAAAATATCTGGAGCAGTTTCTAAACCGGGCTCGGCAAAATTTCTCTGTTGCATGTTTATGACAGAGTTCTCCATCTCCGTTGCTGCCAGAGCCGCCTTGCAGGGTCGGAGGCCCCCATTATGGAACTTTTGGTTTTTTTGTGATACAGACTTTTGGGGGCATGACCCGCTCTCCCAACACCAGACCTGTGGAGTGCCTTGGTATTTCTGGTGCGAGTGGAGTGAATGGGAGAAAAGAAAAGCTACACTTTTATTGGACAGTTTTGAAACCAGGTATTTCGCTTTTACTGGGCTGCAAATCCGGGACATTTTGCACTTAATAATTGCATTCCAAGACTCAAATAACAGTGCACAACAGCAAAGGAGGTTATTATAGTAAAAAAATATACACCAACGGTCGGTGCAACTTACCAACAACAGAGGTGCATCTTGGAACTGGTAGTGCTATGACTAACAGTCATATGACTTTTGATTTTTTGAACACTTGCAATTACGTCGTAATGTCACCCACATGTGATCAAGGCTTATAAAAGCTAAAACGCGTAGGGTTTGATTTGGTGAGTTGAGTAAAATATCTGGAGCAGTTTCTAAAAGGGGCTCGGCAAACTTTCTTTGTTGCATATATATATATATTCACTGAAAAAACCATAGGTTTCACACATGTTATAGTTAGCTGGACATTTTACTGATAAAAAACCAATGAAATTCCCCCGTTATAGTTACTGTAGGCAACTATAACTCACGCGACCGCAATCCTCTGCTGATGCTAATACTGTATTTAGACACTTATTTGCCCATATCTTCTTCCATTAAATTTTAGCTATACATATATTACAAATATTTTTTTTTCATAAAGACACATATGTCATCAGCAGAGGATTACGGTCGCGTGAGTTATAGTTGCCTACAGTAACTATAACGGGGGAATTTCATTGGTTTTTTATCAGTAAAATGTCCAGCTAACTATAACATGTGTGAAACCTATGGTTTTTTCAGTGAATTAGCAAGGTTTTTTAAATGCTATTTCCTAACTATAACGTGTGTGTTTTTCAGTGAATTTGTACGGTTTTTTAAATGCTAAGTTACTTTACGCCATTTGTGGCGTGCGCGCCCACTTAACGCAGTTCGTTCCGTGCACGGTTTTTATCAACTTTAATAAGCCCTGTACATTTGGTGGCCTTCGGCCACCAAAAGCACAGGGGGTGAGGTCAATGTGGATAGTGTTTTTTTTATTTCGATTTTATAATTTCATGTTGCCAAAATTACGTTTTTTTTCTCTATTAATAAGCCCTGCACATTTGGTGGCCTGCGGCCACCAAAAGCACAGGGGGTGGGGTAAGTGTGGATAGTGTTTTTTTTATTTTTATTTTTTTACCGTAAGCGTACGGTAAGCTTACGGTAAGCGTACGGTAAGCGTACGGTAAGCGTACCCCGCGAAATTGCCGAAAAAAAATAAAACCGTTTTTGCTCTTGGGGGATGTTTGGGGACTCCCTCAACATGACTATGTGGGAGGGAGTTGTCAAAACAGCCCCGTAACATGTTTTTGGCCATCTTGTTTGATAAACAACACTCAGTGCGAGAGACAAAATGGCGGACGCCGCTTCCTGGTTTCGGCCGATTCGAATGTTTACTAAGATCTAAGAGCCAATCAGAATCGCGCTCGCGCACGCCACCGTAAGCTTACGGTAAGCGCACGGTAAGCGTACGGTAAGCGTACCGTAAGCGGGCTCAGATATATATATTGATTTAAAGGCTATTTTCTCAGAATCTACTGAACAGATTTACACCAAACCTACAAAAGGCACTTCCTTGACCTAGGGACTACCTCTCTGCCAAATTTCTAGTAATTCTGTTCAGCCGTTCGGGCTGTAGCTCGTTCTAAAGGTCCTATGGAAAAATGCATGGGAAAAACGCGTTTTGGGACCCCCCTTTTATCTCAGCCCCCGCTTGACGAATCCCCCCGAGACTTTCAGGGTAGGAGCGGAGCGTAGCGCCCCACCTATTTTGAGAAATTCGCGAGGATTCGTCGACCGGCGCCAAAGTTATTCAAAATAGAATGTTGAGGTTTTCCTATGGAAACGTGGTCCTAACTATAACTACCTACTGGCGACCGCCAGTAGGTAATATATATATATATATATATATATATATATATATATATATATATATATATATATATATATATATATATATATATAAAAATAATATATATATTACCTACTGGCGATCACCAGTAGGTAGTTATAGTTAGGACCTATTTTCCATAGGAAATCCGCAACATTCTATTCCCAATAAGTCTGGCGCCGGTTGACGAATCCTCGCAAAATTTTCAAAACTTTTGGCCAGCTCTGCTCCGCTCCTACACTGAAAGTTTTGTGGTGATTCGTCAAGCGGGGGCCGAGAAAAAAGGGGGTCCCAAAATGAGTTTTCCCCATGCAATTTCCCATAGGATCTGTTGTCGCAGCTACAGCCCGAACCGCTGAACGGAATGACAACAAATTTGGCAAAGAGGTAGTCCTCAGTTCAGACTCGTGCTTTTGCATAAATGTTGTGAATCCGATCAATAGTTCCTGAGAAAATTAGTGTTAAAAGTACATAAATATCTATGGCCGCGGAGGATCCGCGGACCGTACACGCACCGTACGCGCACCCTCCCCGAAACGAGCGCGCACCCTCCCGATCGCGCGCTGAATGCTAATTGGCTGTCGAGTGTCTCTCTACATTCGAAATCCGGAACTGTTGGCGGCATTTTTTCTGCCTCGGTAGAAGCGAGGCTGAAGAAGCAAGGGGAATAAGTGTGTAAAACATATAAAGGGGGCAGAGTGGAAATACTCTGACCCTCTAGAGGTGCTTAGCGGGTCCCAGTAGGACCCCCTGGGGACCCCTTTTTTTAAAAAAACTGCGAAATGCGCGCACAGTGCGCGCATCCTATCGCGTTGGGTACGCGGATCCACTGATTTTTTTTTTTAAAAGATATGAAATCATTGTTTGTATGACTACTTTGTACACTGAAAGTTAGGGTGTATATTTCTGTTTTTTAAAGGTATGATTCTTATTGGTTAACAAAAACAGATTGTAAGGAACATTATATATGATTAGCTGATATGTTGAAAAGTGAAGCACACTTCCTCTCTTGTGTAGGAACACTGTGTGCTGAACTTCTGACCTGTGTGCTTAGTGCAGTGTTCCATGACCAGTTTCTATGGTAACAGGCAGAAGACAGATTAGGAGAAGGGTTGAAATGTCTTTCAGTTGGAAAGGGTTGAAATGTTTAACCAATAGAAATGTGTGTTTGCTTTTGAGTTTATGTGTGAAGGATTCTGATTTGATGTTTATATGTATATGTGTGGAAAATGAAAGGGAAACTTTTCCATTCTTTGTTTTTGCTGAGAGGCGCACAGTGCCGAGATTCTGTAAAATAAATTATGGTGAGTGACTGATATACTTCTTAATCTACAAAAGAACTTGAAAGATGAGTTATTTAATTGTGAGGGGATGTATGTAGACTATTTTGATTTTAATCAGACTAATGTATTTCTCCTGCTAAAGTGTAGGGAGTACTTTTTTTCTCTACAATCTAATTGACAGTGTGTGTGCATGTAGAAACCATTCTGTGATTAGCATTTGTGTTTTTCATCTGTTTGCAGACAGATAACTGTGCTGTTTTTATATTTTGGTTGAATTAGAAACCAGTCATTGTTTGTGAATTTGTGAAATGAGTTATGTTATGTTTCTATACTAAAATGTGGTACTCTTTCTAGATGAATACATGTGTTTTGGTATAGTGCAAGGGATAGCGTTGTTTGTCTAGAAACACACAGAAAGTCTGTGTGCATTTGGGAACCACTGTGAGAGAAGCATTTGGTAACATCGTGTATTTGCTGACAGATAACTATTTTAACCTGTCATGTTGTGAAGTTTTAGTAGCATTATAAGACAGTTATGGCTTATGATTTGATTAAATGAGTCAGGCTTTGACAGAAAAGTGCAGTCCTGAAATATGTAGATTGTGTGCAGTTCCCTTACCACTTGCACTGTAGTGAATGAGTTTTGGTAAACTCCTAGGGATAGTGGTGCTTCTCTAGAATCACAGTGGGAGTTAGTGTGTATTCGGGATCAGTGTGAGAGAAGCATTTGGTGACATCATGTATTTGCTGACAGATAACTTTTTTTAAACCTGTCATGTTGTGAAGTTTTAGTAGCATTAGAATCCAGTCTTTGCTTATGCGTTGATTAAGTGAATCATGCTTTGACACTGATGTGCTGTACTTAAATATGTAGATTGTGTTCAGTACCATTAACTCTTCTAGACTAGTGAATGAGTTTTGGTAAACTCCTAGGATAGTGTTGATTGTCTAAAATCACACTGTGAGTCTGTGTGCATTTGGGTAAGGATTGTGAGAGAAGCATTTGGTCACATCGTGTATTTGCTGACAGATAACTGTTTTAAAACCGGTCATGTTGTCAAGTTTTAGTAGCATTAGAAGCCAGTCTTTGCTTATACTTTGATTAAATGAGTCAGGCTTTGACACAAAAGTGCAGTCCTGAAATATGAAGATTGTGTGCAGTTCCCTTACCACTTCCACAGTAGTGAATGATTTTTGGTAAACTCCTAGGTATAGTGGTTGTTGTCTAGAATCACACTGTGAGTCTGTGTGTATTTGGGAATCACTGTGAGAGAAGCATTTGGTAACATTGTGTATTTTTTAGCAGATAACTCTTTTAAAACCTGTCATGTTGTCAAGTTTTAGTAGCATTAGAAGCTAGTCTTTGCTTATGCATTGATAAAATGAGTCAGGGTTTGACACTAAGGTGCAGTACCATGTACTATTCTGTTCACTGTGGCAGAACTGAAAATTTAAAAGTTTTACCTAAGCACTGTCCTAGATGTAGTCTGATTATTTAGTCAGTTTCTAAGTACCAAATAGATTGCTTCAAATGTCTATGCAGTATGCATGTAGTGTTCTAACATACTATACACTTGTCTTTTACACCTTCAATTCCCTAGTCAGTATCCTTACACTTCCAGGAATCACCCATTCACTCCCTTTGTAGTCCTCTAGAGACCCATTCAACAGCATGTACTAATCCATTCACTGTGCCAAATCCCAAACACTTATAAATTCACCAAGACACTCTCTTTCCAATACTCTAATGATTCAGTCACTGCCTAAGTATTCATGCACTGAGCCAAGTCTTAGCACATGGACTTCTTCAAACCCCTATCCACTATGCATGCAGTCCTCTAACCACCTACACACTTGTCTTTTACACCTTCAATTTCCCAGTCAGTATCCATTCACTTCCAGCAAACACCCTGTCACTCGTGTTGCACTCCTCTAGTGACCCATTCAGCATCATGTACTAATCCATTCACTGCGCCAAACCCTAATAAATTCACCCAGGCACTCTCCTTGCAGTACTCTAATCATTCAGTCAGTACCCAAGTACTCATCCAGTGACCCAGGCCTTAGAATATGGACTGCTTCAAACCCCTATCCACTATGCATGCAGTCCTCTAACCACCTACACAATTGTCTTTCACACCTTCAATTCCCTAGTCAGTATCCATACACTTCCAGGAAACACCCTGTCACTCCCTTTGCAGTCTACTAGTGACCCATTCAGCATCATGTACTAATCCATTCACTGTGCGAAGACACAAACACTTATAAATTCACTAAGATATTATCTTTGCAGTACTCTAATCATTCAGTCAGTGCCTAAGTATTCATGCACTGAGCCAGGCCTTAGCACATGGACTGCTTGAAACCCCTATGCACTATGCATGCAGTCTTCTAACCACCTAGACACTTGTCTTTCACACTTTCAATTTCCTAGTCAGTATCCATACAGTCCAGCAAACATCTTGTCACTGCCTTTGCACTCCTCTAGTGACCCATTCAGTACCAAGTACTAATCCATTCCCTGTGCGAAACGCCTAGCACTTATAAATTCACCTAGGCACTCTCCTTGCTGTACTCTAATCATTCAGGCAGTACCCAAGTAGTCATGCAGTGAGCCAGGCCTTAGCACATGGACTGCTTTAAATGCCTATGCAGTATGGATGCAGTCCTCTAATCACCTACACAGTTGTGTTTCACACCTTCAATTCCCTAGATAGTATTCATACTCTTCTAGCAAACACCCTGTCACTCACCCACTGTGTCTCCTTATAGTACTGTAATCATTTAGTCAGTTAGCATGTAGAGTTTTAGTGAGGTAGGCTTTAGGGCATGAACTGCTTCAAAGTAGTATGCACTATGTATGTAGTGTTTTAACCATCGTCACACTTGTGGTTTAGGGACATAGTTTCTTAGTCAGTATTTATATACAATGTGTTTGTACAGTAACGGAACAGTAATATTTTGAAAGTTATTAATATACATTTATTTGTGATTCTTTTTTACAGATACAGAACAGGAGTGTTTCTCATCTGTTTGCACTCTTCTCGTGCAAGATTGTTTGGATGAAGGGTCCTTAGGTCTTTCATCATACTTGCTGTGCCGCATGAGTATTTTTTGTTAGGATCCCCTCGTAACAGAACTCTTTTGAAAATCTTGTGCATGAGAAAGGTGGTATTGGTCTTTGTTTGCCCCTCGAGAAAAGTAGAAAATTTCCACATCACTGAAGGAAAACGTTGTGGGCGTGATGCATCCTCCAAAAATTCAACTTTAGATTTGGTGAATATTTTATAGCAACATCATTTACAGCTTTTGTAAGTTAAAGTTAAAAATGTTGTTAGCTGTGTGCATTTTATATTTCTGTGACTTGTATTTTGAGAATGGCATGTTGTTGTTTTTTTAACAATCTTTGAGATTGTGTTTTTTTTGCCCGCTGTTAAGTGATGAGTACGATTGAAATCACTATTTTTAGTGAAATTTAATATATTCTGAGAACAGCAAAAAAGGCAAAAAACTTACTTTGTGGAAATTATGCTTTGTTGTATAAAATGTATTATTACATGTTATAATTTTTTATCCTTTTCTTTCACAGATCCAAATTTTAAAATAAACAATTTACATGAATTTATATTAGAATGAAAAACAGAAAAAAATGTATACCATTTTTTATTCCTATTACTGTGAAGGTAAGTTTAACTAAGTCTCAATATGCCGAATGAAGAGGCCTGCAAGAAGCTACAAAGTTGAAACACGTTTCAAAAACCCTCTGTTTATGTAGTTTTGAAATATGACCATAATCAGATATCATGTGACCTGCAAAAAAAGAGATTTGAGGGGTTCATAATATTTAACCTTTTTAGCTGCTGAAGGACCGCGATCATTTCAATCATTCTTCTTTGAACATCTTTCCAGACAAAACTCTGTGCTTACCTCCTATCATTCGCAAGGAAATTTAAAAACGGAAATATGTCACTTTTTGTAACTTAGTTATTGTGCAAGATATTTACAAAGAGAGGAAAAGGCACTCTGTGCACTTTTTATACTCCATGTAAATATAACCTCATCATGCACACCACTTTGTGTTGAAAGGGTGTGCTATAAGTGTTGTTGTGCATGATTGCCCTTAATACTCATAGAACAAGACACATGTCTAGATTTATCATAAATCATAAATCTCGATATGTGTGTGAATTCTGCACCATTTTAAAATTGGTGTAGGAAAGCACAACAAGGAGAATTGTTTTAATTTCTCCACATTTTTATATCTTCAATGCATGCTGAAATGTTCAGCATACATTGAAGAAGAAAAATGCATTTTCTCATTGTTTTTGTGCAGGAAGGTGTGTCTTCTTGCAGAAAAACAAACAGCACATGACACAGATATCCTTGCACTATGGTGCAAGGGTGCCTGTGTCACCACATGGCTGCAGTTTAAGCAGCCGTGCAGAGAGAAGCATAGATTTGCAACATATTTATGTACATATGTTGCATCCCTGTGCTTTGGAAGTACTACAGCACACTGCAGTTAAAGAGGTTACTGTGTGATGCTGCAGCACTTCCTCATAGTTCTGCACTTAAACATTCACCATATGCTACTAATGCATTCATTCAGTCAATTACATACTACACATACATTCATCTAAACTAACACTAACAAAGAAATGTAGCTCTTTTTTTAAACCAGGAAAGTTAGTTCTTACAAGAACTTTTTATTTTCTTCTTTCTTCTTTTATAATTTTTTTGGGGTTTTCTGAACAATTTTTAAATGTTTTTGGTTTTTCTGCAAAAACAAAAAAACAAAAAACAAAACAGGAGTAACCGAACAATGAACTTCAGGGAACAATAATCATTTTAAAAAAACCTAGCAAATGTGACTTTCTTGCCGGCGGCAGATCAGATCGATTGACTGCTCACCATAGCACAAAGTCTTATTGCAGTCAGTGCAGAGCACTTTTAAAAATTGAAATTGATGACGGATGTCCAATGTTTGGGCTGATCGATGCACTCTTGTTGTGCTTGGCTGCGATGAGGTGGATGGCGCAGGAGCAGGAGTGTTTCTCATCCGTCGGCACTCTTCTCGTGCAAGATTGTTCGGATGAAGGGACCTCATGTGCTTCATCATACTTGCCGTGCCGCAAGAGTATTTCTTGTTAGGATCCCCTCTCGATAGGACTCTTTTGCAAATCTTGCACGTGACCAAGGTGGCATTGTTCTTATTCTGCCCCTCGGGAAAAGTAAAAAATTTCCACACCACTGAAGAAAAACGTTTTTTGGGTGGTGCCTCCGGCAAAAATTATGAGAAGTATGAGGTGATGCAGGTGATGCCTGCTGCCCTGAAGCCATTTTTGGTTGAAAAAAGTTAGAGCTTAGTGTAAACTTAGTCTAAAAAATCTTCTTCTCTCCAAAGAGATGGTGCTCTAAAGAAGGTCAAAGAAGAATGATTGAAATGGGTGGGGTCTTTCAATAGCTAGAAGAGGAAGTGTAATGAACCAATCAAATCTCTTTTTTGCAGGTCACATGGGATCCGCGCACCCTGCGCTTCCGCAGCACGCACCCAGCGCGCATCCGCGAAATTCAATTAAAAAGAAATCTAGGATTAGATGTAAAAATATATTAGTTTTAAGACTAGTTTAGAGTTTGTCTTCAATTATTATTCACATGAAATACATATATATATGTTTTTTTAAATGTTAAATATTTCGCGGGATCTGCGCACCCACCGCGTCATAGACGACACATCGCAGAAGCGCGTAAACGTCACGTTGGGTACATCGAACGTGTCGCGTATAGGCTGGGAGTCGCGTACTTGTCGCATTGCGATCACGCACTAAACACGTACCCAAATCGTACCATGCGCGGATGCTATCGCGTAGGGATCGAGAACGGTGCGCATAGGGTGCGCGGATCCAAAAACATTGAAAAAAATATATGAACATGTAGTTAAAAAAATATTTTGAAAAATATGTTTGTAAAACCCATTAAGTTCAAATAACATTTTTTAATTTTTAAAAGAATTAATTGAACAAAATAAGTTTAAAAAATGGTGATAAAAAATTATTTTAGAAAAAAGGTAATTAATGAAATTGACACACTGAATTTGAAAAATATAGAAATCCAACAAAATCATTAAACATTATATCTTCATAGATAAGTTATAGATAGGAATTAGCATTTAAAAAACCTTTGAAATTCACTGAAAAAACCATAGGTTTCATGCACGTTAAAGTTAGGAATTGTCATTTAAAAAACCTTTGAAATTCACTGAAAAAACCAAAGGTTTCAGGGGCGTTATAGTTAGGAATTGGCATTTAAAAAACCTTAGAAATTCACTAAAAAAACCATAGGTTTCAGGGGCATTATAGTTAGCTGGACATTTCTCTTATACAAAACCCTAGAAATTCCCCCGTTATAGTTAGTTCAGCTAACTATAACTTGCGCCCCCGCAATGCACTGCTGATGACGTCACATTTTACATCACTCATGACATGGTCAGTGACATCACTGATGACATCACTGATGACATCTCAAATAACATCACTGATGACATCACAGATGAAGTCATCCATGTGATATATTAGTGCATCTTCTCACACCCTAATATAACCTTTGATACACCGACTCAAAATTTCAGACGGACCTTTTGAAAACCATAGATACTCCAATAGCAATAACTACATACCCACTCATTGACTCTTAGGTCTACATACATCTCCACTCACTCACCTGTACAGTCACTCATACTTACAGTCACTCCATACAGGACTATCATATGCATTTATACACCTCTATAGACACTCACACACCGCCAATTATCCATTGAGGTACTGACACACCTAGTCAGTCATGCAAATAATTAATCACAGTCCAATTTACTCACCTATACAGTTAAACACACTCAAGTTCACTTACTCATAAAAATACTAACAAATTCTGACACTCTTATACAATTACTAATACAAGCACACACTCATCCATACAGGCACTCCCTCAATCACACACTCTCACATATAGATAGTTATATACTCTTACACACATATACTCTGCATTTCACATATGTAGTTACTGACACATGTACAACTGAGATATACATTCAATTACTAACACACGCATACATACACTCACCCAACCATACAGTCCATCACAGTTGCACTCTTAAAACCATGCACCATAGAATCACCCAGTCACACATCTATGCACAGAGTCACACACACCCTACCCACACAAACACTCAGGCACCCATACAGATACTTAGACAACCAATCAATAACCCATATATACACATTCATATAGGTATTCACAAAACCATGCAGCCACTTATACACCAACACACAGACACATACAGACATTCACACAATTTAGTCACTAGTCTGCAGTAAGATACATTTAATGACTCACTTATAGAGTCAGTTACGCACCTAGAAAATCATCCATTCACACACTTGTGCACCCACTCATTCTTCAACAGGCCTTTCAATATATATATTAAACATATTAAATCCTTACAGAAACACAGACTCACTGGATGACGTCATCAGTGATGTCGTCAGTGATGTCATTTGAGATGTCATCAGTGATGTCATCAGTGATGTCACTGACCATGTCATGAATGATGTAATATGTGACGTCATCAGCAGTGCATTGCGGGGGCGTGAGTTATAGTTAGCTGAACTAACTATAACGGGGGAAATTTTAGGGTTTTGTACGAGGGAAATGTCCAGCTAACTATAACGCCCATGAAACCTATGTTTTTTTTAGTGAATTTCTAAGGTTTTTTAAAGGCCAATTCCTAACTATAACGCCCCTGAAACCTATGGTTTTTTTCAGTGAATATATATATATATATGTATACTTCCTGTATTCAGGACCATATGATTTTATTTAAGCCTATCATGTTATGTGCACTTTTCACATGACCAAGACTGTGGCTGCAGTCGAAATGCGTTTAACATTAACATTACAAAATGGTGATACAAACTGCGAACACTTGAGACAATCTTGCATGTAATTTACGATCTGCACTCTCAACAATACTCATACACTGCAAGCAAGGTACACATCACAAGTTGGTGTCCAAAGTAACAGACATTGAATTGTAACATGTAATGTTAGTCCTTCTATTCTGTTATTGACAGTATACGGAAAAGTATGTAATGCTTCAATGTTTTGGGATAACGCTGTGTGAACAAGACCGTCCACGGGTGAAATGCGTCACGGTGGGTTTATGAAGCTAATAAACCCCCTTATGGTTGCTTTACTCCGGTGATTTCCTGGTGTGATTTTGTTCTGAGAGCGCGACTTGAACTCCGTTCATTGGAATATTGGTTGCCGGTTTTCTCCGCCGGTTCCGTGCCACCCCTCAAAGGGCTTGAACTTCAGAAGGAGTTTTGTTTGGAACTATATAAATTGAGAAGTTCACCGCCTAGCTGAGAAGGAAGAAACACTTTTCTGAAAATGCCCGGACCACACATGGATTGACCGCACCCTATCCCATGACGGGTTACACCGTGCAGGTAAGAAGAACCTTCTTAAGTAATTGTGGATGGGCACAGACTAGTGTGTACCCAAGACGATGCTGAACGTATAGTGTGCATTTCAGAACGCATACTGAATAATTACGATTGATTGTGGGCTCACTAGAAAAATACGTAATGTTCTCACAACAACTTTTTTGTTCATATTAGCATTTAGTCTACATCAGGGGCAAGGGGAACTCTTTATAGTAAAGAGGGAACAACCAGCACCTAGTAACCAGGAGTATCACAACTGGGATCCTTTTCCCAAGATTCTATATGGAAGAGGAGAGAGAAAGAAGAGAGGCAGCACTAACTCTCTTCGCAAGGGCGCCAGGTATAGGACGTTCCATACCAACGGTAACACAGATAGAAAAAACAGTTATGGATACATTACGAAGATTTGAAAAATTACATACACAAGAGACATCCAAGTGGTGGGAAGCCACATCACTTCAAGATTACATTGACAAGGCGATGGTACCTCGGGGCCTAATGATCTACATAACTCCATCTTATGAATTACCAGATCCACAGATGTTAGAAAACTGGTCAGCCAATTCTGCAAGTAGCTCCAGAAACATGTTGTCTATTTTAGTGAAGTATGCCTGGTCTGATAGGGAGAATATCACGAAAGAAATCGAACAGATAAGGGACAGCCTTAAGACTCATGTTGAACAAGAATTGATCATTAAATACCTAGAAGAAATGCGAAAACGTCTTAAACTAATGGAAGATGACATTAAAAGAAGGAAACAACGCAAACTACACAGAGATTGTGGTGACTACGAGTCAGGTAGGATCCTGGCATATAGTAAAAAATACGACCATCTGTATGATACCAACAGCAATCAAGCAAAGATGAAACCAGCAGAATTACAGGAACAACCTGATGACGAAACGGTATACACAAGTGATAAGAACACAGATGTCTTAGTAACAACATTGTCATCAGAAAGCTCGCAGTCAGGTGGGGATAATGCCACACGTCCCAAAACGACTTTTTTAGACGAATATCGTCTCATGAAGAAGAGCCGACAGAAACGAGATCGACATCCAGAACAAATCAAAGAGAGGATTCCCCCATATCGAGGGAAAGAGGGAGAGGAAGAGGAAAGGGTACCAGAGGAAGAGGCGGAAGAGGAATAGACAAAGGAAACAAGAAAGACAATGCAGCGGAGTACATGGGAAAAAGACAAACACGCTCCAAGAAGAACTATTGATGGAAGACGAAATGATAAACCATACAATTGTTAATTTAACAACCAAAACTTGAGTAATAAAGACAAACGAACATTGTGCCTGGGACTCTCTTTCTGTCCAGCAGTTCCAATAAACTACGTGGACAGTAAGATTGATGTTTTCAAGTTTTGTAGAAAATTAAAACTGAAGAAGTGGCACAATCTGAAACCAGTGAAAAGTCGAGATCATCAACATCTGGAACGTTCTATTTATGAAGAAGATCTTGCAATTGGTGATATTGATGCCATGGTTACTCTTCATGAATTACAGAACAATCCAGATGGAACTTTAATGAGCGCAGATTCCTTACTTATTCTGGATGAGTTAGAGATAAGACATGACAAAGCAGCATGTAGTCAATTTAAACCCAAGTCTACTTTCCTGCCCAAGATGAACCATGATAACAATGATACTTTTCAACAACTTGTTGGAAATGACTTTCTCAAGTTCAGACAAAAAAATTGGTTAAAAAAAATGAAAAACTTCAAGTACAATTTGACAAATGCCCAAAGAATAGCTATGAACGAATTAGCAGCAGATGAAAATATTGTGGTGAGAACCGCTAACAAAGGGGGAAATATTGTAATTTTGACAAAAGTAATGTACATAACTGAGGCCATACGTCAACTTAATGATAACACCACATACACACATTCAACTCGAATAGAGTATAACAATAGCATTATAAACATTTGGGAGAAACTGAATGAATGGAAAGATAAAGGGCTGATAGAGTGGGAAGAATTTTGTTTCCTCAAAAAAGATCACCCAATTCTGCCGGTCATGTACCTTCTTCCCAAAATTCACAAAAACAGAGAGAACCCACCGGGTAGACCTATAATCTCTTCAAGAGGTTGTGTCTTGGAAAATATCTCACGATATGTTGACCACTTCTTAAGAGATTTTGTTTCTACCTTACCTTCTTATGTAAGGGACACCAAGGACTTCCTCAGCAAAATTGATAATTTTAAGTGGATGGATGACTATATATTAGTGACCTTATATGTCAACTCACTATACACGGTAATAGACCACGAACAGGGAATACAGGCATGTGCACGGCTCCTAAAACGTAGAAATATGAGGTTTTTAGGACACACAAATATGATTCTGGACATGATCAGATTTTGCCTTTGTAATAATTTTTTCATATTCAATGATGATATGTACAAACACATGGTACCGCGATGGGCACATGTTTTGCACCCAGTTTTGCCAATCTCTTCATGGGAGCATGGGAAGAAGATAACAGCATCAATGCCAACCTTCACAATACCTTCAACAAAGTCAAGTTATGGCTTAGGTACATTGATGACATTTTTGTCATCTGGCAGGGAGAAGAAGACGATTTACGTAATTTTATTGACACCCTAAATCAGAATGAAAAAAATCTCACACTTACTAGTACCATCAGTAGAAGGGAAGTAGACTACTTGGATACAAAGGTGCAAGTGGTGAAGAATACAATTCAGACTGTTCTCCACCGTAAAAGTACAGCAGGGAACACTCTGCTTCATGCCCTGAGCAGCCACCCTGACAATTTGAAATGGAGCATACCATACGGGGAGCTGCTCAGAGCCAAAAGAAACTGCAGTACTATAAATGATTATCAGAATGAAGAGAAAGTGATGATCAAAAGGTTCAGAGAAAGAGGGTACCCATTTTGGGTATTCAAAAGGGCAATTGAAAGAGTATCAAACACTGACAGAGGAAAATTGTTGGGAGATACACTAGAGATGCCCATTGTCAATGAAGAAGAATCAAATGAAACACACATGATTCTCACATACAACGGCAATTCCGACCAAGTACGGAAAGTCATTGCACAAAATTGGAAACTATTAAAGAACGATCCAATAATAGGAGAGGGTCTGCCAGACAGACCGAGTATAACCTACAGGAGAAGACGCAATTTTAGAGACCTGCTGATACATAGTGATGTGACAGCTAGCATGAACACAAGGGGCATTTATCTACAGGGTTTCTTCCCATGTGGCCACTGTAAGGCTTGTGGCAACAGTCGGATGATCAAAGAATTTTGGAATACCAGTACCAATACCATGGTTAGCATAAAACAGTTCTTAACATGTAACGGCACATTTGTCATTTATGTGTTGGAGTGCCCATGCAAATTGAGATACGTGGGCAGTACAACACACATGGCAAAAAAAACGCATCTTAGAACATATGAGGGCAATCACAAATGTGGACAAACAATATCCCATTGCCCACAATTTTGAAAGATACCATTTCTCTGATTGCACCAAGCTTTCCTATTATGGTATAGAGCAAGGCTTACCAAACAAGAGAGGGGGAAATCGAACCCTGAGTCTCAGGCAACGAGAATCTAGACACATTATTGTCATGTGTACCAGATTTCCTAATGGACATAATTTAGATGAAGAAATGGCAATCCATTTACAAACTGAGTAAAGGTCTACTATAGATGTTTTATACATTTGGTTTTAGTTGCATGTTTTTTAGAATAATGTTTTTTAGATTGCTTATCATGTACTATTCTCTATGCTACTGTTAAACGACAGTCAATAACTGCCTCCTCTAATATTTCTCTCTCTAACAGGAGGAAAGGAAGGGATCATGTCTTTCTCCAGTGACAACGGGATCCCTACCCTTTTCTTCATATACCTTCCAGCCACCATTCTTCAAGACACAGATAAGAATTTTGAAATTATTCTTTTTCTATATGTTTTTCACTTGGATTTTATTTGGGTTGTAGTATATAGAATGTTTAAGGATGATACACAGGGGGCGAGCAAGACATGAAGCAGGTAACTTCTCTCTTCCATATAAACAGGGTCTTTTTTTAAAAAATAGGTCTTTTTTCACAAAAATAGGTTTTTTCCATTGTAATGGGTTACTATAACTACCATGGGGGAGAGCCACATCATTCCTAACTATATGACACACAATACATATGTTTTAGATATCCTATCATGTGAGAATTCATTATGAACTCCGAATGGATATCTTTTCTCCCACTATTGGGTTTCAACATTCATTACGCTTATGCAAATGATGTGTTATATCATATATATCAGGACATGCTTATGAACAGTTTGCCTTTATTAAAATAAGCATAAACGACCAATGATGCTCATGTTTATATAAGTCAGAATAGGCTTTCTGTTCTCGAGACCATCGCGGTCAATAAAGATACACTTGCTTTGATCAACAGAACAAGGACCAAAATCAAACAACAAAATGTATGAACCACTTGGGAAAGGCTAACATACCTTTGTATTTTGTGTTACTTTGTTTTGCTTACTTTTACTTATAACGTGCACTGTCTTTATTGAGAACCATATTTGATATGTAAGTTGATTGTAAAAAATGACGCTGTAAATATTACGCTGTCAAAAAATTACGCTTTTAACATGAACATTACAAAATGGTGATACAAACTGCGAACACTTGAGACAATCTCGCATGTAATTTACGATCTGCACTCTCAACAATACTCATACACTGCAAGCAAGGTACACATCACAAGTTGGCGTCCAAAGTAACAGACATTGAATTGTAACATGTAATGTTAGTCCTTCTATTCTGTTATTGACAGTATACGGAAGAGTATGTAATGCTTCAAAGTTTTGGGATAACGCTGTGTGAACAAGCCCGTCCACTGGTGAAACGCGTCACAGCGGGTTTATGAAGCTAATAAACCCCCTTATGGTTGCTTTACTCCGGTGATTTCCTGTTGTGATTTTGTTCTGAGAGCGCGACTGGAACTCCGTTCGTTGGAATATTGGTTGCCGGTTTTCTCCGCCGGTTCTGCACCACCCCTCAAAGGGCTTGAACTTCAGAAGGAGTTTTGTTTGGAACTATAGATATATATATATATATATATATATTCACAGAAAAAAACATAGGTTTCAGGCACGTTATAGTTAGGAATTAGCATTTAAAAAACCTCAGAAATTCACTGAAAAAACCATAGGTTTCAGGGGTGTTATAGTTAGCTGGACTTTTCACTTGTACAAAACCATTGAAATTCCCCCGTTATAGTTAGTTCAGCTAACTATAACTCGCGCGCCCGCAATGCACTGCTGATGACGTCACATATTACATCACTCATGACATGGTCAGTGACATCACTCATGACATCACTGATGACATCTCAAATGACATCACTGATGACATCACTGATGACATCATCCAGTGAATGTGTGTTTTTCTGAAAATTAAATATGTTTTATATATGTATATCTCAAGGTCGATGGAAGAATAAATGGGTATATAAGTGTCTAAATGGATGATTTGTTTTTGAAAAATTGATTGTGTAACTGACTGATTAAGTGTATCATAGTGAATACATGGCTTAGTGAGTAATGTTTAAATATGTAAATATCTGTATCAGTCTCCCACTTTGTGTATAAGTGGCTGCATGGGTTGGTGAGTAGCTACATGGGTGTCTATATAGGTTATTAGTTGGTTTTTTGAGTATCAGTCTGAGTGTCTGCATGGTTCGGTGGGGGGTATTACGTAGTGCATAGGTGCATGAATGAGTGACTCACTGTTTGTATGTGTTGAACACAGCATGTGTGCAGGACTGTATGGGTGGATGAGTGTGTGTATGGGTGTGTTAGTGAGTGAATGACTGTCTCAATAGTGTCTTTATGAGTAACTACATATGTTTTAAACTAGTATATGTGACTATTGGTGTATATATGTGAGTATATGTGAGAGTGAGAGATTGAAAGAGTTCCTGTATGAATAAGTATGTGTTTCTATAAGTGATTGTTTAAAAGACTAAGTATGTGTAAGTTTCCGTAGAAGTAAGTATGGTGGTGTGTGTATAACTGTATATGCAAGTAAATGTATGTTTGATTCTTTATTAGCATGAGTGACTATGTGTGTGAGTAACTCTATGGATGAGTGGCATTGTGTAACAGGATGTATAGGTGTATGAGTACATATGATGAGGGAGTACATGTATGAGTGACTGTATAGGACTGTTGGTGAATGAGTGGATGTGTATGTGGATCTTAGAATTACTGAAGAGGTTGTTGTAACTGGTATTGGTATGTCCATTGTTTTGAAAATTTTAGTCTCTATTTTTGAATGTGTGTATCAAAGGTTATATTAGGGTGAGAGGAGGTCTGCCACTCTATCACAAGGATGATGTCGTCAGTGATGTCATGAGTGATGTCATTTGAGATGTCATCAGTGATGTCATGAGTGATGTCACTGACCATGTCATGAGTGATGTAATATGTGACGTCATCAGCAGTGCATTGCGGGCGCGCGAGTTATAGTTAGCTGAACTAACTATAACGGGGGAATTTCAATGGTTTTGTACAAGTGAAAAGTCCAGCTAACTATAACACCCCTGAAACCTGCGGTTTTTTCAGTGAATTTCTGAGGTTTTTTAAATGCTAATTCCTAACTATAACGTGCCTGAAACCTATGTTTTTTTCTGTGAATTTCAAAGGTTTTTTAAATGCTAATTTCTAACTATGCCTACAGAGATAGGACATGTGAAGAAAGAAGAAAAAATGCACAGAAAGAAACAAAAGAAGTGCAGAAAGAAGCAACAGAAGTCCTCAAATACGAAGATAAGTGCAGGAAGAAGGATAACGTGCAGAAAGAACAAAAAGAAGAGCAGAAAGAAGCCTTGTTGCAAAATCATCCTGTACCCTCAACTTTTTCAGACGGATACTGGTGGTAACTGAGTCTGACTAACCAGTCCTAGAGCCAGTGCTATGTTAAAAGACACTTAGAATACAGTGAAAACACCTACATACACTAGGGAACATTGTGCGTTGGGGTCCCCCTGTGATTAGCATGACCTCCTCTGTAAGCCCCTAGTGTATAATAGGGCATGGGGATTAAAACTACCTCTTAAAACAGGCCACAGGGCGTTTTTGCACACGTTAACTCAGGCCCCGTCCCCTCCCTTCACCACTGTGTAAACACGCCCTGTGTCCATTTTTAGTTGGGAGATTAAGTTCATTTGAATCCTGAGGGTCCCTAGGGTCCAACTAGCCCACTAGGTACCTCCAGTAAGTGCCACAGAGCTGCGTTGCAGAGAGGTGTAAAAAGTGGCACGGCCTGGACCACCTCTCTGCAATGCAGCTCAGTGGCGCTTACTGGAAGCACTTAGTGGGCTAGTTAGCCCCCAGGGGCCCTCAGTATTGAAGGGAAATTATATCCCCAATTTAAAACGTGCCATAGTGCGTGTTTGCACACGTCACCTCAGGCCCCGTCCCCTCCCTTCACCACTGTGTAAACGCGCCCTGTGGCTGTTCTAAGTTGAGAGATTAAGTCCCCCTGAATCCTAAGGGTCCCTAGGGTCAAACTAGACCACTAGGTACCTCCAGTAAGCGCCACAGAGCTGCGTTGCAGAGAGGTGTAAAAAGGGGCTTGGCCTCAGAACACCTGGCTGCAGCGCAGCTCCCTGGCGCATACTGGAGATGCCTGTTGGGGGCGCGTTTGCAGAGTGCTGCACGGAGGGGGCATGGCCTCCGGCACGATGCCAGTCTTTTATTTATTTTAGTTTTTTAAGAAGGGGGGCTGTTTGGTTCCCCTTCTTATTCTAATTTATTGGCCCTGATGACCCCATCCCCCAGGGCCAGTCTCCTAATTATATTTTTTTGACCCCTATCCCCAGGGCCGGCCACTGTTTTTTATTATTTTTAAAAAATATATATTTATAGACACACCTAGGACATGCTGGACAAACCGTACGTACCTATCACCATGACGATTTGCGTGATATTCATTAAAAGGCGACTATGCATGCAATGAATCCACGTGGAATGTATTTACACCACTAGTGAAGCTCTGACATGTCTGATGCCCTACCGTGCCTAATCCTGGTAGACACCCTTGTCGTTTATTTATACAAACATGGGTAGCTATTGACGGGCACATTTAATACACATGCACACCAAGCCATTCAAAGGGGATTCGACAAAAATTCGACCAAAACTATGCAAGAAACCCCCCTCACGGTTAATAAAACACACATCCACTGCCGGATGTGTAATACTTTTTATTTTACTCTCTGGAAAGGGGACGAACATCACTTGAGAGTCACAGCGTGCTCCTGACAGAGCCCAATGCTGTGTTACACCCACCATTGCCTGCCGAGTGCCACACACCTCTGTGTTGTATTCCACTAGCTAGTGCATATGCTATGACACTCTCTAGCCCATGTGCACTGTAACACCACCCCGTGAATATGTCATGCCACACTTGTCTTCGCACGGGTTATATTGCCCCATCTAACGTGCCTTTCTCGATGCCTATGTTATAACGCACAGTGCTATGCCATACATATTACAATCTGGGATCCATATCTTTGTCACAGTTCATATGCAACGTTACACTCCCCAGCACATATTTTATATTACAACTTTAGAGACTAGTTAGGTTACACAACACTGCCCTGTGCATATTACACTCCAAGGCGCATATCGCATAGCACGCGCTAGTGCCTGTGCTATCTCGCGCTCTCCAATGAATCTGTCATTGCGCACAATGTATTGCATATTATATTTCACGCCCGGTTCATCTTATATCACACTTTTTGGTGCATAGTTTATACCATACACTATATCTAGTTTTCATTTTCAATCGTGCTCTCAGGACTATGTTCTATATAACACTGTGTTCACCTACCCTTTTCACGGGCATTACATTTTGCGATAGGGGGTGGAGGGTCAGGGGGTGTTTCTGTCAAGTGAGCCCGGAGTCACAGTCACAAACGTCCTCTTCTTCCTGAATAAAAGTGAGATTATGCTGCATACTTGTTCATATTTTAAGTAGTTCGCACAGACACAATGTTTTAAAAACAATAAAGTTCCTAATACCCGCCTTCTCTGAACAGTTAGCTTGCTGCCCCATCCCCTTCCTCCCTATCCTCTGTTGTGTGAATCCATGGACTAGCCTCCTCCCTCCTGCCATGCATGGTCTGATGTGCTGCCACTGCCCTCAATTTAGTATGATGTACCAGTCCACTCCTCCTGCCCTCCATTGCCCAATTCTATGCCCCATCATTGACCTCCTGCTTAAACTCTGTGCTTAGCTTGCTGCCCCTATTCTCCTTCCCCCTGCCCTCCGATGTCTTTGTGCATGCCCCTGCTCCATCCTTTTTGCCCACCATGTCCCATGGACCTGCCACTCCTATCTCCTCTGAGTGTTCTGTTGAGCTGCCACTCCCCTTCCACCTGCCTAGCATTGTCAGATGACTGTAACCTGTCCCTGCCACCTCCACCCTGCCTGTCCACATGCCATGCCCCTATCCCCTTCCTCCTGTCCTCTAAGGTCCATTTTACTGCCACACCCTTCTGCCCTCCCTGGTCTGTTATGCTGCAACTGCTCCTCCTGCCTGCCCCGCGCGGTCTGTTGAGAAGCCCCTTTTCCTGAACTCTCTTGTCTGTGCCAGGTCCTGACCCTTCCTTCTATCCTCCATCGTCCTTTGTGCATGCCCCTCCACCCTCCTTCTTGCCCATCATAGCCATTGTGCTGCCACTAACCCTCCCACTTGCCATGCATGGTCTTCTGTGCTGCCATGGCCCCTCCCACCTTCCCTGTGTGGTCAGTTAGCTGCCCCTGACCCCCTCCCACCTTCCCTCCATGGTCTGTGTGTATGCCATCACAGTCTCACTGTTGCTCTTCATGGTGTGTCTTGCTTCTAGTGCCCATCCTGCCTGACCTCCATGGCTATCTTGCTGCTCCTGCCCTGCCCCCTTGCCCCCAGCCCTACTCCCTCCCTCCTGGCTTGTCTGTTCCATTGTAATGCCCCTGATCCGTCCCTCCTGCCCTTTATGGTCTGTTATACTGCAGCTTTCTCTCCTGTCTGTCCATTATGGTCAGCTAGCTACCATTGCCTCTTGCCCCTCTGTTCTCTGTTGTCCATGTGCATGGTCCTGTCCCCTCCCTCTTGCTTTCTATGGATTGTTGTGCTGCACTCCCGTCCTGCATGCCCTGTGTGGTGTATTGTGCTGCTGCAAACCCTGATGCCTGCCCTGCAGGGTCAGTTTGGTGCACCTCTCCATGTCCCTCCTGTCCTCTGTTATCCAAGTCCATGTCCCTATCCCATTTCCTTCCATGATCCAATGTACCATACTTGCGAACATTTTGAACTTGGTAAGAGGGAGATTTTGAAAAAAAACTGGGGTATTGATTTTCCCCTTTGAGTTACATTGAAAAAGAGGATATTGTAGACAGGAAACAGATCAAATAAAGCCCATTTGAGCTTAAAAACATTGGACGTTTCCTGGCTGAATCGGGTCTGTTGGCATGTATGGTTGTACTACCATTGCCTCTTCCTTCTGCCCACAATGGTCTATTACATTGCCACAGCCTTGAAGGAGGGTAGATTTTGTATCACAGGGGGCACCTGGCCCGTTCTGTCCACACCTGAAGTATGAGACCCTTGTCCTTGACCTGCCAGCTGCATTTGTAGGCCGTATTAAATTGACCAGCGGGTCCTGTGTTGCTATATAATTATCCTGAGACATCCTTACAACTCAGCCAGCATAAAACCCCTGTGTAGGCCCTTCTGTTCAATATGTAGGCCTCTTTGTTAAATTGACCATAGCTCTGCAATTTTAGTGTATAGCAGTCTGAAGGCAGGTCTGCGAGGCCTTCTGATCCAAACTAGTAGCCCCCACCCTACCCGAGTGCTCCGTGCTCGGTATCAAAGTTCAACATCCCCCTGAAGCTGTCAACATACAGTAGGCTGCATCCTGTTTCTGGTACTTGCTTCCTGGGCGGGTTTCCCGCTTTTAAGGAAGTGGCAACCGCAGAGCGTCAAGTTAGGAGAACTGAGGAGATTTTATACATGAATATATTGAATTCCCGTACAATACCCATTATTTTCTGCTTGCTCTATGGAACTTACGATAAGCGATTGGCCTGAGAGACTGACCTTTTCACCCAGTCCATTGTCAGCATTAAGTGGGTAAATGACGAAATGTCTGGTAAAATCTGCAGACAAAGCTTTTGGGTAGCATACGTAGGTAGATGTAGCGTGCAAAGGAGCCCACAAAATGATATAAAAAGGGAGCACCCACAGATATCGACGGACTACCTCGCCGTCTGTATGTAGGTTAACAGGCAGTGCAGGTTTTCCCCAAGAGCTGGGAGCTCTTGTCTTCCTTTGCTTAAAATGTCTTGCTCTGCTTTGCTTGAAGTATCTTATTCTATTTTACCTATATGAAATGTCATGTTATGTTTAACCATTGTTCTCTTTACTTTTGCATTTAAAAGATTTTATATTGTAATTGCAGGAATGCTTGCTCTAAGAGTAAACGTGAGTGTTCCTAGGTAACATTTTCCTTGGTGTAACTTGTTTCTCATGATGCATTTATAGATGTGTTTTCTCTCTCTCTCTGTCAGTACATTAATTGAGATACAGAGAATATTATGACAGCTGTATGATTATCTGGATTCTGTATTTTGTACTTTATGTCTCTATTCTGCGGTTTCTTTGAAGTTGCATCTTCTCATTAAACTGCCATTGTATTCTGCCTCCAATTCCATGTCTCATATGTCTGTTTTCTTCCTTTTTGGAGCAAGCGTTCCTAGGCACCCCGGCTCAAATTAAGGTGCCCCTTTTGTCCCTGACTCACTCTCCTGCTCAGTTCTGTGGTGGCTCCCGGGGATCTGGGGACCGCCCCTAGCTTCCTTGACCCGTAATAGATCTTCCCTCCAACAGCCTCTCTTGCAAGTCCTGTATTGTTGGTTTGTTGCCCCTGCCCCCCTTTCCACTGCCCTCCATAGTCTGTTGTGCTTCCACGGCCCTTCCTGCCTGCTCAGTGTGGTTAAATGGTTGCCTTTGCACCCTCCTACCTGCCTTCAATTTTCAGAGTCCGTGCCCCTGGCCTCTGCCTCTCAACAGTATCCTAATGAACAACTAGATTGCTAACATTCTATATTTATTACAAAAGTGTGGAACGCCTGACATCATCTTGATGTAATCAAAACTGTAATACCTAGAGCATTTCCTTTAGAAATTACATATATGAGAGGGTCTTATTGGCATCAAAATTATGGTTAGTGCTCTAAAAGACTAAAATAAGGACATATTTTCTGAGTTTTCAAATAGCGACAAAGCACTTTTAAATTATTTGTTATCTTTATGTTTTTTTATCCAGTTGACCACTTGATTAAATGTTGCACTTAGGGGAGAGGATGTGGTGTTACTTCCAGAACTGCAGACTTTGCAACTGGGGAACCAGGTTGAAGGTTCTGCTTCAGCTCGACATTCTGTGATTCTGGTCAAATCACTTAGTCTCCCCATGTCTACAACCAAAATGAATTTGTTCTTGTGTGATGTAACCAATGCTCATGTAAAGCACTCCAATACCTGACAAGTCTGCACTATATAACACTGCAAAAACACAAAATAATAAGTGTTTTGCACACTTCTGTCATTGGGCTATATTTGGGCTACATCTGGGTGATTTTGGGCTACATTTGGGCTCTTTTGTCTCCGGTGGCCATCTTGGGAGATTTATTTGTTATGAAATTTCCTAATTTCCTCATGTACTGCAGTCTCCTCAGTAGGAAATGCTTTAGTTTTTTACTTTAATTCCATCATGAAGGTATTCAGATATGTCACACATTTGCCATAAATTCTGAATGTTAGCACTCTAGTTGCTCATTAGATCACTGTAGTAAAACTACTGCACCATGGAAGTCTGCTCCTGGTATTAAAAGTGCATGTTTCAGTCTGCATGTCAGAATTTTTTAATGAAATAGAAGAGGATTTGAGAAGTCACTCAAAATGTGCCCTCATTTTCTTTCTTCAGCATTAATCATAATTTCTATGGCAAAATGAACCTCCTCATTGTGTTCCTTTTTAAATTAAATGTTTTAAGTGTTACCAGTTTATTCCAATCAAGATGGCTTCAGGTGTGCCTTACTTTTGTCATAATGAAGACAGTAAGCGCTCTAGTTGTTTTTAAGAACATTCTGGGACATTCTGTCATTGGGCTATACTTGGGCTACATCTGGGTGATATTTGGGCTACATTTGGGCTCTTTTGTCTCTGGTGGCCATCTTGGGAGACTTATTTGTTATGAAGTTTCTTAATTTCCTCATTTACTGCAGTCTCCTCAGTAGGAAATACTTTCAGTTTTTTACTTTGATTCCATCAAGAAGGCATTCAGATGTGTCACACATTTGCCATACATTCAGAATGTTAGCACTCTTTTTGCTCATTAGATCACTGTAGTAAAGCTACTGCTCACCAGGGAAAACTGCTGCTGGTATTGAAAGTGCATGTTTCAGTCTGCATGTCAGAATGTTTTAATGAAATAGAAGAGGATTTGAGAAGTCACTCAAAATGTGCCCTAATTTTTCTTTCTGCAGCACTAATCATACTTTTTATGGAAAAATGAACCCCCTCATTTTGTTCCTTTTTAAATTAAATGTTTTAAGAGTTACCACTTTAATCCAAGCAAGATGGCTTCAGGTGTGCCATACGTTTATCATAAGTAGGACTGTTAGCGCTCTAGTAGTTCTTTGGAACACTCTGGGAAGCTGCAGTAGAACACAAAGGAATCAACTGACAGTCTCTGCCCTTGTTGGATGTACATGTTTTACTGAGAATGTCAGACTTCATTCTCACATGACTGAGAAAGATAATGTGAATTTACAGAAAATAAGCTCTCAGTTTAGCCTATAGATCACCTTCCAAACCTCTGTGGTAAAAGCATGAGAAAATATTTTTCTCTCACTCATGATATCCCAGCAGAAGGCTTTTTCACATGGTGAAATCACCTTAGAACATACCACAATTCCTAAAATGAGTATGGTACCATCAACAAATGATTTATAATGTAACTAAAGTCTTAAAACCTTCTATTTACTGCAATGCTTTTTAATGAGGTGCTATCATGTATATTGGTCCCAAGATGGCTGCCAACACTTCTTGGATGAAGTGCTGACAGCCAATCAGATCTCAGGATGAGATGTGTGGTTAGGCTCCGCCCACATATATATATGCTTTTAAATGCTATTTTCTCAGGAAATACTGAACAGATTTACACCAGACCTGCAAAAGGCACTTCCTTGACCTTATGGCTACCTCTCTGCCAAATTTCAAGTAATTCTGTTCAGCCGTTCGGGCTGTAGCTGTGTCTAAAGGTCCTATGGAAAAATGCATGGGGAAAACGCGTTTTGGGACCCCCCTTTTTTCTCGGCCCTTGCTTGACGAATCCCCCCGAGACTTTCAGGGTAGGAGCGGAGCGTAGCGCCCCACCTATTTTGAAAATTTTGCGAGGATTCGTCGACCGGCGCCAAAGTTATTCCAAATAGAATGTTGCGGATTTCCTATGGAAACAGGGTCCTAACTATAACTACCTACTGGCGACCGCCAGTAGGTAATATATATATATATATATATATATATATATATATATATATATATATCACCCGAACTCCTTTTAAGTTCCTTCAATCCCTTTGACAAAAGGAGCGTAGACCACAAAGAATCAGCGGTAAAATTTTGTTTATTTCCCCCTCAGTACAGCGATGTAGCAGCCATTACGCGTTTCAGCCCCGGAGGGCCTTGATCATATATATATATAAGAGCTCAAATCTCCTGCCGGCACAACTTTGTTGGCATTGAATTTTCCATGAGCCCGGCCTGCAAGCACTTTCAAAAGAAAAGGAGTAGGTTGAAAAAAACGGAAAAAACAAACTTGGAATTGTTAAACAGACTCCACTTAAAGACTAAAAGCAGCATGTTTGCTTTAAAAGGAACTAATAAAGTTGCAACATGCTGCCCGTGATCAAGCCTCTTTGGGAGGAGAAACACGTTGGGTTTATTTTACCTGCCAGCTCTCAAACACAGAATAAAGCATTTACCTGAACCTTCAGCCTGGTGTCGGTGTTCCTACATGTAAGGCAAGTTGGGTGGTGTTGGAATATATATATATATATATATTCAGTGAAAAAACCATAGGTTTCACACACGTTATAGTTAGCGGACATTTCACTCATAAAAAACCATTGAAATTCCCCCGTTATAGTTAGTTAAGCTAACTATAACTCGCGCACCCGCAATCCACTGCTGATGACGTAACATATTACATCACTCATGACATGGTCAGTAACATCACTCATGACATCACTGATGACATCTCAAATGACATCACTGATGACATCATCCTGTGAATGTGTGTTTTTCTGAAAATTAAATATGTTTTATATATGTATATCTCAAGGTCGATGGAAGAATAAATGGGTATATAAGTGTCTAAAAGGATGATTTGTTTTTGAAAAATTGATTGTGTAACTGACTGATTAAGTGTATCTTAGTGAATACATGGCTTAGTGAGTAATGTTTAAATATGTAATTATCTGTATCAGTCTCTCACTTTGTCTATAAGTGTCTGCATGGGTTGGTGAGTAGCTACATGGGTGTTTATATTGGATTTTAGGTTGTTTTTTGAGTATCAGTCTGAGTGTCTGCATGGTTCGGTGGGGGGGTATTACGTAGTGCATGGGTGCATGAATGATTGACTCTCTGGTTGTATGTGTTGAAGACAGCATGTGTGCATGACTGTATGGTTGGATGAGTGTGTGTATGGGTGTGTTAGTGAGTGAATGACTGTCTCAATAGTGTCTTTATGAGTTACTAAATATGTTTTAAAGAAGAAGTAAGTAAGTATGTGTAAGTTTCTGTAGAAGTACGTGTTGAGGTGTGTGTATAACTGAATATGCAAGTAAATGTATGTTTGATTCTTTATTAGCATGAGTGACTATGTGTGTGAGTAACTCTATGGATGAGTGGCAATGTGTAACAGGATGTATAGGTGTATGAGTACATATGATGAGTGAGTACATGTATGAGTGACTGTACAGGACTGTTGGTGAATGAGTGGATGTGTATGTAGATCTAAGAATTACTTAAGAGGTTGTTGTAACTGGTATTGGTATGTCCATTTTTTTAAAAAATTTCAGTCTCTATTTTTGAATGTTTGTATCAAAGGTTATATTAGGGTGAGAGGTGGTCTACCACTCTGTCACAAGGATGATGTCATCAGTGATGTCATTTGAGATGTCATCAGTGATGTCATGAGTGATGTCACTGACCATGTCATGAGTGATGTAATATGTTACGTCATCAGCAGTGGATTGCGGGTGCGCGAGTTATAGTTAGCTTAACTAACTATAACGGGGGAATTTCAATGGTTTTTTATGAGTGAAATGTCCGCTAACTATAACGTGTGTGAAACCTATGGTTTTTTCACTGAATTTGCAAGGTTTTTTAAATGCTAAATCCTAACTATAACGTGTGTGAAACCTATGGTTTTTTCAGTGAATTTGCAAGGTTTTTTAAATGCTAATTCCTAACTATAACGTGTGTGAAACCCATGGTTTTTTCTGTGAATTTGTATGGTTTTTTAAATGCTAATTCTTACCTATAACATGTGTGATTCCCATGGTTTTTTCATTGATTTTGTATGATTTTTTTATTACAAATTCTTATATTAAACGTGTTTTATTTTTTTATTTGCAAGCTTTTTTTTTTTTTTTTTTACTTTATATTCTCTTAAAACACTATGCTTAATTTTAAAAAATTCTGCAATATATTAATTTTTCTCATTTTTTTTTTTTACCAAACAGGTAAGATATATTAGTATAACATAGAGATTCTTTTTTTCCTTTTTTTTTTTTTAAGTGCGCGTACGGTAAGCTTACGGTAAGCGTACGGTTTGCGTAATGTTCGTAATATTTCTACTCTTTTTGCGTATGGTTACGCAATTTACGTAGCTGTGCGTACTGTGTACGGGGCGCGTAAGCGTGTACGCTACACGCGAACGTTACGCGGAAGTGTTGGGGAGACTGTTATGCGCATGCGCGCGAGCGCGTGTCTTTTTTACGCGCATGCGTACTTTTACCGTAAGCGCTCCGTAAGCGCTCCGTAAGCGTAACGTAAGCGCAACGTACGCGCACGGTGGGTCATGTGATCATGAAACAAAACTTTTGATTGGTTCAAAGTAGTTTCAGTTCTAGAACTCTCCTATACCACACCCATTCCCCTCATTTCTGCTTGTGATCCCTTAGGAGAAGGAGCTGAGTTGTCTTTGGGATACGATGGCAGACCAGCACTCTTCTGCTGAGAGTGAGGCTAGCAGCACCACCATCAGGCAGAGAAAGAGGAAACAGAAGAGCTCTTTTATATGGGAGTATTTTACTTTTCCTGAGGGCGAGAAAAAAGTCAATGCTGCTTTGGTGACTTGTAAGCTGTGCCAGCGTGTACTTTCAAGAGGTAATCCTAACAAGAAGTATTCCTTCGGGAATCACACTATATTACGACACCTTGAGGATGTACACCCTAGGACACATGCACGACATACTAGAGGAAACCCTTCAGTAAGTCGAGCAAGCACATCCACAGCAGCTCAGCCGAGTCCTTCTTCGGAAGCTCAGCTGAGCCCTTCATCTGTGGGGGCAGATTCACCTTTTTCTGGTCCTGTGGAAACAAACCATCGGTTTGCGAGGGTTACAATGCGGTGTTCATTTTGCCATTGTCTAATTGTTCATAGGGAGACCAGTCTTCCCCTCATTAACAACAAAATAGACCAGCACATTAGTCCTACCAGCTAATGTTCCCATTCTTCCTTTCCTCTGTCCCTGCATGAACACAACGGCTCTTTTAAGAGCCAACCTTACCTCTCAACTTTTTTTTATTTTTTCTTAAAAACTTTTTTTTTTTTTTTTTTTAAAAACACTAAAAAACAATTACCACATTTCAAGATCCTTGAGGGATTAATAACTAAATACTGAAAATCTGTTTGAGGAGAAGTGGAAGAAAGGGACCATCTAATTTCTGACTTACCTGACCCACCCAACAATTTAATTTTTAATTAAAATTTAATTGAAATTACTTGTAAAAATGGTTGTTTTTTTTCGAAAACTTTCTTTCACAATCTGAAAAAAAAGAAAAAAGTATTAATATTTAATAAATCATTATATAACACAGTACACGTATTTACATATTTTCCAAAAACACTTTTTTGCCTTTTTTTTGCTGTTTTCAGAATATATTGCATTTCACTATAAATCGTGAAAGCAATTGCATTCATCACTTAACAGCGGGCAAAAAAAAATAACAATCTCAAAGATTGTTTTAAAAAAGCCCAGAATCTCTTCTCACTTAAACATAACATTATAGAAATGCAAAATATAAAAAAAAAATATCATCTAATAACAATAACTATTTCTAAAAAATACCGTCTGACAATTTTGTTACAGAAGCATAATCACAAAAATAATATATCTCAAATAACTCCACAATACATCTGGTTACCTTTCTTATAGGCCAAATGGTAATTTTAAAATTCTTTTTTGATTAAATTTCCAATGGTAATCCAATAAAATTCCAAAATTTAAATTGTACAGATGTTACCGATTCTCTCTAAAATTTTGGTTTCCGAAAGATAAATTAGGAATTAAATAAGTCCACAATACAATTGGTTACCTTTCCTTTAGGCCAAACGGTATTTTTAAAAATCTTTTTTGATGAAATTTCCAATGGTAATCCAATAAAATTCCAAAATTTAAATTGTACAGATGTTACCGATTCTCTCTAAAATTTTTGGTTTCCGAAAGATTAATTAGGAATTAAATAAGTCCACAATACAATTGGTTACCTTTCCTTTAGGCCAAATGGTATTTTTAAAAATCTTTTTTGATGAAATTTCCAATGGTAATCCAATAAAATTCCAAAATTTAAATTGTACAGATGTTACCGATTCTCTCTAAAATTTTTGGTTTCCGAAAGATTAATTAGGAATTAAATAAGTCCACAATACAATTGGTTACCTTTCCTTTAGGCCAAATGGTAATTTGAAAAATCTTTTTATTTGTAAATTCCAATGGTAATCCAATAAAATGGTAAAATTGTTTTGTACAGATGTTGCCAATTCTCTCTAAAATTTAGGTTTCAGGAAGATTAGATAGGAATTTGCTAAATCAAAAGGCAAACGTTGCTTGAAAATCAATTGGGAATCATTACACAGTGTCCAGCCTTTTTCACATTTAAGATAAACTGTGTAATGTCCAGAAGTTACAGTAGGTCCTTCATGGAAAATTATTGCAACTGTTACAAATGTTTTTCCTGAAATTGATAATTGCTGTCCTATAAACTTCTTTATTAAAGTATCAAATTTTGAACCATCAGCTTTACATCGTTGCATCATTAAAATTACATACTGTCCGTATTCCTTTAAAATTAACGTTGAAAACATGTCAGATTTACACTCACCGCATTCCATGCTATGATTAGCATCTTTAACTAATTTAGCAAAAGTGACTGTTTTACTGTATGGCAATGTTAAATAAATAAACCTTTCAGAATCAACATTAGAGCCACATGTATTGAAACAGTTTTCACAACTATGTTCCCATTTATAAGAGACACCAAACATATTTTCAATTGGCACCCCTTCTTCTTCCAGTACCTGAAGAAAATACATCAAGAATTCCTGTGCGTCTTGCTGTACATTTTGAGAAAACTGTGTTCGTCCTGAACATACATCTAAAAGTTTTCTAATTTCAGTAGCACTTTCTATTTGAGTTTTATCATTACTCAGCTTTTGAAAAAGGAGACTCAACTCAGAACAGAATCTTTTTCTCTGATTTACTATTATCTGCTCTTGCAAACTTTCCAGATAAAATGCAACATTCAGCACTACATTAGCGTAGCAGTTGACACCAGAGCTATTTTCAAAATGACAACCTACAACCTCTTCAACATTTTCCTTTTTCTTTTTGCTTGCAATTACATCACTCCTCTTTTTTTTCCTCCTCTCTACATCCTCAATGCAGATATTCTCAATTCTCCTTTTTCGAGAAACTACACGTTTCTCCAACACAGGATACTGACCTAAATGAGGAGCATAGGTTCTTCTTAATCTATTATACTCCTTTACACAGTTTGTATCAGCACTAACTTTTGAATCATCAAAGTCTATCATGAATAAACCAGATAATGTTTTCACTCGTGACAAAGCTACATAAGCCATACCTTCTTTGAACACAGTTGAACCAATGTTTACAAATGCACAATCTACAGTCAATCCTTGAGACTTGTGAATAGTTACAGCATATGCTAGAGAAAACGGAAACTGTTTCCTTTGTACATATAAGTCTTTCACAAGCATGAAACGAACTGTACAACGACAAATGTCTATAACTTCTTCTATCTGATCAAATTTTATTTTTAAACATTCAATTCCATCTTTTTTCTGATAATTAATAAAACCCACAACTCTTCCCATAGCTCCATTTACTAAACCTTTTTCAACATCCAAATTTCTCCTTAAAAATACTCTACAGTTCATGCAAACATATAGATTTTTTTCTAATCCAGCAGTTTTGGAAATGTTCTTCTCTAGTGAATCCAATTTATTTTTCAGTTTGCCTGTTAATGTGATAGTAATTCTTCCATCCTGAATTTTGTCCACTGCTTCCAATTTCCTAATCTCTTCCTTTTCCAATTTCAAAAGCTCCTCATTGAATATTGAGCATTCACGTAGAGTTGGCATTAAGCAGATGACACTTTTCTTTTCTGCAATGTTCTTGTATATCTTCTCTGTAACTATTTCTTCCTTTGGAAATAAATTATGTAGCAACCGACTCTGTAATGCTTTTGTGCCAGCTTCAGTGAGTAGTCCAATTCTGATATCTTTCAGAATACTTCCATATTCTTCATCGTTTGCTTGCCTCATATTAGTAGTAAGTTCCTTGTACTCAAAGAAGGACCAAATATTTGCATTACCAATGCTTCCCAATGACTTATTTGTGTCTTCATGTGTCACAGTATTAAACACTGGTTGTCCTTTAACTGGAGTAAGCTGTAGAAGATCCCCAAAAACTATGACATGTTTTCCACCAAATAACATGTCATAGTCTGTCCTTAGAATTTGCTGCATTCTTAAATGCACAAAGGCAAGCATTAAGTTTGATGCCATGCTCACCTCATCAATAATGAGAACTTGCATCTCATTCAATACTCTTGAAACTTCCAAGCATGCTTCTCCAGTTAGCTTGTGGTATTGTATTTTGTTCTCATGCTCCACTGGTAACATTAGCAAACGATGTAAGGTGATTCCTTTTATGTTATATGCTGCTAACCCAGTTGGAGCAGTAACCACACAAGACAAAGTTGAATCCATTTTTTGCTGTAGGTAGCTTCTGATGACTTTTATTAAGAAACTTTTTCCAGTTCCAGCTTGTCCGCTTACATACATCCTGATTGGATGAAATGATGTGCATGAGCACTCTTTTTTTTTCATGTAGTAATCCGTGATCAATTTTGTTTCTGATCTCTTCATAAATTTGTTGCTGCTCTTCATTCAGTTGTCTTTCCAAATTTGGTAAGTCTATAAATTCTTCTTGAGCTTGATTCATAGCCGTTTCTACTTCATTCATGGCTATTGCAGCTTCATTTTCAACGATTGGTTGTCCTAGGGGATCTTGACTGAGTGTTCCTGAACTTTGGCTGTCTTGAGAACTGTCTCTAGCTACTTCAGCTGCAATTGTAGTTTCCTGTTCAATTTCTTCATTTAACATTTGCACATAATTTGTGAAAGTACTGCATTCTATGCTGTCTTTGCAAGCATTAAAGGAATCTTCATAGCTTTGAAATTCTCCCAGTAGTTCATCCTCTGTACGCCATGGTTTAAACAGCTGTAAAAGAGCCAAGTAGTAAAATTCCTTTTTGTCAGTAGTGTCGCAACTCAGCTTCCTGTGATTTATCAAACTTCCTTTTGTTTGCTTCACCAAACATCCTTCCTCACCAATGACTTTATATTTTCCATTGTTGATGTCTTCTGTGGCTTTCCGTGAATAAATGTAGTTCTGCAGCACTTCATAGAGACACATGTTCTCTAGATGAAGACTTCTCTTGGGATAATATGTGTCCAACATGTTTGATTTCAAAATATCTGTACTTTCTGGGTCATTCTCGGCCAAATATTCAATTTCTCCAACAGATTTCAGTACCCGATTTCTCATTGCTGCAAGGCCTAAACTTGCCCAAATTATTCTTCTTGATTTCGAGTAGAGACTTGCAGAAGATAACCTATCTGAACATTCGTAGGATCCAATTTCTCGATGCGATAACATCTTTAAACTGAAACTGTACAGCTTCTTACTGACAGTCTTCTCTTGAGAAATCTCTTCCCACATTTCTTTCAATTCAGTTTTTTCTGATTTAGTAATGTAAGACGTTACATATCGAGCAACAGCAATGGAATTGTCAGCTACATACTGTATATCCATGTTAGCATTCCACATGGATAAAATGACTGGGTTGTAGTCATTTATATTTTTTGATTCTTCTTTTCTTTTAAGGTTGTAGGTATTCTTAGGTGATTTTCTTGTAATAGTATGTCCCACAGATGACATAAAACTGTTTACTCTTCCATTTGAAAGAACAGGTCTAGGAAATCCAAATCGACATTTAGTGTAGTATTTATCTTTGCTCTTGTATTTCCGTCGACAGTATTTTCCACACCTATGACTTTGGAAACGTAAAACTTGCTCCTTTAACTTTTTCTCTTCTGTGCTTTTTGGTATAGCACATGTTGCATATTCTTCAATGAAAGATAACACTGCTTCATCAGTATCTGTTCCAAACTTTGGGGCATCCTTGATCCACAACAGCATATGAATATGAGGAGCACCTCTTGCCTGGTACTCTTTTCTCCAAAAGAAATCCACTACTTCTCCAAGAGGTGGATTTTTTTTATTGCAGATGAAGGACATCATAGCCTCAAATCTATGATTGAAATATCTGCAAACATTAACCGGATCCAATGAGCACAGTTCTCCTGCTGTCTTGTATTCGATGTTTTTAATGTTTGAATTTGCCTCTCGTAGAAAATCCAGTAAATCATCCCAAGCGTACTCAGCACAGCTTAGGGTAAGGAACCATGTTGGTGTTCCTAAATTCCGTAACATGCATTTTAATTCACCATTGCATCGGTACCAATATTCATTTGTCCCACGCTGACAAGCCATCAGATTGATCAGTTGTGTTTCCAAATGATCATCTCGGTGCTGCACTTTCTCCATCAAATCCTTAGCAGACACATTTTGTAAATGTACTCCACTTTTTAAAATGTGATTTACTGCATATGATAATGCAGACAAGTCGCTTTCAAATAAAAGATGGAACAAATAAGGAATACTTTGTCGAAATCTGGGATCTTCTGCATATAGTCTTGTAGTTCGATACTCAGAAGCTGGAATCTGTTCTGGACGTTCCTCGTATCGTCCTCCTTTTCCTGTAGGAAACAGCTGGGGAAAACATCGAGCTTCCAAGCTCTCCTCCCATACACTCACGGGAGTTCCTTTTGCTTTCTTCATCTGAAACAGATCAATATTGTCTCCCATAACTTCTTTTGAATGAAGAGGATGTATGCTAAAATGTTCATAAATTTCTTCTTCCTTTGACTTGTCCACTTTTTCAATTTGTCCAGTTGGTGTTTCTGTGTCTTCTTGTAAATCTTCTTCTTCTTCTTCTTCTATATAAATTGATTCATACCATTTGTTATTCCTTTTCAAATACAAATTTGCTCTTTGTACTTTCCGTACATCTACCAGCTCTTGCCAAATCTTCTTATTCTTTGTAGGTACACCATTAACCAGAATAACTAATGGTTCAGTTTCCAAAGTATCTGCATCAGTAGTTTCCATATTTATTTTCAAATCCAAGGGCAAATACACCACTCTACCTTTTAAACCTCTCAGTAAATCTGAAGGAGGTAATTTACCAGTTTTGGGCTCCATACGTACTATGGTGTGGAACGGATGAACACATTGAATAAGTATAGACTCATATGTATTTAATTCAGAAAGTTCGGCAGGAATAGCATCCAATTCTAAATTATTATGTACAGCTCTGGTCGGCATTCTATTTTCCTCTAACTTGTTGTAACAGTATTAACAAATACGCTGATCTTCACCCAATTCAAAACAATTTTCAAGAAATATATATGTGGCAAAATCCTTCCACTTATAATTATCTTCATTTTCACTTTTTCTGTAGAGATCAACATTCCTGGTTTGTTTTCTATAATGAGTTCTGCGGCAACAAATACAAGTAATATTTGGTCTTTCATTAGAGATTACTGCAAATTTTGTTATGTGATCATTAAATGTCTTACTTACAGAGGGTTCTACATTCTCTTCCACTTCTTCCTCATTTACTGTGTCCTTTTCTGCACTTTCTTGTTCTGGACCAAAGTAACAAAACTGAATTTCATCAGTAACCTTCTCTACATCTGATACCGATCCACGGAACAGAGCCCTATTCAATTCATCTAACTTTATTGCTGGACTTTTAGCAAAATACAACCGTCTCACAAACTTTCTCATTTCAGTATGATGAACAGCCAGCATCCTAAAATGATGAAAAACACTTTTACACACTTTTCTAGATAGACAAGCCAGAGAATGTCCCTGCAAACCAGTATTCTCTCTCACTCTGCATGGATCTAGACTTTGAAGCACCTTCTGTTTAACACTTTTTTTTACTATATTCTCTTAGAAACTCACGAAATTTATCAATAGATTCCTGACGCACAGTGCAAATACTACTACAATTCCAAGTGTACACTGGGGCTTTAGGACGTCTCCCCATAGCCTCATCCGCCATCACTTGTACCTCATCTCTTGGAACCATTTTCTCCTTCTCCATTATACAACCATTTTTCACTTCATAAGCACGACCTCTGGTGTCAACTGCATGCAGCAAACTATTACTTTGAAAATAACTCTCTTCATTAAAAAAAGGTTCACTACTTGAACTATGCATCCATTCTCCTAAAAACACTTTACAAAAGTTTGTTCTTTTCACTAGTCTTTTCCTTTTGCTTTGTGATTTCAGTACATTGACCATTTTATCTGATGTACGCATCCTGTTCAAAATTAAAATGAATAGTTTTCTTTTTAATTCTAAAGCCTTTGCTGCAATGGCTTCAATTTCTTTTTTTCTCTTATAGAATTTAGCTTTTTTCTTATATTTCTTCACATCCTTTATCAAATTGGACATAACTCTTCTCTGAAACATTTTTCTACGAATCTCTTTAAACGCTGTTTTTCTTTTTAAGTTAATCTTTATTGTTTCTGAAGGTACATTTGCATTAACTAAATGCTCAATTTTTTCCTGTTGTTTTCTATTTAAAACATTCTTTCCAGTACAGACATTTTGTACATTTTTCCTTTTTTTGAAGATATTGTTTAAAAAATCTTTTGTCTTATTACCAGAAGACTTTCTCTTTTTCCCAACATGAGCATCTCCAACTAACTTAGGTCCTCATTATCAAACTGGACATTTGCCGAAAGGTCAAGTGGCTCCGTAGGATCTATGAGTCACTTCGGGACCTGGGCCTAAAAAACCTCTGGGAGGATCCTCAAAATGCTTGTTTCCCCACCAAACAAGTCCTGAAGGCTTTGTACTGGGAAATGGTAGCATCCAGAGTTTTCAGATCAACAGCAACGCTTTCACTAACTGGCATCTTCTTGGACTTTAAGGATACCATTTCCTTGGCACCTTTTTGGGATGATATAACCAGTCCTTTGGACAGGAAGCTTTATTTTCAGTTCAGAGTTGGTAGTCTCCCAGTAAGAGAGTTTACATCTAGATGGTCTACAGAAAATGTACTTAATTGTCCCGGTTGTACTGCATCTATTGAATCTGTTAATCACTTTTTGTTCCAATGCCCTTCCTACATAATCCCTCGACAGACCTGGCTTAAACCAATGTGCCGGACCTTGGGTACTATGAATACCAAGGTGGCAGTTCGCATTTTACGATCTGCTGAAACTTCATTTGTCTATATATGTGTTGCAAAGTTTCTTGGCAGGGCATGGGTAATTAGGAGCAAAATGCTGTCTTGATTAATTTTCCTTCCCGTGAATTGCTAAATCAGTCTGTAAATATCTCTATTTATTTATTGTTTTAAATCATTTTAAAATATCTTAACATGTTTTTTCCTCTAAATGCATGGTATAAATATGCTTTTATGACAATCGTCGAATAAAGCTTTCTTGACTTGACTTGAACTTAGGTCCTCAAGTTGTCTTCAAATATAGTTTTTTTTGTGGTTTTTCCTTAAGCTGGATTTTGTAGGCATCTTAAATTTTGTTCACTGCTCTTCAGCAATACCTGAAAAAAACTAAAACAAAATTACTTTATTTTATTTAAATATATTACTACATTTTTTATGATCTTTTCAAATCTTAAAATACTATGTACCCCTTTCCTACAAGTGAAAATCACAATAACACCATCACAAATTAAATATCTAAAAACAATTCCTGTGTGCACACAGAGTCATGTTTTGAAATTAGGCAGAAAACGAAATTTCTTTGCCAATTGGAAAGCACACTTCCTACTGTTTTTTTGGCAAGTGATAAGTACTTTTACAGTCTGACACATTTTGAATCCACTTTTCAGATTCTGAAAAAAGCACATGTCCAAACAGCTTTTTGAGACCAGCAACATGTGTAACCTGGGTGACTGACTACACTCCAGCAAGGGCAACCAGCCTTAGTGATGCTGAATGAATTTGCATTACTGACTGCAACCTCAAACCCCACTCGGTTGTGAATACTATGCATGATTCCAGAGGATAAGCAGCTGGGTGTGTGCTAAGAGTCTGCTTCTGCAGAAAAAAATAGCTCCCCCTTTCCATCTAATGCAAATGTAAAATTACCAGAGTAATACGCAATAAATCTCTGTCTATAATTCCTCTTTGCACACAGAGTCATGGTTTGAAATTAGGCAGAAAACAAAATTTCTTTGCCAATTTGAAAGCACACTTACTACTCTTTTTTTTGGCAAGTGATAAGTACTTTCACAGTCTGACACATTTTGAATCCACTTTTCAGATTCTGAAAAAAGCACATGTCCAAACAGCTTTTTGAGACCAGCAACATGTGTAACCTGGGTGACTGACTACACTCCAGCAAGGGCAACCAGCCTTAGTGATGCTGAATGTATTTGCATTACTGACTGCAACCTCAAACTCCACTCGGTTGTGAATACTATGCATGATTCTTCAGGATAAGCAGCTGGGTGTGTGCTAAGAGTCTGCTTCTGCAGAAAAAATAGCTCCCCCTTTCCTACTAATGCAACTGTAAAATTACCAGAGTAATACGCAATAAATCTCTGTCTATAATTCCTCTTTTCACACAGAGTCATGGTTTGATATTAGTCAGAAAACGAAATTTCTTTGCCAATTGGAAAGCACACTTCCTACTGTTTTTTTGGCAAGTGATAAGTACTTTTACAGTCTGACACATTTTGAATCCACTTTTCAGATTCTGAAAAAAGCACATGTCCAAACAGCTTTTTGAGACCAGCAACATGTGTAACCTGGGTGACTGACTACACTCCAGCAAGGGCAACCAGCCTTAGTGATGCTGAATGTATTTGCATTACTGACTGCAACCTCAAACCCCACTCGGTTGTGAATACTATGCATGATTCCAGAGGATAAGCAGCTGGGTGTGTGCTAACAGTCTGCTTCTGCAGAAAAAAATAGCTCTCCCTTTCCATCTAATGCAAATGTAAAATTACCAGAGTAATACGCAATAAATCTCTGCCTATAATTCCTCTTTGCACACAGAGTCATGGTTTGAAATTAGTCAGAAAACGAAATTTCTTTGCCAATTTGAAAGCACACTTACTACTCTTTTTTTGGCAAGTGATAAGTACTTTTACAGTCTGACACATTTTGAATCCACTTTTCAGATTCTGAAAAAAGCACATGTCCAAACAGCTTTTTGAGACCAGCAACATGTGTAACCTGGGTGACTGACTACACTCCAGCAAGGGCAACCAGCCTTAGTGATGCTGAATGTATTTGCATTACTGACTGCAACCTCAAACTCCACTCGGTTGTGAATACTATGCATGATTCTACAGGATAAGCAGCTGGGTGTGTGCTAAGAGTCTGCTTCTGCAGAAAAAATAGCTCCCCCTTTCCTACTAATGCAACTGTAAAATTACCAGAGTAATACACAATAAATCTCTGTCTATAATTCCTCTTTGCACACAGAGTCATGGTTTGATATTAGTCAGAAAACGAAATTTCTTTGCCAATTGGAAAGCACACTTCCTACTGTTTTTTTGGCAAGTGATAAGTACTTTTACAGTCTGACACATTTTGAATCCACTTTTCATATTCTGAAAAAAGCACATGTCCAAACAGCTTTTTGAGACCAGCAACATGTGTAACCTGGGTGACTGACTACACTCCAGCAAGGGCAACCAGCCTTAGTGATGCTGAATGTATTTGCATTACTGACTGCAACCTCAAACCCCACTCGGTTGTGAATACTATGCATGATTCCAGAGGATAAGCAGCTGGGTGTGTGCTAACAGTCTGCTTCTGCAGAAAAAAATAGCTCTCCCTTTCCATCTAATGCAAATGTAAAATTACCAGAGTAATACGCAATAAATCTCTGCCTATAATTCCTCTTTGCACACAGAGTCATGGTTTGAAATTAGTCAGAAAACGAAATTTCTTTGCCAATTTGAAAGCACACTTACTACTCTTTTTTTGGCAAGTGATAAGTACTTTTACAGTCTGACACATTTTGAATCCTCTTTTCAGATTCTGAAAAAAGCACATGTCCAAACAGCTTTTTGAGACCAGCAACATGTGTAACCTGGGTGACTGACTACACTCCAGCAAGGGCAACCAGCCTTAGTGATGCTGAATGTATTTGCATTACTGACTGCAACCTCAAACTCCACTCGGTTGTGAATACAATGCATGATTTCACAGGATAAGCAGCTGGGTGTGTGCTAACAGTCTGCTTCTGCAGAAAAAATAGCTCCCCCTTTCCTACTAATGCAACTGTAAAATTACCAGAATAATACGCAATAAATCTCTGTCTATAATTCCTCTTTGCACACAGAGTCATGGTTTGATATTAGTCAGAAAACGAAATTTCTTTGCCAATTGGAAAGCACACTTCCTACTGTTTTTTTGGCAAGTGATAAGTACTTTTACAGTCTGACACATTTTGAATCCACTTTTCAGATTCTGAAAAAAGCACATGTCCAAACAGCTTTTTGAGACCAGCAACATGTGTAACCTGGGTAACTGACTACACTCCAGCAAGGGCAACCAGCCTTAGTGATGCTGAATGTATTTGCATTACTGACTGCAACCTCAAACCCCACTCGGTTGTGAATACTATGCATGATTCCACAGGATAAGCAGCTGGGTGTGTGCTAAGGGTCTGCTTCTGCAGAAAAAAATAGCTCCCCCTTTCCATCTAATGCAAATGTAAAATTACCAGAGTAATACGCAATAAATCTCTGCCTATAATTCCTCTTTGCACACAGAGTCATGGTTTCAAATTAGGCAGAAAACGAAATTTCTTTGCCAATTGGAAAGCACACTTCCTACTGTTTTTTTGGCAAGTGATAAGTACTTTTACAGTCTGACACATTTTGAATCCACTTTTCAGATTCTGAAAAAAGCACATGTCCAAACAGCTTTTTGAGACCAGCAACATGTGTAACCTGGGTGACTGACTACACTCCAGCAAGGGCAACCAGCCTTAGTGATGCTGAATGTATTTGCATTACTGACTGCAACCTCAAACCCCACTCGGTTGTGAATACTATGCATGATTCCACAGGATAAGCAGCTGGGTGTGTGCTAAGGGTCTGCTTCTGCAGAAAAAAATAGCTCCCCCTTTCCATCTAATGCAAATGTAAAATTACCAGAGTAATACGCAATAAATCTCTGCCTATAATTCCTCTTTGCACACAGAGTCATGGTTTCAAATTAGGCAGAAAACGAAATTTCTTTGCCAATTGGAAAGCACACTTACTACTCTTTTTTTGGCAAGTGATAAGTACTTTTACAGTCTGACACATTTTGAATCCACTTTTCAGATTCTGAAAAAAGCACATGTCCAAACAGCTTTTTGAGACCAGCAACATGTGTAACCTGGGTGACTGACTACACTCCAGCAAGGGCAACCAGCCTTAGTGATGCTGAATGTATTTGCATTACTGACTGCAACCTCAAACCCCACTCGGTTGTGAATACTATGCATGATTCCACAGGATAAGCAGCTGGGTGTGTGCTAAGAGTCTGCTTCTGCAGAAAAAATAGCTCCCCCTTTCCTACTAATGCAACTGTAAAATTACCAGAGTAATACACAATACATCTCTGTCTATAATTCCTCTTTGCACACAGAGTCATGGTTTGATATTAGTTAGAAAATGAAATTTCTTTGCCAATTGGAAAGCACACTTCCTACTGTTTTTTTGGCAAGTGATAAGTACTTTTACAGTCTGACACATTTTGAATCCACTTTTCAGATTCTGAAAAAAGCACATGTCCAAACAGCTTTTTGAGACCAGCAACATGTGTAACCTGGGTGACTGACTACACTCCAGCAAGGGCAACCAGCCTTAGTGATGCTGAATGTATTTGCATTACTGACTGCAACCTCAAACCCCACTCGGTTGTGAATACTATGCATGATTCCAAAGGATAAGCAGCTGGGTGTGTGCTAACAGTCTGCTTCTGCAGAAAAAAATAGCTCTCCCTTTCCATCTAATGCAAATGTAAAATTACCAGAGTAATACGCAATAAATCTCTGCCTATAATTCCTCTTTGCACACAGAGTCATGGTTTGAAATTAGTCAGAAAACGAAATTTCTTTGCCAATTTGAAAGCACACTTACTACTCTTTTTTTGGCAAGTGATAAGTACTTTTACAGTCTGACACATTTTGAATCCACTTTTCAGATTCTGAAAAAAGCACATGTCCAAACAGCTTTTTGAGACCAGCAACATGTGTAACCTGGGTGACTGACTACACTCCAGCAAGGGCAACCAGCCTTAGTGATGCTGAATGTATTTGCATTACTGACTGCAACCTCAAACTCCACTCGGTTGTGAATACTATGCATGATTCTACAGGATAAGCAGCTGGGTGTGTGCTAAGAGTCTGCTTCTGCAGAAAAAATAGCTCCCCCTTTCCTACTAATGCAACTGTAAAATTACCAGAGTAATACACAATAAATCTCTGTCTATAATTCCTCTTTGCACACAGAGTCATGGTTTGATATTAGTCAGAAAACGAAATTTCTTTGCCAATTGGAAAGCACACTTCCTACTGTTTTTTTGGCAAGTGATAAGTACTTTTACAGTCTGACACATTTTGAATCCACTTTTCATATTCTGAAAAAAGCACATGTCCAAACAGCTTTTTGAGACCAGCAACATGTGTAACCTGGGTGACTGACTACACTCCAGCAAGGGCAACCAGCCTTAGTGATGCTGAATGTATTTGCATTACTGACTGCAACCTCAAACCCCACTCGGTTGTGAATACTATGCATGATTCCAGAGGATAAGCAGCTGGGTGTGTGCTAACAGTCTGCTTCTGCAGAAAAAAATAGCTCTCCCTTTCCATCTAATGCAAATGTAAAATTACCAGAGTAATACGCAATAAATCTCTGCCTATAATTCCTCTTTGCACACAGAGTCATGGTTTGAAATTAGTCAGAAAACGAAATTTCTTTGCCAATTTGAAAGCACACTTACTACTCTTTTTTTTGGCAAGTGATAAGTACTTTTACAGTCTGACACATTTTGAATCCACTTTTCAGATTCTGAAAAAAGCACATGTCCAAACAGCTTTTTGAGACCAGCAACATGTGTAACCTGGGTGACTGACTACACTCCAGCAAGGGCAACCAGCCTTAGTGATGCTGAATGTATTTGCATTACTGACTGCAACCTCAAACTCCACTCGGTTGTGAATACTATGCATGATTCTTCAGGATAAGCAGCTGGGTGTGTGCTAAGAGTCTGCTTCTGCAGAAAAAATAGCTCCCCCTTTCCTACTAATGCAACTGTAAAATTACCAGAGTAATACGCAATAAATCTCTGTCTATAATTCCTCTTTTCACACAGAGTCATGGTTTGATATTAGTCAGAAAACGAAATTTCTTTGCCAATTGGAAAGCACACTTCCTACTGTTTTTTTGGCAAGTGATAAGTACTTTTACAGTCTGACACATTTTGAATCCACTTTTCAGATTCTGAAAAAAGCACATGTCCAAACAGCTTTTTGAGACCAGCAACATGTGTAACCTGGGTGACTGACTACACTCCAGCAAGGGCAACCAGCCTTAGTGATGCTGAATGTATTTGCATTACTGACTGCAACCTCAAACCCCACTCGGTTGTGAATACTATGCATGATTCCAGAGGATAAGCAGCTGGGTGTGTGCTAACAGTCTGCTTCTGCAGAAAAAAATAGCTCTCCCTTTCCATCTAATGCAAATGTAAAATTACCAGAGTAATACGCAATAAATCTCTGCCTATAATTCCTCTTTGCACACAGAGTCATGGTTTGAAATTAGTCAGAAAACGAAATTTCTTTGCCAATTTGAAAGCACACTTACTACTCTTTTTTTGGCAAGTGATAAGTACTTTTACAGTCTGACACATTTTGAATCCACTTTTCAGATTCTGAAAAAAGCACATGTCCAAACAGCTTTTTGAGACCAGCAACATGTGTAACCTGGGTGACTGACTACACTCCAGCAAGGGCAACCAGCCTTAGTGATGCTGAATGTATTTGCATTACTGACTGCAACCTCAAACTCCACTCGGTTGTGAATACTATGCATGATTCTACAGGATAAGCAGCTGGGTGTGTGCTAAGAGTCTGCTTCTGCAGAAAAAATAGCTCCCCCTTTCCTACTAATGCAACTGTAAAATTACCAGAGTAATACACAATAAATCTCTGTCTATAATTCCTCTTTGCACACAGAGTCATGGTTTGATATTAGTCAGAAAACGAAATTTCTTTGCCAATTGGAAAGCACACTTCCTACTGTTTTTTTGGCAAGTGATAAGTACTTTTACAGTCTGACACATTTTGAATCCACTTTTCATATTCTGAAAAAAGCACATGTCCAAACAGCTTTTTGAGACCAGCAACATGTGTAACCTGGGTGACTGACTACACTCCAGCAAGGGCAACCAGCCTTAGTGATGCTGAATGTATTTGCATTACTGACTGCAACCTCAAACCCCACTCGGTTGTGAATACTATGCATGATTCCAGAGGATAAGCAGCTGGGTGTGTGCTAACAGTCTGCTTCTGCAGAAAAAAATAGCTCTCCCTTTCCATCTAATGCAAATGTAAAATTACCAGAGTAATACGCAATAAATCTCTGCCTATAATTCCTCTTTGCACACAGAGTCATGGTTTGAAATTAGTCAGAAAACGAAATTTCTTTGCCAATTTGAAAGCACACTTACTACTCTTTTTTTGGCAAGTGATAAGTACTTTTACAGTCTGACACATTTTGAATCCTCTTTTCAGATTCTGAAAAAAGCACATGTCCAAACAGCTTTTTGAGACCAGCAACATGTGTAACCTGGGTGACTGACTACACTCCAGCAAGGGCAACCAGCCTTAGTGATGCTGAATGTATTTGCATTACTGACTGCAACCTCAAACTCCACTCGGTTGTGAATACAATGCATGATTTCACAGGATAAGCAGCTGGGTGTGTGCTAACAGTCTGCTTCTGCAGAAAAAATAGCTCCCCCTTTCCTACTAATGCAACTGTAAAATTACCAGAATAATACGCAATAAATCTCTGTCTATAATGCCTCTTTGCACACAGAGTCATGGTTTGATATTAGTCAGAAAACGAAATTTCTTTGCCAATTGGAAAGCACACTTCCTACTGTTTTTTTGGCAAGTGATAAGTACTTTTACAGTCTGACACATTTTGAATCCACTTTTCAGATTCTGAAAAAAGCACATGTCCAAACAGCTTTTTGAGACCAGCAACATGTGTAACCTGGGTAACTGACTACACTCCAGCAAGGGCAACCAGCCTTAGTGATGCTGAATGTATTTGCATTACTGACTGCAACCTCAAACCCCACTCGGTTGTGAATACTATGCATGATTCCACAGGATAAGCAGCTGGGTGTGTGCTAAGGGTCTGCTTCTGCAGAAAAAAATAGCTCCCCCTTTCCATCTAATGCAAATGTAAAATTACCAGAGTAATACGCAATAAATCTCTGCCTATAATTCCTCTTTGCACACAGAGTCATGGTTTCAAATTAGGCAGAAAACGAAATTTCTTTGCCAATTGGAAAGCACACTTCCTACTGTTTTTTTGGCAAGTGATAAGTACTTTTACAGTCTGACACATTTTGAATCCACTTTTCAGATTCTGAAAAAAGCACATGTCCAAACAGCTTTTTGAGACCAGCAACATGTGTAACCTGGGTGACTGACTACACTCCAGCAAGGGCAACCAGCCTTAGTGATGCTGAATGTATTTGCATTACTGACTGCAACCTCAAACCCCACTCGGTTGTGAATACTATGCATGATTCCACAGGATAAGCAGCTGGGTGTGTGCTAAGGGTCTGCTTCTGCAGAAAAAAATAGCTCCCCCTTTCCATCTAATGCAAATGTAAAATTACCAGAGTAATACGCAATAAATCTCTGCCTATAATTCCTCTTTGCACACAGAGTCATGGTTTCAAATTAGGCAGAAAACGAAATTTCTTTGCCAATTGGAAAGCACACTTACTACTCTTTTTTTGGCAAGTGATAAGTACTTTTACAGTCTGACACATTTTGAATCCACTTTTCAGATTCTGAAAAAAGCACATGTCCAAACAGCTTTTTGAGACCAGCAACATGTGTAACCTGGGTGACTGACTACACTCCAGCAAGGGCAACCAGCCTTAGTGATGCTGAATGTATTTGCATTACTGACTGCAACCTCAAACCCCACTCGGTTGTGAATACTATGCATGATTCCACAGGATAAGCAGCTGGGTGTGTGCTAAGAGTCTGCTTCTGCAGAAAAAATAGCTCCCCCTTTCCTACTAATGCAACTGTAAAATTACCAGAGTAATACACAATAAATCTCTGTCTATAATTCCTCTTTGCACACAGAGTCATGGTTTGATATTAGTTAGAAAATGAAATTTCTTTGCCAATTGGAAAGCACACTTCCTACTGTTTTTTTGGCAAGTGATAAGTACTTTTACAGTCTGACACATTTTGAATCCACTTTTCAGATTCTGAAAAAAGCACATGTCCAAACAGCTTTTTGAGACCAGCAACATGTGTAACCTGGGTGACTGACTACACTCCAGCAAGGGCAACCAGCCTTAGTGATGCTGAATGTATTTGCATTACTGACTGCAACCTCAAACCCCACTCGGTTGTGAATACTATGCATGATTCCAGAGGATAAGCAGCTGGGTGTGTGCTAACAGTCTGCTTCTGCAGAAAAAAATAGCTCTCCCTTTTCATCTAATGCAAATGTAAAATTACCAGAGTAATACGCAATAAATCTCTGCCTATAATTCCTCTTTGCACACAGAGTCATGGTTTGAAATTAGTCAGAAAACGAAATTTCTTTGCCAATTTGAAAGCACACTTACTACTCTTTTTTTGGCAAGTGATAAGTACTTTTACAGTCTGACACATTTTGAATCCACTTTTCAGATTCTGAAAAAAGCACATGTCCAAACAGCTTTTTGAGACCAGCAACATGTGTAACCTGGGTGACTGACTACACTCCAGCAAGGGCAACCAGCCTTAGTGATGCTGAATGTATTTGCATTACTGACTGCAACCTCAAACTCCACTCGGTTGTGAATACTATGCATGATTCTACAGGATAAGCAGCTGGGTGTGTGCTAAGAGTCTGCTTCTTCAGAAAAAATAGCTCCCCCTTTCCTACTAATGCAACTGTAAAATTACCAGAGTAATACACAATAAATCTCTGTCTATAATTCCTCTTTGCACACAGAGTCATGGTTTGATATTAGTCAGAAAACGAAATTTCTTTGCCAATTGGAAAGCACACTTCCTACTGTTTTTTTGGCAAGTGATAAGTACTTTTACAGTCTGACACATTTTGAATCCACTTTTCATATTCTGAAAAAGCACATGTCCAAACAGCTTTTTGAGACCAGCAACATGTGTAACCTGGGTGACTGACTACACTCCAGCAAGGGCAACCAGCCTTAGTGATGCTGAATGTATTTGCATTACTGACTGCAACCTCAAACCCCACTCGGTTGTGAATACTATGCATGATTCCAGAGGATAAGCAGCTGGGTGTGTGCTAACAGTCTGCTTCTGCAGAAAAAAATAGCTCTCCCTTTCCATCTAATGCAAATGTAAAATTACCAGAGTAATACGCAATAAATCTCTGCCTATAATTCCTCTTTGCACACAGAGTCATGGTTTGAAATTAGTCAGAAAACGAAATTTCTTTGCCAATTTGAAAGCACACTTACTACTCTTTTTTTGGCAAGTGATAAGTACTTTTACAGTCTGACACATTTTGAATCCTCTTTTCAGATTCTGAAAAAAGCACATGTCCAAACAGCTTTTTGAGACCAGCAACATGTGTAACCTGGGTGACTGACTACACTCCAGCAAGGGCAACCAGCCTTAGTGATGCTGAATGTATTTGCATTACTGACTGCAACCTCAAACTCCACTCGGTTGTGAATACAATGCATGATTTCACAGGATAAGCAGCTGGGTGTGTGCTAACAGTCTGCTTCTGCAGAAAAAATAGCTCCCCCTTTCCTACTAATGCAACTGTAAAATTACCAGAATAATACGCAATAAATCTCTGTCTATAATTCCTCTTTGCACACAGAGTCATGGTTTGATATTAGTCAGAAAACGAAATTTCTTTGCCAATTGGAAAGCACACTTCCTACTGTTTTTTTGGCAAGTGATAAGTACTTTTACAGTCTGACACATTTTGAATCCACTTTTCATATTCTGAAAAAAGCACATGTCCAAACAGCTTTTTGAGACCAGCAACATGTGTAACCTGGGTGACTGACTACACTCCAGCAAGGGCAACCAGCCTTAGTGATGCTGAATGTATTTGCATTACTGACTGCAACCTCAAACCCCACTCGGTTGTGAATACTATGCATGATTCCACAGGATAAGCAGCTGGGTGTGTGCTAAGGGTCTGCTTCTGCAGAAAAAAATAGCTCCCCCTTTCCATCTAATGCAAATGTAAAATTACCAGAGTAATACGCAATAAATCTCTGCCTATAATTCCTCTTTGCACACAGAGTCATGGTTTCAAATTAGGCAGAAAACGAAATTTCTTTGCCAATTGGAAAGCACACTTACTACTCTTTTTTTGGCAAGTGATAAGTACTTTTACAGTCTGACACATTTTGAATCCACTTTTCAGATTCTGAAAAAAGCACATGTCCAAACAGCTTTTTGAGACCAGCAACATGTGTAACCTGGGTGACTGACTACACTCCAGCAAGGGCAACCAGCCTTAGTGATGCTGAATGTATTTGCATTACTGACTGCAACCTCAAACCCCACTCGGTTGTGAATACTATGCATGATTCCACAGGATAAGCAGCTGGGTGTGTGCTAAGAGTCTGCTTCTGCAGAAAAAATAGCTCCCCCTTTCCTACTAATGCAACTGTAAAATTACCAGAGTAATACACAATAAATCTCTGTCTATAATTCCTCTTTGCACACAGAGTCATGGTTTGATATTAGTCAGAAAATGAAATTTCTTTGCCAATTGGAAAGCACACTTCCTACTGTTTTTTTGGCAAGTGATAAGTACTTTTACAGTCTGACACATTTTGAATCCACTTTTCATATTCTGAAAAAAGCACATGTCCAAACAGCTTTTTGAGACCAGCAACATGTGTAACCTGGGTGACTGACTACACTCCAGCAAGGGCAACCAGCCTTAGTGATGCTGAATGTATTTGCATTACTGACTGCAACCTCAAACCCCACTCGGTTGTGAATACTATGCATGATTCCACAGGATAAGCAGCTGGGTGTGTGCTAAGAGTCTGCTTCTGCAGAAAAAATAGCTCCCCCTTTCCATCTAATGCAAATGTAAAATTACCAGAGTAATACGCAATAAATCTCTGCCTATAATTCCTCTTTGCACACAGAGTCATGGTTTCAAATTAGGCAGAAAACGAAATTTCTTTGCCAATTGGAAAGCACACTTACTACTCTTTTTTTGGGAAGTGATAAGTACTTTTACAGTCTGACACATTTTGAATCCACTTTTCAGAATCTGAAAAAAAGCACATGTCCAAACAGCTTTTTGAGACCAGCAACATGTGTAACCTGGGTGACTGACTACACTCCAGCAAGGGCACCAGCCTTAGTGATGCTGAATGTATTTGCATTACTGACTGCAACCTCAAACCCCACTCGGTTGTGAATACTATGCATGATTCCACAGGATAAGCAGCTGGGTGTGTGCTAAGAGTCTGCTTCTGCAGAAAAAATAGCTCCCCCTTTCCATCTAATGCAAATGTAAAATTACCAGAGTAATACGCAATAAATCTCTGCCTATAATTCCTCTTTGCACACAGAGTCATGGTTTCAAATTAGGCAGAAAACAACATTTCTTTGCCAATTGGAAGGCACACTTACTACTCTTTTTTTGGCAAGTGATAAGTACTTTTACAGTCTGACACATTTTGAATCCACTTTTCAGATTCTGAAAAAAGCACATGTCCAAACAGCTTTTTGAGACCAGCAACATGTGTAACCTGGGTGACTGACTACACTCCAGCAAGGGCAACCAGCCTTAGTGATGCTGAATGTATTTGCATTACTGACTGCAACCTCAAACCCCACTCGGTTGTAAATACTATGCATGATTCCACAGGATAAGCAGCTGGGTGTGTGCTAAGAGTCTGCTTCTGCAGAAAAAATAGCTCCCCCTTTCCTACTAATGCAACTGTAAAATTACCAGAGTAATACACAATAAATCTCTGTCTATAATTCCTCTTTGCACACAGAGTCATGGTTTGATATTAGTCAGAAAACGAAATTTCTTTGCCAATTGGAAAGCACACTTCCTACTGTTTTTTTGGCAAGTGATAAGTACTTTTACAGTCTGACACATTTTGAATCCACTTTTCATATTCTGAAAAAAGCACATGTCCAAACAGCTTTTTGAGACCAGCAACATGTGTAACCTGGGTGACTGACTACACTCCAGCAAGGGCAACCAGCCTTAGTGATGCTGAATATATTTGCATTATTGACTGCAACCTCAAACCCTAAAAGTATTCCTCATTTATACCAATACACCTTATTTTATGGTGAAAACATAGTCCATATTATTTTACATGTTCCTTACATTTAAATTTCTCCCAAAACACAAAACGATAAACACAACTTCAACAAAAGGAATTCCAATTCTATTATTAATTTCTTAATTTACCATATACATCCCCTCTCAAACTCATGCCAACTAATTTTAAAGGTGAGTTATGAGTTTGAGAGGGGATGTATATGGTAAATTAAGAAATGAATAATAGAATTGGAATTCCTTTTGTTGAAGTTGTGTTTATCGTTTTGTCTTACTTATGACAAAAGTATGGCACACCTGAAGCCATCTTGATTGGAATAAAGTGGTAACACTTAAAACATTTAAGGGAATCAGATTTAAACATTTAATTTACAAAGGGACAAAATGAGGGGGTTCATTTTGCCATATAAATTATGATTAGTGCTGCAGAAAGAAAAGCTAGGGCACATTTTGACTTCTGAAATCCTCTTTTATTTCATAAAAACATTCTGACATGCAGACTGAAACATGCACTTTGAATACCAGCAGCAGACTTGCCTGGTGAGCAGTAGCTTTACTACAGTGATCTAATGAGCAACTAGAGTGCTAACATTCAGAATTTATGGAAAACGTGTGACACATCTGAATGCCTTCTTGATGGAATCAAAGTAAAAAACTGAAAGTATTTCCTACTGAGGAGACTGCAGTAAATGAGGAAATTAGGAAACTTCATAACAAATAAATCTCCCAAGATGGCCACCAGAGACAAAAGAGCCCAAATGTAGCCCAAATATCACCCAGATGTAGCCCAAGTATAGCCCAATGACAGAATGTCCCAGAGTGTTCTTAAGAACAACTGGAGCGCTTACTGTCTTACTTATGACAAAAGTATGGCACACCTGAAGCCCTCTTGATTGGAATAAACTGGTAACACTTAAAACATTTAATTTAAAAAGGAACACAATGAGGGGGTTCATTTTGCCATAGAAATTATGATTAGTGCTGAAGAAAGAAAAATTAGGGCACATTTTGAGTGACTTCTCAAATCCTCTTCTATTTCATTAAAAAATTCTGTTATGCAGACTGAAACATGCACTTCTAATTCTAGCAGCAGACTTCCGTGGTGAGCAGTAGCTTTACTACAGTGATCTAATGAGCAACTAGAGTGCTAACATTCAGAATTTATGGCAAATGTGTGACATATCTGAATACCTTCTTGATGGAATCAAAGTAAAAAACTGAAAGCATTTCCTACTGAGGAGACTGCAGTAAATGAGGAAATTAGGAAACTTCATAACAAGTAAATCTCCTAAAATGGCCACCAGAGACAAAAGAGCCCAAATGTAGCCCAAATATCACCCAGATGTAGCCCTAATGTAGCCCAATGACAGAAGTGTGCAAAACACTTATTTTTTGTGTATTTGCAGTTTTATATAGTGCAGACTTGTCAGGTATTGGAGTGCTTTACATGAACATTGGTTACATCACACAAGATCAAATTCATTTTGGTTGTAGACATGGGGAGATTAAGTGATTTGACCAGAATCACAGAATGTTGAGCTGAAGCAGAAACTCCAACCTGGTTCCCAAGTTGCAAAGTCTGCAGCTCTGGAAGTAACACCACACCCTCTCCCCTTTGATGCAACATTTAATCAAGTGGTCAACTGAATAAAAAAACTAAGATTACAAATAATTTAAAAGTTCTTTGTCGCTATTTGAAAACTCAGAAAATATGTCCTCATTTTAGTTTTTTAGAGCACTAACCATAATTTTGATGCAAATAAGACCCTCTCATATATGTAATTTCTAAAGGAAATGCTCTAGGCATTACAGTTTTGATTACATCAAGATGACGTCAGGCATTCCACACTTTTGTAATAAATATAGAATGTTAGCAATCTAGTTGTTCATTGGGATACTGTTGAGAGGCAGAGGCCAGGGGCACGGAGTCTGAAAATTGAAGGCAGGTAGGAGAGTGCAGAGGCAACAATTTGACCACACTAGGCAGGCAGGAAGGGCAGTGGCAGCACAACAGACTATGGAGGGCAGTGGAAAGGGGGGCAGGGGCAACAAACCAACAATACAGGACTGGCAAGAGAGGCTGTGGCAATATAATAGACCATTGTGGGCAGAAGGAAGAGGCAGTGGTCATACAACCATACATGCCAACAGACCCGTTTCAGCCAGGAAACGTCCAATGTTTTTAAGCTCAACTGGGCTTTACTTGATCTGTTTCCTGTCTACAATCTTCTCTTTTTCAATGTAACTCAAAGGGGAAAATCAATACCCCAGTTTTATTTCAAAATCTCCCTCTTACCAAGTTCAAAATGTTTGCAAGTATGGTACATTGGATCATGGTAGGCAGGAGGAATTGGGGTAGGGACATGGACCCAGATAACAGAGGACAGGAGGGACATTGAGAGGTGCACCAAACTGACCCTACAGGGCAGGCATCAGGGTTTGCAGCAGCACAATACACCACACAGGGCATGCTGGACGGGAGTGCAGCACAACAATCCATAGAAAGCAATAGGGAGGGGACAGGACCATGCACATGGACAACAGACAACAGAGGGGAAAGAGGCAATGGTAGCTAGCTGACCATAATGGACAGACAGGAGAGAAAGCTGCAGCATAACAGACCATAAAGGGAAGGAGGGACGGATCAGGGGCATTACAATGGAACCGACAAGCCAGGAGGGAGGGAATAGGGGTCTGCACATGGAAACAGAGGGCTGGGGGCAAGGGGGCAGGGCAGGAGCAGCAAGATGACCATGGAGGTCAGGCAGGATGGGCACTAGAAACAAGACACACCATGGAGAGCAACAGTGAGACTATGATGGCATACACACAGACCATGGAGAGACGGTGGGAGGGGGTCAGGAGCAGCTAGCTGACCACACAGGGAAGGTGGGAGGGGCCATGGCAGCACAGAAGACCATGCATGGAAAGCGGGAGGGTTAGTGGCAGCACAATGGCTATGATGGGCAAGAAGGAGGGTGCAGGGGCATGCACAAAGGACCATGGAGGATAGAAGGGAGGGTCAGGACCTGGGCACAGACAAGAGAGTTCAGGGGAAGGGGCCTCACAACAGACCGCGCGGGGCAGGCAGGAGGAGCAGTTGCAGCACAACAGACCAGGGAGGGCAGAAGGGTGTGGCAGTAAAATGGACCATGGAGGACAGGAGGAAGGGGATAGGGGCATGGCATGTGGACAGGCAGGGTGGAGGTGGCAGGGACAGGTTACAGTCATCTGACAATGCTAGGCAGGTGGTAGGGGAGTGGCAGCTCAACAGAACACTCAGAGTAGATAGGAGTGGCAGGTCCATGGAACATGGTGGTCAAAAAGGATGGAGCAGGGGCATGCACAAAGACATCGGAGGGCAGGGGGAAGGAGAATAGGGGCAGCAAGCAAAGCACAAAGGCTAAGCAGGAGGTCAATGATGGGCCATAGAATTGGGCAATGGAGGGCAGGATGAGTGGACTGGTACATCATGCTAAATGCAGGGCAGTGGCAGCACATCAGATCATGCATGGCAGGAGGGAGGAGGCTAGTCCATGGATTCAGACAACAGAGGATAGGGAGGAGGTGGATGGGGCAGCAAGCTAACTGTTCATAGAAGGTGGGTATTAGGAACTTTATTGTTTTTAAAATGTGTGTCTGTGCGAACTACTTAAAATATGAACAAGTATGCAGCATAATCTCACTTTTATTCAGGAAGAAGAGGACGTTTGGGACTGTGACTCCGGGCTCACTTGGCAGAAACATCCCCTGACCCTCCACCCCCCATCGCAAAATGTAATGCCCGTGAAAAGGGTTGGTAGACTCAGTGTTATATAGAACATAGTCCTGAGAGCACGATTGAAAATGAAAACTAGATATAATATATGGTATAAACTATGCACCAAAAAGTGTGATATAAGATTAACCGGGGCGTGAAATATAATATGCAATACATTGTGCGCAATGACAGATTCATTGGAGAGCGCGAGATAGCACAGGCACTAGCGCTTGGTTGTGATATGTGCCTTGGAGTGTAATATGCACAGGGCAGTGTTTTTTTTTTTTTTTTTTTTATCCTCATATGCCTCGAGAAAAGAAAACCAGATTCCATTTGCACACCTAACTGGACATAGCCGTGGCCCTCTGTGCTTGTGTGCTGGAAAAACCAGAAACAGGGAAGGGGAGGAGAGGGTGCTCAGCTCTATTGTTTTATTGCCCAGGGTTTTTGGGAGCATCGCAGTCCACCTCACCTTCTCGCTTTTCACTCCACCGCATTCCCCCAAGCGTCTGAGCGCTGAATGGGAAGCATCAAATGGAGACATGCCAAGTTAGCCGGGCGAGGCTTTGCAGGCGTAATCATCGGATATTCAAAAGTTTTTGCTGTTCGCATCACTCCAACGCGGGGGACCAAAAATGGTGATTCTTGAAAGCTCTCATATCCAGCCCAGCCACATATTTAATGGAAAGCACCCAATCAGAAAAATTAGGAGGGAGTACAGCTATCCATTGCTTACAAATCTCTCTGCGAGCCAGTAGTATGGCATAGAAGAACAGCTTAGAATTATTAACCGTAACCTTTTCTAAGGAGTCTACACATCCGAAGATGACCATCGGGATGCTTACCTTAATGTTGATATCTAGCATCTTGGACAGTGCATTACTCACGTCTTTCCAAAATACCTGGATTTCGGGACATTCTAGGAACATGTGAACATCATCTTCTTTCAAGCTCCCACACTTAGGGCATGCCACATCACCTCCTCTTCCAAACTTAGACAGCCTCTGAGGGGTCCAATAGGCTCTATGGATGGAGAAAAGGTGATTTCTTCTTAGATGCGCGGATTTAACAGTTTTAAAAAGCATAGACATAGATACTTGCCACATATTTTCCAGCGACGACCCCGGCAAGCATCTTCCCCATAGCTCTGTTGGGAGAGTGAAAGCTCCATCTTCCAATTCAACCATCAACCAATACATCAAGGCCAGCTCTTTTTTAATAGTTGCTTCTTTTATAAGTGCATCTTCCAGATCGTTCTGTTTTCCTATCACAGTGATAGGATCTTGGCACCAGCTTTGTATTTGAATATACTTGAATCTTGATATCTGTTGGTTCGTTAACTGATTACAAGTATCCCAGCTTATTAATTGTGCTTCAGGCAAAATGTGATTCCATCTGGTTAGGCCTGCCTCTTTCAGTGGTCTGGCTAGATTATCTTTGGCCCATCCCGGTGAGCCTGGTGAGTCCCAGATGGGGGCCATGGAGCTGTAGTACGGTATCTTCAAGGCCTTTCTGACCCTGTACCAAGTCTCTGCCAGGCCTTGAAGATCTTCAGCCTGACTTTCTTGAAGTATTTGGGGTCAGAGTACTTAAACAAAAATCCCTGGCTGGCTCCAGTTTCCTGACTTGCCATAACATCAAACATCCTTCCAAGTTCCGATGTTGTGGGAGTGTTAAAGAGCATCTTTCCATTTTTTACTAGAAATGCCCATGAATAAAATTGCAAATCTGGCAAAGCTAAGCCTCCTTTGTCCACCCTCCGTCTCAGTTTTTTCCAGGCTATTCTTGGGCCTTTACTTGCCCAAATAAAAGAATGTATTTGACTCTGCAATTTTTTAAGTGCTTCTTTATAAAATGGTAGGGGGACGGCATCAAACAAAAAAGATAGTTTTGGGAGCACCATAATTTTTATTAAATTGACGCGGCCAAGCAAAGTAAGTTGAAGGTGCGCCCAGATTTTTAAAAACCCATTAATCTCTTTCTTTGCCTTCTCAAAATTCATTTTTGTTAGTTTGGAAAGATCTTGTGGGATCAGAACACCCAAGTATCTCATTGCCACCTTTTGACCTCCTTCTCCCCCTTCTAGGTTCCAAGACATAATTTCCGTCTTAGTTCTATTTACATTGTATCCTGATGCCTTCCCAAAATCCTCTGTTAATGTGTTAATCTTACCCATAGTTCTATGCAAGTTGGTGGTATAAATGAGAATATCATCCGCATAGAGGCCCAGTTTCTTGTTCCAGCCTTGGAAATGGAAAGGTTTGATCTCAGGATCTTCCCTGATTCTTCTGGCCAGAGGCTCTATATACAGATGAAATAAAAGCGGTGATAGAGGACACCCCTGTCGCGTGCCTCTACTTATACAAATTGAGTCTGTTAGAGAACCGTTAACCAACAGTCTGGCTTTCGGATGGCTATATATAGCCCCCAATATTCTGCAAAAGTTTGAACCCAGGTTTGCTGACTTTGCTGCTGCTTGTAGGAAGGACCAGTTAACTCGGTCGAAAGCCTTAGTGGCATCCAAAGCAATCACCGCCAATGGGAGCTCGTAAGTGGTTGCAAGATCTATTGAACCTATTAGTGAGTGAGTTAGTTCCTTTAGGAACCTTCCACGAATAAATCCTTTCTGGTCCGTATGGATCAGCTCAACCATAGGACGGTTCAATCTGTCAGCCAATATTTTTGTGAAGATCTTATAGTCACAATTCAATAAGTTAAATTGGCCGATATGAGTCGCAGTTAGTTGGGTTTTTTCCAGGCTTTAGAATCAAGGAGATATTAGCTTCGTTCCATGAGGCTGGCATTTCAGCGCCCTTAATAAAAAGATCATTAAAAACCTCTAAGAGGAAGGGTATTAGTGTGTTCGCCAAAGCTTTGTAAACCTCAGAAGGTAACCCGTCCGGGCCCGGGGCTTTGGCCTTCTCCCCTTGCCTTAATACCCGCTCCACTTCCCCTTCGTTTATCTCCTGATTCAGACCCCTAGATTTATCGGCTGAAATGATTAAGCCTTGAAATAACCATGCTTGGACCTCTTCCTGAGTAGGTTTGAAATTTTCGTGGTACACCTTACTATAGTGATTATGAAAGGCTTGTTGGATCTCCTCATTGTTGGTGGTAAGGGCGCCTGTGCAGTCGCTTTGGATCTGGTCAATCCTGTTTCTCACCTGTTCTTTTTTTGCTTTCCAGGCCAATAGCTTACTGCAACCTTCGCTGTATTCAAAGTGAGCTAACTTGCTGGCTTCCCATCTTTTTCTAACTCTATCCTGTAGAATTATTGACAGATTGGATTTTTCTCTCAGTATCTCTTGGAGAAAAACTCCCCGGGCTTCCTCCTGTAAATTGGTATCAGAGATATCTTTCTCTAGGGACTGGATCTTTTCCTCCACTACTAATAAATCTTTACGATAGTTGCGCCTCTTCTCAGCCGCTAGTGTACCTAACCTACCTCTCAAGAAGGCCTTATAGGCATCCCAGATTACTCCAGATGTAGCTGAACCTTTATTAAATAGGAAAAAATCCTCTGTTTCTCTAGCGAGTGTGGCCACTATATCCTCATCCTGTAAAATTGTGCGGTCCAACATCCATCTTGATAGGGAGACTTTCTCATATAAATATAGATATAGAAGTACTGCCGAATCATCTGACAGATGGGCACCCACATGCTCAACCTTTTGGATCCACTTAGTCAGGCTACTGTCGGTGAGGAAATAGTCTATCCTGGACTGATGTCTATATTTATGGTTTTGGAAGGTAAAACCTTTTTTTTTTTTAGTCCAGCCTTCAACCGCCAGATATCCAGAAGTCCCAGCTGTATCATGACTTGTTTAATGAGCATTGACATTTTCGGATTAACACATGCCCTACTGCCTGATGACCTATCTAGAGTATGGTCCAGAACAGCATTAAAATCGCCGGCCAGAATGATTGGATCAGAGGAGTCCACCAATACAGCGACTAGCTCTCCCAAGGGAAGGACATCATCCCTATTGGGACCATAATATCCCGCTAACATAAAGGGGTAACCTGAGATCTTTGCCTTCACCACTAGCCATCTGCCTGCTTTATCTGAAATATGTGATCCGAGCACGACTTGTGGCCCTTTTTTGACAAGAATCGCCACTCCCTTAGTGGCTCCCGACTGAGATGAACAAACTACTTGGGAGATCCAATTTTGGGTTCTAAAGAGGTCTAATCCCTCTTTTTCTGTTAGGTGGGTCTCTTGTAATATGATGATCTCGGCTGGACAGTCTCTTAAATATTGCAGGATTTTATACCTCCTCCCTCGTACCCTAAGACCATTAACATTCCATGATAGTAATCTTATTACAGCCTTGCTTCTTTCAGTCATTCATAAAAAAGAAAAAACAATAATACAAAATAAAATAACACATAGGTGTTAGGAATTTTTTCAGAGGCTCTAGAGGATCTATTTTTTTTGTTTTTTCCCAATGCTCCCCACCCTGTGTCCCCTCCCACCCTCCCACTCCATAGAAAAAACCCCCCTATATCTACATGGCTCAAGGCCATATGAGTGCCCCCCGCCTTCAAGCGTCCCTGGGCTAGAGAAAGAAAGAAAGAAAGAAAGAAAGAAAGAATTCTTCTTTCCCCCTAACTACCAGACTGAAAACTTTTGATGAAGTCGTCTAGTTTATCCACAGAGTAGAAGATATGCATTTTATTATTCAGCATGACTTTTAAGTAGGCAGGAAATCTTAACTGGACTGAGGCGCCCTAGCGTTTTAAACTCTCGATCCTTTGCCCCATCTCCCATTGCCTGTTGGAGGTGGTGGCGGAGACGTCTGATCTTATCTCGTATCTGAACCCATCCTCCTCGATTGATTTCAACCCCAGAGCCTTGGAGAGGATTTTCTCTTTTAACGAGTAATTTAGGAAATTTAATAGAATTTTCCTAGGCTTAGACCTGGTTGCGTTGAGTCTAAAAGGGTCTCTATGGACACGTTGTATGTCCTTTGCTAAGTCTTCTTCCGACTCCTCTAGTTGGAGCTTATTTTTGATAAGTCTAACCACGTATGATTTGATATCATCCCCTTCTCTGCCTTCCGGAACCTTCAGAATTTTTAAATTATTTCGTCTCTGGAAATTTTCTAGCCTCTCCACTCTATCCATATTCTCTTTTTCGACAGTCTTCAGTTTCTCAATCTCTGCGCAGTTTGCCTGCACCGTCTCTCTAAGCTCCTTGACCTCTTCCTCCAGTGAGGTTGTTCTACTGCTAAGATCATCTATCTTTCTCTCCATGACCTCACAGGCCTTTTTTATTTCAGACTGATTAGATTCTGATATTTCGAATCTGTTTTTAATTTCAGCCGTCAGACCTGCTAAAAGTGCCCCTACTGATTTATCCTCTTTATCCAGCAGTATAGGAGACTCATCGAGTTTTGTTCCAAGTTTCCCTGGGATAATACTAGTGTCAATTACTGAGATGCATGCTTCGTCGGCCCTTCGGGCTGAAAGATCTGGGAAGCTTTCTGGAGATGTAACCTTCCTCCCAGCGGCTGAAGAATCATTTAGACCTGCCATAGCGCTTTCCCCTAGGATTAATACCTTGGGCAGAACCCTAAAGAAAGTTTTGAGAGAGGGGGTGATTTTAATTTTAGGGTCTAGCCGGTTATTTTTTGAGGATCTTGGGGCGGGCCTTTTATGTCTCAAGCTTATATCGGAAGGTGGTATATTTGTGACTGCAGTGCACCGGAGCTCGGGGGCTTCTGTACTTATTACTTTTTTCCTGCCTATTATATCAGCCTTCTCTCCAGCCTGCTCCTGCTCGCTCCCTTCTATTTTCTTTTCGCTCCTGACGCTTCTGTCTCCTCCTTCCCCTTTAATACCTTTCTGCCTACCCTTCGCAATGAGCTCACATCTACTAAGAGATTCACTCTCAGCCTTGGCCTCTGGTGATCCTGACAGACTACGAAGGGCATATATAGGTATCCCTTCCACCTTATCTCCAGTGAGCACTTTCTTTCTCCCCCTCCTTAGTGTTTTAGGCAGCGCTTCTGTGGGTCTGTAGTTTCCGCCTCATAAATCTCCCGTCTTCCCAGCGAGATACACCTATCTCTCGTAACCGACTCCTCTCCGCTCTGCAAGTCACCGTTGCAATCCTTCTGGAGGAAACCCCCTCTGCCTCCTCCTCCCCGGAAGGAGATCCTCGCTACCGCTCCTCTTCCCTTTCGGAGCTCCAGGGCCGCTCTGCACCAGGTCCGCTCCAGCGCCGTCTCGTCTGTCAAGGAGGATACACAGAGCAGAATACCTAGACTCGCTCCGACTCGCTCCGGGTTCTCAAGCGCCCGAGCTTACGACGGTTGCCACCAACGCTGTTCCTCCACGCTGTACAAAACACGGACCCGTCTCCCGAACAGGTATTTACTGCCGCTTGGTTTTCTTCTTATCGAGTGCATGAAAAAAAGGGTTCTTCAAGTTTTTAGGAAGGGGTTAAGTCAGGGGTTAAAGCCTCATCATGTATATTAAGTATTTTGGGTAAGATTAGCATGCCAAGGACGCTTTCCCGGGAGCTGCACCCGCGATCTGTTACTCACTGGCCGCCATGTTTTTTCCCTCTCTCAGCGCAGGAAGACCTGCACAGGGCAGTGTTGTATAACCTAAGTAGTCTCTAAAGTTGTAATATAAAATATGTGCTGGGTAGTGTAACATTGCATATGCACTGTGACAAAGATATGGATCCCAGATTGTAATATGTATGGCATAGCGCTGTGCTTTATAACATAGGCATCGAGGAAGGCACGTTAGATGGGGCAATATAACCCGTGCGAAGGCAAGTGTGGCATGACATATTCACGGGGTGGTGTTACAGTGCACATGGGCTAGAGAGTGTCATAGCATACGCACTAGCTGGTGGAATACAACACAGAGGAGTGTGGCACTCGGCGGGCACCTTTCCAGAGAGTAAAATAAAAAGTATTACACACCCGGCGGTGGATGTGTGTTTTATTAACCGTGAGGGGGTTTCTTGCATAGTTTGGTCGAATTTTTGTCGAATCCCCTTTGAATGGCTTGGTGTGCATGTGTATTAAATGTGCCCGTCAATAGCTACCCATGTTTGTATAAATAAACGACAAGGGTGCCTACTTGGAGAGTACCCACCAGCGTGGGAGCCGGGATTAGGCACGATAGGGTGTCAGACATGTCAGAGCTTCACTAGCGGTGTGAATACATTCTACGTGGATTCATTGTATGCATAGTCGCCTTTTAATGAATATCACGCAAATCGTCATGGTGGTAGGTACATACGGTTTGTCCAGCATGTCCTAGGTGTTTCTATAAATATATATATTTGTAAGTTGTAAGTTGAGGAATTAATTCCCCTTCAATAAAGAGGGTCCCTGAGGGCCAACTAGCCCAACAGGTATCTCCAGTATGCGCCAGGGAGCTGCGTTGCAGACAGGTGTTCTGAGGCCATGCCCATTTTTACACCTCCATGCAACGCAGCTCTGTGGCGCTTACTGGAGGTACCTAGTGGGCTAGTTTGACCCTAGGGACCCTTAGGATTTAAGGGGACTTAATCTCTCAACTCAGAACGCCCACAGGCCCTGTGGCGCGTTTTTAAGTTGGGGTAATAATTCCCTTTCAATCCTGAGGGACCCTGGGGTCCAACTAGCCCACCAGGTGCTTCCAGTAAGCACCACTGCTCTGCGTTGCAGAGAGGTGGTGCAGACCGTGCCATATTTTACACCTCTCTGCAACGCAGCTCCGTGGTGCTTACTGGAGGTACCTAGTGGTCTAGTTGGACCCTAGGGACCCTCAGGATTCAAGGGGACTTAATCTCCCAACTTAAAACAGCTACAGGGCGTGTTTACACAGTGGGGAAGGGAGGGGACGGGGCATGAGGTCATGTGTTCAAACACGCCCTGTGGTGCGTTTTAAGAGGTAGTTTTAATCCCCTGCCCTATTATATACTAGGGGCTTACAGAGGAGGTCATGCTAATCACAGGGGGACCCCAACACATAGTGTGCCCTAGTGTATATAGGTGTTTTCACTGTATTCCGAGTGTCTTTTAACATAGCACTGGCTCTAGGACTGGTTAGTCAGACTCATATACCACCAGTATCCGTCTGAAAAAGTTGAGGGTACAGGATGATTTTGCAACAAGGCTTGTTTCTGCTCTTCTGTTTGTTCTTTCTGCACGTTATACTTCTTCCTGCACTTTTCTTCGTCTTTGAGGACTTCTGTTGCTTCTTTCTGCATTTCATTTTTTTCTTTCTGTGCGTTTTTCCTTCTTTCTTCACATGTCCTATCTCTGTAGGTTTAAAAAACCTTTGAAATTCACTGAAAAAAACATAGGTTTCAGGCACGTTATAGCTAGTAATTAGCATTTAAAAAACCTTAGAAATTCACTGAAAAAACCATAGGCTTCAGGGGCGTTATAGTTAGCTGGACTTTTCACTCGTACAAAACCATAGAAATTCCCCCGTTATAGTTAGTTCAGCTAACTATAACTCGCGCGCCCGCAATGCACTGCTGATGACGTCACATTTTACATCACTCATGACATGGTCAGTGACATCACTCATGACATCACTGATGACATCACTGATGACATCATCCTTCTGATAGAGTGGCAGACCTCCTCTCCCCCTAATATAACCTTTGATACACACATTTAAAAATAGAAACTACAATGTTCAAAACAATGGACATACCAATACTAGTTACAACAACCTATTCAGTAATTGTAAGATCCACATCCACATCCACTCATTCACCAACAGTCCTATACAGTCACTCATACATGTACTCACTCATCATATGTACTCATACACCTATACACCCTGTTACACAATGCCACTCATCCATAAAGTTACTCACACTCACACACATAGTCACTCATGCTAATACAGATTCAAACATCTGTTTACCTGCATATACAGTTATACACACACCACCACACTTACTTCTACAGAAACTTACACATACTTAGTCTTTTTAACAATCACTTATAGAAACACATACTTATTCATACAGGAACTCTTTCAATCTCTCACTCTCACATATACTCACTTATATACACCAATAGTCACATATACTAGTTTAAAACATATGTAGTTACTCATAGAGATACTATTGAGACAGTTATTCACTCACTAACACACCCATGCACACACTCATCCACCCATACAGTCCTGTACACATGCTGTCTTCAACACATACAAACAGTGAGTCACTCATTCATGCACCTATGCACTACGTAATACCCCCCACCGAACCATACAGACATCAGACACTTATACTGATACTCAAAAAACCAACTAATAACCTATATATACACTCATGTAGCTTCTCACCAACCCATGCAGCCACTTATACACAAAGTGAGAGACTGATACAGATATATACATATTTAAACATTACTCACTAAGCCATGTATTCACTAAGATACACTTAATCAGTCAGTTATACAATCAATTTTTCAAAAACAAATCATCCATTTAGACACTTATATACCCATTTATTCTTCCATCGACCTTGAGATATACATATATAAAACATATGTAATTTTCAGAAAAACACACATTCACTGGATGATGTCATCAGTGATGTCATCAGTGATGTCATTTGAGATGTCATCAGTGATGTCATGAATGATGTCACTGACCCTGTCATGAGTGATGTAATATGTGACGTCATCAGCAGTGCATTGCGGGCGCGCGAGTTATAGTTAGCTGAACTAACTATAACGGGGGAATTTCTATGGTTTTGTACGAGTGAAAAGTCCAGCTAACTATAACGCCCCTGAAACCTATGGTTTTTTCAGTGAATATATATATATATATATAGGTGTATGGGTTTAAGAGTGCATCTGTGAAGGGCTGTATGGGTGGGTGAGTGTGTGTGTTTGGGTGTGTTTATGAGTGTTTAGATGTCTCAGTGGTACATGTGTGAGTAACTACATATGAGAAAGGCAGTATATGTGAGTGTTGGAGTATATAAATGACTATATGTGAGAGTGAGTGATTGTGAGAGTGCCTGTATTGATGAGTGTGTGCTTTTGTCACTGATTGTATAAGAGAGTAAGTATGTGTTCGTATCTATATGAATAAGTGGGGTGGTGTGCAATTGTGTAGGTGAGTAAATGGGAGCGTGATTGATTTGTTGAATGACTGACTATGTGTGTTAGTAAATCTATGGGGGAGTGGCGGTCTGTGAGTGTCTGTATAGGTGTATGTGTGTATATGAGAGTGCTATATTGATGAGCGACTATATGGGTGAGAAGCCAGATGTGTGTATAGACCTAGGAATCAGTAAGTGGGTATGCAGTAACTGGTATTGGTGTGTATTTGGTTTAAAAAATGGTAGTTTATATTTTAGAGTCGGTTTATCAAAGGTTATATTAGGGTGTGAGGAGGTGCATCAGATTATCAAATGGATGATGTCATGAGTTATGTCATGAGTGATGTCACTTGAGATGTCATCAGTGATGTCATCAGTGATGTCACTGACTATGTCATGAGTGATGTAATATGTGACATAATTAGCAGTGCATTGCGGGGGCATGAGTTATAGTTACCTCAACTATCAATAGTAGCCAAATTTCTCTGGTTTTGTATGAGTGAAATGTCCAACTACCTATAACGTCTCAGAAACCTGTGGTTTTTCAGTGAGTTTGAAAGGTTTTTTAAATGATAATTTCTAACTATAACGTCCCTGAAGCCTATGTTTTTTTCAGTGAATTCCAATGGTTTTTTAAATGCTAATTTCTAACTATGCCTACAGAGGTATGACATGTGCAGAAAGAGGAAGGAAGGCGCAGAAAGAAGCAAGAGAAAAGCAGAAAGAGGCAACAGAAGTCCAGAAAAAAGAAGAAAGGTGTAGAAAGAATTAATAGCTACGCATAAAGAACCAAAGAGGTGCCGAAAGAGCCCTTGTTGCAAACTCATCCTGTCCTCTAACTTTTTGCTGACAGGTACTGGTGGTAACTGACTATGCCTAACCAGGCCCAGAGCCACTGCTATTCTGAAAGACACTTAGAATACAGTAAAAACACCTACATATACTAGGGTACACTATGGGTTGGGACACCCCTGTGATTGGCATGATCTCCCCTGTAAGGCCCTAGTAAATAGGGCAGGGAGATTAAAACTACCTCTAATTCAGAGGTGGAGAAAGAAACAAGAGTTGTGCAGAAAGAACCATCAGAGATGCAGAAAGAAGCTAAATGGGTAGAGAGAGGCAAGAGAAATGCAGAAAACAGCAAGAGAGGTGCAGGAAGAGGCAGGAGAGGTGCATAAAGAGGGAAGAGGAGTACAGAAAGAGGCAAGAAGGGTACAGAAAGAGGCAAGAAAAGTGCAGAAAGAAGCAAAATAGGTGCTGAATGAGGTAAAGGAACTGTAGAAAACAGCAAAAGAGGTACAGGAAGAGCCAGGAGAGGTGCATAAAGAGGCAAAAGGGGTGCAGAAAAGGCAAGAGGGCTGCAGAAAGAAGCAAGAGAAGTGCACAAAGAAGCAACAGAGGTGATTAAAGAGGCAAGAGGGGTGCAGAAAGAGGCAAGAGAAGTGCAGAAGGAAGCAACACGGGTGCCAATAAAGGCAAGAGAGGTGCAAAAACAGGCAAGAAAGGTACAGCAAGAGGGTACATGGGTGCAGAAAGAGGTAAGAAAGTGACAGTAATTTGCAAGAGAGGTGCAGAAAGAAGCAACAGCAGTGCAGAAAGAAGCAAGAGAAGTGCACTAAGAGGAAAGAGAATTGCTGAAAGAAGCAAGAGGTGTAGAAAGAAGCAAGAGCAATGAAAAAAGAGGCAAGTGAGGTGCAGAAAGTACCAAGAGCAGTGCAGAAAGAACCAACAGAGGTGCAAAAAGGGAGGCAAAAGGGGTGCAGAAAGAAGGATGAGAAGTGCAGAAATAAGAAACAGAGGTGCTGAAAGAGGCAAGAGAATTGCAGTAACAAGCAAGATGAGTGCAGAAAGAAGCAACAGAAGTGTAGAGAGAAGCAACAGAAGTGTAGAAAGAGACAAGTGAGGTGAAGAAAGAAGCAAGAGCAGTGCAGAAAGAACCAACAGAGGTGCAAAAAGAGGGAAGAGGGGTGCAAAAAGAGGTAGGAGAGGTGCACAAAGAAGCAAAAAAGGTACAGAAAGAGGCAGAAGGGGTACAGAAAGAAGGAAGAGAAGTGCAGAAAGAGGCAAGAGAATTGCATTGATGAAAGAGACAACAGGGTTATAGAAAGAAGCAAGAGAAGTGCAGAAAACAGCAAGAAAGGTACAGAAATAAGCAAGAGCAGTGCAGAAAGAATCCAAAAGAGGTACAAAAAGAGGTAAGAGGGGTACAGAAAAAAGTAGGAGATGTGCACAAAGGGGCAAGACAAGTACAAAAAGCAGGAGGGGTGCAGAAAGAAGGAAGAGAAGTGCGTAACGAAGCGACAGAGGTGCTGCGAAAGGTACAGAAATAGCAAGAGAAGTGGAGAAAGAAGCAACAGAGGTGTTGAAACAGGCAGAAAAGGTGAAGAAAGAGGGAACGGGGTACAGAAAGACGCAAGAGAAGCACAGAAAGAGAAAAGCGGGGTGCAAAAAGAGGCAATAGGGGTGCAGAAAGAAGCAAGTGAGGTACAGAGAGAGGCAACATAGGTGAATAAAGACACAAGAGGGGTGCAGAAACAAGTAAGAGAAGTTTGGAAAGAGGGAAGAGAATTGCTAAAACAAAAAAGTAATGTGGAAAGAAGCAAGAGAAGTGCAGAAAGAGGTAAGTGAGGTGCACAAAGATACAAGAAAGGTACATAAATAGGGAAGAGAGGTACAGAAAATTGTAAGAGAACAGAAGAAAGGGGCAAGAGGGATGGAAAAAAGGGAAGAGGGTACAGAAACAAGCAAGAGAAGTGCAGAACGAGGCACGAGAATTGCAGAAAGAGCACTGAGGAGTAGAAAGAAACAAGAGAAGTGTAGAAAGAGGCAAGTGAGATGCAGAAAGAAGCAAGAGAGGTGCACAAAGAGGTAGGAGAGCTGCAGAAAACAGCAAGAGAACAGCAGAAAGGGACAAGAGGGATGTAAAAAAGGGAAGAAGGGCGCAGAAAGAAGCAAGAGAGTTGCAGAAGGAAGCAAGAGAGGTGCAGAAAGAGAGAAGACAAGTGCAGAAAGAGACAATAGGGGTGCAGAAAGAGACCACCGGGTGCAGAAAGAACCAAGAGAGGTTCAGAAAGAGGCAATAGAAGTGCAGAAAGAGGCAAGTGAGGTGCAGAAGGAGGCAAGAGAGTTGCAGAAACAGGCAAAAGGGGTGCAGAAAGAGGGAACATGTATTCGGACAGAGGCAAGAGGAGTGCAGAAAGAGTGAAGAGGGGTGCAGAAAAGGGAAGAGGGTAACATAAAGAGGCAAGAGAATACCTTCACCCCTCCTGAGGCACAGCCGGGAGATAGCTTTGCGTATTTGCACATTTCATTTTTAAAATACCTGTAACTGTTTGCTTTTAAAACTTGACCAGTATCTGCTTTTCCTGCTTCTCCTGCCTAAAAGCATCCCCAGCAGCGGACCTAGCGCTGAGAGGGAGAGCTCGCGGGAGTCTTGGCAGGCGCCATCGGCCACGCTGAAGCGAGGGACACGCCCCCCTCGAGGCCACGCCCCCTTTGTACGTGTGTAAACAGAGCGCTGACCTACGAGCGCTCTAGAATACCTTCACCCCTCCTGAGGCACAGCCGGGAGATAGCTTTGCGTATTTGCACATTTCATTTCTAAAATATCTGTAACTGTTTGCTTTTAAAACTTGACCAGTATCTGCTTTTCCTGCTTCTCCTGCCTAAAAGCATCCCCAGCAGCAGACCTAGCGCTGAGAGGGAGAGCTTGCGGGAGTCTTGGCAGGCGCCATCGGCCACGCTGAAGCGAGGGACACGCCCCCCTCGAGGCCACGCCCACTTTGTATGTGTATAAACAGAGCGCTGACCTACGAGCGCGCCAGAATACCTTCACCCCTCCTGAGGCACAGCCGGGAGATAGCTTTGCGTATTTGCACATTTCATTTTTAAAATACCTGTAACTGTTTGCTTTTAAAACTTGACCAGTATCTGCTTTTTCTGCTTCTGCTGCCTAAAAGCATCCCCAGCAGCGGACCTAGCGCTGAGAGGGAGAGCTCGCGGGAGTCTTGGCAGGCGCCATCGGCCACGCTGAAGCGAGGGACACGCCCCCCTCGAGGCCACACCCCCTCCCTGCCTTATAATAATGTGCATGCACCGGAAGCGCAGCGGACGAGCGCAGCGGGCGCGACGAATGCGCACCGAAGGCGCGCATAAGGCAAGCTCGTCTGCGCTCGTCCGCGCCGAGTCAGGGCCTAGGGCCAGTCCCCCTGCATCCCAGTCCTCAGACCCTATACACTACAGTGCTGAAACCCTCCATAGTCTCAGGACACCCACCAGCAACTGTAGTGGACACAGCTATCAAGCTGACACTCTGCCGCCTACCTGTCCCAAATGCCATAACTCCCTCAAACCCAAAATAATTATTGAACCGCTACACGACTTCCGCATGTTCTTACTGAACTGCCGCTCTCTCCCCAAACATATGGTTGAAATTGCGCTTTTAATAGAGGAACACACACCAGACATACTGTTCCTAACAGAAACCTGGTTATCCCCTGACGCCGATCCAGTGATCATAGAAGCCCTCCCACCAGGCTTCCAAATCTCCCGCCAAGACCGGCCTAAAGGGAGAGGAGGAGGCTTGGCGATAATTCATAAAGAACAACTTCACTGCCGAGTGGTTTCCGAAACCATCACGGACTGTGAAAGCCTTACTTTTAACATTGAATTATCTCCTAACAGTTGCCTTTCTGGCACTCTTATCTATCGCCCTCCGGGCCCCCCGAAGCAGTTCCACGTTAGTCTACCTTCAAGTGTGGCTGAACGCCTCAATACCACATCCAACTTCATCCTGCTAGGTGACTTTAATTTTCATTTCGAGTCATCTGCAGACCACATAGCCGTGACCTTAGCAGAGGATCTAGCAGCTCTGCAACTTTCCCAACGGGTCACTTCTCCCACCCACGTGAAGGGCCATTTGCTGGACCCGGTTTTCAGCAACTGCCCTGGTCTTCTAACCAGTCCACCTATTCCCCTGCTCTGGACGGATCATTTCTTGATCCCCATCAACTGGACTGCGTTTAAAACCCCTGAACCAACACCTACCACGAGACTCACGAGAGCCTGGTTCCACCTAGCAGTTGATAATTGGACTAGCAAACTTGCTGAGAATCCACCTATGATTAATGACAACCCCGGCCTAGCTAACCAGGCATATGTCAACCGGATTACTAAATCTCTTGACGTTGTTCTTCCCAAAAAGAAAATCACACTCAAACGTTCCCACAAAACTGCCCCGTGGTATACGGAGACTCTTAGAGACAAGAAACGACTCTGCAGGAAATCGGAAAGACGTTGGCGATCTGATTACTCTATAGACAATAAAACCCTTTATCGAGAAGCCATCAGTGAATATAAAACGCTGATAAAAGCGGCTCAGGCCTCATACTTCTCAGAGAAAATTTTGCTTGCTAAATCCAAACACAAGGAAATTTTCCAAATTATTAAAAAACTAACTAAACAGCCCCCTAGCCTGCAGGCGGACAAGTCCACCACCCACTGCAATAATGTGGCCAAATTTTTTCATCAGAAAATAAGCTCTATCTACTCTGCCTTTTCCCCGAAAAACCCTACTCCCTCAGCCCCCCCTCTCCATCCCACGCCCCCCCCTCCAGTCAACATCTACCCACGCTGACCCACTTCCTCCCTTTGGATCTCGCTACTCTTGAACCCTTAGCACGGAAAGTAAAATCCGGATCCCCTGATGACCCTGCCCCACCAGACATAATAATGGCAGCCTCGCAGACCACCCTGCCTATTATTAGGGAGGTTTTAAATGCCTCCATCTCTTCTGGCACGGTCCCGACCGTATGGAAGCAGGCTATGGTCAGAGCCTTATTGAAAAAGCCTAATTTGGACTCTACCAACCTGAGCAACTACCGCCCCATATCCCTGCTCCCATGGGCAAGCAAGATCCTGGAGAAATATATAAATCCACAACTAATAAACTTCCTGGAAGATCACCACCTACTGGATCCCACCCAGACGGGCTTTAGACCAAAACATGGGACCGAGACCGCCCTCCTCATGGTTACCGAGGAAGCCAGAAAAATCCTGGATCAAGGAGGATCAGTGGCAGTGATCCTCCTTGATCTCAGCGCGGCCTTTGACACGGTCAGCCATGACACTCTGCTGTACCGCATGTCCCAGGCCGGGATTAAGGATAAAGCCTGGTCTTGGTTCCAGTCCTTCTCAGAGGACAGATCCTTCCGTGTGTTCGAAGGCGAGTCTGTGTCCACCAGCAGACCTTTGAATTGCGGAGTCCCCCAGGGCTCTTCTCTAAGACCTGCACTTTTTAACCTGTACATGAGGCCACTGGCTGATGTCGTCCGCCCATTTGGGATTAAGATCATCTCCTATGCGGACGACACGCAGCTGGTGGTCTCCCTGACGCAGGAAGCCTATCCACCTGCTCGGGGCGGGCTTAGAGAGTGCCTGGAGGAAGTGAACCTGGATGTCCCTATCGTCCTTAAAATTAAATGGGGACAAAACTGAGCTTATGCTCCTAGGCCCCCCGGATCTCAGCCTCCCCGCTTCCCTGTGGCCGCCTAGTTTGGGTTCCCCCCAACTCCCAAAAACAGTATCAAGAGTCTCGGAGTCTGGCTGGACAGATCTCTGTCCTTTAATGTACAAGCCACAAAACTCTCAGCCACATGCTTTGGCATCATGAGGATGCTAAAGAAAATTCTCCCTCTCCTCCCCCTGGAAGCCAAACAAGCAGCCGTACAAGGTCTAATTCAGTCACGCCTTGATTTTAATAACGCACTCTATCTTGGTGCTCCTGAATCCACTCTGAGAAGGCTTCAGACAGTCCACAACTGTGCAGCACGCATTTTACTCGACCTCCCCCGCAGACAGTCAGTGAGGGCCGGACTGGTAACCCTCCACTGGCTACCGGTGCGCCAGAGAGTTATGTTTAAAGCTATGTGCATAGCACACCAGGCCTTCTGGAACACTGGCCCCAGGATTACGCGGGGCCTAATTACCCACTACATGCCCAACAGAAGCCTACGCTCTAGTCAGACTTTCCTTGCAATGGCTCCCAGAATTAAAAGATCCAGATCCGGAGGTAGGACATTTTCTTATAATGCTGCCAAGGCCTGGAATGCCCTCCCGTTGCATCTCAGAGCCAACCCCAATCTCACGGCCTTCCGCAAACAGCTGAAAACCTTTTTATTTCATCCAGTCTAATTAACCTCCATTCTTTCCCCTCCTGGGCCACTGTGCGGATCCATGGTATTCCCAGCGCTTGGACGCCTCCGGGCAGTAATTCGCGCTCTACAAATGCACATCCAATCCAATCCAATCCAAGAGGGATGCAGACATTTGAAAAAGAGGTACAGAAAGAAGAAAGAGCAGTACAGAAAGAATGAAAATAGGTGCAGAAAGAGGTAAGAGGGGTGCAGGAAGAGGTAGGAGAGGTGCACAAAGAGGCAAGAAGGGTACAGATAGAGGCAAGAGAGGTGCAGAAAATGGCAAGAAGGGTACAGAAAGAGGCAAGAGAGGTACATGAAATGGCAAGAGAGCATCAGAAAGGGGCGAGAGGGATGTACAAAAGGGAAGAAGGGTGCAGAAAGAAGCAAGAGAGGCACAGAAAGAAGGAAGAGAAGTGCATAAAGAAGCAAGAGAGGTTCAGAAAGAGAGAAGGCAAGTGTAGGAGAGTATGATCTGCTTCACATGGTGACCCCCTCTTTTTGCTGGTATTTCACTGTTTTTCGTCCTTAGTCTGGCTGTGGCCCTGCTAATCAAGACCACAGCCTAGCTGCTTCCTCTCTAAAGTGGTTTGTATGTACATTAGGTACATATCTAATTGGATTCTGGAGTGCTTTATAAACCCCTAGTATATGGTATACTATGTACCTAGGGCATAGGTACCTCAGAAGCCTACCAGGGGCTGAAGCATGTATAATGCCACCCCTGGGAAGCACTCCAAAATGGCACTACAGGTCTGCTACTGCAGCCTGGGTAAGGGTGTGCTTGCACCCCTTAGAGTGGTATAGGCTACCTACATCCACATATATATATACAGACACATATAAACCTATAAGTCACTTCTATGGCAGGCCTTAACAATCCTGAAGGCAGAATTCTTGTTTTTTTGTGAGAGGGTGCCCAAGCATGAGCTTAGCCCCTCTGCATCTTTCAAAAATCCTTCCTTATAGCTGTTCTGTGATACAGCCATACCATATACTCTTAAGTGCATTATAACCTCACGGCAAATGCTAACTTTGGAATGGCTGCATCAAAACATGTTGTGTTTGGTGTAAAACGCTTTGGAATACTGAACTGGCGGGGGTAGCATTCCACCCTTCAGGAGTAGGAGACATGTTCACACTGGTTAAACCCAGTAGGACTTTCCTGAGCCCTTGCATCACAAAATGGATGTCTCTGTCACAGACACGGGTCTGGCCTCCTGCTGCTGACCGAAACTCCGGCAGGGGAGTCCTGGACAATAGGTTTCCTGTCGAATGGAGGTGTAACCGCCTCCCCAGACAGGCAGATGTGTATTGGGACTGGGCGGGAGCACTCTCTGGTGCTTTGAAATCCTGCACTGTGGGCACGTTTGCTGTCCCTGTGCATTGCCCAGTTCACACCCGTTGCAGGGGCTACCTGCCCCTGCTCTGGTGTGAAACTGGACAAAGGAAATGGATGTAACCACCCCTCTTTCCAAGCCCACCCATAGGTGGGGCCTTAGAGTTAGTCCATCCCCTAAACTTACTATAAGTATAGGAATCCAGTCCCTAGGACTTTAGATTACCCTGGATGACACTCTGCAACATATATCCTGGACCTTCGACTTTCTATCCTGACTAGAAGACTGAAGAAATCTCCCTTGGGGTCAAGGAGTGACTCCCCTGCTTGGCAGGCACCAAAGAAGCAACTGACCAGTCTGCATCGCTGAAGCTCCTGCTGGACGCCAAAGTCTTTGCATCACCAGAGGTGGATTTCCAGACTTCCCCGAGGCTACCCTGAGTCCAGAGCAAAGCTGAGGTCCGTGGCTATCGTGGGTGATGTGGAACCGTGACCCCTGGACACCATGAACTTTTGCAGCAAAACTATCTTTCTGGTCCCCCTTCAAGTTGTGCTTTGGGCTCCGAGTAGCCCCAACCTTGTGCACCTCCTGCACTGAAGATTGTTGGCCTCCACTCCACGAGTGACCCGTGGGCTAGCTTCAAGTGCGACCGCTTGAGGCTCCTTCGCGATCACTAGCCCTTTGGCTAGCAGGTCCCCACTAAGGCAACTCCTTTTCTGATTGAGCGTTCCTGGTTGCTCCAGACGGGCCCTGACTTACCCTCACTGGGTGAGTCCCTCAGACCTTGCTGGTCTGCACCACAGTCCTTTCTCTGAATTCCAGTGACTTGCCGTTGTCAAGACTTGTTGGGTCCATTCTGGTCGCCCACACCGCAGCATTCAACAAACTTTGTGGGGCAGCTTGAATCCGGCTTGTGGACTTCTTTGACGCCTCCTGGACCTCACGGCTGAAGAGTCAAGACACCCATCCACTCACCTGAAGCACCCGACATCTGTGGGCATTGAGACAAAGGTACATTCCCTGAGCAATAGTGAAACAAAATCGGTTTCACAACAGTATTAAAAATAGAAGTACAATAGAGAGTAGAAGCGTCCAATATCCATTCATGGTCTTTATTTCTCAATGTTCGTAGATGTTCACGGAGGACTTTGTTAAATCACAAGTTCCATTCTTGAGTCAAAAGAACACAGCCAACACGTGTTTCGTCTATGGATAATATATTCCAATAAGACTTCTTCAGGGCTGTAATGGATAATTATAAAACTCATTACCATTAGCCTCAAACCTTAAATTATATTAGAACCTCCACTGAACTCAAAAGTTATTTTAAAAAAAGTAGGGAAACCGAGAAAAAGGTCAAGGAAGAACTAAAGTTGTGATAAGGATTACCAATCACCAAAGAAGTTGAAAGCATAGGCATAGCCTACACTTGAGTCAACCACCACGAGTAACTCGAGTACTCCGGTGCTCCCATGGGTGCTAGCCCTAGAAATTCTTAAGTCCAAAAGGGTTTGGTCCTGACTCGATTAGAAGTGTCCCTAATCTTTAAATTTCCAACGGCGACATTGCCCATTGAAGATAACGGGAACCAGCGGTTGTTTTTACACACTGCTTACAGTCTCCGTAGGTCTCCTGTGTCACTACCTTGTTTGGACTGATACAAGGTGCCCAGTAGAACTAGTGGATAGCATATATCAGGCCACCTTCTCACAACAAGTGCAGAAAGAGGCAACAGGGGTGCAGAAAGAGACCACAGGGGTGCAGAAAGAGACAAGAGAAGTTCAGAAAGATGCAATAGAAGTACCGAAAGAGGCTACTTAGGTGCAGAAGGAGGCAAGAGAACTACAGAAAGAGGCACAAGAGTTGCAGAAACAGGCAAAAGGGGTGCAGAAAGAGGGAACATGTGTGCATAAAGAGGTAAGAGAGGTGCAGAAAGGGAGAAGAGGAGTATATAAAGAGGCAAGAGGGAGGCAGAAATTTGCAAAGGAGGTACAGAAAGAAGCAAGAGCAGTGCAGAAAGAACCAACAGAGGTGCAGAAAGAGGCAAGAGGGGTGCAGAAAGAAGGAAGAGAAGTGCATAAAGAAGCAACAGAGGTGCTGAAAGAGAAAAGAAGGCTGCAGAAAGATGCAAGAGAAGTGCAGAAAGAAGCAAAAGAGGTGCAGAAAGAACCAACAGAGGGGCAGGAAGAAGCAAGAGGGGTACAGAAAGAGGCAAGAAAAATGCAGAAAGCAGCAAGAGAGGTGCAGGAAGACCCATGATATGTGCATAAAGAGTCAAAAGGGGTACATAAAGAGGCACGAGTGGTGCAGAAAGAAGCAAGAGCAGTGCAGAAAGAACCAACAGACGTACAAAAAGAAGCAAAAGGGGTGCAGAAAGAGGTAGGAGAGTTGCAGAAAGAGGCAAGAAGGGTGCAGAAAGAGGCAAGAGTGCTGCAGAAAGAAGCAACAGAGGTGCAGAAAATGGCAAGAGAAGTGCAGTAACAAGCAAGAGCAGTGCAGAAAGAGGAAAGAAAATTGTTCGAAAAAGCAAGAGAGGTGTAGAAAGAAACAAGAGAAGTGCAGAAAGAGGCAAGTGAGGTGCAGAAAGAGGTAGGAGAGGTGGACAAAGAAGCAAGAAATGTACAGAAAGATGCAGAAGGGTTACAGAAAGAAGGAAGAGAAGTGCAGAAAAAGGCAAGAGAATTGCTGAAAGAAGCAACAGGGGTATAGAAAGAAGCAAGAGAAGTGCAGAAAACAGCAAGTAAGGTACAGAAATAAGCAAGAGCAATGCAGAAAGAACCAAAAGAGGTACAAAAAGAGGCAAGAGGGGTACAGTAAAAAGTAGGAGATGTGCACAAAGGAGCAAGACGAGTACAAAAAGATGGAGGAGGGGTGCGGAAAGAAGGAAGAGAAGTGCAGAAAGTAGGAATAGAGGTGCAGCAAAAGGTGAAGAAAGAGCAAGAGAAGTGGAGAAAGAAGCAACCGCGGTGCTGAGACAACCAGGAAAGGTGCAGAAAGAGGGAACAGAGGTGCAGAAAGAAGCAAGAGATGTGCAGAAAGAGAAAAGAGGGGTGCAAAAAGAGGCAAAAGGGGTGCAGAAAGAAACAAGTGAGGTGCAGAAAGACGCATAAGAAGTGCAGAAACAAGTCAGAGAAGTGCAGAAAGAGGGAAGAAAATTGCTGAAACAAAAGTGGTGTGGAAAGAAGCAAGAGAAGTGCAGAAAGAGGTAAGTGAGGTGTACAAAAAAGTAAGGAAGGTACAGAAAGAGACAATAGAGGTACAGAAAATTGCAAGAGAACAGGAGAAAGGGGCAGGAGGGATGTAAAAAAGGGAAAAATGGTGCAGAAACAAGCAAGAGAAGTGCTGAAAGAGGCAAGAGAAGAGCTGAGACAAGCAACTGAGATGTGGAAAGAAGCAAGAGAAGTGTAGAAAGAGATTCGAGTGAGGTGCAGAAAGAGGCAAATGAGGTGCAGAAAGAATCAAGAGAGATGCAGAAAATGACACAAGAACAGCAGAAAAGGGCAAGAGGGATGTAAAAAAGGGAAGAAGGCCGCAGAAAGAAGCAAGAGAGGTGCAGAAGGAAGCAAGAAAATTGCAGAAAGAAGCAAGAGAGGTGCAGAAAGAGACCACGGGGTACAGAAAGAACCAAGAGAGGTTCAGAAAGAGGCAATAGAAGTGCAGAAAGAGGCATGTGCTGTGCAGAAGAAGGGAAGAGAACTGCAGAAAGAGGCAAGAGAGTTACAGAAACAGGCAAAAGGGGTACGCAGAAATAGGGAACATGTGTGCAGACAGAGGCAAGAGAGGTTTAGAAAGAGGGCATGGGGTACAGATAAGATAAGAGGGAAGAGGGGTATATAAAGAGGCAAGAGGGATGCAGAAATTTGCAAAAGAGGTACAGGAAATAGCTAGAGCAGTACAGAAAGAACGAACAAAGGTGCAGAAAGAAGCAAGAGGGGTGCAGAAAGAGGTAGGAGTGGTGCACAAAGAGGCAAGAAGGGTACATAAAGAGGCAATAGAGGTGCAGAAAATGGCAAGTGAACAGCAGAAAGAGGCAAGAGGGATGCAAAAAAGGGGAGAAGGATGCAGAAAGAAGCAAGAGAGGTCTAGAAAGAAGGGACAACAAATGCAGAAAGAGGCAACAGGGGTGCAGAAAGAGACCACAGGGGTACAGAAAGAAGCAAGAGAGGTTCAGAAAGAGGCAATAGAAGTGCAGAACGAGGCAGGTGAGGTGCATAAGGAGGGAAGAGAACTGCAGATAAAGGCAAGAGGATTGCAGAAACAGGCAAAAGGTGTGCAGAAAGATGGAACATGTGTGCAGACAGATGCGAGAGAGGTTTAGAAAGAGGGAAGGGGATGCAGAAAGAGGGAAGAGGGGTACATAAAGAGGCAAGAGGGATGCAGAAATTTACAAAAGAGATACAGAAAGAAGTAAGAGCAGTGCAGAAAAAACTGACAGAAAGAAGAAAAAGAAGTGTAGAAAGAAGCATGTGGGGTGCAGACAGAAGCAAGAGCAGTGCAGAAAGAACCAACAGAGGTGCAAAAAGAGGCAAGAGGGGTGCACAAAGAGGTATGAGAAGTGCACAAAGAGGCAAGAAAGGTACAGAAAGAGGGAGGAGGGGTACAGAAAGCAGGGAAGAGAAGTGCAGAAATAGAATTGCTGAAAGAAACAACAGAGGTATAGAAAGAAGCAAAAGAAGTACAAAAAAGGCAAGTAAGTTGCAGAAAGAAGCAAGAGCTGTGCAGAAAGAACCAACAAAGGTACAAAAAGAGGCAAGAGGGGTGCAGAAAGAAGAAAGAGAAGTGCAGAAAGAAGCAACAGAGGTGCAGAAACAGGCAGAAACGGTGCAGAAAGGGGGAACAGGGGTGCAGAAAGTTACAAGAGAAGTGCAGGAAGAGAAAAGAGGGGTGCAGAAAGAAGCAACTGAGGTGCAGATAGAGGCAACATAGATGCAGAAAGATGCAAGAAAGGTGCAGAAACAAGGAAGAGAAGTGCAGAAAAAGGCAAGAGAATTACTGAAACAAGCAACAGAGGTTTGGAAAAAAGCAGAAGTACAGAAAGAGGCATGTGAGGTACAGAAAGAGGCAAGAGAGGTACAGAAACAGGCAAATGAGGTGCAGAAAATGGCAAGAGAACAGCTGAAAGGGGCAGGAGGGATGGAAAAAAGGGAAGAAGGGTGCAGAAACAAGAATGAGAGGGGCAGAAAGAAGCAAGAGAAGTGCAGAAAGAGAGAAGACAAGTGTCGAAAGCAGCAACAGGGGTGCAGAAAGTGACAAAGGGGGTGCAGAAAGAAGCAGGAGAGGTGCAGAAAGAGGTACTAGAAGTGCAGAAAGAGGCAAGTGTGGTGCAGAAGGAGGCAAGAGAACTACAGAAAGTGGCAAGAGAGTTGCAAAACAGGCAAATGGGGTGCAGAAAGAGGGAATATGTGTGCAGACATAGGCAAGAGAGGTGCAGATAGAGGGAGGAGGGGTACAGAAAGAGACAAGAGGGATGCAGAAATTTGCAGAAAGAAGCAAGAGCAGTGCAGAAAGAACCAAAAGTGGTGCAGAAAAAAGAAAGAGGGGTACAGAAAGAGGCAAGCAAAGTGAAGAAAGTATCAAAATGAGGTGCTGAAAAAGGCAGGAGAGGTGCATAAATAGGTTAAAAAAGGTACTGAAAGAGGCAAGAGGGGTGCAGAAAGAAGCAATAAAAGTGCATAAAGAAGCAACAGAGGTGCTTAAAGAGGCAAGAGGGGTGCAAAAGTGGTATGAGCGTTGCAACAAGAAAAAAGAAAGGTACAGAAAGTGGTGGGAAGGGTTGGGAAAGAAGGAAGAGAAGTGCAGAAAGAGGCAAGAGAATTCTGAAGGAAGCAAAAGCGGTATAGAAAGAAGCAAGAGAAGTGCAGAAAGAGGCAAGTGAAGTGGAGAAAATGGCAGGAGAAGAGCAGAAAGAGGCAAGAGGGATGCAGAAAAGGGAAGAAGGGTACAGAAAGAAGCAAGAGAGGTGCAGAAAAAAGCAAGAGAAGAGCAGAAAGAAGCAAGAGGGGTGCAGAAAGAGGGAAGACAAGTGCAGAAAGAGACAACGGGGGTGCAGAAAGAGACAACGGGGATGCAGAAAGAAATAAGAGAGGTGCAGAAAGAGGCAATAGAAGTGCGGAAAGAGGAAAGTGAGGTGCAGAAGGAGGCAAGAGAACTGCAAGAGAGTTGCAGAAACAGGCAAAAGGGGTACAGAAAGAGGCAAGTGAGGTGCAGAAAGAAGCAAAAGCAGTGGAGAAGGAACCAACAGAGGTGCAAAAATAGGCAAGAGGGTTGCAAAAGAGGTAGGAGAGTTGCAAAAAGAGGAACGGAAGGTACAGAACGAGGCGGGAAGAGAAATGTAGAAAATGACAAGAGAATTGCCTAAAGAACCTACAGAGGTATAGAAAGAAGCAAGAGACGTGCAGAAAATGGCAAGAGAACAGCAGAAAGAGGTAAGAGGAATACAAAAAAGGGAAGAAGGGTGCAGAAAGAAGCAAGCGAGATGCAGAAAGAAGCAAGGAAAGTGCAGAAAGAACCAACAGAGGTGCAGCAAGAACCAAGAGGGGTTAAGAAAGAGGCAAGAAAAGTAAAGAAGGAAGCAAAAGAGGTGCTGAAAGAGGCAAGATAACTGCAATAAAATGGCAAGAGAGTTTTGGAAAGTAGGATCTGCTTCACATGTATACCCCCACTTTTTGCTGGTGTTTCACTGTTTTTCAACTTTAGCCTGGCTGGGACCCTTATATTCAGGGCCCCAGCCTAGCTGCTTCCTCTCTAAATTGATTGCATGTACTTTAGGTACACCACAGATTGGATCCTGAGATACCCTTGTGAGGCCCTAGTATATGGTACACTATGTACCCAGAGCATAGGTACCCCAGAGGCGTACCAGGGGCTGAAGCATGTATTATGCCACCCCTGGAAAGCCACCCAAAATGACACCACAGGTCTGCTACTGCAGCCTGGGTAAGGTGGTGCATGCACCCCTCACCGTGATATAGGTTACCTATATCACTATATATATATATATACACACCTATAAACCTATAAGTCACTCCTAGTGCAGGCCTTAACAATCCTGAAAGCAGTGTGCTTGGTTCTTATGTGAGAGGGTGCCCCTGCATGAGCAGAGCCCCTCTGCAGCATTCAGAGACCCTTCTCTGATGCTGTTTGTATTGCAGCCTGACCATATACTCTTATGTGCATTATAGCCTCGCGGTAAATGCTAACTTTGGACTGGCTACACGGAAACATGTTGTGTTTGGTGTCAAACAACTTGAAATCATACCCCCACACCCGTAACTGGTGTGGGAGTATGATCCCACCCTTCTAGAGGATACCACTTCCACAGACACGGGTCTGGCCTCCAGCTGCTGACCAAAACTCTGGCAGGGGAAGCCTGAACAATAGGTTTCCTGTCCCAGGGAGGTGTAACCACCTCCCCAGACAGGCAGAAGTGTATTGGGGCTGGGCGGGAGCACTCTATGGTGCTTTGAAGTACTGCATTGGGGGCACACTTGGTGTCCCTGTGCATAGTCCAGTTCAAACCGGTTGCAGGGGCTACCTGCCCCTGCTCTGGCATGAAACTGGACAAAGGAAATGGGTGTAACCACCCCTCTTTCCAAACCCTCCCATTGGTGGGTCCCCAGAGTATGTCCAATCCCCTAGCTTAGTATAAGTATAGGAACCCAGTCCTTGAGACTTTAGATTACCCTGGACGAAACTCTGCAACATATATCCTGGACCTTTGACTTTCTATTTCAACTAGAAGATGGAAGAAATTTCCCTTGGGGTCAAGGAGTGACTACCCTGCTTGGCAGTCACCAAAGAAGCAACTGTCCGGTCTGCAACTCTGAAGCTCCCGCCGGACGCCAAAGTCTTTGCATCACCAGAGGTGGATTTCCAGACATCCCCGAGGCTACCCTGAGTCCACAGCTAAGCTGAGGCCTGTGGCTATTGTGGATGACGTGGAACCATGAACCCTGGACAATGTGAGCTTTTACCGGTAGATAATCTTCCTGGTCTTCCTCGAAGTCGTGCTTTGAACGTCGAGTAGCCTTAGCCTTGGGCACCTACTGCACCAATGATCTCTGGCCTCCACTCCACGAGTAACCCATGGGCCAGTTTACAGGGCGACTGTGCGAGGCTTCTTCGCGATCGCTAGCCTGTTGGCTACTGGGTCCCCACGAAGGCAACTCCTTTTCTGCTTGGGCTTTCCTGGTTGCTTCAGACATGCCCTGACTTACCCTCACTGGGTGAGTCCCCCAGACCTCTTTCTTCTATTTCTCTTGACTTGCCGTTGTCAAGGCTTGGTGGGTCCATTCTGGTCGCCGACACCGCACCACTCGACAGACTTCGTGGGACAGCTAGAATCCAGTTCCTGTTTGTCGTCGATGCCACCTGGACCTCGTGGCTGAACAGTCAAGACACCCATCAACTCACCTGAAGCACCCGACATCTGTGGGCATTGGACTATCGTGCCCCTGGTCACTGGTAAGTGACCCAGACTCTGTCCCCTCTGCTTTCAGGTTCCTTCCATCCTCGATCCAGGCTTGGATCTCTTCAACACTTCTTCTCTTCATGGCAGCAGCACTTCTTTGCCAGCTTCCATTGAAAACAACGTCATGACCCGACACCAAAAGACACCTATGCACCGGCTTCCCTGGGTGAGGTAACTCGAGTACTCCGGTGCTCCCATGGGTGTTATCCCTAGACACCTCTAAGTCCAAAAGGCTTTGCTTGTAGTCATCCACTAAATGTCCTTAACTTGTAATTTTCCAACCTCGACTTTCCCCATAGAAGTTAACGGCGATTCGCGCCTGTGTTCTAACACTGCAACGTCCCCCGTGGGTCACCTACATCACTACCTTGGGTGGTTCCTTGGGGCCCAAGCGCTTCTAAAGGCTCTAGGCCTTGTGTCTAGTTCAGTCGTGGTTCTTCTACCACTTTATTGGTATATGCTTTGGTACGCCCCTAGGGCCCAAACGTGTATTTGTGCTTTTACTGTTGAATACTGACTTGTAACTTAAGTACTTCGAACTCCAGACTCATGAAGAGACTAGAGGGGTGTGTTTTATCTTAAATACATATATTTTGAATATACACCTGGTGTGGTTGTCCTTTCATTTGGTCTTTCAAGAGATTATAGACTGGTAAAACAAGCTGCTTAACATTCCTTCAAGACTTAGCCTGAAGGCTGCTCTCCATAGCTACCACTACGATAGCTTTCATTAAGGTTGTCTTTAACCTATAACCAATAAGGGGTTGTTTGGACTGGTACAGGGTGCCCACTGTAACTAGTGGACAGCATATACCAGGCCAACTTCTCACACAGCCTATTACCTGCATCCATTTTTGTCAGAATTCAACACAAGTAATTTTTTTCACCCTTTCCTGGTAGGACATCTGATCACTATGTAACGATGCATGCTAACCCTGTGGATAGATGCACCTTTTCTGTCATACAACCGAGTTTTGATTATTATCTACTGTTCAAAACATGAGCCCACAATCCTAGACTGGCTAGCTGTCTGCCTTTAATTTATGGATACAGTTTGGTTTATCTGCTGATGCCTGTATTTGTTAAATCACACTATGAGGACTAGTAGTTTCATTTACAATGGATGTGGTCCATGTATGTGTGTAGCGTACAAGGGTTCTTTTCCCTTTAGCTTTCCTTTGGTATCTAACAAATGATGTAGCCCTCAAGAATATATCCCCACGTAAAAACATTTGTCGTTTAGAAGTTGGATATACTATGTGGATGCTTTACAAATGAGTCATGCAGTTTAAATCTCATTTGATGCATATTGCGATACATTGTACCCGGAAGTGTAATTCCCGTGTGTTCTAGTTGTGCCTGATGCCGCATTTGAACGTCGACTGATGTCATCTACAATTAGGCCTTTAAAGTCTGCCTTAACCGGCATGGTGGTTTGATTAAAAAAGGATGCAGAAGCGAAGTTTTGCCGGCCTCATTTAGGTGAGTGCATATCTGGTTTACTGGTAATAGAAGCAAGCAATATTTGAGCACCAAGCCCAGCTTGCTGCACAGCCTTATGTTGAGCTCTGCCTAGTGTAAAGTTAATATTTCTCTAACTTCGTTAATTCTAATAAGTATACCCATTTTGGGCGTTTACATTTCAGCCTGGCTGCTTAGCGTGATACATTATGCGCTTCGGTTCTTGATTCCACAAATCTTGAACCTCTACATGGTTGTTGCCAACATTGACATTCTAAGATATGTTGCACTGCTTCTCGCTTCTCTTGAGCTCTCATGACCCTCTTGGGATTCACTCACTATTCGTATGTAACTGGGATCTTTGTTTGCCTCTACACTTGGTGCATGCTGTGTATGACTACAGCTTTTCATTCTTTAGCTACAGCGATAACACTTACAAAACGGATATTTGGTGGTGGTTGCACCCCACCCTTTTTCTATTAAAAACGAAATTCATAATTTTCTTTTTATTATTAAATGATTGCTATGCTCTAAAGAATGTTTTCTTTTGGCATGTTGCCCCTGAGTTTTTGCTTTCTGACCACTCGGTTTTGACTCTGTTTTTGCTGGCGTATCGTTTCTGCGCACTTTTTGCACTGCTGATCAGTGGTAAAGTGCAAGTGCTCCTGTGGCAAAGTGTGATATGAATTGGTGTTTCCATGATTGGTTTTTGATGTACTTGTTAGTCCCTAGTAAAGTGCACTGAGTATGCCAGGGCCTGTGAATCAAATGCTACTCGTGGGCCTGCAGCACTGATTGTGGCACCCATGTGAGTAGCCCTGAAAAAGTACCTCAGACCTGCCATTGCAAAGTCTGCAAGCAGTTTGTAACTGCCATGTCGACTTGGCCCTTGCACACACTGGCCAGTCCCTAACCTTCCCTTTTCTTACATGTCAGGCACCCCTAAGGTAGGCCCAAGATACCCCTAACGTAGGCTCAAAGTAGCTCTATGGCGAGGGTGCAGTGTATGTGAAAGGTAGGACATGCCGTGGTGTGTGTGGCATGTCCGGATAGTGAACTACAGCCAATTTCGTTTTTGACTTATGGAAGGCTACCTGTTCCCCATAGGACAGAATCGGAAAGTTAACTGGCCCGGGGAATTAGGTAGGAAAATTCAGTTTAGTATGCCTGAACTCAGAATCTAAAGATGCATCTTTTAGTGAAGGTGATTTTTACATTCTGTGTTTGAAAATACCACTTTTAGAAAGTAGGTATTTTCTTGCTCAGTCATCCAATGTGCCTCTGCTGGAATGTGGATTGCCTGTCTGGGTTTGGATGACAGAAGGCTGGGGAGCAGGAGTGGCTCCAGATAGCCTAGGTGGGTAAGGAAAGTGCTAAATAGACCTGGGCTGCGATGGGGGAAGGGGGAGGAGATCTCCTTGCACCTTAAAGGGCCTGGTCTGCCTCTGAAAATGCCATCTCCACCTCCTGCCAGGAAATCACACCAGAGAAGGCAAAACTGGTTCTGGCTGGGTACAGACACTCTCTGCCTAAGAGATCAATGGATTTGGGGATATCAATATTGGGGCCCATACCCCTGAACTTTAGAACTCTTTTGGATCCAGAAGACTGCCAAGAAGAAGAGCCGGAAAAGCTATGAGGAGGAACTACTGCTTTGCTCTGTGCTTTGCTGTGTTGGCCTGCAGGGGCTGCTTCTGTTTTGGGCAGTGAAAGGAGTGGACTGAACGTTCTGCACTCTACTTTGTGAGTCTCTCCAAGGCCTCCCCCTTGTTCAAGAAGTCTCAGTAACAGCAAAGACTTCAAGCTCTTCTGCCCTCAGCATTGGGGACTGTGTGTTTTGTGCTGCAACAGAAGAAAAGCAACTCAACGACATCTACGTCGCTGCTGTCAACTCTGTGTCCTGAAGGCACCGCAAGGGGCACTACCGCAATGCCGCACCGCGACCCTGGTCTTACCGACGACGCCTGCTGATGCCGCTACAGAGCGGCTGCTCGTACAGCGACCTGTGGGCACTGCACTCTGCACTGCTACGCTTCACGACGGCGCCTTGGCATCACAGAGGGCATCGCAATAATGCAGCACCGCGACCCTGGTCTCACAGACAACGCCTGCTGATGCCACCACCGAGCCGTTGCTCGCACAGTGACCTTTGGGCACTGAAATCTGCACCGCCTCACTTCACGACAATGCCTTGGTATCCTCGATGACCACCCCACCCTGAAATCGATGCTGCTGCTTGCACCATGGTTCGAGGGCGCTGCTCGTAAAGGTACAGGATGCACCGCCCTCATCCCACACTGCAGCTTTGGCCTCCTGACGCCAGAGCAATCGACTCCAGTTTGGCAGCCGAGGACAGCTCTTCTGCAACGACGATGCCGCTGCTTGCACCATGACCTGCCAGCACCGTGACGAGCACCACCTTCATCTCGCACCGCGACCCTGGTCTCACCGACGATGCCATCTGACGCCACCACCGAGCCGCTGCTTGCACCACAACCTGAGGGCACCCCACCCCACACCGCTGCACTTCGCACTGCAGCACACAACGCCTGCAGACACCAGCGCTCCTGACTCCAACAGAGAGGAGATCGACCTGCAACGCGTGTGACTTCAAGGGCCCCGACGACTCCTGCACCGACCTCCGGAACCGAGGCCTGCGGACGGCGTGGTTTCGGAAGCTCAACGAGAGGTCATCAACGCCCTGAATTTCTTAAAGGTACTGTTTATGGGTCTTCCCAACACCGTAGCTGGCCCGTTTGGATTTGTTTGCTCACGATGCCGTGATAGCCCCGGAAAGAGAAATCCACATCAAGGAACTGTTTTTAAAGCGTTTTTTGATAACTGTAGATTTTTAAATACTGTATTGTGGATTTTTATCGTTTTTGGTCTTGTCTTAAGTATATAAAAATATTGGATATTTTTTTTAACTGGTGTGGTGTTCTTTTGTAGTGCTTACACTGTATTACTGTTGGTTATGTGCAAATGCTTTACACACTGCCTCTAAAATAAGCCTGACTGCTCGTGCCAAGCTACCAAGGGGGTGAGCAGTGGTTATTTTAGGAGTGTAACTCCCTTAACCTGACTAGGAAGAAGGGTCAAAACACACAATATGATGGACGGAATGTTGCACAATGGCAAAACAGTCACCCCCAGTCACAGATCTGGGTTTAATCCATCGTTATTTTGCTCACCACGCCACCCCAGTTCAGACATGGCCATATGCAAATCAGTCTTGACCCTGTGCCTCATGGGAACAGTCCAGACCGAACTGCCAAGCCATGTCTTCCCTGGACCGGAATCAAGCATCCTAGGACCGGTTTCTGGCTATCAGCCGTCATCAGCCAGGATAGCTTGACTCCAGTGGCGTGGTGAGCACGGGACCCACGTCTGGGCATACCCTTCCCACATAGGGTGAACAGCAAAACACACAATATGATGGACGGAATGTTGCACAATGGCAAAACATTCACCCCCAGTCACAGATCTGGGTTTAATCCATCGTTATTTTGCTCACCGTGCCACCCCAGTTCAGACATGGCCATATGCAAATCAGTCTTGACCTTGTGCCTCATGGGAACAGTCCAGCCCGAACTGCCAAGCCATGTCTTCCCTGGACCGGAATCAAGCATCCTAGGACCAGTTTCTGGCTATCAGCCGTCATCAGCCAGGATAGCTTGACTCCAGTGGCGTAGTGAGCACGGGACCCACGTCTGGGCATACCCTTCCCACATAGGGTGAACAGCAAAACACACAATATGATGGACGGAATGTTGCACAATGGCAAAACATTCACCCCCAGTCACAGATCTGGGTTTAATCCATCGTTATTTTGCTCACCACGCCACCCCAGTTCAGACATGGCCATATGCAAATCAGTCTTGACCCTGTGCCTCATGGGAACAGTCCAGCCCGAACTGCCAAGCCATGTCTTCCCTGGACCGGAATCAAGCATCCTAGGACCGGTTTCTGGCTATCAGCCGTCATCAGCCAGGATAGCTTGACTCCAGTGGCGTAGTGAGCACGGGACCCACGTCTGGGCATACCCTTCCCACATAGGGTGAACAGCAAAACACACAATATGATGGACGGAATGTTGCACAATGGCAAAACAATCACCCCCAGTCACAGATCTGAGTTTAATCCATCGTTATTTTGCTCACCACGCCACCCCAGTTCAGACATGGCCATATGCAAATCAGTCTTGACCCTGTGCCTCATGGGAACAGTCCAGCCCGAACTGCCAAGCCATGTCTTCCCTGGACCGGAATCAAGCATCCTAGGACCGGTTTCTGGCTATCAGCTGTCATCAGCCAGGATAGCTTGACTCCAGTGGCGTAGTGAGCACGGGACCCACGTCTGGGCATACCCTTCCCACATAGGGTGAACAGCAAAACACACAATATGATGGACGGAATGTTGCACAATGGCAAAACATTCACCCCCAGTCACAGATCTGGGTTTAATCCATCGTTATTTTGCTCAGAAGGGTCCCCATTTGGACAAAGGTGCAAGCCCTTGCCAACTAGAGACCCCATTTCTAACATTTTTTTTTATTATTGAATGATTGTTATGCTCTCAAGCATGTTATTTATCTTTTGGTAATTCACTTGCATGTGTTATCCGAAAGGACAGTTGCGCCATATCCACAGGTGCAATGATGTTGGCGTATATACAATATTTGTTGTTTTCATAGAAGTTACCTGCTTTGTAGTCAAAATCCCTTTGTTCTATTTTCCTAGACTTGAAACATGATTTCATATCAAGCCTTATCCTTCTGCTCGGGCCAATACCCTATAGGATTTTGTTGGATTAAAACTCGGCGGGTGTCAGTTTAAGGCTTTACAATTTTAGCTGTACGTCGTGACACTTGCACATATCTTGTAATCTTGATTTCCCATTGGTTAAGCTGTTGCACACTGGCATGGCACTTCTAGTTTTTTCTGTAGGTTGCCTGGTGAAAGGGGGTCTTATGCTGTTGACTAGGTGCTCGAGGGGTGAGAGAAGGGTCTGTTATATCAACATGTTGTGGGAGGTTCTGCCCATGTGTTTGTGGTGTTGACCCCATTTACATCCTCAACTAACACTGGTTGGTCATTAGCCTTAGGTTCTCAGGTACCATTAACTAAAGGCACCATAGGGCCACAGTGTATGCTTGCTTTGAGTTTTGCAGGGTTCTCTTGTCTTTTTGCTCTTACTTTGCTTTATGCCGTTTTCTCTGTCTCCTTTTTTCTGTCTCTTTTTTTGGTGCTCTTGTTGCAGTATTTTTGGCCATTTTTACACTTTTGGCTTATGTCAACATAGTTCATTAACTTGCCATTTGTGATCCGAAACATTATTGAAAATATGCATTTGTATTATGTGTCCTTGGTTTGCTTTGTTTGGTCAATTGTTTTGTCAAGTATATGTAGATTTGAGATCTGTTTACAAACTAGATATTCATTTTACATGTTCTTTATATGTGTTTATGTATGGTTACGTTTGTCTATAAGCTGTTGATTATGTACAATGTTGTGACAGTGTTGTATTGTTATGTTTGCAGCCCTGAAGAAGCCCGCAAGGGTGAAACACGTTGGCAGTGTTGCACAAGTTGCTGGTACAGTCTAAATGATGAATAAAAGGATTTAAGACATCATTCAGAAAAATTTGCCTCTGTCATCGTGACTTTTCTTTGATTTATGGACTGATCCAAGGACTGTGTTCCAGACGTCTCCATAAAGGTAGCGAATATACCTTTACTCACTACCGATTATTTTAATCCCACTAAACATATTGTTAAAAGATTACCTGAATTTGTTTCTCGTAAGATTCAGCTCATTCAGAAATATGTGCATGAAATTAAGTTGAAGAAGCGTGCTCTACCTGGTACCAGTGTCGGCTGGTCCATACGGGCGCCGGGGCAGCGCCCACTTGCAAGAATTGACAAGAAAAACTGCTCACGGGCATCAAGAAATGTAAGCAGACGGCAGACGCAATTCGTCTGTTTACATTTCCGGCCTGTGCTGGCAGCTGCTTCACAGCCTCAAGTGCGCATGAGTCATAGTCAACAATAAACACACAGCGCACGCACGCATGCAGGCGAGAGCAGCAGGAGTCCAGAACTGGACTCCGACTGCGCATCTGCAAGAAGGGCGCTTTTTATTTCAGCACCCCACTCCATTGACAATACATTAGGTATGCTGCGCATGCCTAGTGTAGTGCAGGAGTCTCAAGATAGGATCCTGCTCGGGCGGTGACGTACAGTCGCCCCGTGCCCTGTCAAATGGAAGGATACAGCCGAGTAGCTGCCCCCAATCGCATCCAGACTTATGATTTGCCAACGTCTGTGAGAGGACTTGGAGACGTGATGTGACACGGGACCGGCGGAGAAGATGCCTCATCCTGGTAAGTTTTTTTAAAATTTAATTAAATACCCCCCTGCGTGCGTAATCCTGAGTCATGCCGTCCGCAACTGGTCTGGGTTGTCACATCTCGGCAGCGCTGTAATGATTCCAAAGCATTCTTATATAACTCTGGGAATCAATATTAGGAAGGGATACCTTGAACACACCCCTTCAAAATACAAAATCGCAAAACCCAAATTGCGATTCATTAATAAGTTACTGAGTCACAATTTGGAATTTTGTATATTAGAAAAAGCATTTTTGTGTTTGCAAACTGCCCTATTCTGTGAATCGGGCCATTTACAAATACAAAAAGGCTTTGTACATCTAGCCTACACATGCAACATGTATAGCAATAAAATGAATGTTACTGTAAGTAATGTTATAATAAAGTAAATGGTGTCTGTCTAAATACATTACTAAAACTCCTCACTTAAAATATGTGTAGTCCTATCACTGAATGGTATAAATAACAGCAATCACCTCAAATCAATCTGTGACCAAGTATAGTACATAACCCCTAAGAATAAAAAACAGGCTGACATCGACACTTGGGCCCTAACTTCCAACTTGCCTGTGGCCTCCAGTTCCTGCTTGTTCCAGTCTGAGACTCGTCTTACTCCACTTCTGTGTCAGACATCACCACCGTAATACCTGAAGGATACAAGATCAACCACCATGACCATCAACAAGCCTGGTGGAGCGATCGCCATCATATAAAAGGAATATATCCAATGCACCATCACAAATCACGACATCACCCAAGCCATGGAACTCATCAACTTCTGACTCCAAACAGACAGCACAATGACCATCAGGGACAGCTATGCCTACCGTCCTCCAGGACCACGTTCAACCTTCTGCAACTTCATCACTGACTTCCTCGCTCCCTCACCATAGACTCCAACAACTACATTTTCCTCAGTGACTTCAATTTCCAATCCGACAACCACAATTACATCAACATTGCCAACCTCCTTGACAGACTCAAACAACTACATTTTCCTCAGTGACCTCAATTTCCAATCCAACGACCACAATGACATCAACATACCCAACCTCCTTGGCAGCCTGAAAAACACCCTGGAACTCACATGAACCGACCACTCCATTGTCCACCTCAACATCACCAGCTCACGGACCTTCATCCAGTCTGTCCAAGGCCCCCCACCACAGCTGGAGCAAAGGCTCAAAGGACATTTGGATCAAAGCCCTCAACATCACCCACCCCATTTCCTCCAACAACCTAGACCAGAAAGTCATAAACTTCAACAATTGGAACACCAAATGCCCTGACAGCATCACTTTCATCGGCAACAACACCCACAGGAGGTCCACCAAGCAGGCTGACAGGTACACTGAAGACCTCGGATGCACTAAACAAAATTTTAAACAACTGAAAAAGTGATGGCACACCAGAAGGGACATGACTGACAAGAAGGCCCTCAACCTCTACCATAGACAGTTAAGAGAATCAAAGAAAAACGTCTTAGCCTCATGCATCGAATAAAGCTCCAATGCCTTCAAAGAACTCTTCAACACTGTCAAAGAATTCTCCAACCCCTCAACTACAACAGCCAACATTACCTCCTAAATGAAGTATGCAACAATCTTGCAAACTTCTTCCATGACAAGATCACCAACATCTACAGAAACTTTAAACCCCAGCCCAAGGCCACCAATATCTTCAAGCCAAACAATGAAGCCACAACCACCACAGACATTCAAATAACCCACTGGAGCTTGCTCGCCCCACATGACACTATCATTCATTACCTTGATCCACTCAGTGGCCTCAACAAACCACACATTCAACCAAGGCAAAGCCAGAAACAACCACAATCTCACCACTTTGTTCAATACCTCTATTCCATGGCCACCTTCCCAGAGGACTGGAAAAATGCAGAAATCAATGCCCTACTAAAGAAACCATTGGCAGATCCTGGCAAACTCAGCAACTACCAACCAAGCTCTCTACTCCACTTCCCAGCCAAACTATTAGAAACAGCCATCACCCAACAACTTTACTCACATCTGTAATGGAACCTCCTACCCAACTCCTCCCAATCTGGATTCTGCAGACACCACAGCACCGAGACAGCCCTCATCACGGATACTGACAGTATCCGAGCCCTACTTGACCGAGGAGAGACTGTGGCTCTCATCCTCCTATAACTCTCGTCAGCCTTCTAAATGTTCTCCCACCAGACACTCATAACAAGTCTGCACAACATAGGCATCCAAGGAGCCACTCTCAGATGGATAGCCTCTTTACTCAAGAACTCAAGAAGTCTGCCATTCCCCCTTCACCTCAGAACCCAAGGAAATCATCTGTGGAGTACCCCAAGGATCCTCACTCAGCCCCACCCTCTTCAGTACTTATATGACACCTCTGGCCAGCATCTTCAGAACCTATGGACTCAACATCATATCCTATACTGACACACACCTCATCCACTCCCTCTCCAAAGACACCACGAACACCAAGATCAACTTCCACAGCTGCATGACAGACATCGCCAACTGGACGGAGGATAACTGCCTCAACATAAACATGACGAAGGTACAGATTTTTGGAAACAAAAGCTCCTCATGGGATGCATCCTGGTGACCATCTGAAATCAGTCCTATTCGTACCCCCACTGACCATCCTAGGAACCTAGACATTATTACAGACAACAAGCTAACCATGATGGCTCGGGTCAACTCTGTCTCCTCCTCCTTCTTCATCCTCCATATTCTTTTTAAGATATTCTAAGGTCTACCACAAAGCTCAATTTGCACCATCACCCAGGCCTTCATCTCCAGCCAACTGGACTATGGCAACACTAACTATGCAGGGATGGCAGCTCACCACCTCCGACGAAAACAAACAATACAGAACGCTGCAGCAAGTCTCATCCTGGACCTCCCTAGATGACCCCACATCACCACCTACCCAAGGGAACTCCACTGGCTTCCTATACAAAAAAGATGCCTGAGGCATGCATACAAGACCCTACACAACTGTGGACGTGCCTACTTGAATCACTAACTGAACTGCCATCAGCCCACCAGACTCCTCCCCTCCACAACCCTTTCTCTAACCCTCACATCTGACATTTCAGGTGCGGCGGTTGCTCCTTCGCATACCTAGCAGTGAAGACATGGAATGAGCTTCCCTTTCATATATGGACCTATCTATCTCTTCTACAGTTCCAAAAGTCCCTGAAGACCTGGCTATTTGGCTAATCAACCGGTCCCTGCCAATGCCTGGATACCCTCATGGGTGACAAGATGTGCTCTACAAATCTACTGATTGACCAATTGACATCAACAATATTTTGATGGCAATTAAATATTGCAAAACCTGAAGAATAAACGATTCAGTGCCGCTGAACACGTACCACTCCGTGGGAACAGTAATTTAGTGAAAGTACTATTGAAGGGTAACTGTGGTCTCCTGAAAAAATCGGTTTGAGAAACAAATAATAAGTGTGACGGAAAAAAAAGCAGTTTGGAAAAGTGACTGAACATGGTGGTCAGACGCCTGCATTTTATAGATATTGAGGAGATTGAGGATATGTTTCAAAAACCCAATGTAAAACAGTGTCTGCAATGAATCCGTAATTGCTAGACAAATATTTTCTTACATAAAAATAAAAAAAATACTCTAGGCTTTGTCGAAGGTCTCTTTCACGGAGATGTCAGGAGTACAACTGCCCCCATTAAAGTGGGACCTCTACTCAATGTATAGCCATGTCTGCAGAATGCATATAAAGGGAATATCTAAGGGCAAGTAATGTGATGAATGTCGTGCATCTGGTTTCACTTCCTTGTAATGATTAAGTGAGAATGTACATGTATAACAGTATTAATGGAAGAATAAAGTAGCCAACACCACTATTTAGTAAGAATTTAGCCACTCGCTGAGTAGTCCTCTATGCTCCCCATTTATTCATACTCATTTGGTCCCATATTAAGTGAGTTGAACAAATGCATCCGCTTGCATTTTTGAAAGTCAAGGATTTTCTCGTTGTTTCTGCCTTGTGGACTCAGCAGCACTTGCTCCAAAACCAACCATTGCATAGCTTCTTGTGCATGGTTGTTTTTCTTGAAATGCTCCACCAATTCTGCTGCTAGAAATGGGTTCTCTAGTTCGTAGTGGTATGCACCCTGTCTAAGTAGAGACTCTTCCTTCTGGTCTGGGTTAGGGAGTTTTACACCCAAGATGATCCCAGCTCACCCCCTTGGTAGCTTGGCGCAAGCAGTGAGGCTTATCTCAGAGGTAAAGCACTTGTACATAAAACACAGAGAAACACAATGAAAACAATATAAATGGACACCACACCAGCGTAGAAACATACCCAATCTTTATCTACACAAACCAAGACCAAAACAACAAAAATCAAATATATATAACTCAAGATAACACTTGTTAAATGTTTAAGCAACGCAGTCCATAGAGCTCTATGGAAACATTGATTTGAGCACAAAGTACCTTAGATGTGTCAAAATCCAAGTTGAAAGACAACTGCAAAGGAGGGAAGGATCAGAAAACACAGTGATGCATCGATTCTTGCGTCCCAGTGAAATGGAGGCATCATTTCTGCTAGACGGAGGAGAAGTATTGCATCAATTTCCTATGGCGAGGAGAAGTAATTAATAGAATTCTGAAAGCAGCTCCTTACTGCAGGCGATGCGTTGGGAACTTGGTGCACAGTTGTGATGTATGGGAAATTCAAGCATGCTGGGTTGATGCAGCTGCAAAACAGGCACTGCATCAGTTTTCTTCTAACTTTGTGCAGGTGATGATTCGATTCTTTCAGCCACACAGCAGGGCCTGTGTCGAAGTCACGTGGGGGTCTCAGACTTCGGAGACACGATGCTCTTCACTCAGGCTGCGGTGGTTCTTTCAGCTGTGACCAGGTGCTGTGTTGATTTTTCAGCTGTACTATGTAGATGTGTTGGTGTTTTGACTCCACAGCAAGCTTGGAGGGGGGGACGGTGCAGAAGAGCAATGTGTGGATTTTCAGCTCTTAAAGCCGCTAAACCATCTTCAAGGGCCTAAAACAGGATTTGGCACCACTAATCAGGTCAGAACTCCCAGCAAAGGAGTTCAGGGGATCTGCGGGTAAAGTCTTTTATGGCCCCGAGACTACCAACTTGAGGCCAACACACACAAGCTATTAGAGAACTTGGGAAGTAGGATTCCAGAAAGCAAAGCACAGTTCTTTCACTGCTTACAGACAAGAGCAGCAACCACAGCTCAAACCTGCAAGGCAACACAGCAAAGGGGCATTAGTCCTCCTGGCGGCTCTTTTTGACATAGTCCTCAGTCCAGAAGTGTTCTTAAAATGTGGGGATACAGGTCCAATACTTTTAACCCTCTCTTCCTTTGAGGTAGACAGATTACATCGCTCCCCATCTTCGCAAAAAACCTCAAAACCTGGCTCTTCGATAGACCCCTTCCTTGATGGACTGGAACCTGCGAACCCCAGCGCCTTGAGACCCTTACGGGTGAGTAGTCGTGCTTATCAAACACCTGATTTGATTTTGATTTGACTTCAAAGGATAGTCTTTGTAGTGCAGGGATTATGCTCACCTTGTTCTGGCTCCAGACACACTACAGGGGTGTGGAAACAGCATTGTGAGAGGACAAGCATATCCCTATCCAGGTGTCAGTGACAACTCCTCTCACTGCTCTAGCTCAGGAAAACCCATCAGCCTGGTGATGGGCAATGATGATATGCATGGCACACCTTCGCTCCCTTAGTTTGACTGTCAAGATTGAATGCACAAACATCCCAACTGTCGGTCTAAACCAGAAGCGGATTCCACAAGCAGGCAGAGACAAAGGATGGTAAAGCAAGAAAATGCCCATTTTCTAAAAGTGCCATTTTCAAACACAGAATTTAAGAAACACCTATACAGAAAGATGTGTTTTTATATCCTGAGTTCAGGGAACCCAAACTCAAAATCTCTATCTCTTCTCAATTGAAAGTTACATTTAAGGTGTTACAAGGCAGCTCCAGTGATAACCTATGGGAGCAATAGGCCTTGCAATAGTGCAAAACAAAATTAGTAGTAATTTACTATCAGGATACGCAAAACACACCAGTACATGTCCTACCTTTCACATAGACTGCACCCTCGCCATAGAGCTACTTTGAGCCTACGTTAGGGGTGCCTTACATGTAATAAAAGGGAAGGTTTGGGCCTGGCAAGTGGGTGAACTTGTGAGGTCGACATGACACTGGAAAACTGGAATTGTAGTCACTTCAGTGGGTAGACTGAGGCATGTTTGCAGGGCTACTCATGTGGGTGGCACAATCAGTGCTGCAGGCCCACTAGTAGGTTTTGATTTACATGCTCTTGGCTCACACAGTGCACTTTACTAGAGACTTACTAGTAAATCAAATCTGCTAATCATTGATAACCAAATATAATCGCAATTTACATAGAAAGCACTTGCACTTTAGCACTGATCAGCAGTGGTAAAGTGCCCAAAGTTAAAAAAACACAGCAAAAACGAAGTCCAGCGTACAGTCAAAAATTCAAGAGGCAGAAGCAAAAAGACCGGGGAAATCATACCAAGGATATCAGGTCTAACACATGTACCTTCCAGCTGAAATTAGGGAGAGCTACTCAACCTACTGGGAGTTCTCTTCGGTAAGGTGGGAGAATTTTGACAGACTATCAGCATTGGTGTGTTCTGTACCAGGGCTGTGTTCCACCATTAAGTCCATACCCTATATGGAAATGGACCACCTCAACATTTTTAGGGTCTCATCTCACCTCTGCATCAACCATCAGAGGGCCCTGTGGTCTGTCTGAACCCGGAAGTGAGTCCCAAACAAGTAGGGTCTTAGCTTCTTCAGCGCTCAGACCACAGCAAAAGCTTCCCTTTCAATTGCACTCCACCTCTGTTCCCTGGGAAGTAACCTCCTGCTAATGAAGGCTACAGATTGAACCAAGCCCTCTTCATTTAGCTGTGAGAGTACTGCCTCAAACCCATGCTCTGAAGCATCTGTCTGCAGAACAAATTCTTTGGAGAAGTCGGGTGCCTTGGTTATGGGTGCTGTGCACATGGCTATCTTCAGTGCATGAAAAGTGGTATGGCAAGCCTCAGTCCAGATTACTTTCCTGGATGCTTCCTGAAAGTCAGCACTGTCAAGGGGGCAACAATGGTGTCATAGCCCTTAACAAATCTCCTTTATTAACCGGTGAGACATAAAAAAGGTTCTTACCTCTGTCTGAGTCTGGGGAGGGTGTTCCAAACAAGTGTCAATCTTGGGTTATAGGGTCGCCACCTGACTACTTTGTACCTAGTGTCCCAAGTACACTACAGATCCCTGCCCTATTTGGCACTTACTGGCCTTGATAGTGAGGCCTGCCATCTGCTGGGCCTTCAACACTTCCAAGAGGTGGTGAGAGTGATCCTCCCAGGTGGAGCTGAACATTACAATGCCATCTAGGTAGGCGTCACTGAAATCCTCAGGCCCAGCCAAAAACTGGTTCGCCAACCTCTGAAAGATGGCAGGGGAGTTCTTCGACCCAAAAGGCTTATCTCAGAACTGGGACTGCCCTTCCGGGGGTGAGAATGCTGACCTCTCTCTGGCCCCATGGGTCAAGGCAATCTGCCAGTACCCAGATGTTAAGTCAAACATACTGAGGAACTTGGCAGCTCCCAGTCTATCATTGAGCTCATCAGCTCTTGGGATGGGTTGCACATCAGTTTAGATGACGGCATTGAGCCCACAGTAGTCCACACAGAATCGCGGTTCAGGCGGGGCACTAGACGCAGCAGCCTTTGAGAACAAGACCACTAGGCTGACCCAAGGATTGATAGAGAGCTCTATCAACCCCTAGTGCTACCATCTTGGAAACCTATTCCTTGATGTTGGCTTTGACCTTGTCAGTCAACCTGTGAATTTTATGTTTCACAGGTGAACTATCCCCAGTAGCCACATCATGAGTACATCAATGGGTGACTTCTGGGGTCAAGGAGAACAGAGATGTGAACTGCCCCATCAACTTGTGACAGTCATTCTGCAGTTCTAGGGTCAGTGTAGGGGAGACCCATCCTGTTCCTTTGTCAAGCAGGAGGTCAGGAAGAGGCTCAGTCTCTTCTTCTACTCCATCATCTGTAGCATGGTCAATTTGGACCTTTCAAAATACGGTTGAGGCGGTTCACATGTAGGACCCTTAAAGGGTTCCTTGCACTCTGGAAGTCCACGTAGGTAACTTCACCCTTACACTCCTTCACCTGAAAAGGACCAGACCACTTGTCCAGTAGAGCACAGGGCTCCACTGGGACCATGACCCACACTTTCTGTCCAGGCCGAAACTCAACCAGAGTGTTTTTCTGATCATAACAGCATTTCATGTCTTCCTGGCTTGCTTCTAGGTTCGCCTGAGCAAGTTTCCTGAAGCACGCTGTCTGGTTTCTGAAGGCCAGCATTTAGCTAAAGAAAATCCTATGGGGGGGCTTTCTAGGAGCTTTCTCTCAGCCTTCCTTCACCAGACTAAGAAGTTCCCTCCCAGGGTGCCCATCTAGCAGCACAAATAAGCTAAAGCCAACCCCCTTCTGCGGTACCTTCCTGCAAGCAAAGAGAAGGCCTGGTAAGAGGACACCCCACTTACACCTCATGGAGTCTGACAAACCCCCAATCATTCTCTTCAGGGTATGGTTGAACCTTTTTTATCCAACCTATTACCTTGGGGGTTGTAAGGACTCAAGAACTTGTAGTTCACCCCCACACCTCCCACATGGCCTTCTTGTATTTGGACATTCAGTTGATACAGTGGTGTAACATAGGCCCCCACAGCCCCAGCGATGTGGAGGGCCTGAGCTGCAGGGTGCTCCCTCAGCTCAGTACCTGGCCTGAGAGCACCTGATTGAGTCCGGAGGAGTGGCCCCTCCATGCACCTTCTAAAGGGGCTCTCCCAAGTTTTGTAACACCACTGAGTTGATACCCCTGTCAGATACCACCTCCTTGTGGAAATAACATGCAGGAAAAAATCCCCATTATTGCCTGGACCACTACAGGTGCCTTCATTATCCTCATAGGTATAGCTTCCGGGTACTAGGTGGCATGGTCCACCAAGACCAGAATGAAACTATTGCTTATGGCTGTCTTGGTGCCTAGAGGCCCCACAATGTCGATGCCAACCCTTTTCAAGAGCCGGACCCTGTAGGAAGGATCTGAAGCACTGGGTATCACCAGCACACGGGCTGCTCCAGGCTCAGCAACCTTATGCTACCTACACTGGAGACCATTCTCCCAGTAGATCCAATGTGATCCAGACTTGTTGCCAGCTACCTGGAATGCAGACATTCACTGCAGACCCTCAATAGTAGAGCATTTACGCAGCTTCTTGCAGAATTTCTCCCTGAAGGGACCCTCTTCTTGCTGCCAATGGTTTAGCTCAGGCAAGACTCCTAGTACAGCCACTTGCTCCCCTGTAGGTACTGGGCATCCCCCTCAAAGTAAGCATCCTCCCGGACTGTGGGAAAATCTATGGTGGGTTTCCCAGCACCTCCTGTACCTCCTCTTTCTGGCAGGTACCATAGCCACTCTTTCAGGCTCTAGGTCCTTCTGATCACCCTTAACGGCTGGTATAGACCAAATGGTCACGCATGACCACCAAGGCAGACCCACCATGTCCAAGTGTGACTTGTGTTCTACCTCACTCCAAGGGGAATCTTCCAGGTAGTTTCCTAGCAGTCAATCAACAGCCATGAATCGACTCAGAGCTACACTCAAGGAACCTGAAACTACCTCCCCCTCAAAGGGAACCTGCACCACCTTATACTGGAGCTCAGAGTTGTCCACAGCAACTACTTTGTGAAACTCATTAGCAATCACCTGCTCTGCAGACACCAGATGACACCTGACAGTAGTCCCACTGGCTCCTGTGTCTTTCAACACCTCCACCCTCTGTCTATTGATGGTCACCCACTGACTGTATTTCTTAGTGTTCTCAGACAAGAGGGTTCTCTGGACCATCTCACTGTCCCTTAGTGAAGCAAGGTTAATCACAGCTGGCCCCCACTCTCCTGGAACCAACTCCTCCACAATCACTACACTGGCCTACCCTCATGACTATCCACCAGTGGGTGGCAGTGCCATCTTGGGACATTTGGGATCCCCTTCATATTACCCACTTGATCACATGCATAACACCTGTGGTGAACACTCTCTGCAGGATTCCCTGCAGAGATCCAAGGTTTCTCATCATCTGGGGGATGGAAATGATTTCCCTGGGAGCTAGATTGGGGCCATTTAGAAAACTCCCTCTGTTTACCCTTGCCCCCACTCTTTTGCTAGAGACCCTGCCTACCCTTGGGAGAGTCACCCTCATACCTCTTGTGGGCCCTGGCACTCATTCAGTGGTTTGCCTCCTGAGTAAGCTTTCTGGGGTTAGTCAGCTTGCTGTCAGTCAGGTGCTGGCACAGATCTGAAAAACAAAGACTTTCAATTAAATCATAAAACCCCTGATAGTCTGTTACCTGACTGCCCTTAACCCGACCATCCAGTGCTCAAAAATAATCTACACATTTAAGTCAAGTTTGGAAATCAGACTTGTTGTATGTCCTAAACTTTACCTTGTCCTGCTCTGGGGTGAGACCATACCTAGTGATCAGGGCGTCCTTCACGACAGAGTAAGTCCGATTCTGTGCTGGCCCTAGGGCTGTCAAAGTGTCCATTCCCTCTACCTAAAAGTGCTTCCAAAGACCTGCCTCCCCAGTGTGTGTCAGGGACCTGGAACATGTGGAGAGCTGAATTATACCCCAAAAACCAACGGTGTATACCATCCTCCCTTCTGTAATCCTTTACTATATCCTTGGGAATGTACATCCCACCCTCCGATTGCACTGGACATACTAAGTCACCATATGTGTTGGACTCTGCCTATTTGGCCTTGATGTCCAGTCCCATCATACTCAACTCATGAGCCAAAAGCAATTTCCTTTCCTCCAGGGCAAAGGTCTTTGTTTTCTCTTTTTCTCTTTTTGTTGTTGCTTTTGCTTCATTTCCAACTTTTTGCTTTTGATTTTCAACTTTTTGCTTTCCATTTCCCACTTGAGCTTCATGCTCTCTGGCCTGTCGCCTGTGCTCTAGCTCCTCTAGGGACCAAATTCTAGATGACACACTGCTGCCAGTCCTGGAAAGTGCCCCCCTCCCCACAGGCAGATCCTGAGCTCCCAAATCCCTTTTCTGGCTCCGTACTTCCACATCTTCCTTCTCATCCTCCCCAGCTTTTCTTGCTGCCCACCAGGCACTCAGCACCTTTTGCAGTTCCTGTTTCCTAGCAGATCTTTTAACAGGGTAGTTAAGATTCTTGCAGATCTGTTTAAGTTGAGGCACAACATAGGATCCTAGCCTCTTTATCTCAAACACAACCTCTGCAAATTCAACTGCTGGTTCACCAGATTGGGACATGATTTGTAGATCAAATGCTCAAGTGTTGTCAACAACAGAAAAAAATCAAAAAGCAGCACGTGGTCACGTAATGGCCTGTACTATGTAGTAATGTACACCAATTACTGTATTTTAGTTCATGTGCTGAGAGAAACACATAACAAAATTCAAATATCCATATAAAGTCTTTCATTTCAAATTTGTCTTCTCTTTATACACTTTAAATAATTATTTCTTCAATTTGCATCCAAGCTTCCACACACTTGATCAGAGTTCTTCAACACATGTTTCGCAAAAGTTTCTCTTCTTCAGGGCTGTTAATTAGAAATAATATGTGACATTTAGGGGTATACATACAAGAACTTAACGCCGTAGTAGCATCAATTTTTTTACATTCCAGCAGCTTTTTGTTATCGCCGTATGTACAAGTTGCTGCTAACTGCAGTTAGTGGCACTTTTACAGCGTAAACGTGAATTTGCAAGTTTGCCACTTCTGTTAGCGGAACTTAATGAAAATGAGATGCAAGATGAGCGTTCCCATTAAAACACTGTTGTTAACCCCACTTCACAATATTTACAATGAATTTTCCGTCCGGCGTTAATCCCCCAAAACTGCCAATAAATCCAGATAGAGGCATGATTTTAAGACCAGAAAAAAGCTGGTCTAAAAAATGGTGCAAACACACCTGTACATAAGAGAGACTAACCCAGACCCTCATTGGCTTTCTCAACAGCACCCTGGTGGTACTACTCTTGCAGTTTGGAGCTCCTGAAAGACCACCACAACTGCCGCCACCACCACCACCTCAGAGGCAGCTTCACAGAAGAGAGCAGGTCTTAGCCAATGCATCACCCTGATAGAACTCTGGCCAGATAATGTGATAGCCCACTACAGTCTAAAAAGGACCTTCTTCCAATGCCTACTCACTCAGATAGTGCCAAGGCTGCAAGTACCATCCCAGCACTGCACAAACATCCCCCCGCAGACAAAGCTACTTGCAGTGCTGCACATGTTGGCCTCTGGCACCTTCTAACCAACCACTGCCAGAGTGGGCGGAGTCTCACAGTCATCCTTCTTCAGGTTCCTCCCGACTGTCTTGGATGTCATCATTAGCCTGACGCTGCAGCACCCACGCTTCCCCAACACTGCGCAAGAACAACCTGACAACAAGCAAGGCTTCTATGCCATTGCTGGGTTTCCGCATGTGTTGAAGGCAATTGGCTGCACCCATATGCAACTTGTGCCTCCAGTAGAGGACACTGCGCATGTGTACATGAACAGGAAGCACAGACACTCAAAGAACATGCAGGCAATCATGTTCATCAATGTTGTTTCAAATTTTCCAGTGTGCATGACTCATACATCTTTCGCCAATCGATCATCAGCCAGAAGTTTGAGAATGGCACCTATGAAATGGACTTCTTGTTCGTAAGTACAAACTCAACATCCACACACCTCAAGTCCCCAATCATGTAGCTCAAATTTGTGAGAATTCACATGTAGCAAATGTAATACGACATACCTTGTAACAGGTCCACCTTCTATACACAAACACCCAATGTCAAATAATCAATACATATGTAAGTAGGTCCAACTAGGGAGTAGCTCAGAAACTCTCTCACAAACCACTATGGCACTCTTGGAATATAGATTTCTCAGAACTCCTCAGACGAAAATGTAAATTAATCTATGCAGCACAAGCCACAAGACACATGCTTCTTCTGGGCTACCTCCATCCTGAAATAAACATATGAGCCATATGTGCAACAAGATGACAGATCACCCTGCTGTCCCCTGTGATGGTGCACAATTATCTTACATGTAAAAACACAGTCGGCCATGCACCATGCTGCAAGGGTGCCTGCCTCATGGGGATGCAAGTATTGCTGCATGAAGGGAGCCCCAGCTGTACACAAACAATCACCAAAGTTGATTAAACATAAGTCTGGTTTGTGTCAGAATGGAGCATGCACAGAAAGAGCATACACACAATAGAAATCTCAATCTCACAACATGTTGTGTATTCATATGACTCCCCTGGTGAGGTGTGGCAATCTGATGCATAAATTTAGCCAAATAAATGTGTGTCCATTGGGAACACACACAGCAGTATCTATGGGTATTACTCCAACATGCATAAAAGCAGAGTCAAAGTTAACTCATGTCCAAGGACATCAATACACATGTCCGTTGTCTCCACATGTCCCAGTAGGTCGAGTGCACTATGTAGCAGTGCCACTGTCACTCAAACACTGACCCACCTTGGGGGCAAGGTGGATGTAAAGAACCCACAATAAGTAAACGATTAGCAGCCAAGTATTTTCTCTCTCAGATACCCTCAGCACAATAACTTCCAATGATGTATTTTGCTGATGTTCAAACATAGTAATCTGCCAAAAGTCATGGTGGCTGCTTTACCATGCTCATGCGCTAACGGTACACCCTAAAAAGTCTGTGCATAAGTGATGTACTGTTGGTGTAACGGCCCTGTAAATAACCTCAAAGTTTTTTGAGTGACCAGGACATCCTGACAGTCAAAACATGAAGGTAATACACAGGACTTGACCAATGGCATCATGGTGATGTGTAGGCTGTTAAGTTTAGGCAAGTCAATTTCAGTGATGCAGGTTAATTGTCTGAACCCACAAATGTCAAAGCAGAAAGTACAAAGTTTCACCATGCACACACACCAAAAAAAGGCACACTGCAAACATAGCAGGCACAAATACTAATGGACACATCTCTCCATTATCTGTTTCAGGTGATCAATTATATGCATGCTCACCATGGCTGATGACCCCCATCAAAGTAACCCACACACAGGCCCAGAGAGACTACAATGTTGCACTGGGACACAGGAGGGCCATTGTGGAACAGACCTTTGGATTCCTTAAATCAAGGTTCCAGTGCCTTGATATTTCGGGGGGGGGGGAGAGACTCCTGTGCAGGCCTGAACTGGTCTGTAAAATTAGAATGGCTTGATGCATTCTGCATAATATTTGTGTACGGACAAACACACCATTGCCCGAAGACCAGGAGGAACAGGACAATCCAGAGGATGGCCAGGACAAATAAGCTGATGCTAGACACACCACAGCTTCATCCACAATATTTTTACCTAATCACCATCAACCAATGTCCTGCACAAGCATTTCTTAAAACCAAAGTCCACAGATTGTTTTTCTGAAAATAAAATATCACTACAACAAAGATTTCATGCTTGGTTTCTGACTTCTGAAGTTGATCAATCTAGTAAGTTAAGGTTAACAAAACAACAGTGCCACACAGTTCTCACACCTAGCAGGGGACAAGACACCAATTAAAGGAAGAGTGGGAATCGAACAACACATTGGGCATCTGATCCAATTACTGTGTATGGTCCCTCAGTGAGAATCAATAACCCTTTGTTGTGTCATCATAGGAGCACCTCTAGGTCTGTTTACATACAAAAGCATGGTACAACATACGCTGTATGTCTGATGCATCATTGTAGCTGTGGCCACATAGATAAAAACCATCATGATATGTGAAATTCAACATATCTGTGAATTCAATGACACAGGAATAAAGGTAACTGACAATAGGATCAAATATAAATAATCTGCACTGCATCCACTTGTGGGCGTGGAGGATGAAGATACAGAGGATAGTACAGATACAATAAGTGATGTATCAACACAGTGCAGGGAATGCCACAAACACCAAGCATGCACAGTCAAACAATAACAGAAACTGTGAATACCTCCAGAGATAACACATCTGCCATTTGAATGACAAATAAGCACATGCCATGCATCGCTAACACTGTGCATGAATCATCCTATAACACAGCACTGATCTGACAATGCTATAGTTACATAAGCACAAACAATTACACATATGTCAGACATGGCCCAACTGGCAAAGCAACAGCACACAACAACTTGTATGTAGGACCATGTATATGTCAACGCAATGTCAAGTAAGTCTTGATGTCAAATGCACAACAACATGAGAGTGTCATGGCAATGAAGGGGTAGACTGCACTACATTCTCATCCAATATCTCTTGCTCTGTGTTTACACCCCCAAGACAGGGAACAGACATACACATAAGTGATGTGCTACAGGGAATACAATAAATACAGCCCAAACACCCTAACAACATGAAACAAATTCAATAGGAATGGACATTGTTTTGAGTCATACAAACATGAAAATAGTTATTTTAGCCCCCAGAAGGTGCACCACCTTGAACTGGATTATCACTACATGTTTACTCATGTCAATTGCATGATGTGTATAACTTTGGTCTTCAGCACAACTACAGCAATCAAAATAGCCACACAACTGCAAGCACAGTTAAACACACAGACAAGCATGTTTCTAAGAAAAAATGTTAAGTTAATGTCACACAATGTTGCATCTCTCAAGCAATGTACAAATACTCCTCACGAATCGGTGTTGGGCAAGCTGGCCAGCCATCATGTACTGTTGATGTAGCAGTCCAGTGGAGACAACAGCCACTCCACTCGTCAGGAGTATGCTTGACAGAAATATCAGGCCAAATAGCATCCATGGAAATCCTATGTACACCCAAGAGCTCTATAACATGTGAGAATGATAGGCTGCACCACATGTTTGCCTCATGAATGGCAACATTGGCAAGCAGATCACATGTTCCATATTATCTATGGAAAACTCTTTTGTACAAGCAGTCTGTTTAAGGCTAATGTGCAGATACAACCCCAGCTAACCATGTCCCAAACTTGAAAATTACACCAAGCCTCAAATCACAACATCCTCTCCCAGTCACTGATTCATCAAGCATAATCCTCGGTCAGTCCAGTTCATACAAGCCTGGGTGCAGCATGGTACTCTAAGTATGCATTTGAAACTACAGATAAAGGAGATACAAGTGGACACTCTTAGTTGCCTAGTCCCAGTATCACAAGTCTTGTAGAGTAGATGGGCCTCACCCTCGACATCGACAAACAGCACAACCTACGCAGGCAAAATGATGTTGAGAGGAACTTCAAAGATATGGGATATCACCCCTGTCAGCCCAGTGTCCTCTTGGTGCGTGTCATGCAATGCACACCACCTTTTGTATATGATCAGTAGCACCTTAAATGATAAACACAACAAGTTGCACCATGTGTACTTCTCATGTCAGCAATGTGTAAACCTATAACAGGCCATTCCTCGTCACCAGGTTATGGTCTTTGTTGACACACCGATGGCAAGAGCCAGGGCCCACCGTCTCTTGCACAATGCAGGCATTGATGTCATCAGTCTGCTGTAACTCTGCAGTATCTGTGTCCAGCCACCTGGATCTCATGCAAAAGCACATCATGGTCTCCAGGCCATGTGGATTGTTTGCGCTTACAAGCATCAGTAGCTTTGCTGTTGCAAGGATTGTGACATGCAAAGTGCTGCTTTGCTGTTATAAAGTAACAATTTCATGTACACCTGTGAATCTGGTTCTATAACATGTCTGTACATGGCTCAGTGATCTCTGCATAATTTGGATTTGGCTGCTCCATTCTGCTATTTGTCACACACATTTAAGTATTCATTATGTGAGGTGCCCCTATAAGCTCTTGTAGCCCTTAGATGATAGAAAAATAGGACAGCACACTAACATAGATAAATTGTACTGCTTTCTGTTCAGCCATAACATCATTGTCTTTACCACCTACTATTTACTCATTGCTTTCATGCTAGACTGATCTTAAAATGTTGCTTGCACAAGAAGATCTTTACACCATGTAATGTCTGGTTTTGCATATTTTGCAATGGTGACAATGGATCTGGTCATTAGACACCGGTCATAGATCATTTAATGCATAGCACAGCATGAAATGTATAGACCTATTTCTTAAAATATTTCCATGAGTGCCTTTACACAAACCGTAATCAATGTTCACCTCTGTGCCTCCAGCAAATCGAATACTCATAGTTGAATGTGCAGTCATAGCTGTGCATTGTCTGCTGCATCACTAATCTCATATACAAGTAGTGCCTGCATGTTGCTCAAGCACATGTTTGTAGCAAGCCCATCTAACAGGCACAGACATTACAGCAATTTTGGATGTAGTAGTCTCACATGTAGCGACACATATCACCAATGCTAACCCTAATGAGTGACACTGAGGTATGCTTTTTCTTACACACATGACTAGTCATAGACAGACATCAATGTGAGTAACTAGTGCCTCTTGATAGCTCAGGATCACTCATATCAGGACAGTCCAGATAGATTACACTCCAGTACACCTGACAGATCACATATCCATATTCTGTTGTTAAGCCTACTAAATGAGGAAACATGGTACATATACTGATCTAGTAGCAATTTGGGGTTACCATTTTGTTGCAAATCCATGTTAGTGTTAATATTTTTCATATCTGCCATGGAAAATACTCGCAAAATACATGTATATACGTTAAATATACGTTAAATATTCCCGCTTAACCCTTAGTGTGTAAAATTTAGTTGCAAAGTCCGAAAAAGGGCCACGAACAGCCAGAAAGGAATTTCAGTCTGAATCCTATTCCATGGAGGAGTACTGTACACTTTCTCTTTCAACCACACTGTTAGTGATTGTCTTGTCGGGTGTTTGTCCTAGGGTTATATTTGTATTTTCAACAGTTTTGGGGGATATTTTGTGGGCTTTTTTTTCATATTGCTCAGTTCTATTGTGTTTTGGGAGATGTTGGGTCAGGGTAGGTAGGGCAGGATGTCCAAGGGGGCCTTGGGGGCTACCTAAGGCTAGTAAAGTTTTATTTGCCACAGATGGTTGAGGATGGTTGAGGCTGGGTCCATATCCTCCTGGAATACAATGTAAAAATCCAGAAGGTCAGGTGGAAGCATATCCGAGAAAAGATTAGGAGATTCTGGCGTGGACAGGATTGTCCAGCAGGGGAAGCACCATTGGCAGCATCGTGTTAGGCATGAGGGAGACCTCATGGATCACTTGGTAATCATCGCTGGCAGGCAAGGTGGTATGTACATGACCAACTTTGTTTCATACCAGAGGATGAATCCATTGACCACTAATTAGGTTCTGGACCACATCTATGCCCCCCTCATGGAATTTGGTACATGGCTAAATAAAATGCTTGCCATGATGAACTGTCTATTGTTACGCGCATTGATATTGGAAGACTTCACATAATTAACTGGGTTCCAAGCTTTGTGTGAAACACAATGGAGGCTATCAACATGTCAAAGGATGTGATACACCTGTGGAGAGGCAAATGGGCCCATTTGGCCAAACAACATCACGCATATTGACGTTGTTGAGGTAAAATGTTAGTCACAAAGCTGTAGATCAAGTTGTCATCTGTTTTGTCCCACTGATCCTGGCAGGAATGTCCAGTTGGCCACAAGGCTACAATTGTCATGTGTTGGGTATCAGATAGGCAAAGTACATCGCAAGATGTATTTAATGTTGACACACACATGACTGTTACAGTGAATGGAATTGTATCAAGACCACAATGATATATGTGAGGCATGTGAAATGAGATGTTACATACTAATGTACCAAGTGATTAAGTCTCTAACCTCCCTGGAACGCATCACTGTGACAATGCCTCCATCTGCTGGCCTCTGTGATGACATTGCATTATCCTTTCTGAACAAAGTGAACAACATCTATATTTCCTTTCCTGAGAGTGCTAGGACTTTTAAAATGGCTCTCTCCCCTAGCACGCTGCCAGATGCCCCGGGTAAGCTTCTTAACCTGAAACCTATTTTGGAGACTGATGCATACAGTCTAATGCTTAAAGTTAAATCTGAATCCACTATAGACCCCGCATCCCCAGCAATCCTGGAACAGGGCAGTGCTGCCATTGCACCAGTGCTAACAGAGCTACTTAATTTGTCATTCTGCACCGGCATAGTCCGAAAGAGTGGAAGCAGGCTATGGTTATCCCTCTACTCAAAAAGCCTAACCTAGATCCACTACTGCCTGAAAACTTAAGACCTATCTCGCTACTACCTTACATTGCTAAAAATTGCAGAGAAGTTTGGCAACCAGCAATTAATGCAGGTTGCAGAGGAACATGATCTCCTCCACAAGACACAGTCTGTATTTAGACTCCCTTTCAGCACTGAATCTGCACTACTTCCTGAGTCAGACTAAATACGTAAAGATACTGATGAAGGTCAAATGGCAGCTCCAGTCATGCTTGACCTGAGCGCGCTTTTGATAAGATCTCTCTTGGCTTGCTACTTGACAGACCATGTCATGCAGGGATTGGAGGTAGGGTACTGGGTTGGTTGGCGAGTTTTCTGGAGAACTGCACCTTTCAAATTACTCTTCAACCCTATGTCTCGTCCACTCAACATCTGAAACAAGGGGTGCCTCAGGGTTCAGCTTTGAGCCTGACCCTCTTCAACCTGTATATGCGACCTCTGGCAAAAGTGTTGGACAAACATGGTGTGCAGACAGTGTCTTATGCAGATGACAAACAGCTGATCCTCACCTTGGCTCAGGACAACAGTAAAGCGCCAGAGGGTTTTAAGCACTGCCTAGAAGACATAGGAAACTGGATGAAACACAGTTGCCTCGGTCTAAATGCCAGTAAAACAGATATCTTAATGGTAGGAAAACAAACTCCATCTGGTCATCAAGTTGGTGGCCTAGTATGTTAGGGTCTCCACCTTCTCAGAGTCACCAATTTAAAAACCTTGGAGTCTGGTTTGCCCCCACACTTTCCTTCTCTGACCAGATCTCCACCCTCACAGGTAACTGTTTCAAGTTTCTAAAAATGCTGAAACAAATTCTAGGGCTCATCCCGAACGCTGCCAAAAAGACAGCAGTCCAGGCTCTGGTGACTTCTAGATTTGATTATTCAAATGTTCTCTATCTGGGGGCACCGAAGAGGAGCATATATATGCTTCAATAGATGCAAAAAGCGGCAGCCCAGACGCTGTAAAATATCCCTAGCTTTTCACCAGCAAGTAGTGCCTTGGAGACTGCCCACTGGCTCCCTACTGAGAAGAGGATCTCCTTTAAAGCCCTGTGCTATGTCCAGAGAATACTGCAGAGCAAGGGCCCGAAATATCTCCACCCCATGATACACCCCTACCACCCCATGCATTGTCTGAGATCAGACGGAATTGGATTGGTCTGCAAAATGCTTTGGGGGCATCTCCTTTAGGCACCTGGCATTCAAGCGATGGAATTCTTTACCATTGCACCTTAGACTGGAGACATCAGAATCAGCCTTTAGGAAACAGCTTAAAACTTGGCTGTTGAGGAAAAATCTCTCTTCCTAGCTTTACATCGTCCACTTTTTCCATAAGTATAATTTTAACCTCAAATGAAATTCAGTGCGGAGACATTCTGTAATGGCGTAAACATCACACACTACAAGCTGCAGTAATAATAGTAATAATGATATAGCATTCTTTTCATCCATTTTTCACAGCTTGAAGACCCTGAATCATACAGGGAAATGTGCATGGCTTCATGGACTCGCACGCCACTGGTGAGTGCATTGCCACTACCTTTGAATTGTATGTGTTAACATATATATGTCATGCCACTGGCCCTGTATGTTGTTGTACACAGTCTGGATGTGCATTACATGAACCTCACCTTTAGTGTGATGATGCAGCATCAAGTCAAGAGTTATGCACACCATAATCATGTGCTGATGGAGAACAGCATTGTCTTCTTGACTTGATATTGCAACTCCTCACATGATTCACTACATCTCAGCCACGTACAAGCAAATAGTTAATGAATAGTTAATGAGCCTCTTATGAAGCATCACCAACATCTATACACCCTGACATGATTGTGCAAGGGGGCCTGATGTGGTGCTAGCCATTGAAAGTGTACACTGTTGTAAATGATGATATGTGTACCCCTGATTTTGTCACATCTGTTGTTGAGTATCATTTGCTATGTGTTGTAGCATATTGACATGAACTTTGGACAAACATGAAAACACAGCCTTATTTCCAAACGTTGGCCATGTACAACGATTCCCATATGATGTTTGCTCCAATGGTATCAACTCTGTCACTACAATTGAATTGTTTTATGTAAGCTGTGGCTGTGGGTACTCATGCCATGTTGAATGCAATATGTAATTAAAAAAACAATGGACAAACACTTTTGTGATGTATTGTGCATATTCTCATCCAAAACTCCAAATGATCATGGCTCCTTGTCATGGTATAATGTGAACAGGTCAGCTGGGGGACATGTTGCATGGCCAATGCTACATCAAGTTAAATATGTCTACTGAGCATGGAATGATTTCTCACGTAAATATTGTATAGTTACGGATACAGTAAGTCTGAGCCCATTGATGCAACATTTGTATATCACTCCAGCCAATGCAGGTACATTTCAGAGTGTACATATTTAAGAGGAAGCATTTGAGTAATGTTGTTGATGGGTATTACCAAACCTGGAATCCTATGACACCCATCACTGATGTGGCTGTCAGCATTTGGAAGGTATTTTGAGTTACGGTTGTGATTGACAGTTAGTTGTCCAAAGAGCAGGTCTCATAAACACAATTACAGCTTGTGTATGTGTTACAAATGGCTGAGTGGCTTGAGCCAACTTTAACAACTTTTGCAAATGAATCTTGTCAAATGAAACACAGATTGAGGTAACCTAAGTATGTTCTAGAGATTACTTAACATTTTGATAATGATTCTTGTGATTAACTTCCATGTTGATTTAAATCACATGGCCCCTGTTACCAATGCAAAATTTGGTGGCACAACATTGTCTTGGCTAAGGGTGGGCGGAAATTGTGTAATCGCGTTACGCAAATCTTCGCGAAAATGCTAAAAATCCCTGCGAACAGGCGGAAATATCACGAAGATGCAGAAGTTTTTGTCCCGCCTGTTCGCGATGTTTTTTGAGTGATCGCGTTGGAAATGTGTCGCCAACTTGCCCATGCGGTCGCTAATGGGGGCAGCCATCTTGTTTTCACTTGTCCCGCCCGCTCGCGATGCTATTTCCTGTTCCTGGTCGCGCAATGCATGCTCGCCCTTGTTCGCGATAGGTATTTCCTGTTCGGGAACGCATATTGCGTGTAGTATCTCGGGATTCGCGAGCATCTGCATCAACGAACCAAAAATTTTGTGTATGCAACAATACAGGCATATGTCCTCCATTTATGCATTTTGGAGGACTAAAGTGGAAATGCTTACTTAATGTACAATTGGCACGCCTGGAATAGGTGGGCTCAGTTCGGTGGTACGTACTACTTAGGCTTAGTTAGTATTCTGTAATCACAATGGAACACTGGATTATTGTAGATAAATAATAACTAGTCGGTCCGCGAATCCCGAGATACTACTTGTCGACCAGATTAGATAGGTCAATTTTATTGCAATTGTTGTTTACACAAATGTTTTTTGGACAGTCTTATAAAAATATTTTATTTTTTTCACACCATTAATCAATGTTTGTCTCTTTCTTTCTTATCTCTTTCATGATCAGCACCCAGGGTCAAAAAGATGGGGTCAGAGTCGGCGGGAGCAGTTCCAGTCGGAGAGGAGGACCAGAACGAGGGCTCTTCTGCTGGCCCCAGTAAATCTTCCTGTTTTTAATATTAATTCTTATTCACTAACATTTACTGCACTGTATTTTTTCCCCAAACTATTGTTTACATTTCCTAATGCTATTTTTTACCAACAATTAACCTTCGATCTAGACTATCTGTTTCTAGATTCTTGTTATCCCTGCCTCTAACTGCCTCTGCTATGACTCTCTGTACTACTACTATTAGTCTGTCTGTAGCTGAGCATGCCTAGTTGGCCACTCTTTATATAAAAGGTTTTAAATAAAACTCAAATTCACCAGTAGCTCTAGCCATTGATGAGTCCAGTCCTTTGGGTTGTCCTCTTGTACTCCTTCTATTCTTCTTAATCTTTGAGGCTTTATTAATCTTGATGTTTTTCGACAATTCCCACCAACAAAATGCCCAACCAGATTTTACTATTTTGATAGGATAGGACATACTACTACTGTTGTAGGGATTTTCCACATACAGAACATTGCACAAGAAAATAGGATGTTGGTGATGGGAGGTTGGATCTTCCTCACACTCACACCTCAATCAGAACACAACTCACCACAATCCCCTGCCCGACTAGTTATAATAGTATTTCATTACTATTAGCTCTCCGGACCCCCCCCCAAGATACCCAATGAGTAGACAACCCAGAACATAACACTCCCAACATCTCAGTCGTGGAAGCAATGCACATGCACAGTTTGCACACCCTTCCTTCGCTCGCTCACTCGTGTAAGTCAATCCACACCAAATACCACCGAGTCTATTGTAAGTTCAAAAATGTTATTTGCAACTGACAAGCTCTGTACGTTGTTCTATAATGCAGCACCAACAGCAAAATGCATAAGATTAAAACTATAAACATTGTTACACTTAGTTACACTTACAACAACTACAAGTCCATAAAACGAAGAAAAAAAAAAGTGAAATCATGATTGATAATAAGTGAACAGTGGTGGAAGCACCACCATCCCCTTTGTAGGAATAGGAATATAGTTTATATAAAATTATAAATGAAGATCCCTGAGCGAATTCTGTGGACCCCTCACCTTAGAAGAAGCTAGTACTGGTTACATCATAAGCTCTGCAAAGCTCCGGTTCGTAGAAGCGAATCTTCCGTCTGTTAGGAGAAAAATGGTGCGTGTTAGTATATTGCAAGCATTATTCAGTCGTGGCAAAATGTGTAGCATTTTGGATAAGCAATATGGACTAACACCATAACTCCATAACAAAGTGGCTTGTTTTGTTTGACCTTGTACGCAGCACTTAGACAGTAGCAGTATGAGCTCATGTGGGCTCAAAGGTGTCACTATTTATACAACAAGCTGCGAGGTAACAACGTGTGTGCTAAAATAAAAGACACTAAAGTAAAATGGTAGAATGGCTCAGGCTAACTAAGCAAAGACTAGAATGACCCTAGGGACCATATAACTACTAGTGTCTACTCTACTACTACCTGATTTGTACTAGTGATGTATGTTGTATATGTATGTATTACTATTAACTCATTCTTCAATCTTGCTAGTGAAAAATAGGGGTTGGTAGATATGACACCTTAAAAATGTATAATGTTTTTTCAAGGCGCACTACCAACCACCAGTTCCGGGGCCAGCGGCGCAGGCGACGTGGCTGCTGACGGAGGAGAGGAGGAGGCAGCAGTTGCAGGAGGAGCTGCAGGGGGTGAGCCAGCAGCAGTGGCGGGCGGTGGTAAGTTAGATTCCTAATCCTTACTTATTGGCATTACACTCACTGCCTGCAAGGGTATACTGTATAATACTGTACAGTTGACTTACTAAGCAAGAAGTTGTTGTGAACGGTTGAAGACACACTTTACTTAGCATTAGTAAAAGCATTAGTGGCGGGAGTGTTGAGTAACCAATGGCCTCTTCTATCTGATTTCAACTCAGCTGTGAAAGATTTATGGAGAAGACTAAAAGTCAGATCAGATGACCTTGATGGATGGGTTGAACGGAAAGGGAAAGAAGAGAGGAAGGAAAAAGGATGGACGAGGTTTAAAATGTATGACTGGCAGAGAAGGATTCGCGGGATGCATGCAGCATGCATAGGTGGTTGAATGTCTGAAACTCCCACAAATGTTAAAGTCCAAGAAAGTGGGAGGATAGATAGTACATACCACAAATGTTATGTATTGTGCTTACTAGTACTACCGTGACACTATGTGTAGAAATATTTGTCTTACTGCTTTGCTAAGTGTATATTTTCCAATAGTCTTGTTTTTTCTTCTTCATATATAGCTACTCCTTCCAAGGGGAAACTTGACCTGAAGGAGTTGGCAGCCATGGCCCGGCGCCGGAAACTGGAGGCCATACAGACTGAATATCATTGGCTGGTGGTCCTGGAAGAGGAGGAGGAGGAGGGGGCGGCAGTTGAGAAAAATGGACAAGTTAATGGTGTAGTGCAACAAGACCACTTTCTGAGGCGGCATGGATGCATCATCTCTTCTCTAGTCTGTTTCCAGCATTAACCTACAACACCAACAGGACAGAGCAGGCCCACGGTGACGGTAACCTTTTGCACATCATTCATTTAGCGTACATTTTTTGAAAGAGTTGGACAAAGCACATATCCGGCAACATAGCATTTTATAATTTACTGCAGTCATACCACCCCTACACTTGACTCTACTGCTACACAGACATTTAGGTCTGCTGTGGTTGTTGTGTACTTGTTTACCTTTTATGCCACTCATGAAACGGCCTGACTTATTCCATCAATCATCTCCGATCCGTGTACTGAGTGACTGTGAAGATACTATGTCACTGTGGTCATCATGATGGTGTTGCTCAACTCAGTCTGCGTGTACCGAGTGAGTCCCCTTCCTATATTCAAAATGCAATTTATCGGCCTGCAGTAGAAGTACAAAGTACGAATTTGTTATTAAAAATACAAGAAGGGAAAAGGGACTTGAGTTACTTTTAGTGTGTAGATTATTACATAAAGTACACAATGAAGTAACTTCATGCACAACAAACAACAACAAAATCACTCAGTCAGCGTCCAGTGCATTGCATCATTCAGTACCTGTTCCTTCTCATCTTCAGTTAATGGGCAGTCTCTCTCATATCACAAAGGAGGATAGCAATAGCAGTCATCATCAATCATGTTCCACTTATTTTTCTTCTATTTTGCATCATCCAATCATCATCTGACTTCTTGAGGGCAATGTATTTAGGGAGATTCAGGAGGATGGAGGAGCTGGATTTGGAGGAGTGTACTGTAATATGCAGCCAGCCGAAACTTGTATATGGCAATAAAACAATTAGAAGACGGTGGTGATGGATTCGTTGTGATTCAAAGTTTCTAACCAGAAAGACAGATGCACCAATTAAAGAAAATAAGGGAGGAAGACAGTAAGAACTGGAAGTGCAAGCCTAATTGTCAGGGAAGTATAGCTCGTCCTTAAACTCTGGTGGTTCAACCAGAAGTAGGTAATCATCATCTAACACACCAGTTCCATCACCTGAGCCGCTGTCCTCATCTTCCTCCATTGATTCATGTATTGTGTAATTCGGTGGTATAAAGTGCTGATTCATTTTGATCATGGTTAACCTCTCCACGTTTTTGGACGAAAGACTGGTCCTTCTCACTGTTACAATGGAACTAGCAGCACTGAAAACACATTCCAAAGAGACACTTGCGACAGGGCAAGCCAGATAATTTATTGCCAGCCTGCTGAGCACTGGCCATTGAGCCCTTTTCCCATACCAATACCTCAATGGGGTTTGATCAATGTACACCTCTGTTGGGTAGTCCTGGACCATCCGCTCAATGTTCAGGGGTGCAAAACTTTTTCGAGCTCTTCTCCTGTTGCATCAGCACTGGACTTACCAATGCCTTGCTGTAAATACCAATCCTGTAATGATTTTACTGGGCCTGAAGATCCAGTTCTTGCTGTTATAGATAGTGTTGGTGAGTGTTCTGAGACAAACGCACTGCCCTCAGGCTCCGGAGTTGAACTTGACGCCGGATGCCCTGCTGCAGTACTTGTTGTGGGTTTATCTATCGAGCTTTTAATTAGCAGTCATTCATTTTCCAACTTACTCGCTGACTCAGCTATCCAAGTTTTGTAGTGGGCAACATCCATTTCTGAAAAAGGAATTAATGTCTTCAATGCCCATTTTGTACGTGGATTCAGCATTGTGGCACACGTTTAATGTTTTTGTGACAAAATCTTATTTTGCACCCTTGTATTGTCAGCTAAGAGATGGGCTAAGCTCTCCACCAACTGATATGCTTCTTTTTTTTCCTCTACATCTTTGTATGCTTCTGACACCTCCTTCAGCTGATGCGCTAGCATTTGCAACAATGGGATAGCTTGGCCCATAGTACAGTCCTCCTTGCTGACTTCATGTGTGAAGACCTCGAAAGGAAGAAGCAGCTCAGTCAGGCATTTAACTAGGCACCATTGGTCCATCTGAAGGCTCATGCCTTTCACAGTAGCATCCCCTCTTCGCATGACATATTCACTGATTGACCTGTACTGCTCAAACAGACGGTCAAGCATGTAATAAGTTGAGTTCCAGCGTGTTGCCACCTCCTGGACGAGTGCTTTGACTGGCATTCTTTAGTAACGTTGAATGATCCTCAGCTGCTTCTGAGCTTTAAAAGAATGGCTGAAATGAGTGCAAATTCTTCTGCAGGTGGTCAGTAAGTTGCTGACTATGACTTCTTTTTTCAGAAAGTCTTGAACAATAATGTTAATGCAGTGCGCCAAACACGGAACCCTGAAATAGGAACCAAGCTCCATGGCCTTAAGTACATTACTGCCATCATATGTGGAAACAAAACCAATCTTAAGACCTCATGGGCGCAGCCATTCAAAAACCTTGCTTTGAAACTCTTCCAATATGTTTACAGCAGTATGAGATTTCTCCATGGCGAACATGGACACAGTTGCAAGTTTCCGAGTAGCTTTAAAAATCTCAGCTGTGTCAACAGCACCTACTTCAGATAGCTTATCTCTAACCCCCACAAATGAGACCCAGTGTGCAATGATGCACATGTAATCAGTGGCTTGGCAACTGGTCCACATGTCTGTTGTTAGGTGGATATTGTGAACAGCACTCTGCTGCAAAGCTTGTTCAACCAATTCCAGCACATCATGATGTAGTGCTGGAATAGCAACTCTTGCGAAATAGGACCTGCTGGGAACCTTCCATTTAGGGCAGATGGTTGACACAAATTCAAGGAAACCCACCCCTTCCACATATGAAAAAAGGAGAAGGTCCAGCGCTAACATTTTAGCCAGCTTTGCAGTATACAACCGTGCCGTTGGGTGGTTGCGTTGGTACTGCCCCTCCAACCTAAGCATGCTGTCAATGGTAGTCTGGATTATTTTACTTTGTGATGCAGTTTTCTTTAACCCAGTTAGGCTCAACGACACACTTTGTTTCATAATCATTGCAGTACTACTCGGTCGCCTTGGCGTCTCAGCTTAACTCAGACTCTTACTGCGGTGCCACTGAGATGTTGCTGAGGAGGATGTGGGCGGTACTACTACACTACTAAGGACAGGGCTAGAAATGTCTCCCTCTTGTTCACCTTGCACCGCAATAATATCGTTTTTGATTCTTCATGCCCAACAACAATGGGTTGAGTTTTACTTTGTTCTAAGCGAAGTAGGTGAGCCTCCCACACGATAGTGTGGTGTATTTTTAGATGACTTGTTTGGCCTCCGGTACCATAGTTTGTACGAAGCTTACCCCGCCTAACAGCATGTCGACAAATTGAGCATATAGCAATGTTCTCCTCCTTACTGCTAACCGAAAAGAAGTCCCAAACTGGGAGGAGAACTTTCTGGTGCTGCTGGATGTGCCACTTTCAATACCAGATGAACTGGAGGGTGTGCTTGGAATGTGACTCTGAGCAGCTACACTGCGACTTCTACCACTACCTACTGAGGTGGTGGTTGAGCTGGATGTAGGTCCCTGCCTTTCCTTTTCAAATAAAATATGGAAGCTAGAGGTCGTGGTGGTGTTACCTGTGTTGGTGTTATCAGTGCTACATCCCTTGCAGCCATTTTGGATAGGGTAATAATGTTGGTCTCCATATCCTTTGGGCCGGGAGTGTGTCCGTGATGATTGGCTCGTCATCATCATCATCCCCCTCTTGTACATCTACCTCCATAACTCTAAGGCTTTCTGGAACCTTCCTTTTCACGAGCCTTGTCTTGTGGCGTGCATCACTCTCAGACTGAGCTGGTGGCTTACAAAGGGCTTCAAGATTATCAGAAGGGAGGCTTGAAGAAGAAGATGATGGAATAACCCTCCTTTTCCTTGCTGGGGGTCTGGAAGACAATGGATCTTCTGAAACAGTGGCTTTCCCCTCTTTGTCTGCAGGAAGCTCGATTTCCTGAAATGCCCCTACTTCAGGAGGAACAACTACTATTTTGGGCTGTTGTGGCTGTTCTTGCTGCTGCTGCTGTTCTTGCGGCTGCTGCTGTTCTTGCGGCTGCGCCTGCTGCTGCTGTTCTTGCAGCTGCGCCTGCTGCTGCAGACTTACCTGCTGAGTTTCCGCCTGCGTTTATTGTGTACTACTTTGCGATACTGACATTACAACATCGCTGCTCATTAGTAGACTGGCTACCTCTGCGACACTCATGGGCTTGGGCCTAGGTTGGTGGGGTTGGACCGCTGGTGCGGATGTGCTGCTCCCAGCTTGGTTCCAGCCGGACAACGCTGCTGCAGGCGTGTGTTTTTTGGTCCCAAAAACACATTTGCCGGCACACCAGTCGTGGTAAGTGCCTCTTGCTTTTTCTGTTCCTTCTTCTCACCGGCAACTTTCTTGGTACTGGAGGACCTGGTACCTTTCTTTGGGCCCATTTTCTTCAGAGGTTAGACAGGATGCAGGTGCACAAGTTGCAGAGATGTCTGTGGTCACAGTTGGACTTGATGTGGTGCGCAGAAGGACTTCTATCTGGCAGTACAACGGATGATGTTGATAGTTACCTCCTCCTCTGTCTTTTTGTGCACCTAAAAGCAAATAAGCCAGGAGAAGAACATCAGTGAAATGTTGCATTTGTTGTTGTGGTTCAATTACTACTCTAGTATAAACAAAAAAATAGAAGATATAGTGTAGCCACTTTGGCAACAAGGGCTATGGTATACTATTTATTGTGTACAGTATACACACACTACACTCTCAGGAAGGATAGGAAAGAATAAGAACAACCACAACAATACAAATGTAATGGAAGGGAGCTGCTGCTGGCAAAGGGAATGGATGGAACCATTAAACCAATATGAAAACCATGCAGGCCCATATTAACTACCACCAGAAAAGGCCACCAGCCAAATGGACACTCACAAGCAACAAGCAGGAGGCCTGGGAAACAATGAACTGCCAAAAGGCCTATAAGGAAGCCAGGCAAAAGATGCATGCTAAACCACACTGCTGTGCCTTTTTAATGCAATAAAATGCAAAAACAAAGCCACAGGGCAAAACAAGGTCTGCAGGGTGCACACCAACAAACCAGGCACATACAACAAAGGCATTTCTTTAACTCACCCCAAAAACAGAAATACCCCCCAAAAAACAAATTTTCCATCTCAATCCAATGCCATCCATGCACTAAATGATATTTGAAAAACATTCAACACACACCAAAGGAACAGTTGCTTCATCATGCACCCACCAATGACTAGCTCTGGGCCTACTGGCTACCCCCAACAATTTAAAAAAAGAATGATAAGTACCAAAATTGTAGTTGCAGCAACTGCAATGCCCCAATCAAACAGACACAACACCAACTTACTTGTAAAATATCAAATTCAAAAGCCCTCAAATCCAATCATAATGATGCAGCAGACACAAAGAGTGATCCTTCCAGCTGAAATCCAAAGACAGAATGAACAGGAGATGGACAAAGCACTGGGAGGAGCCTGATGGACAGGAACAGGAAGTTGGAGACTCTGTGGCACTTCCTCCCTCTCCACCCCAAAAGATTTTTTTTTAAAAAGGACTCCTTGCACAAAAAAAGGACAGCCAAATGTCAATCGGAGGAGTTTTTTTCCATCAAAATCATCATTTAGGGAAGGTTTTATGCAGCTAGAGTTAATATTCTTCTCCAAATCGAACATTTGGCGTGTTCGCGATCGCGACCTTCACCACACTTCTGCCGGATGTCGATGACGCGTCCAAAATGACGTGTTCGCGATCTCATGCTCTTCGTCGCGGTGGAGATTGACGTGTTTGACCTCACGCTCTCTCTCACGGTGGGAAATGACGTGTTCGCGATCGCAGACTCACGCGGTGTCTGATGACAAGGAGAATGATGTGATCGCGATCACGAACTCTCACGGGATAGCACGACCGGCCAGCAACATCTCGTGGAGCACGCAAACGGATTGGAAAACTCGTCGGCGAACGCAGGGATCCCGGTAAGGTGATCGCACGCGCGAGAACGCATTTTCAAAGCGCGAACATGTATAAAATCTTCGCAATGCAGCAAATAGCGGAAATTTGGGCATTTTCCCACTCTCCCCGGAACAAGAAAAAGTCAAAATATCGCAATTCCGCCAAATCAGCGATAATCAAGTCAGCATAGAACAAAGTCAACTCATGCATTAGACACCTTTTCACACAACATTTTGGGTATAAGGGGTGGCCATTGTTTCCTTGCTAAGCCTATTCATCATCACGCCTAACCATTTCCACAGGAGCACCTTGAATATTGTGGCGTGTGTAATAGTTTAGACCGTGATCAACAGTTTTTTCAAACATGCTCTGTACTGTGAAATGCTCAACATATCATCAATGTACATGTTACGAAGTGTTTAGCATAGTGTGTCACACATAGAAACGCTATAGTTCAATGAATGATCAAGTGCCTGACTGTGATCCTTCCATCACATTGACTATCTTCTGCTCAAGACAAACACCATAGCAATATTGTGCAAGGGTGCATTCCTTTGCACAGTGTGAAGGGGTTCACACTGCCACTAGTTGAAAAGCGGTGCAGCCAAATATGATGTGGAATTGCAGCAGCTTTGCTATCCGATTGTGTCACAACACAGCAAGATGCAGAGCAGGCTAATACCGCCACACAAAAATTCATGAAACATATACCCTCTTTACTTCCATTTATCTAAAATTATGGGCATGTTTACATAGATTTGCAAGCAAATGTGTACATCGTCTATTATGGATGTGTAGCTGTGTTGACAGCTCCAAATTGTTCATTATTCAATGAAATTGCATTTCTTCAAATGTCCAACATGACTACCACTGTTGTGATTAGTCATCTGCCATGACTGCAGACGGTGCAGCCAACTGTCTTTGTGTAGTTGTGATGGTCATGTTCTGCAATGGGCCTGTTAAACTTCATCTTTACGGCACTTCCCCTGTTGGACTAAATCAGTGTTTTTTGGTTGTAGCTTAATTGCAAACAGCTATTCTACAACTGTTGTCACTGCACTCTGCCCTTGCTATGTCACATCCTATCTGTCAACATATCTTTTATCAACATCATGTTAGGATTACTGTTATTATTTACTTAGAAGTTGTCAGGTCATGTGTGACATACACTACTTAGTATGATGCTGTTTAGAGAACATATTGTGAGATTTTTGTTTGTGCCAAATATGAAGAATGCTATCATTTTTTTGGAGTCAGCAAACGTGACATGTTTTCTTTATTTTCAGACAACATATCA